>NW_024609838.1:41386468-41986468 GCF_016920785.2 Ixodes scapularis | reverse complement strand
TTTTCAAAACGTGGAAGCAGTCTCAGCAAAAGCACTCACCCCAAACACGCAAAAATAAATATATATTATGCCAAATATTTAATTTTATAGAGTAGTTACAGGGATGGAAGCAAGCTCCGGCTTTTTGCAGCAGGTCTGGGAGCAGCAAAGATGCCCCTTTGGAGCAGCTTTGGAGCAGTAAAAGTTCAGCTTTGGAGCAGCTCAGGAGCAACAAAAATCGAGTTTCGTAGCAGTATAGCAAATCTTGGAGCTGCTTGGTGCTATAAGCACAGATATGTTTCTCGAAATACAAAAAGAAATATAAATAAAAAAGCATCTCCATGTGACGTTCCAGGACCATTTCCAAACATGACCTTTCCTTAAATATATTCCAGCCCATACCAAAAAATATGTATTTGAATGGCTGTCATTAAGAACTGTCCTGGTGGTAGCGGGTTGGTTCTTCTCATGGATTTACAATAGCAGGCATAGGCAACTAAAGGAAAACAACTTAAGCGTCATGAAAACAAGACATTTTCACTGTTTAGCAACGTAAATCGCACGTTCCATAAGTTAAAAACAATACCATTTCAAGCTGCGATAGCATGGTATGAAATAAAGTCCAATACTGACTACAGTTCATTATTAGGAAATACAAACGTTTCAAGTCCTTGTTTGGCAAACAAATATATTCCAATAGTCAGAACAGAGTACAAATCAAAAGTATTCCAATACTCAAAAGAGTACAAATCTACTCTATATGATAAAAGTACAAATGCAATATATTGAAAACTTCATGATACTACCTATCCCATTCCTGCTCATACATACGCACTTAATTAACTTTTACTAAAAGAGACATCACTGACTAAATAGAAACAAGAAAGCTTGATTAGGAGTTTAATAAAAAAAATTGACTAACAAGACTAGCAAGTAAGACCATAAAACAAGGTTTTCCTAAAGTCAATGCGGAGCGTAGGTTTGTCTGCTTCTTGCACAGGGGTTGCGTGACGTCAAAACGCCGAGCTCTTATTGGTTGATTAAAAAAAATATAGTGGGTATATCTCAAGGTCTACCCCCTATCATTTCAACCAAAACCAATCGAAGCTCGGCGTCGTTCTGAAGTCACCGCACCTCCTGTGCAAGTAGCAGACGACTTGCTATCCGCAATGCTTGGATGCGTTCTAGCACAACGGTATAAAATTTGCTTCGTTCAGCAGGACATTCCCACTGTCCTCCTCGTCCTCCCGCCGGCTTGCTGTTTGAGTGCCAGCAGGTGAATTCGTCACGTACGTCATTTACAAGAAACTCTACAGATGATTAAGGCAACCAATTCCCTTTTATATGTTACGTTTACTACACGAATGAGGAACGCGGAAGCAGTCTCAGCAAAAGCACCCCAAACACGCAAAAATGAATACAGGGTGATTCAAGGAGAGGCCAGGCTCTTTGTGCAGCGTTGCCTACTGATGGTGCATTTTTTTTTTTGTAAAATTTGCAAAGAGCGAACTTACCCGAGGAAAAAGTAAAAAAAGAAAAAGGCTTAGCTCCTATGGAAACGCAGCGACGCCACCGGTCTTCACGCAACACGGCGCCGTTTCGCACGGGAAACAAGAGATGGTGCAACGAACGCCGCCAACGAACGAGCATACGACGCCGAGAGCCGGCGTCTTTAGCAGACGATCTTTTCGACTCAAAAGCGGCGCGCGTTCCGCAGGCGGCGACGGTCGCAGTAACAAAAACAGGCGCGGTAACAAGGAGCTGCAGTTCCTTGTCTGTTAAAGACGCCGGCTCTCGGCGTCGTATGCTCGTTCGTTAGCCGCAGTTGGCGTCGCGACCGCTTGCGCCATCTCTTGTCACCCGTGCGAAACGGCGCCGTGTTGTTTGAAGACCGGTGGCTTCGCCGAGTTTCCATAGGAGCTAAGCCTTTCTCTTTCTTTACTTTTTCCTCAGGTAAGTTCGCTCTTTGCAAATTTTACAAAAAAATGCACCATCAGTGGGCAACGCTGCACAAAGTCGTAGCGCGATAGGTTAAGAAACCGAATTTAGTGGTCGATTTAAAGAGCCTGACCTCTCCTTGAATCACCCTGTATATATTATGACAAATGTTTATTTTTTATAGAGTAGTCAATGCTTTCCTCAGAAATTAGATGATAGGTGAACAGATGCCAGCAAGCTCTTATGTACATTTATATACCATAAGGTCCTGAAAGAATGCCCACCCAAAATGAAAAGATAAATTGTGTGTGTGTGTGTGTGTGTTTGTGTGTGTGTGTGGGTGTGTGTGTGTGTGCGTGCGTGCGTGCGCGCACGCGCGTGTCCGGGGGGGGGGGGGGGGGTGGCACCCCCCCCCCCCCCCTACAAGCTACGTGAAACTCTTCAACCCTTCAAAGTTTCTTACCTTTTCCCTCACCACAGTCTCGGGTTTTAAACATCATGATTAACTATCACCAGCTCGCCTGCGCACTCACTGTCTTTTCATTACTGATACATATCGCAGACACGGCGAACTCGCGAGTGGGAATTCACTAGGAACTCCCCTGTCACGGGTACGGCAGCAGAACGCGGACGCAGCGCATTCATAGAGTAATATAGTAAACGTAAAGAGAGGACACAGGAGCCGATTCGCGGCCCAGATAGTGCGTTTAATACCCTCCGCTACGTGGCGCTTTTCTGCAATTTGGTTAAAATTAATTAAAACTCTTTCTGTGAAACGTATTTATTTTTTAAATGGCAATGCTTTAAAATTGTTTAAAGTACTTAAAACGACTAAATAGTTTAAATCGATACGTCACAAAAACCACGTGATGAATGGCGCCTGCCATGGCCTGCCTGCCTGCCTTCACGCCCAACGTTACTAGGCCGTCGCCTCTGCTCGTCCCTGCGTTGTTCGTCTGTGCCGTGCGTGCCGTCCACCTGTGCTTTCTGCTGCATCATGTTCGGTCGACTTAGGGTGCCTTCATGTGCGCTTTGCTTAGGGTGGAGACATCTGGCCATTTTGTTCCCACTTTTACATTTATTTTTTGTTTAGAAGTGCGTGAAAGAGCGTGTCCCTGCACGCGTCTGTGGCGCTGACTGTGCTATGGCGACATTTTGTTTTCGTCGATTTCTTTGTATTTTCCCCGTGAGCGCGTGCTGTCGGCATCAAGTACTACTGGTACTACAAAGGGTGGCATCACTCTAAACAGAAGGTCATTGAGGCACCCTAGGTCGACTTTGCATCAATCAAGGTGACGCATGACCGCCCGCGTGCTCGCATGCTCGGTGTGAATTCGTGGAGCCGATCGGTTCGAGCTTCTCGCGCTGTTGTTTCTGCCGGGCTGTCTGGCTGCACTTGAACGTGTGTGCATGTTGATTTTCGATGAGATTGTTTTAAGAAAAATATATAACTTACGACCCTGCACATGACATTGTCCATGGGTTCACAGATGACTGTGTTGAACGAACCTCTAACATTGCAGATAGAGCCTTGGTTGTTATGCTGTCTGAAATTTCCAGGAGGTGCGTTTAGCCCCTTGCATACACTGTTGTGCACACTTCAACAACGTCTTCTGTTTAAAGCAGTCTCCTCATTTCTCTCATTCGGGAGCTTAAAGGGTAGGTGCAACGATATTCAATTGGAATGTTTTTCACTTTACACGAGCTTACTGGCACTCGTGGGACTCAAGGATACTCGCACGCAACGCCACTAACCAAGAAACTCCTTTGTTGCGCTGTAATTTCGAGGACAAAACCGAGTGTTTATATTCAATCTCTCCTTCGAAAAACCTGATGACGTAGCTGGGCGGTAGCAGTACCGCCCAGTGACCATATTTGAATACGGCTCATATATATTGGACCCGAGCATGGCGTGGACACTCGATTTGGGCTCGTGATAATCAATAGCTCGAGAAACATTCGAATAGTGTCCTGTGTCCAATCGCTGCAATGACGACAACAGCCGAACCATAACAATGTCTGGAACTCAGCGCATGTCCTGTGCCATGCCAACTCCAGCGCATGGCTATGGTCAACATTGGCGGCATATAATCGGCTCCAGATCACGGGGCCGCTTGTTCTGTCTGCGTGTTGAGGGGGTGAACTCTGCTCGTTTTTCTTTATTTTTTTTCTGCGACTTCGATTGCGTGTGGTGAAAACGAACGGGTATTTCACAGATCATTAACGTCAGGGATTCGTCCTAAGCGGTATTTGAGCAAAATACAAATATCAGTGCATCGCATCTTTAAGACTGATGGCTCCACAGTAAAGGCTCTGGTCTGTGGATAGGGAGCTTCAAACGTAAGCTTTTGTGTGTGATGATAAGCCATTTTTTGAAGTTGACAACGAACACGTTTACTGTGTCTTTGATGTTCCGCACCTTCCCAAAACAACCAAGAGCAATCTCCAAGCCCACAAACTTTGATTGGAAATGAGGTCATTGAGTGGTTTTCTATTGTTGAACTTTATTGTTCTATCCATGAGATGAGCTTGCAATTGGCTCCGAAACTTACTGAGAGACACATTTTTTCAAGAACCTTTCTGTAACATGGAAGAAAATTGTGCCCCACAGGTACTGAGTGCCTCACTCTTTCTTGCAATCATATTCGTTGTTTATGCCAAGGATCTTCCTGAGGCACTCATGGCTACAGCCTATTTCTGTGATAGGATGTGCATACTTTTTGATTGTCTAAATAGCTAAAAAATTCAAGAAGACAGGGCAAAAGTTGCGTCATGCCATTCTGAAGGGAGAATCTGAAATACTTGATTTTCTCCACCAGTAACTCGGATGGATTTCAGCATGGCAGTTCCAAAACAGGAGGCAGCCATAAGCCATCATTGGGTGGCAAGTTACTATAAAAAGTGTCCTCATGCTCTGGGATGAGCTTTCAAGCAGCCACGACCTTAAGTTCTTACTTACACGACGCCTGCAGCAAGACACACTTGAAAACGTTTTTGGAGCAATATACGACAAGTGCTGGGCTGCTACACAAACCCAAATGTGCATCAGTTCACCTCAGGACTAAAACACCTCCGGATAAAAAAACTGTTCAAATTGTCAGACCACGAAAACGTAGAGGATGACAAGGCTGACCTCCTAAAGGAGTTGCAAATATCTTCGCACCGTAAAAGTTTAATTTCAGACATTGTGGAATGTCTTCCAATTGATAACTTCCCGCCACTAGAGGATATTTCTGAGCTGGCATCAGACATCAGGTCTAACATAATTGATGACTCGTCCACTTTTTTATTACGTTTGGGGCTATTTGATCAAGCTTTTGCTTGAACAGACAACTTACAGCTGTGGCTGTTCACAGCTGCTATCGGATGAGTCTAATAACTTGACCAGGCCTCACCAGTACTGTCTTGTTCCCAAAGCATACCACGTGCCTGGAAAATTCTTCGGGAACTTAGTAGTACCATCACAAGCTGCCTTTCATTTCATTCAGCAACTAGAAAATCACTTTCTTCCCATAATAGAGAGTGTGACACATGTTCGAGAAGTGTGTGCCGCCTTGTATAGCACACTTTGAGGTCTGGGTGGTTTTAGCCTTTGCCCAGAGGAGTACCACAAAGGGTTTTTAAAATTATTTTGCAGAATACGCTTGTGTTGACATGTTTGATTGCTTAATTGGAATTTGGACAAAGTTCGGGTGCACTCTTCAGTTGCTAGTAAGAACGAGATATGTTTAACTGTTAATAGTGTATTAACAGAGGCGGTTACCAAACTAAAAACAAAAAGTGCTTATTAAGTGGGCGGTGCAGCTTGCTCTCCAAATATTTTTTCCCCTTTTTCCAGTGAATGTGTACCACGGCTCCCTAACAAAAATATTTGTCCACTTTCTACAAAATTTCGATAGAAAATAGTGTATAGAGGCTAAAAATATTTGAAAGAAAATGTATCCACTTTTGTATCCACTGTCCATAGTTCTTCAGCCACTTTTTTCTGAAGCCATATTTCTTTTCTGAACAATTTCGGGGAATGTTTAGGAACGTTGAATCTTGTCAGATTTCGAATAGAGTTCTCATTGTTTGGTAATGGCTCGCCCGCAGTGAGCTTGAGGCTATGCAAATTGGTGTTTTTTTATATTTGCCGGAAATCGGGAATTTGTACTATCCGGTGTGTGCTTCGCACTGTTATTATACTCTTATGACTGGTAATGATAGCGATGTCTTATTTATTTTTGCACATACTTCCCGTACCCGAGTCGGCGTGAAAGTGAATGTATCATACAGCATGTTGTCCGTGGAAAGGTTTTGTTAACTTGGTTCCGCTAAGAATCTATTACGAAGTGTACGGTATGCCGAAGTCCTTCATATTCATTTATTTTTGTGAGTATCGATCTCTTTCGTATAAAACATACAGAGCTTCTGAAGTAAATCATGTATACATGAATGTGGTCCAATAAAATGTGTTCGAACCACTTACTGCTGTTGACCCCAAAATGCTCCACCAGCCAGGAGTCAATGCGGCGATTGTGTAACTTCAATGCTTTACAATAGAAATAGAACAAGAAATATATATACTTCTGCTTTGTGAAGTAAGTTGAAATATTGTTTGACACATTTTGCACGGACTCTGTCGTAAAAAATAAAGCAAAAGTGCGTCAGTATTAAAAAAAAAAAAAAAAAAAAACCGGCGGCTTTGGGTGTCAAGGAGCTCCCGAGAGCCGAGCGGGGCGGGGAGGGAAGAGAAGGAGAAGGGTACCGGAGAAACCGGAGCGGAAACGCCCAAACCGAAACCGAAACTAACTTGACCGGAAACGGAATCAGATTATACTTAATACCGCCCGCTAGGAGCGCTACCTGTCACTGGTCTATCTGGGCCGCTGGGGCCTACTGGGGCCTATGGCGGTGTCCGCTCTTTACCTTGTGTATATTACTCTATGGCGCATTCGCGCTTCAAAGTGCAATACAGACGCAAAAACCCGGCCCCCTCAAACTCGGGTGTCACGGGAACCAATATCGCGCGCAAAAATCACAGGCCAAAAAAAAAAAAAAAAAAAAAAGCAGGAACGAATTGTGAATTTGCGTGTCATGGGAAGGGATACGGATAGTACGGATGCTGCAGATTCGCGTGTCACGGTGCGATAAGCACGAGGGAACCCGCGGTGAGCACGCTTGTCGCGTACCGATACCGCAAATCACTTATAAAATAAAAAGAAAAAAAAAAAAAAACCGGGATGCGTGATTTTTTGGGGGGCGGGCGCTTGTGAGAGACTTTACGGCGATTTAATGCGTGTGTGTCGTATTTCAGATACACTCATCGATCTCAGTGCCACTGTGGAAAAAAAAAAAAAAAAGGTTAAGTGAATGACGTAACGATGCATCGAAGCATCGTTTCGTCGTTTGTCAGAGTTCTGATGAGTACTCTGACAAAGCGACCTGTGCATGTGCCGTTTTTGGAGACCAGACTTACACGCCGTTGACACGACCACATCGGTATGGTGGTTTTATTAGCGGCGAGATGTTTTGGTGGCGCCCTCCTATGGTTCCCCCTTGTGACGTCATTACCTTGCGAACAACAAGTTCGATGGTGTTTGTAAATAACATGATGGAAGCTTGAAACCACAGCGCTCTCAAAGGAGCACTGCCAACACCGTCAAAATTAAAGTTATTTCATTCCTCTTATTTCCGTCGATGATAAATCCTTTTCTGACGTCATAGTGAGCGTTCAGCCAATCGTGGAAGGCCGACCACAGCGACGCTTTCGGTCGCGCACGTCGCCAATAGCAATAGGGCCTTTAAAACGTTACCGTGGCGCGTACCGCGCGCTGCTGTAGCCTTTGAAGCATGCTTTTAAGCGCCCGCCCCGCGCTCACGGTATCACTCGGGCGCGCGCTTAAAAGCATGCTTCAAAGGCCCCGGTAGTGCGCGGTACGCGGCAACGGTTTGCTAAAAGTCCCTATTTTTTTTTTTTCTTTTTTTCAGAATTACCTAAACAAAGACAACATGGTAAACCACTATGGCGCAAAAAAAAAAAAAAAAAAAAAAAGAACTCGTAATAATTATACTTTAAAAAAAAAAAAAAAACTTGTTTGGCTAGGTTTGGCGCAACATGTGCGCTTGGGAGCAGGATGGCGCAGCAAAGGAGCGCTTCCACCCCTGTAGTTATTACTTTTCCCAGAAATTAGGTGACGGGTGAACACATGCCAGCAAGCTCTTATGTACATTTATATACCATAAGGTCCTGAAAGAATGCCCACCCAAAATGAAAAAAGGTAAATGGTGTGTGTGCGTGTGTGTGTGTACGCGCGCGCGCGTGCATGCGTGCGCGTGTGTGTCGGTGGTGGGGGCACTACAAGCTATATGAAACGTGAACCCTTCAACTTCAAAGTTTTCTAACTTTTCCCTCACCACAGTCTCAGGTTTTAAACATCCTGATTAAGTATCACCAGCTCGCCTGCGCACTCACTGTCTTTTCGTTACTGATATATATATCGCAGACACGGCGAACTCGCGTGTGCAGTATGTGGGAATTCGCTATGAACTTCCTGCAGTCACGAGTAAGGCAGCAGAACGCGGACGCAGCGATTCGCGCTTCACAGTGGATGCGATATAAACGCAAGAACCCGGCCCCCTCAAACTCGGGTGTCACAGGAACCGTTATCGCGCCCAAAAATCAGACAAAAAACAAAAATAAAAAAAATAAAAAAATGCGGGAGCGAATTTGGAATTTGCATGTCATAGGAAGGGACACCCCGCATAGCACGGATGCCGCAGAATCACGTGTAACGGTGCGATAAACACGAGGGAAACCGCAAATCACGCAGTAAATGCAATTAATAAAAAAAAAAAAAAAAAAAAAAAAAAAAAACACGGGATGTGCGATTTTCTGCTGCGGGCGTTTGTACGAGACTTTACAGCAATTTAATGCGTGTGTGTGGTATTTCGAATACACTCAGTCATGCTCAATGCCACTGTGCAAAAAAAGAAAAAAAGAAAAAAAAAAGGTTTAGTAAATGAAGAAACGATGCATCGAAGCATCGTTTCGCCGTTTGTCAGCGTTTTGGTGAGTACTCTGACAAAGCGACCTGTGCATGTGCAAAAACGGCGAAAGTAATCCCTGGAGAAGGGGAGCAAGAGGGACAAAGGACAAACACAAATTTCCAAACACAGCTAGGTGACCCGGACCAGGCAGATCCTGTGATCAGACGGATTCATTAATCAATCTGCCATGTTGAATACACCAAATTAACCTGATTTAAATAAAATAAATCGGATCTATATGAAATAAATTATTTGATTAAAAATAAATAATTTTTCTTTCCTTGCAGACATGAGTCATGTGTCTAGGAAATCGTCAAAATAAACAAAGAAAGCACAACACATAATTGTAAAAATGTGCACTGTTTATTTCCTTTCATATACATTATTTTGGTTTTCTTTTTTCATTTGTCTCCACACCACCTCCAACCGAATGAAGCAGTACGCCATCTATGCAACTGCACTTCTTACGATAAAGCACCATCCTGGTAATGACTAGGGTATCCTAATCACAGTGACGCCTCCAATATAACACCCAACCTTTATTTTCAGATTTTAAAATATATAAACTTCAGATCTAGATATGTCTAAAAACAATGAGGATAAACAGTGCCATTTGATATTTTAATTAGCAATGAATTGTGCAATTTTACAAATGGGGCCACTCATGGGCATGAATTTTCATTAAAAGCATATGGCTATTCTATTTCTTTGTATTCACTATAAATTTGGTGGCCTAGATCTGGTGGCCAAAAACCACAATAAACCTGATGGCACAAAGGCATCACCAATTCAAAGAATAATCCATGTTAATTTGCCATGACTTTTGGATAAAATACTAAAATCATAAACGAGGCACCAGCCAATAAAACCTTTATACATTCAGTGAAGGGGTGACGAAACTAACACATAGCAATCAACTTTCAGTAAAATCGCTAAGATAAAAAAAAAAATAAAAACCGTCACTATGAATGTTTCTAAGCTTTACTGCCCATGTCCAAACGTTTCATATTCCGTCGAGAGCCGCCAATGTTTTCAAAACCAAACACGAGAAACAGAACGCTCCACCATTCCATACAAATATCTCGTCAGACCGAAGACACTTTTTGCTTTTCGACTTTCGAAAGACAGACATTCTTAAGGATAAACCCTATGCCTTGCACGCATTTCAGAACTATAGTAAAGTATTTACAAAGGCAAGCCCTCTTCGGGACTCAGAATAAGAAGCAAACAATGAGCCTGCTACTTGCAGGCCTATCTATGAGAATCTCGTTGAAAAACTGCACACACAACGTTTGCAGTGCCCAGTAGCACTATCGCGTCCTCCCGCCCGCAGTTCCTTAAACTCGAGCGCCGATAGCGTAGTCGATGAGCAAACGTTTTAATGTGCTTACAGCATTTGGCAGTGAGCTCTTGACAGCGTTTGCATTACTGCGGCAATACAGTGTTCGCTTATTTAAAGCATTTTCTGTGGTCAGCAGTGTTTCGACGCAGACTTTTTAACATTGCAAAAGCTCACAGGCAAGTCATTCACCGCTCCAGCACTGGTCAAAAACATTTCTGTAGCTGAAACTTGTCCTTTTTTTTTTTTTTTTTTTTCTGTCTGCATGTTAAAGCTGACGACACTTCCGACAACTTCTTACGTTAATACTGCACGATGTTTCTACTTGTTTATTGCCTTACATTTTGCTGTCCCAACTATTCTTTCTACTAGGTGCTCTCGCGACCGTAGCATACTTCAATATGATCTATTCTAATATACAATATGAGCTTCAAGTGTTTTAGTAGGTTTAAAGTAGTGTATTTGATAAAATATGAATTTTTGATCACAGTTCTTTAAATATATGCCTAAAACTTACGGCAAATTTAAAGGGGCACTGACACATCAAAATCATATTTTTTTTTTATTATTCGAAACGATTGAAAACGATGCCGGGACATTACCCTCAAAATTTGAGATTTGGGAATTCAGTATTCGTGAAGTAAAAAAACAATTTCCAAATGCCGAATTCGAAGTTCCCGCGCGATCGGCGCCGGTGCCTTGACGTCAAAAATCGCGGAGACCTGAGAGTCCCCTTTCCTGTCACCACTCCCTGCTGTTGCCATGGCGACCCAAAGCGAGGAGGAAAGGAGCGAGCGCCCGTCGTTGCGGCGGACCGGTTTTGAGCGGTGTCGCCTGTTTTCCGTTGGAGGATACAAATCCAGGAGACGGCACCACAACGAACTCCCGATTTTTGGTATTTCAAAAAGAAGGGCCGTAGTGCGTTCGCAATTGCGTTAAAAAACATGTTTTAGGATTGCCGTAATTAAATGTTATAGAGATGTCGCCTACAAAGCTTCTAAATTTCCTGAGTTTTGACGTCACCGATCAAAAGAAGCGAGGAGGCGAGAGGCGGGAAAATCAAACGCCAAAAATAAAAAGGCGCGCGCGCGCGCGGGAAAATTTTTTTTCGCGATGCGGTTTTTTTTGCGTGTCTATGACTGCAACTTGCATCGTTTTAGACAATAAAAATAAATACGACCTTTGGGGTGTCAGTGCCCCTTTAAGGCAGAGGAGATCACACTGACAACAAGTAGGTTGCAGCTCTTGGTGCTCGTTATTCGAATGTGCATTAGAATTTGAGGGAATTTGCAATTGCTACTCGCCTAAGCTCAACACTCTCTTAACATGCATACTGACAGCAAAGTTTGTTGCTTGTGTTACAACAAACTCTAAAAAGTACCAAGTGTCCACTCCATCTGAGCAAAGCATAAAATAAATAAACCTCAAGGGGGGCAAAAATGCTACTAACTTAAGAAGTTACACATAGTTACCCCACTTACAATGTTTCCATAGCTTAGAGGAGAACAGCAGCATACTTTAAGACTGTCTTTACCTTTTCAAGAATTGCAACATTCCAAATCACTTTAAAAGCCTGGTTATGAATGACACAAAGCAGTTAGTTCAGGCTGTAACTACCCCCCCCCCCCCCCCACCCCAACCCACCTACTCTCAAGAAAATTATTTATACAGCTTAATTGACAAGAGTGGGGTCAAATTGCAGGAAATTCCCGACAACCCTCATAGGACGTTAGCACAACATGCAAACCCATGCCAGCATGGGAGAAACACAATCATGCTTTGTCTTCCAATGGATGGTGGTGAAGAATTAGGTGGTTACCTTTTTATGCTTAAAAACACCAAACCAGTGGTGCTACTAGGGACAGCGGCACCCGGGGCAATGGCCCGCCACGACGACCCCCCCCCCCCCCCTCCCCTTCCCCTTAGTGATGCCACTGCACCAAACCATCAATCTAACAAAAAAAAAAAAAAAAACTTATTTTGTGTTAAGGGCAATCTTTCATTCTAAAAAGTACTAACCAAAAAGTAATCTCTCAGTCTCCTAAAGAACAACAAGAGAAATACTATGGAAGATCCAATGTTCTAAATAATTTGCAATCGCCTATTCTCCTGCTACACCCCCCAGCAAAAACTTCTCCCAACATAAGCCACAAAGAATTGTGACATCTTCAAACACTTCTTTAGCCTCTTCACAGGACATCACTTTTTTAGATTGTTTCTTTTCATCATTTCCCGTCAAAAGCAATGAATAAAGCTGCCATAGACCATGACAGTACTGTCCTAGCCCACGAACACAGAGCACAAAAAAAGGGTTGTTCCAGATTTTAAATTTCAAAAGCCTCCCTACCAAATAGTACCGCCCGCTCCAAACACAAATCTGTTGAGTGCTCCTTTGTTGCCAACGAAAAAAAAGCATGGAAAGGAGAAAAAAATGGTTATTTTCAAGATATGAGTAGCATTCTTACAAGTCATGAAAAGGAAGAGGCAAAGGAGGTGGTACTAGAACCCCCCATGCCTATAAAAAATGCTTAATTTTTTCCACTTTTTTTTTTTTTTTTAGTTTGCCAACAGAAGGAAGCACACAACTAGTTAGTTTACCAACAGAAGGAAGCAGACAACTATGAAGTCAGAATATATGAACATGAAACTGATCAAAACAAAAACAAATAATCAGCCAGTTCAAAAAGCAAGGGTAGGATGAAAAAAGAAGAACAAAAAAAGCAAGCCGTCTCTTTTCAGCAAGAAAATGAGGGTGGAAGCATCACACGGATGGCACAGAACATTCCATAGTTTCCATAAATCTGCAAAGAGAGAATGAGACGGCGAGCGGATGACAACAGTTGGAACACAAACCACTTAGAGACCGAGAAAACACAAAAGGATAAAAACAGAAGTCCCCAAAGTTAGCAGGCCATATGACAAACATGCACAACCGTCGTCTGCTAAAGACATCAAAGAACAATCCATTCAAAGATGGTTCTGAGAAGATGCACTGTTTGTAGTTGGGCAAGTAGGCACATGTTTCATAATATAAAAAAAAAAAAAAAATAACAGTGCAAGAAACACAATCAGAAGTAGATGACAAAGACAGACACAACGGTGCATCTGTGTTCATCTTTGCTTGTCCTTATGTTTTTCACGCCTTTTTTAAATTTGTGAAGACAATATGCACTGGTTTGTAACAAGTTTTTCGTAACATAATGAGATAGCTGGAGCCCCAGAACAGACGACACATGCAGCTATTCTCCGTTTTGGCTCACGATGAACTGCATCACACGCTACGAGCCATCCCAGATAATCCAGTGCTGTGAACCTATCACGCAATTACGTGACGAGGGCCGCATGACACTCCTAAAGCATTCAACTGGTTTAAACGGCTCATAGTAGCGTCCTTTGTGGTCCTTTATAAGGTGAAACAGAGTATAGAACACCACTGTCCACTTTGCCCGCACCGCCGTCTGCTCGACACCAGCAACAGAGCAACCAGATGACGACATTGATAAAACGAGTTGCTGGATGGCCGTTTCCCAAAAATGACACACCGCTACCAACGCAAGAGCAGACGACGCAGGCAACCAAACTCCGTGGCTCTCACTTGAAATGACAAAGCTGCGGGAGGGGGGGACCACGAACCAACAACACGGCAGACGCAACCGGCAGCGAGACGACGTATGTCGCGCCATCGCGAGTCTCGACAAGGTAAAAAAAAATAATAAAGACTTCTCCCCAATGTGAGAAAGAGCGGCAACGAAACGGCACACGAAGCAGCTCACTGTACGTCATCGCCTCCTCTAAAACGAACCCGGCGAAGGAGATGACTTAGTGGATCCCGGCAAATAGTGTTGTAGATGCGTTGTATCACGAAGCGTGAAGCGGTGGGGTTGGTTCAGCTGGTTCAGTGACAAGAGGGTTGCGAAGCTTCAGTGGGGCGCGGATGAGGTGGAGACCTGAAGGGGGTAGACCTGGAGCACCCTCCCGATGCCCTTGGCCTGGCCCTGGTGGAAGAGGAGGCGGGAGCCCTGCCGCAGGCACTCGGGCTGCCGGACGAATTTGAAGAGAAGGACGCCCCGGTCGGTGCAGCCCAGGGTGGCGCTGGAGCCGCCACGCACCCCGACGACCACCGCCGTCTGCTGCACGTTCCCTGCACGCGAGGCCCCACCGTTGAGCTCGTTGGCAAATGGTAGCTTCCACGGCGGAGATCAAAAGAAGAATCACACTCCTAAGTTTATGTGCACATAGAGGCTGGTTCACACATTTGCATTTGAGTATGCTTGAGTGTGCCGCTGCATTCCCTTTTACAGTTGCCTACCAATTTTTTGGACTTTGTGGAGACTGAAAGTGTCTGAATAATCTGCAGATTGCAAAAGTTTGCTTTATTGAGCCTAAACGGACTCTAAGCGTTGCTAAGAGTACCTTGTGTCATGTTACGCTTGCAGGCAATCATGTCCGCTTGCCTTCGTGCTAGCATCATGTCCTCACCCGGCGGAGGCGCAAAAAGGGGTCACGAGGTCCAAAGCACGTAATGACACAGGGCAAAAACGCTGAAACCGCGAAACGCTCACGTCCAAATTTTAGAAGCTGTCAACCACGTACTCCACACATAACGGATGGCGAGTGGTACAAAAACAGAACAAAAAGGTTGGCTTTGAGATGGAAAATCGACCAAAGACCCAAGACAACGACAATCATACGTAGCAAAAACAAAATGCATAGCATAGCACGCCTATCGGCTGGTTCAACGGCGCTAAAATAGTGCTGCCAAACCTATCCGATCCATCTGAAACACTAAACATCGAGCCAAGCCCCCGGTCAAGCCAGAGAAAAATCCAAGACAGCAGCCTCTTGGCGGCCATGACTCGTGTAACTATTTTAGTCCAAAAATCAAACTTTCGGACTGCAAACTGTCCGAAAAATTGGTTGTTAATTATGTACCATTTCAACTGGGTAAGTCACGGTTCCTAGTTGATGCCCCAAATAATGAGAAAGCCCGAATTTTCGATGTCCGAAAAATTGGTCGGGGACTGCAAATGCCTACAAGGAGAGAACGCACTAGAGTTAACTATATAGCAGGGTGTCTAGCAAATTATTCTTTTAAAATTCCCCGACTTTTCCAGGTTTTCCCTGGCAATTTCAGGTGAAATTCCCTGACCACTCTAGAGGCAGTTAAATATATAAGACCATTACAACACAAGGCATTGAGCATTGAGCACAATGAGGATTATTTTGCACGGGCCTAATCTAACTTGCATATTCCGAAATATTTGGGTTCGTCCAGTCCGGATTAAACGAGCACTTTCTTGCCGCTGACATCGTCAGTGAAGAGGCCACTTCCGGAAACACAATGAAAACACGACGCTCAACCACACACATCAATAACCAAATGGCAACATGGCCGCCAAATGCACTTTCGGATACTTTCAGCTTAAAGCTTGGATTGGATTGATGTCTATGGCCTTCCCCATTTATTACTAAATCTGTTAGCTCTAACTGGATCTAGTTCAGTGTCTCGCTCTCAATCCAATCCATGGCTTCGACTGGATTTGTCGATTCTCTTTGCATCGGGTAGCACACTCTACATCGGGGGGGGGGGGGGGGGGGGGGGGCAGAGCTTGCACTCCACTCAGAGCAGTATTTATTGCCTATATTTCTGCCCCCAAGTCCTTAAGTCTTCGCTCAGGGTAATCAATGGCGTTTCCGGCTCATTTTTCCTGACTGGGCTCGCTTTTTGATAATTCCCTGATTTCTCCCGGTAATTAAAATTTCCCTGACAATTCCCGGTTTTCCCGGTCGCTAGACACCTTGATATAGGTTCTGCTTGCAGAGCCAGAGTACCACATTCTTTTTCCTTGTGCCACCAACTCCGCATTGACGGAGAAGCGGTCACGTGCGCCAAACTGAATCCAACGTTCATGAGGGACAACGACCTTGCAGGTGCTAAGTTTCGGGCAAAGCAAGTTTCTCGCTTTGAGTTTACAAAAAAAAACAACATCATACACTAAAATCGAACGAACTTGAAAGTTCCTTGGTCATTGAACATCACTTGTGGCCACTTGGTAGAGTATAATCGCATTGTTTTATAACGAGAGCGATGTTTTAAAATGTGTGTCCAAAGTCTGGGAAGCAGACGATATGGAGGACGACCGCATTGCTCGCATCTGCGGTGCTTGGAGAGGGGTACGCCACCAGCACATTCGGGCACTTCGAACCAGACAACAATGGATAGTTACGGATGTCAAAAGGGATGACATTCTCGTCGGCTACTATATTTCTTCTGATGGCATAGAGAAAAACGGGAGACAAATGATGAGACAAAGGTGCACGCGCGGCGTGTTGCCGCACTATATATCCTCCGCTCCGTGCGCCCCATCACGACCACGCCATCCGCGCCTCCAGATCTCCTGAAGCAGTGAAGGTTGCTTCCCAGAATGCGGCCTTGGATCCAACATTACTGCCCCGGGAGAACCATTGCGATACTTTGCTCCGCAAGCGGAGCATATGCAGTTACCCAAAAAGCCAACCGAAGTTCCTTTTTTTTTTTACGAAGTACTGGAAAATTACTTGGATGCAATAGCGCGATCTGTCCTTTGCTTGCCACGATGTCTAGATTGCAGAGTAGGCGAAATGCGATAGATTTGACGCTGCGATAGATTTGATGAACGACTATGATTTGCAACAGCACGTGTGTCGTCGTGAGCACAAAGCCAAGGTGCTATGGATTCGGATATAGATTTATGGCTGACGTCGGCTATCGGCTATATCTGGCTCGTGTTATTTTCCGGTTCACCAGTTATTTCTACACGTTATCACTGATGTGAGACTTGCTCCCTAAGCCCCAAAAAAAACAAAACATATTTTATTGCTCCTTTTTGGCGCCCTATCGACAGAACTATTGCACCCGGAAAGAGATGGTGCAAAGTCAGTGAGGTTGCGCGGCGCTATCACACAATCTCCAACTCTGCTATGGCCTGCCGACCCGCCTCCGCTTGTGTCCTTCCTTTTACGTTGACGTGTTGCATTCACCCGCATAAAAAGATTCTGCACAAAGCTGGTGCAGCTGCACGACACAACCTTCAACTTTGTATTGTGGCTTGCCAACCCGCCACCGCTTGTGTACTTTTGTTTCCTTTTTGTAACTTTTTACTTTTACTGACTGACCTTTTATTTCATCTGTTTTAATTAGGGGCGTGCGAATACTCGAATATATGAATTCGAATCGAATAGAAAGTTCCCGAATAATTCGATTCGCGAATCGAATTCCTAGTATTTGGTCACTCGAATATTCAATATATTCGGCCAAAGACGCGCGGTCGGCGAGGAGCTGACAAAAAAAGCCGTTTTTCCCCCCATGTAAGCGCCGTGATGTTAGACAAACCATGCGAAAAACAGCTCTTGGTCCTACCATTCCACAAAAATCTAACGCACAGGTTAGAAAAAAGAAAAGTAACGAACGCCACAAACTTTATAGCACACAGATTTACTCACGATCGTGATACAAGCTACCCTTGAATCACAACCGAAACATCCCATTTGCGCCGCTTCCAGAGAGGAATTGTTGGGAGGCTGAAGTCCCGCGCCATGCCTAATTCTTTTCACGAGTAAAGCCCCTCGTTTCAAATTGAAGCACCGATGTAAAACACACTTGGCCGCACTCACAGAAATCGGCGACTGCACGATCACAGAAAGAAAACCACGTTAAAAACGCCGATAAAACTAGCCGAGTTATCGTCGTCGTTCTTTTGGAACCTCAAGCCGCAAATTCTGATTCGGAACGAAACGGAACGGGAAAATAGTGTGCCTAGATTTGAGAGGGTTTCCAACCGTTCGATAGCCGCGTTTAAATTACGAACTGCGAGAAGGTGACGAAAAAACGAAAGCGTCGATCGGGATCGGGGAGGCAGGGCAGGGAGAGAAGGCGTCGTCGCCCTTCTGTTTGCTCGCCTTTTTCCTCGCGACAACAGAACACATGCGCACTTACGACCAATCTGCACTGGAGTCATCTCCGTGGTTTCAGTTTCGCTTGCTCCCTCTTTTAAATCAAGGCTCTCTAAAACAGGATAGATAGACGGAAACATGAATGCATAGCGGCAGTTGGACGGTGTCTTGCGCCACCTAACCACACTTTTTTTTTCTTACTTCAGATTATGTTGTTTAAGCCTGTTTACTAAGATTTAACACCTATCTGTTTATTTACGTGAAATAAAATCCCGGGTGCCCTTTTTCTTCCTTAAAATGAAAACCAAATATCGCAAAATGCCCCTTTTCTGAGATATGCAAACATTTATAAAAAAAAGTTGCGGTGTTAGGTTGGGCTTAAAAAAGGCATGCGTGGCTGTAACTTTGGTCTTTTTGTGACGTTTAGGAAAGATAGATTATATTTATGCCATAAAATTGGATCTTTAGTGCCCAATATCCAACAGCAACTGCTTTTATTTATTTATTTTTTTCACCAGGATTTTTTTACATTTTAGCTTTTGTTCTGCACAAGATGCATATTCTGCAACAGGTGCATACTCTGCACATATAATAATCTCATTCGCAGCATACTTTGAAAAATTCCTAAAAATAAAATCACTATTTGATATTCGGCTTTTTTTTCTTGATTCGATTCGGTATTCGATTCGAAAACTACTATTCGGTATTCGCACACCCCTAGTTTTAATATGAAAGATTTAACTGTACCATGGAGCGAGCCGACGTCACCAGCTTTGAAGCCGCGCCAAACGGCACCTAAACTCCTTTCTCCAAGTGAAGCCAGCTCCCAGCTATGAAACTATGCGAAAAGCCTAGTTAGACGGCACCTAGTTTCCCCGATCCCAAGGGAGTGGAGTGAAGCTGATGAATTTTGGCTTCGATCCCAGTGGCTGGTGTGCGTCATAGTTTCAAGCAATGAGGCTCCCATTGGCCGCTGCGCGTCAGTTTCAACGACCACCACCCCATGGCGCTGCGTGCCCGTGCCGTCAGTGGAGCGTCCAAGGTCAGAGCAGCAAAGAGAGCACGCAATCTGCCGTAGACGCAAATACGTCGCAGAAGAAATAAGGGAGCAGAAGAATGACATACATGCTTTCGCATTCACAACTCGTAAGAAGTGCTTAGGTGTACCTCGAGCCTTTCTTTTAATCAGTCACATGTGTGACATTTTTCTTTTTGCATAAAATTTACCTTCTCATAAATAGGCATTATTTAAATAGGCATGACTCGAATGGGCATGACTTGAATAAGAGGCACGGTGTGACTTGGCACGACATGACCCACCGACTTGCACCATGGCCTGGAATCCGACGGACAGGCGCCCCGGATGGCTGAGGACGCGGACTCGAGCGCGGAACAGCCGGGCAGCCACGGGGCGCGAGTCCGCGTGGCACAGCACCGTGCCTCGCCGAAGAACGGCACCTGCGCTGGGAGCCAGCGCCAGGGTGGCGCTCTCGCCCGCCCTCACTAACCGGCACGGAACCCTGTTGCGTTGCACGGACAGCACCTGCGAGGGAGCACAACAGAAAAAAAAAATTGTTATTTATTCCACTCTGTGAAGGTGCATGACCAGCGAAGCTGTTTAGCACACGCAAAGACCTGCACCGAAGAGCCGGAGGAAACTAGATATGGCGACGGGACCGCTATCCGGCGGAAAGTAGACACGCGCGACAGAAACGCCACCCTGGGAGAGTGGAAAGGAAACTAGGCACGCAAGTGCTTGGAACGACGACAAAGAGAGGGCGGTGCGAGTGTAGACATTGTTGAAGCGGGTCGCATAGCGGCAAATCTTTGAGAAACCTTTATTATCTACCCGAGAGTCTACTGATATTGAAAATGGTGCCTATTGATAAATAATCTACTGAATAGACCTATTGCTAAATTATCCAAGCATCAAATAGAATGCAGGGAACGGTTTTCCATGCACCGCATGCGCCAGCGTCTGCAGCAGCAACTGTTCTAAAGCAAAAGCCTCAAACAAATGGCAAATTGGACGCGCGTTTCACATTGCTTTATTTTGGTTATTTATTTAGAATCTTTTATACAGGGAAAGCGTGCGCGTGCGGCGGTGCGAGTGTAGTTTTTTAGTCACTCCACACGAAAAATCCATGGAACCCTAGCCACAAACAGCTTTGCTGTAAAAGCGAAGAGGATCCGTCTTAGTGTGCCACGTTTAATTTGCGTCCAATCAATGTCCCTTCTAAAATAGAAGAGGCTTCACTCTCCCTACTACAAAACACTGCCGACTACATCTCATGCCCACCAATTTGGATGAGCACAAAATAAAGTCACAGACAGAGGTCTCTTCCCATGAAGCATGCGTTACTTTTAAATTCAAGGACAGCTCCCATTCAGGGATCAGGGGTTACCTCTCGGGGGGTATCGGTATATGCCTAAAGCAGGGAATACACCTTTAGGAGTTCTCAAGAAGGAAAAATCGCCTGGCTTACACATCTCATCAAATACAATGGTGTGATGGCACTTCATGATAACAGCACTTTCCATTGAAATTTAGCAAAGATATTTGACCCGCTAAATTTAGGGGGAAATTGTGACGTGTTGTAAGAACCGCAACACGACATTGTGATGTCAACCACCCCGTTTTGTGACATCACGAAGTTTTGTGACACTTTGCTTCTTGTGGCAGGAGCTGGACGTCGAACCAAAAGCTGCTCTCTGCTGTCGACACTCCCTCCCACGGCCCTGTCATGGTGCGACCAACACCGACACGAGCAAGCACGGTTCGTGCCGGGTTCCCATACGAAGCTATCGCTTTGAAAGGGGAGGTTACCCTGACGGGATAGAAAGTGCCGTCGTTGGCGGGGCCCGCCAGCAGTCGGTCGTCCTCTCGGAGCACTCCGCGGGTCAGGAGGCCACCGACCACGGTGCCGACGTCTGGCACCTGGAAGGTCTCGTCAATCTGCAAGGGAAAAAACCGACGATGCCTTATGATGAAACTGGGATGATGGTTTTATCATAAATGAAACATGCAGGGTGATTTTCTTTTAAAGGAAACATCTACCTTAGAGAAGTGGGTTCATTGCTACATGAATGCCGTCTTCATTAAGCGTTTCTCGAGCTCGGCGGACACTAATTGGGAGGATAAACGTCACAGTTAGTAGGCTGGTTAACTGAAACCTCTTAAATAAAAATGTTAATTATTGGTCCAATTGCTTATATTGCTACTGCAGTATTAAAAAGAATTGCCATTACAGGCTCCACCAACTTAAAGAGTTTGTAAAAAGGCAATGGTTTTTTTTAAATATTCATAGATCCAGTTTCCTGGTCTTTTGCTAGATTTCAAAATGGGTCACAAAAAGAGCGCCGGGGTAGCCCTGCCCACAATGTCCAGAAGAGTTACGTCATCACTGTCTCGGCAGAGTGCCGTCAATGTATACACCGTGGATGTGCTCTCCAGGTAGTGACGATGCGACTTAAAATACTACATTACAATTCTAAGTGCCGACGTGGGCAGGACTCCCGGCTCTCTTTCTCAACCAATCTTGAAATCAAGCACGAGGACTGGCATGAATATCTCAAAAGTAATTTCATTTTCGAAAATTTTTTAAATTGCTCGTCCCACCAATAGCAATTACCATCAATACTGCATTTGCAATATGACCCATCACACCAGCAATCAAAAAGTTAACACATTTTAGTCAACCAGTCTAATAATGATCCTACCATTTGAAGTCTGCCGAGCTCCTTGAACACACAATTAGGGTGGCGGCAGTTGACGGCGGTTTACAGTGACGCGAATGACTTGAGTAATTTCGTAGCACCTTTTAGAGCGTCCAGAAGGCTATTAGGAAGCAGCATAAAGTAGTTATGGAGCACAAGCACACGCTTTATTTTTATTCGTACAACAGCGAATAATATATGTTAAGATTTGCATGTCGGCCTATCCAACTCAAGAAAATGCCTACTTTGC
Source organism: Ixodes scapularis (assembly GCF_016920785.2). Classification (NCBI taxonomy): domain Eukaryota; kingdom Metazoa; phylum Arthropoda; class Arachnida; order Ixodida; family Ixodidae; genus Ixodes; species Ixodes scapularis. The sequence goes on along the minus strand of NW_024609838.1, from coordinate 41,964,284 downwards.
CTTCCCACTTCTGTTCAACCTTTTGCTAGCATCAACTGCACAGCAGGGTTTGATTCCCTCAAACACAAAACTAGCCATTTAGTTGCACACAGCACTAGACATGGCAACAAGATGCTGAATAATGGAGGACAGTATGGACTGCCGTGAATGGTCATTTTAGGTGTGAAATAAAAAGTAAACCAAATAAAATATTCCACTGAAATAATGTTAGAATAATCTTGAGCACACAAATTGATGCTTCATTCAAGTTTTAAAGGTTGTAAAAAAAAAAATGACATTCTTAATTCTAGGGGTGTGCGAATACTTGAATACATGAATCAAATAGTAAGTACCCGAATAATTTGATTCGCGAATCGAATTCCTAGTATTCGGTCACTCGAATATTCAATATGTTTGGCGAAAGATGCGAGGTCGGTGTGGAGCCGACAAAAGAGCTCCTTATTCCCCCGACATTAGTGCAGTGCTATTGGACAGACGGTACGAGAAACACCTCTTAGTCCCACCATTCTATAAAAATCTAGCGCACAAACTACAAAAAAAAAAAAAAAAATGAATGCCACAAATTTTATAGCACGCAGATTTAACCAGGATCGTGACGCAAACCAACCTCAGGTCCTAACCGAAACATCCCGTCTGCGCCGCTTGCAGATAAGCATTGTTGAAAGGCTGGAATTCCATGCCTTGTCCATCTTTTTCCCAGGTAAAGCCCTTCGTTTCAAATTTAAGTGTTGACGCAGAAAAGACTTGGCACACTCGCAGAAATCGGCAACCGCAAGATCACAGAAAGGAAACCATGTTAACCACGTCGACGAAACCAGCTGAGTCGTCGTTGTTTTGGAGCCGCAAGTTCGGATTGGGAGAGAAATGGAACGGAAAGAGAATAATGTTCCTAGATTTGAGAGTGTCTTTAACTGCCCGATAGCTGCGTTTGAAATACGAACTGCGCAAAGGTGACGAAAAAACGAAAGCGTTGATCGCATGCAGGAGTTGTCGCTCTTTTGTTTGCTTCCCTTCTTTCCACCAACAATACAACGCATGCACACTTACGACCACCAATCTGTGCGGGAGCCGTTTTCGTGGTTTGTTTCGCTTGCGTCCTCTTTTAAATCTAGGCTTTCTGAAACAGTATAGATGGACAGAGAATGGATGCATGTTGGCTGTTGGACTTTGACTTGCACCACCTAACCACATGTGCTTCTTTTTTTTTTTATGGCATATTAAATATTGTTTAAGCCAATTTAATTAAATTTAATGTCTATCCGTTTATTTTTATGAAACAAAATCGTGCGCGTCCTTTTCGCGTCTAAATTTGGGACCAGACATCGTGGTACGCCCCTTTTCTGAGATATAGAGACATATCTAAAAAAGAGGGTGTGTCGCGGTGTTAGGTTGTGCTTTTAACGAGGAAAACAGGCTCGAGGTACACCTAAGCGCTTCTTATGAGTTGTGAATGCAAAAGCATACTTGTCGTTCTTCCGCTCCCTTGTTTCGTCTGTGGTGCATTTGCGTCGGATGAGTGCACGCTTTCCCAGCTCTTCTCGCCGCTCTGACCTTAGCCGCTTCGTGTTACCGGCGCGCTCGCAGTGCGGACATGCAGCGCCACAGGGTGGCGGTCATTGAAACTGACGCGCAGCGGCCAATAGGAGCCTCGTTCCTTGGAACTATGACACGCGCCAGCCAATGGTACCGAAGCCGAAATCCCTCAGCTTCACACCGCTCCTTCGGGACCGGGGAAACTAGGTGACGTTGGGCTAGGCTTTTTGCATGGTTTCAAAGCAGGGAGATCGCAGCTTCACTTGAAGAAAGGAGTTTAAGGTGCCATTTGGTGCGGCTTCAAAGCTGATGACGTCGGCTCGCTCCATGGGACAGTTAATGTTTTCGCATTAAAAAAAGCCATGCATGGCTCTAGCCTTGGGTTTTCAATGACGCTTAGGGTAGATAGATTATCTGTCCGACCTAAAAATTGAATCTCAAAATCACATAACAACTGCTTCTTTTTTTACCAGATCTTTTATACATTTTGAGCTTTTGTTCTGCATCAGATTGCTCTGCAGAGTATGCACCAGGCGCATATTCTGCACAAAGAATATTCTCATTCACAGCATACTTTGAAGAATTCCCACAAATAAAACCACTATTTGGTATTCAATTCAATATTTGGCTTTCTTTTCTATAATTAACTCTGATTAAAAAGGAAACATTTGTCATTGAATAATGACCACTGACATTTTGTATGTGGAACCTCATGATGGCAAACATTAGCATCTGAGAAATAAGTATGACTTCTTCAAACAATCCAGAACTTTTTAAGGTTATTCCCAAGCTTCGTTCCGCCGCTTCACATTTTATTGCAACTAAGAGCTGTTACATTAACACACAAAAATTCCTTTTTTCTTTTTGTTTCAATACAATGGAATCTCGTTAACTCAAACTCGCAGATAATTCACAATAACACGCAGGTCCCATCCTATGTGTTTCTAGGAACGAAACTCCTGGTAATTCAAACAAAGTCCTGGTCACTCCGGGTTCAAATTAACAAGATTCCACTCTATACCCAACACCTGTATGTTTATTGTCCCGCTCTGGTACAATAAACACACAAGTGCTTTCCCTTTTCCACTCGAATGCGCTGCAGCAAAGCAACATAGGCAAAATCGCGACGCTTACTTCGCGGTTGTCACTTCACTGCAGTACACAAGAGTGCGGTGAGAAGCGCACTCAAGAAATCTATGCTACCTGCCAGAGCAGACTATGAATGTAAGATACATTGCGAAAATTCCAAGTACTGCCAGTGTTTGACACAGACAGCGAGATCAAATAGAATAGTATGTCATTTTCAGCTATAATCAAAAGTTCAAAAAATTTTAATAAACCGATTATAACGATCCAGACGTGTAGCGGGGCCCGAACCATCATATTATCGGTATTAATAAATCGAAATCAACTTCTGGTGCAATGCTGACGCAAATTCCTCCCATTTGGGCTAAATGTAACAGGATATAGCTTTTGGTACAGTTTGGCACAGCAATCACATCAGAGAGTTCACTTCAGTCGGGAGGGCTGACCTGGAATTCGGGGGTCATGCGCATGAGTCCGTCGCGCTCCTTGGGCCCGTGCCCCGGCGGAAGCACGTTGAGGAAGGTGTAGAGCAGGCGCAGCCCGTCGCCGTGGACGCACGACACCAGGAACACGGGCACCACGCTCTCCTCGCGGAGCCTGGCCGCCGCCGTCAGGGCGTCGTCTTCCGTAAGCACCTCCAGGGGTAGCTTCTTGCAAGCAGGACCCTGCAGACGGGAGAGGGCGGCAGCTTTTCCTAGGGTGTCTGGGATGCGCCTCCAATGCATTTACCGGGTCCAGAAAAGAAAGGGGCCTTTTTGCCCACAATGTGCAAAGAAGTGAAAGCGATAGCCATAGCACGTTCGTGCAGTGTGGGCAAAATGGCGGCGTTGAGGATGGTACGTGACACCATTTCGCCCCCGTCGAGCGAACGGGCTAGCGATTGACAGAAAACATGCGCAGAGGTCAATGAGAAAACCTGCGCCGACGTGAGTGAAGACACGTCGGCGCAGGAGGGGGTAACATTGACATTCGGTGAGGAGCAGGAGGGGCACGTTCGCAGAGAAAAAAGGCGAAGCTCCGCGTGAAAAACGGTTGTGAGACAATGCATTTTACGTTTTGAGTTGCGTTCAAGAAATAGAGACGTTTGAGTGAAATGGAACATGATGGAAGTGTCTGGAACCCTCTGACATTATGCGTAGCAATGGGATACTGCTAAGGTAGGATTTCGCATGACGCGACTAACGTCTGAAAGCGCCCTTTCTGCAACGTCGTCGCCGGCGGACGACGGGGCCTCTCCCATCGTCCGCCGCCATTGACGGTTCCTCGACGTTGCGCTGTCATCAGTGGGTCGTCAAGGCTCTCAACTCTTCCACCTTAAAGCGGCGCAGGCAGTGGGAACACCCGACTTCTCTCCTTGCGCCGCGAGGGGAGAAAAGGAGGGGTTTTTTCATCTCCACCACGACGATGGATGCTGACGCCAAAATCCTCGTAGAGCATCGCCGGTGAAGCTATCGCTTTGAAAGTGTTCAATCCGTTTACACCCGGTGACATCATAACAGTGTCGCGCCGTCGCCGACTGCAATCCTCACGATGTGGTGCCAACGGTGGTCGACGTGGCAGACACCTGTTCGGCCGCAGGTTGCTTTTTGGCTCGGCGGGCGGGAGTCGGGATGCGGCAACGACAGTGACACTTGCATTGGCTTGTACCTCTCGCTGCAACTTATACGACGAACCACCAGGATCGTGACGCCCGACCACAAGAGACACGCCAGTTCCTGCGACGTCGTTTGCTGCCACTTTGGGACTGCTTTCGCCGTATGGGCGGTACAAGATGCCAAATGCGCAGGTCGGAAACGCGTTGCGGGCACCACAGTCTCAGGGGGGCCGCGTTGCGAAGAGAACCCGTGGACGCGTTCTAGGCTACGCTCAGTTTCAGAAAGGTCGCCGCATTTCGTCAACTTTTCCAGAGTGAGACGTCGCAGTTGGCGGTTGCTTATTTTACCAACGCTGTTCACCCATGCTCGTGTAACGTAACGAGTAAGAAGAAGAATGAAAGGAAAGGGGATGTTTTTTAAAACGTGATAGAGTGCAGGCAAGCTGGTAATTAATCAACATCTTGTAAACTCTGAGATGGGGAATGATAAAAAAATGGACGAACACAACAAAATCTCAAACGCAGCTCGTCCGGTTTTTTTTATCGTTCCCCATCCCAGGGTCTACAAGATGGGGATGTCGTTAGCACGACTGCACGTCCCCACTCAAACGACTACGACGACCTCACCGAAAGGACGAGGACGGCACGGAGGTCTCTCGGTTGTCTTGCTTCCAGCGTAAGCTTCCTACCTCCAGCTACTCTCGAGCGTCTCGTGACCCCGAGCATGCACATGCAGCCAAAGCGCGGCAGACGACAACAAGCGCATACTAGATTACGGGTATCTGAAAGGGACGCCCTGTCCTACCCTCCCCTTCGGCGATGCTCCCGAAGTGGTGTCCCGAGGACACGAAGAAGGCGACAACAGAACCATCAACCCAACAAGGGAGGAGCGAATCATCTTTCTCACGAGTATGATCTCGCGGGCGGATGGACGGAGGATGTCTGCTATACCCTTTGTGTCGTATACCCTACCGATCTTGTGTATTGCCACGCTTGTCTAGACCTTTTCCACCAATCTTTTAACTCGTCCGTGTGATTGTAACCCTTTCTCCTCTGCTGTTCCATTCTCGCCAGCGAAAGCCTGCACTCCAGCCAAATTTGTTACCCCTTCGGGTAGGGCAGGCAAAAGCCCCGGCTCTTCATAACCGCATGTCCTGGTGTCTCACTATCACTACAGCACGTGGTCATAACGTGTCTGTCTTTCGAAAAATAGCCCCATACACATTTGTCCAAAACACTCCCATTCTCGTCTCAAACAATAAAGAGCTTCCCCATTAAAGAGGTACTCAGGCGATTTTTTGAGCTGCCCTATCTAACTATATTTTCAGAATAAGCAGCCTTTACCCTTTCGGGTATACTATTTAGTATCGCAAAATTCAGAATAGTTTTTGTGAAATCGGCAAGTGAAAATGATGCCAAAACCAACATTCAAAATATACCCGCACTTTTCAGTGCCTCGATGTCAGGAGAAGGCAGGCATGTAGGTCGAGCGGGCATCTAAAAATGGACTATGCCGAGCATTTGGTTTGTGTTGCTGTGCGGGTGCTGGAGTGAGTTTCCAAAGCATTCATTTGATGTCATGAAACTGCATGTAATCAGTTGGAAACAAAGTCTACAGTTCAGAGTGAACACTTGCCTTCCCCTGATGCCACTCTTTCACTATTGCCAGTAGACACTTTCACTTTTAAAAACAAGGTGAGGCCCAAACTTGTAAATTCAAAACTGTGAAAAAGAAATCTTTTTTCCCCAATATTTGGGGGACTATTTCAGCGATGTTCGTTGGTGTGTTTAGCAAATTTTGAGGCAGATTGGGGACTACGAAGAAAATGCCAGAGTACCCCTTACGCTCTTCACAGTTTGTGGTGAGAAGGAGACTCTTTCAACACAGTTGCCAGATGAGACGACAGTCGAACCAACGTAGCAAACGTAAACTAGAACATAACACCTGACAAGCCAAACGGACACGGAGGGAAACCAAAGAAAAGGAAATGAGAGTGCGCAAGAACATCACAATGACGAGCTCCGAGTGGAAGGTTTGTGGGTAGATATAATAATAATAATAATAATAATAGTAGTTCTATTTGCCATGTGAAAAGGCTAGCAGCCTTTGTCTTTACGTTCTGTCTCCCTCCACTCAGAGCAAACAAGAGCATTGTCTCCTCATCGTGCATGTTGATGGCGTCTGGCATTCAAGTGTTCGAACGCCGAACCCTGCGCGAGAAGCAGATGATGCTCTTAGTCACTCTGATTGGACGGAGGCAACTGGCCTTTGCATCTTCGTACTAATCCTTCCAATCGGATCTCGGCAGTCCGACGTTCTTGCACAATCTCCTCTCCTCCTCTCCTTCGGTTTCTCTCCGCTAAACTGGCTGCGCCAGAATCGCCCTCGCAGTGAGTCTCACCTTGAGGAGGGTGTGCAGCTGGGCCAGGGTCTTGGCCAGGGTTGCCGACCCTACGGTGTCCACCTTGTTGACCACAATGGCCAGCGGCACCTGGAGCGCCAGTGCCAACAAGAGGTGGTCCCTGCCCGTGCCGGTCATGCCGCTGGACGCGTTCACCACCAGCATCACGAAGTGCGGGGAGTGGCCTGCACGAGGCGACGGTGGGGGGTCAGTGTGTGGCGAGGCAATGTTTTCCACTCGGTGTTACCAAACCATGGCTTTGTTTGAGGCCAAATTTCCCTAGCAGTTTTCCCAACATATATGATGGGAAGACTCGAGAATAAGGAAAAAAAAAAAAAGACGGATGGTAAAAAAATTTTGGAAGCGGATGACAAAAAAAAAAAAAAAAAAAGCAGTCACACGTTGCACTTTTTAGCTTTCTCCCTTTCCCCCGCACCATCCCTTCCCCAGAGTCTGGACCCTTTCCTAGAGAAAGGGGGGGGGGGGGGGGGGAGTGGGGGGACACATGAAGCCTTGCTTTACAACCTCAGTCCCTCCTATAAGGAAAACAAGAAACAAAGTAAGGGAGAGCAGCAACCCGGAGGGTAGGAACCCTCCTGCGAGGGTTGCTACCCTTGCAGGCTGGGAAAAAAGGATGTCAAGAGGATTATCTTCCTTGCAGAAAACCGAGATGGGTAGTTGGCCCTTACAATGGTGTCTGGCAAAAAAGCTGCTAATTCATTTTTTTTTTAACAAGTTGCAATCACACGAACACGCGCTGGTATGATGTTCATCCAAATTGAAATTCGCTTTCTGTGGCCTTTGCGAGAAAATAGACACATGGCTTCCATTCCTAGAAAAGTTGACCTATTGTCGAGAACATACAGTAACTGTGTTTATAACTGAATCACATTTCAGCTCGAGTAACTCTAATCGCTTTCAACCCTTCGACAGTCGAGTTCTCTTTTTTCCAAAAGATATTTCCCAGTGCTCAGGTTTTGTTTCTAAAAGAATATAAAAGAAGTGTGAATCTGCAGGTTTTTTTCTCTTTAGGGCAACTCCGGTTTAAAACACTAAAATAAATGACTGGTACAGCTTTAGTGACTTGAAATATTATGTCAAAGTGAAGCCACATACTCCACAAAAACCGAGTTTAACCATGCGACCAGCTGCTCTTTAGATAGTTTCGGTTTTGCCGTAGACGCCAGAGACCAAATTCATAAAACTACACAGAATATCGAAAAAGAATTAAACCTTGCAATTCAGAGACACTGCTTCAGCTGAGAGCAGTCATAATCCCAAATTAAAAAATATTGACCGGAATTGCCCTTTAAATATCTAGAAGAGCACAAACAGTGCTTGCAAGCTGTTCAGGTCGATAGTTCATTGCAACACAAGAAGGTAGGGTGAGAGAAAGGAAGGCCGGTGAGGAGGAAGCAGACGGAACGCTGGAGGAGAGGGGGACACCTCCTCCTCTCTTCCGCGTTTCGTCTGCTTTTATACAGCATGATTACTGTGGCACGCCATCGACCAGCCATGGGTGCGCCTTTGTCAGTGGAGACGAGCCACAGTACCCTGCCATGTCATATTGGCACCTAAAATTATATTTGCACAAGGTGTGTAAATGCAAAAATTTTACCCTGCATAATGAATGCCCCCCCCCCCCCAAATATGGGTAAATTTTTCCGAAAAAAAGTGTGTTCACTATGCGAGCAAATACGGTATACCGTAATATCCCGAGGGATGGCCCACCCCCGAAAGATAACCCATCCTTATTTTTGGCATGTTTGCTATTTTTCAATAACACCGAAAGATAGCCCACTTCCAGTAATCGCAGGGCCCTGACCAATGGTGACCTCAAGAGAAATGGTGGTACTTAGTCGCGGGGAGAGACAAGCAAACATTGCCAGCTGGGAGGGGCAGTCATCTTTAGTTCATCGCCCGTCGCTGCGATCACTAGTTTCGCAGGTCACAAATTCTAAAACTACCATTCTTTCAATCTTTTTTTGACTGCAACCGAAAGTTGGCCCACTTCTTGTTTTTTCTCAATTTGATTTTAATTTTAGGTGGGCTATCTCTCGGGGTATTACGGTAACGTTTAAACTTCGCCCTAGACATAACAAATAGCCACACCTCCTACGGCACGCACAGTTTTGCGGGTAGGAGGAAGTGTACTAAGCGCTGCTGTACGTGGACAGCGACGACCGTCAAAGGATTAATAGAAACCCAAGAGAAGCCAAGAGCTGCGCTTTTAAAGTGGGGGGGCTTGCCTGTAAGACCGAAGACTGTGGTTCGGAGGTACTTGTGGTGCCCCGCGAGGTCGATGAAGGTGATCAGCTTGGACGAGAGCTCACAAAGTTCCTCTGGGGTTCGGCACTGGCCGTACGTGACGGGCTGCCCCTGGCTGGTGAAGCCCAGGATCTCGCGGCTGATGGACGATGTGTGGCCTGTCTGGATCTCGTGCAGATGCCTGCGGAGGGAAGCCCGTCGCAAACGAGCTCGGTCGGCCCTCGGTTTCGTCATGCTTGAAGTTCCGTGCTTCCAGGTTTCTTTTTCTCCACAGATTCGGCGTTTTGGTGTACAGTGGCAACCGATTTTTCGGACTTGTTCGATAATTCGGACCTAAACGGGGAACCGTGACTTACCCCATAAAAATAGTGTATATTCACAACCAATGTTTTGGACAGCTTGAAGTTCGAAAGTTCAATTACTCGAACAAAATCGTCGCGAGCGATCAGTGGGAAACACCACCAAGTGGCCATTTTGAATTCTATGTTGGCTGCAAATGGATTGGCTTGATTTGGCAGCGCTACTTGAGTACTCCCGAGTCCTACCGCTAGGTGACGCTATGCTAGCCCTTTTTTCCATTTAGCAGCACGTCATCATCATCATCATTTTGCTTGGTTTCCTTTCATCTCTTCGCCACTTTCGAGTCACCGGTCGCCACTTTGCGCTTGTGGATTTGCATCTCTCATCTCGTACCTTGCATCAGCAGAAAATGCGACTCCGACAACGACTACTGCCTGCAGCCATTGACAGCGGACATTACGAACGCATTAACATTACTGTTGAATGTGTACGACGAGAACACGACGCTCGCGCAAATGCAAGCTGACATTATCGCGAGCGGGCGTAACATGAAGAGAGCCACTATTGATGACTTTTAAAAGCCTGCTTAGGCGTTAGGCGTAATAAAGGCAAGTTTTTTCATCTACCGAATTTTCGGACTGCTTGATTACTCGGAACATTTCGGGGGTCCTTTCCGAGTCCGAATAATCGGTCGGCGACTGTAATCGTTTCGCATCGGACAAGAAATCGGGATTTATCGGGGGATCAGGTCGAAGGAAGTGAGACACGTGCACGGGATTCCTCGACCTACGGGGAACGTGGGCGCAACCCGAATGCTAGCAAACGCCCAGATTTCGATGAGAGAAGAAAACAAAACAATGGCCGCAATCCCAAAGAAAGAAGCGGCCTCGCGGACAGTTTAGTGGGGTGCCCTTTTTCGATTCGACGCAAAATAAAGCTGCTGATAAGGATTTCCTTCCCGTGAAATTTACGCCTGTTCCGATGCGGGTTGCTCTCCAGCTTGACAGTCCACGGAAGCTTCAGCAAACGGGAGTTGAGACGTTGCAACGGCGGCAACACTCGTATTTTCTCACGCCTTTCAACGTGTGAAATGCATTTTTAACGCTGCTCCCTCCAATCCCAAAATTTTCCCACTAAATTTAGTGGGGAACTTCACGTCACGAGACCTATGCATGAATTTGGTTTCTCAACTAAATTTAGCAGGAAAGTGGCGTCATGTGACGTCGCCTGGCGTCACTTGACCTCGTTCGACGTTGCGACCTATACACCTTAGAGAAATTGACAGCATATCACCTATAGGTGACATTCACTTGACGTCACTCGCTAGGTTCGCTGGCATCGCCCACCACGGTCGCCATCTTCGAGGTCTCTTGCTATCGCGAATGCCATCTGGCCGGAATTTTTGAGCGTGGTTTAGCAGTATTTTACAACTTTAAAGGGTCTTTTTGATCGAAACTAAGGGTTATTCTTATACTTTGGTGCATTTGAAGCGCCGTGGGAGTATTTTTTGTGTGTTTTAGTTCGTTTTTGTCGCTATCGGACTCGTTTACCGCGGCCGCGTTGCTCCCTCGGCTCCATGAAGCGCTCCGTGTCGCCCGCCGTGCCGACGGCGGTAGCTCTTGCAAGAACTAATTTTTCTGCTTTGGTGCTTTTGTAGCACGGTGTGATTACTCTGTGTTTTGTTTTGCTAGTTTCTTTATTGTTTTTCTCTAGCGGATTTTCTGTACTACGGCCGTGTAACCGTGTTGCTCCATCGCCGCTGTGTCGTACATACGTCGTGCCTTCGGTGTTCGTTCCTGTGCAGAAACATACCGTGCGGCTCACAGAGTGCGCAGCTTATGAAAAATGCGGCGCATTTTTCATTAGCTCAAGCGATTTAAAAACCGCATGTAAGCGATTTGGCGAGCGGGAAGACAAGCGACGGCGACCCGCTTCGCTGCCGCTCGGTCACTCGCGCGACGAGGCAAACCGCATGAAAGCGACGGGAGCACACGACCAAGGCGATGAGCGCTAAGTTTTCTAGAAATCCCAAAACCGAGCTACGCGACGAGTGACAGAGAAGGGTGAACCGCATGTAAGCGAATTAGCGAGCGATGGCGACAGCGACGGGAGTCGGCGACGAGCGGCGGAGATTTCTCGCGGTCGGTCGTCGCGTCGCTCGGTTTTTAGATTTATAGAAAGGGTCGCTTATCGCCTTCGTCGCTTGCTCCCGTCGCTTTCATGCGGTTTGCCACGTCGCGCGAGTGACCGAGCAACAGCGAAGTGGGTCGTCGTCGTCGCTTGTCTCGTCGCTGTCGCTCGTCTCGTCCCGTCGCTCGCCAAATTGCTTACATGTGCTTCAGCCTTTACACACGGTACTGGACGGCAACAAAGAAAACGGCCCGCCCCCGAGACCATCTTTTCTTCTCTCTTCTGTTCTACGAAGCTTCAACGATATGAAATTAGCACACACTAGCAGCGGACGACCGCGTAGCGTACCCAAGCCAGTCAAACCGAGACCTCGAAGATGGCGGATCGACGGTAGCGCTCCCTGGCAAAATCGAACCTGCAGGCTCAGTGAATACCACCTATAGTCAACTCAGTTTACTCTGCTAAATTTAACACAAACATTCACGTCTTGTGGCCAAAACAAAAATTCAGTTTCACCGCTAAATTCACGTCTCGTGACTCAAACACTGATCCAGCTTCCCCGCTAAATTTGGCGGGGGAAATTGACGTCATGTGACCCAACGTCGCGCGTACTACACAACCATTCAATCTCCCCACTAAGCTTAGCAAGAAAATATATGTCACATGACACAGCAATTCTCTGCATTTGAAGCCTTATAAAACTTTGAAGATAAAGGTCACTGCCAATTTTTTTTCCAGAACTTCCAAGACAAACTGCTAGGATCCCACTCATGCAGCAATCATCTCACAGAAGAGAGCTACAAGCCGACATCTGGCAGCGTGACACACCGGCTTTTGTGACGTCATTGGCTGCAACTTCAGAACCACACTCGATGCATGGGCGGAACAGGAGGCTAGATGCACCGGTCAAAGAGGCATTGTGAGCATCATAGCAGCACCGCGACTCCACGCGTCCCCACCTGAAGAGGTTGAGCCTGGCGCTCCCCCGGCCGTTGTCCAGTTCTCCCTGAGTGAGGACCCCGAGGACGGTGCTCTTGCCCACGTCTACGTTGCCCAGCACGGCCACCCGGATCTCAATCGTCTGCTGGTCTTCCGGCACCTTCCGCACCAGTACCTGAACGGATATTCAAAATGAGCTCGTACGACTACTTTTTAGCACCACGATACGTAACTTGATATAAACTCTACACGCTTTAACTAACTGCTCGCGTATATCATTTAAGGGGATACGCGGGTCTTGAGATGGTAAAAAACAAAATGCTATATTTTCGGCTATTCAAAAATCAGATTTGGGTTGCATACAGTGCAAAGTATCCGCCTGCAAAGTTTCCATGCCGAATTCAATCTCCAAGTATGAACAAAACGCTAACTGCGGTTCCTCCACGGCGCTAAATTTGCGAAATCAAAGCAAAGGACGAAGAAACGTCAAGCCCGCAGTGTACCGTAATTGCTCACTTGATCGTGGCAATTTTGCTCTTGCCAGAAAGCAGCTTTCCTTTCCCGCGTCTCCAATCGTTGGCGACTACCCCGAGAAGCTCTAACGTCCGCGTTCTGCCGTTTTGCGAGACTTCAAAAGCCAATGACCGTCGGCTGGTGCGCGCACGTGGCGCTTATGTTGCGCGCCCCTCTCCACTTTTGCTCTTCTCCTTAACTTGCTTCTCCCGCCATCAAAGAATGCCTGCAGCATTTCGGCTCGCCTGCCTCGTTATCTCCAGTCGGGCGTGCGTTACCGTTTGTGCATTTGCATTTAATATGTTGCTTTATTGACACACGTGCCAGCTTTGCTTTGAGTTAGATGTATCTAAAGACCATGCTTAAGCCAAAGTCATCTTCCCCGCCTGCTAGCCGAACACAAGCAGATACTAACATACAGACAGCCAAATCCCGCAAGGTGATTGGATGATCGGTCTCAGTTGCCACGACAATCGCCATTTCGGTCCATTCAAATTTTCGAAGCCTTGAAAGAGTCATTCTGAACGAGTCACGCCAAGATCGCCATGAAGCATCGCCACACCAAAAGCGTTCCTCGCCAGTATGAGCGCCCACTGTCACTGTTCAAGCAGTCCACTTATCAACAATGATTATCTATACAGATCTCTTACAGTAGTGTTGTTGTTCTCTCAAATTTCAGGATAGGAAAATTATTTTTCATTGCCGCCAAATTGTTGTTTTCTCAAATTTCAGGATAAGAAAATTATTTTTCATGGCCGCCAAGCACCTAAGCTGCACGTGGTGGCGATTTCAAAGATGTGCGCTTGTTTTGCCGGTGCGCGGATAAGAAAATCTCGGTATTCAAAAGATGCCTTTATAAAACAACACATTGCCGTGAATTGGGATTGGCTCACCAAGAAAGGAGGTGAAAAAGAAACTGCTCATTCCATGGATCAATATGCCGACCACACGGGGAGCTTGGCGCTACTTTCTCAGGACCCAGTGACTTCAATATAAGCTAAACAGCCACCATTTGCCGTTCTCAAGGAACCTCGTTGTAAGTAGAACTTGGTAAGAGAACGTGCCTCGGCTGCCTTGCGGGGAGGCTGATCCCCTGAACGGCTGACCGTGCGTTCCCTGAGGACGGTGAGCGTGGCGCCGAGCTTGTCGGCCATCCGGTAGAGCGTCCCCAGGGAGGCCTTCATCTCCTGGGGGCTGAGCCCCACCAGCAGGCCACCGTCCTCCACTCCAATCTCGTAGATGGCTTCCCCTTGTCCTGTGGAAAAGCGTTTGCAGAAGTTAATCCTACGAGGTGTTGGAGATACAGGAAAGCTGCTGAGCTTTCCTCTCAAAGACAAAGCCCAGACCAGGAAGACCACTGTGCTTTCTTTGCAGTCTCAGCTTTTTTTTCTATGGGCTGACTAAACTTCATACTTTCAGTGTTTATTTTCAAGGGTTATACCATATTTTATGGACTATAGAAAGATGTGGACTACACGAGAATTTGCTTTGTTGAGGTCTTTGAATGATGGGACGTGACGAATTTTGTGAATGAAAGAGTATGTTAATGATTGTTTATGTATGATACTACAAGCTTCTTTCTGGACTTATGAAGTAGGCACTTGTCAAAGTGAGCTGTGTATGAGAATTCTTTACCTGTGGACCATGCACAGGCAGAGACTATACACTGAATGTGGACCAGTGTGCCATCTCTCAAATAAATTTCCTGCTAGTCGGATGTCTAAAACAGGCTAGATTTGGGGTGAACACAGGTAGATTTTTCATTTTGGGCAAACAATCTATACACAAAACTTAAAAATAAAAAAGAAGGAATGGATTATTTTAGTTAAAACACTAGTGTTACATTTGTATTTTCATTTTCCACAATGAAATGCATACAATAGCTTTATATTCGTAAAAAACAAAACTACCAAAAACTTTTTGACTTATGTAATTGTGTACATTATTCTGTTTGCTCTTACTTTTCGACATTTCCTATGATTCTCTTAAAATAAAAAGTATTAATATATTTGGTGTATCGGGTTTAAAAAATTACAATTTAATTTCATTGTTTTTTTAATTTAATTTCATTGACTGGGAAATATGGTTTATATAAATGATTTACTGGAAAGATATTGTTAATCTTTCATTGTGTCCTTTGTAAACCCAGCAACAGAACTATGATAAACAATCAACCTCAAAATTGTTATCTTCTTTCCTTTATTCATTCATTCTGAAGCAAAAAAAATTCAATGGTGGTTTTATTTTTTATAAACATGGTTATTAACATATCGCCTTTCACACATGCAATTTAATACAATATCAGCAAGATTGTTTGGGTTTCACTCTTGGGTGCATGTGTTGTTTTCTACTAAAGGCCCATTGTCTATGTCTAAAAATACATAATCGCCAGAGCATTTCTCACGCTTGTTGCCTTCATGTAGTCACGACAGCATGGGCATTTTCAAAATTAATGAAAAAATTCGGTACAACTAAGCTCTCACTCAATGAAACATTTACTTTTATTATCTGAGCTTGCTAATTTAGTTAAAAGAACCACACTTAATTACAATGAATATACTTCATGTTTTAACGAAAGCATTTCTGTGAAAGAGCTATGAAATCTGCTAGGTATCACTAAAAGTAGTCACTAAAAGTAGCTAGGTATCACTAAAAGTAAAAGTAAAAAAGTCACTAAAAGTAGGTATCACTAAAAGAAAAAAGTTTTCCGCTAGCACCTAGATGGAATTTTCAGCCACTAGAAGAGCATAGAATACAACTAAATCTAGTGGGGAAAAACAATAAATTGGCAACAATGGTGTAGACCACTCAAGGAAACACTTTGTTTTCATCTGAAATTTGCCCCTGTGGAGGAAAATGATGTGGTAAGTTGACATGTATTCCACAAAGGTAAAAATGGCAATTCTTGCTTCTTTGTCAATATGGTTGCAACTCAAGTCCCTGAAATTTATGAAAAAAGTGACTAAAAAAGGCTCCAAGTCAAAACAAGGTGGAAGAGAAGAAAAACAAGCTATCCGTCTTAGTTTGATTATACTTTATGCTTTCTGATAGCACACCCACAGAAAGCTGATATCACCACACTAGTGCTTACATCAATATAAGCACAAAATACATTTGATACCAGAAATAAAATTCAATGTTAACAATCAATTAGACTTTGTCTGTCTTTCCCCTTAATTTACCAATGCATCAAAATAATATTCAGCCCAGATTTAACAATTTTAGAATTAAAAAAAAATCTGTCAATTTCGGGCTTGCTTTATTTTTGCTTAAATCTAAAAATTACTACAACTAAAAACCTTAATATTAACCAATTTTGGGAACAAGTTACAATTATGGAAATCTCAAAAGAAAGTTAACATGCAAAAGTTCCATGACAAGGCAAAGCAGTATGTAATGTCTTTCAATGATGTAATTTAATGGGTATAGTATCGGCTATTCAAAATTAGGTAATAACAAGGCCTTTTCTTGGAACAGGCTTAAAGACTAGCACACAGCCCGTTTTCTGCGGGGAAGACAATCCTCTTAGCACCCTCCCCTCCCAAGCTATAAGGGTAGCAAAGGAGCAAAAGAAGGGAGAGGAGGTGAAGCTCTCTGCTCCGAGGAAAGGGAATTAAATTCTTCAGAAAGGACTGGTAGGGGGGAGACATATCGCAGGAGTTTGCAAACTCTCTCAACAGTCCTGATAAACCATAAAATAATAAACAATCCTGCATCCAATACCCCGAGATAGCTATGAAATCACAAAACCTGAGGACCTATTCGAGAGAAATTTATGCCTACATTGTACAATCTATTCAACTATATAGCACAAAAGAAAAACTAAGGGTAGGTTCAAGCACCAGTGTGAACACGCATGCTCAGTCTTTTGCTGGGCGTCCTACCCAAAGCTTCCAAATTAACAAGTGTCAGTTAACCAAAACTCCTAAAAACTGCATCAAAAATATTGCCCCAATTGTTCATTCTTAGTGAAATTATCCTTTAAATGCAACAGATGGCATACACACTTTAAAGATACAACAAACCCTTCTAAAGGTTCGTTCACACTCTTGCAACCGAGTATGACCGAGAGAGACGAGACCTGTTGAAACCTCTTGAAATTTCTTAAGACAAGAACACACTAGCACCATCTATGCAGTGACCCTGGGACTGCATTTCACAAGAGCGAAGGTTTTGCGGGATTTCCGAGGTCAAATGTGCCTAATACCTATAAGAAAGGCTCGTTTATAATGTTGACAAAAGTTTTTTGAGCCAAGAAAGAAAGGATAATGCGCGAGAGAAATAGAAAATGTGCCAGATCGCCAAGTTAACACTGCTACCCAATAGATGGTGCCGGAGTGTCCTCTCGTTGTAAGAGGTTTCAAAACACCCAGTTCTAAGAGGTCGCAAGAGTGTGAACAGGCCTTACTAATAAAAACAAATGCACTATAAAAAGAAAATATTAAATTGCATAAAATGTAATGTTGTAATCATCAATATTTGTTACTATCAACATTTAAATGCAGCAAACGGTGTACACACTCCAAAGATGGAACAAACCCTTTGAACTATCGAAGAAATAACTCTCCCCAAAGAAAACAACAAAACCAGAACTCTTTGAACGGCGTGCCAACTGAATTGATGCGGGCCACTTGGCAGGGACGCCGTTCCTTGCCCTGTGTGTGGGCTCCCACATTCCACGTCTCCGTTTTATACTCTGCTGCAACAGCTCGAAGGGTGCCAAGAGATGTTTACGAGCTGCCAACTCCCTGGGCAAGATCTCACTGGCACAGGTAGTCTCGCCCTTGACGCACACAAAGGACTCCCGTGACATAACTCCTTCATCCAGCCGTAGTTAGGTCCTAGCAACGGATTAAGCCACGGAACTTTACCACCAGCTTAGCTTAGCTTGGCAATGGCAGTCATGACCAAAATGATGCAATCTAAAACCCCTGATGTTTGCTCGAATCAAAGGCGTGAAAATCTGGAGGGTTTACATCTCATACTATCGAAGTACACATTTGTGTGACCATTAGAAGGACCGTGGAATGATTTAGACCAAGCAAGAATCTCTAACAAGCAACTAAACTCATGGTTAGGAGAGGGGTTTAAAAGGAATGGAGAAAAAAAAAAGGGTAAAAGTTTGTGCACGCTGTTAACCACCCCAAAGCACAGACTGCATGGCGCGTTTTTCTGCACGCGAAAACGCGACGTGCTATGAACGCTCGTGCGGAAGCTGACGCGGGGGCACCCGTATGCAGACAAAGCCAAGCACCACCGGCCACAAGTTATCAACGTTGCCAGATAACAGAATTCTGAACACGCGATGTAAATGTTGACGCAAATACTACAAAATGAGAATTAAATGAACAAATAGGTAAATAAAACGGGTTTGTGCGTCAAAAGAAACACCTTTTCGATTTTTATATGGAAAATAAAAACGCTTTTCAACACTTTGAAATGTGCAGAATACGAAACAGCGTACTGTGCAGGATCACGTGATAGTTCGACCGACCCACATAGGGCGAGAGCGGCTTCAACGCCTCGGCGCGCGCGTCTTCTTCTGGGTCGGCTAGAAACCAATGCTTCCGCGAAAACGCGCGCAGGAAATGACGTCAGTTTGACGCTGACGCAACTGAATCGCGAGCAAAAATGCGCCATGCGGTCTGCGCTTAATGGGGATAGTAAGCACAGTGTCAGCACAGCAAGCACATGGTCAGGTTAGGAGTAGCTCCGGTTTTAGAACTCGCAGGAGTTTGGGGCATTAGTGGCATGTTTAGGTGATTGTAAACACCCCTTAATCTAAAAAACATTTAAACACTCTTTCTTACAAAATATATCACAATCTTCTACACGAGATGAGGGGACCCAGGCCAAAGGTAACCTTTTCCGCGACACTGCAAGTACCATGCGTCATTTCACTGCTCTCGACTTCTGTTATTTCTATCGATGAAGGAACCTCGGACGGCTTCTAAAACATTCAGGGGTCTGTGCCGTCATCACACACGACCCAGGACTTTCGACCGCCGGTTTTTGTGCGAGAAAAAAAGCAGAAATTTAGGTTGCAAATATTTTCTCGGTTGCTGTAGACTCGGCATTTCATTTTCTTTCTCAATTGGCGAACCTACAGCAGCTAAGTAAGCAGCATTGCACTTTCTGAAATTTTTACGCCCACCGCCTTTTTGTTGCTTAGTCAGAGCGGGTGCAATTGGCGACAGCTACCACTAAAAAATATAACTTTCTGAGCTTGATACGGCAACAGGAAGCTCGGGCGACATTGTTCTGCTTCGTCGCGGACTTTCTGAACATTTCTCAAGGATGGAAGACTGTTTCCTGCAATTTCAGATAAAGCTTTGGACAACAGGCAACAACGATTTTAAGACTCAAGATGGCTAAAGTGGTATCACTTTAAAGTGCAGTCACGCCTGCCGCCACTTGGGAAATAGCCCCGTCCATCTTCTGTTTTGCATTCTTCCCATTATATATATATTAAGCTATGGGAAAGTTTTCTTCAGAGCCAAATTGAAGCGCCAGATGCGCTGCCGACAGATCGCTCGGAGAGCTTGACGGACGGACGTGAGCTCGGAAAACCCACTGTGGAGAAAGTCACTGGATGTGTCTGCTCTTTCGTAAAAACCCCACGGACCCATCGATGAACGACTGGAAACGTCATCTATACCTCGAGACCTAGGACACGGTGTCCGTAACACGGCCAAAAACGTGGTCCCTCGATTTCCGCCTGGTCTCCAAACTTTAGGACTAAGGGGCCGAATTAGGTGTCTGTTGCAGACTTGAGGGCCAGAAGACAAACGAGTAGATATAAATGGGGAAAAAAAGTACCAATGGACCCATATACGCATTTAAATACGAGAAATCAAAGTGGAATCAAATTTTTAAAAAAATAAACTAAGGTGTATTAGTAGAAAACTTATGTGCAAATGACAAGACTCGCGAGTAATGCGGTTCAATTTATAGTCGAATTTATTATCTATTTAGCTAAGTGGCATTATGCATAATTTATTTAGCTAATTATGGCATGCAATAATTGTAGCCCAGAAAACTCACCGGACATAAATCAAAGCGCACAGGAACAGTGGCATGTTTGCAGAGGGCAGAAGACTAACGACAACAGTTTGATCGATGATGACACTACGTGACACTTATGACACGGGACACTAGGCACGTTACACACGAGAGAACGCAGAATAATTTGAACGTAGATGAAGAGACATGAAACAGGGGACCGAGAATGGAGATGGCGGCGATGACAATGTGCAATAAATACGACAAGCAACTATCGGAGGAATAAGGACTGGAACGAACATGAAGCATTAAGAAAGCGTCGCGGCGTCGTTTCTTTACAGCACTTTCTTCTGCGCCGACGTGTCTACCGGAAACAGTCTGTGGGCCGGGCATCACTGTCGACGGCAGCCAGCCGCGGCTTACTGATTACCCGCAGCTGGTTGCTCTCCTTACTGGTTCGGAAACTGTCGAAGTCTCCGAACCAGTAAGTTGTTTATCTAAGAATCATAGCACAGCTTATTTTAGTGGCTCTATTTTTACTGACAGGTTGTTGTGAAAATCGAGGCATGCATCGATGCTTGGAACGAAGCCCTCTCAACATGCAGAGTACACAAAGCTCGACGATGGCTAGGAAGGTGACTTACCTTCACGTAACCTCCACTTCATTTGCGTTACGAGGTGTTCGAGGCGGCTCTGCGAAGGGCTGACCAGCTTCAGCTTGTACTCCACGTTGCCCTCAGCAGCCTCGGGAGGGAGCCACAAGTCCTCCGAACCGGAGTCCGGTCCAAACAGGGACTCCATGGCGTCGGGCCGCGCGGCCAATGGCAGTTCACTGCAGGCAGGTAGCAATTGGGTTTGATCGAAATTACGACGGACCAATTTTACTGATTGTGGTTGTCTCTGAAAGTCCTCCGTGTTTTAATTCTGTTTATTATAAGTATTCAATTTTACTGGCTGCGCTCAAAAATGCTGTCGTACTGTCCCAAAAGATAGCCCACCAAAAATCAAGAGCAAATCGGGCAAAAATAAGGAATGAGCGAATGCTCAACGTGCAATTAAGAAAAGTAAAAAAAAATGCTAGTTTTAGGTTATGTGACCTACGAAACTTGTCATTGTAGGGAGGGGGCAATGAACCAAAGACAACTGCTTTTCCAGGTCAATCAACAATATTCACTTATTTCCCGTCTTGGTTAAGTAACACCATTTCTGCCGCGGTCAATATTTGGCCACGGCCCTACAATTACTAGAAGTGGGCTATCTAGAAAATATTACAATAAACTTTTCCAATTTTTTTTCTTCTTTAAGTACTTATATAGGGTATGTATCTCACAAAATAAACACACACACAAAAAAAAGCATGCCCCCCAGGGTGAATGGTAGCCTGAGATAACAGATTGACCGTGTAGAAGCAAGTGGGTATTCAAAAACACAACTGGTGACGGTTCTTGAAAAATGTCTAAAAGAACTGAAAGGCAGCTACAAAACCAGGGATCGGTCGGTGGAAAAGAAATCCGTGGTAGTTCTGCCTTACATCCACAACATTTCACACAGGCTAAAAAAGATAGCATCAAAACACGGCATCCGTGTGGCGTTATCTGTCCCTCTTAAAGAACCCCTGAAAAGAAAAAAAAAGTTTTTTTTAAACAGTTTGACTGGGACATGCGCGTCGAAAAATAAATTTTACGTGAAAGAAAACTTTATTTTAGAGTTTGATGACGAAAGATTTATTTGAAATTCTGCGCGCGCGCGCGAAGTGCAAGAAATCACGGGTCATTCCGGAATTACCATATCGGTCGTGAAGGCGAAGCCAATCCACCTCCCCTCCACGCGCCCGAAATTCCAAGAAAAAACAAGTGGAAACGAGGTGGCTGCCGACAAAATCGTGTCTCGCACCACCAATATTACTCTAAAAACATTTTTTTTTTCATGTAAAATTAATTTTTTGATTTGCACGTCCAATTCAAACTTAAAAAATATATATATATATATTTTTTTTTTCAGGGGCCTTTTAAGCTAAAAGGGGCCCTGCAAGGACTTTTTTACTGGTTTTTAATTTGCACCGAACCTGAGCGCATTGAACGTAGTAACTTAGCGACACTTTTCTTTTCTCGAAATTCCTTTAAAAGTTATTGGCAAATTAAAATTACAAAAACAAGCAAAAAATAACCTCCCTCATGATGTCCTTGGTTGCTTGAGAGTGGCCGTGAACTAGAGGAGGACTAGTGAGCTTATCGAGCACTCACGGCTGCCGCACTCCGTGTCGACGACGCGAGAGGGCGCCACTAAAGCATGTTCTGGATAGGCTGTATGCAGCGGGCAGCCAGAGCGGCTCTCATTGCATATGCTGCGCCATCAAATACTAATTCAGCATGACACTTTATTGGCCACAAACGACAGCAGACATGGGGTAAAGATCAGTTCAGAATGTGAGCCACTTTGTGCTGCCATACCGCGGAACGGCCAAACCGCAAGACAAAGCTTCTCGCCGAAGGCCTTCGGAACGCTCGGAGCCGGTCGGATCCTCCCGTGCATACGACTGCAGTGCCGCCGCGTACATACGGGACCTTTCCGTGTCGGCGCCTGATCCCACTACTCCTTTCCAGTATGCGCCGCCTTTTCCACCGCTTGGTGGCGTGTATGTAGACGGGTCATTTCTTGTTTCCGTACTATACGAACTGCATTTGTTTCTTATCTGATCTAAAATAATGAACAAAAACTACTTTTATAAATAACTGAAACCATACGTGCCACTTATATTTTGTATTTCAACTAAAAAGGAGCTTTCAGCGACTCTGACCAGTAGTAAGCCCAGGAAGACATCACATTTTGCGCGCTTTTGGTACGGCAAGTCGTCCTCGTCGATGGAGGAGGTTTCCGCATCGTCCGGTTAAAATATGACGCCACCGATATTTATTTACTCTCTCCGTGCCCGCTGGCTTGCCCAAACCCCAAGAGACATGGAAACCGCAAAAAAGGCAGATGCTTAAAGGGACACTGACAAAAAAATTTTTTTATTTTTCGCCAGGCGCTTTATTATGGTCTCGGAGCACTACCCAATTAATATTTTGCAACACAGTAGCGTATTTTTTTAATAAAGCCAAAAGACGCAACTGCTCGAAACCGAAACCGAGACCCGACGGATGTCGGAGAAGTGGAGAGAAGAGAGTGAGTGGCAGAAGTCACGTGGCTCCACCCGACCGTGCGTTTTTTTTTGTTTTTTTTTCTCCTCTCCGGTAGTAGACGACACGACATGCGGCGCCGACGACACGACATGCGGCGGGAACTGCTCGCCGTGCGATTATTTTGCAGTTATTTTGTTCCGCCCGTTGTTCTGTACTCCAAGATGAGTTGTTTTGTACATTGAGGAGTTGGAGATGAGTAGCAAGTGCTTGTGGTGAATTTCCATGATCGGCTCCGAAAAGAATACACCCAACATGTTGCGTGAAGAGCTGGCTCACATGTCCTGCATCCGAAAAAAAGTGGCATTGTGCGACAGAGTTTCCGAAAGATCAACGGGATCGGGACCAATGGCTGGCCGCAATTCCTGTAGAACATTTACGGGCACCTCGGAAAGCGGACGCTACCTGATTTATATGCTCCTTGCATTTTGTGGAAAGTGATTACATTGAGTTCGCAGGTGTCAAAACGGAAATCCCATACCATTTAATTCAGCGAAGTATCGTCCACAACATTTGTTTGTTATTTTTTTGTTTTTCTTCAGTCATGATTGTAAAAAAAAAAAAAAAAAAAATGTAAATATCAGAAAATGTTTGAAAAAAAAAAAAAAGAATTTCAAGGGGGATCGAACCCGGTCCTACCGCGTGTGAAGCGGACGTCTTTCCCACTGAGCTACAGAGGCATCTCTTTTTCTGGTGGATCTCTTTCCTTAGTAATAATTCAGCCGGTAAACTGTAAGTTGGAAAGTTTGCTGTCGATTTTTCTCTAGCAAATGCACTCCCGGGTCGAAGTCGGGAAGCACCATGCTTTGGGGACATTCGCACCTAGTAAAGAAATCGTACGCGTGCATATTCAACTCGAAGTAGACACGTCGTGCTTGACGTTTGCGCGAGCGTTGTCTTCAGCCACGAGAAGGGAGCGACGGCTCGGCGACGTCTTCGTGCAAATTGGCTTGGTGGCCGGGCGTGTCGTACGGGATGAATACCAATTCTTTTGATCAGTCCCAAATAGTGACCCACGACTTTGATTAAATTTGGTGGTCGCATCGATACCTTAGAAAACGGCCCGTGACCGCGGAAAAGAGAGTGAGCGAGACTCGAACCGGCCAGTTCTTGATCGGCAGTTTTCGGGCGGAAAGAAACCGAATTTCGAGCCGCAAATTCTGTTCTGGGTAGTTGAGCTCTCATACGTCACGTAAAACTAAAAACCTCGGCGAGCATAAATACCCTGTCAGTGTCCCTTTAAATATGATTGCAGGGCCCCTTTAAAGGGTTGTGTCACATGGTCATTAAATCGGGAGATAATGAGGGGCGTCAAGTGAGGTGTCAAGTACGACACTGGTGCCAGTTTGTAGAGTGCGCTAAGGGTATGGTGTACAAAATACCTTTATCATGCGGAAAATCTTACATAGAGCAAATGGGCAGGTGCTTAAATGAGAATCTACGGGTGCACAAATATGCGTGTGAGCAGCTGCAAGCTCCAGGGAATCTCACAGGACATTGTACTAGATGCCACTGCGATGCGTTATTTGGAGCAACGTCTATTTTACAAAGATTGAGTGAAAGGACGAAGCGAAAAATCATGGAGGCCTTTTTCATGACATCAGGAAAGCATGGAATGTGCGCTAGTGAACCGTCGGTTTTTTCTTAACAAGGAAGAAATAGACTTGCTAAAAAAGATGCCGGATCATTATAGGTAGCGGACATGTGCATTTGCTGAAGCAACGAGATCTGAACAAGAGACGTTTTTACACTGGTATGACTGCGTTAGATCTGATTATGTCTGTCCCTCTGTTATCTTTTCAACGTGTTTTCGTTCAACCATGCTTGTTTAGAAAAAAAAATAAACCAGTTGTTAGTTGCGCCTTTTGTGTGTGTCATCCTTCTTTGTCCTAGATTGTTTTGATTCGTGTGAATCAAATCGTGTGAATTTTGATTCACACGATTACCAGCGACCTTCGCACTTTCCCGTGCCCCGCTGCTTGGCAGCACCATGAGTTGCAAAGTGAATTTTACGGCAGTGTGAAATGCGGGGCATTTTGAAGATTTGTGAATTTCTCGCAGGATGTGACTCTCAAAGAGGGAAAGTCCCACGAGTCGCGGGACGGGTGGTCACCCTAGACATCACTACTATCCACGTGAATATATAGTATGTTGCTTATGCCTTGTGCAAATGCCACTTGATAGCACAACAAACAACTGATGTAAAGACACATTTTAAATAATGGTGGAGTCCGTTAAGATGAAAAAGCAACATCTAAAACACACACACACAAAAAGAAAACACTACAAAAGATGGTGAACTTTATATCTGTGGTTTGTATCTCTCTTTTGTCCTCCTCCTTCATGCAATGGACTGGCAGGTAAATTGTGTTATGTGTTTGTTTAAACAGCAAGAAGCAATTTAGCCTCAATGCATGTCTGGTGTCACTGCTGTAGATGAGAAATTTAGCCTGTGCAGTACAGCTGCAAGCCTTGGATCTTTAACAAGGTACCTCGCATTAGTCATGCACAAATGCATGTTGATGTGATGCTCATCCAGATCGAAACAGGTAAGGATGCGGATTCAGCCTAGGATTTCGTGGTTCTGCAGCGCGAGCTTTTGCTTTACATGCTCCAAGCTGTGGAGCGTTAACAAACTTGGCCATGGATCCCCCTTAACTAATATATTGTCTTCCACACACACACACACAAAAAAAATGCTTTAAGAGTTATAACAAGACAAGTATGTAGCCCTGAAACAGCGCTACAAAGCTTCCCCGTTATCTGGTGGATTGTTTCAAATGCAAAAACCATAATTTTTCTCTGACAAGCAAGTCTCCTATAAGAACTATTTTGCGAAGCATTTAAGCTATGCACAAAACTTGCCTTTTATTTTATTGGGACAAACAGTATTGATGCTACAAAAAAAAAATAAAAAGTAGACTAGCAACAAAAACACCTCCCTCCCCTTCCTTGTTTTTGACCCTTTGACTCACACAAGACATTTCTGTTGTTTTTCAAGCGCTTTTCAAACAGCACACCCTGGGAAACGGTAATCACTGAACCCGTTTCAGCTTGGAGCTGGGCCAAAAAAAAGCAGGAAAAGAAAAGTAAGACACCTACACAAAGTGCATAGCTCTCTTGATCTAATCGGTCTCTCCAGTAAAACCGTTTTATCATACAAAATTTGTTCTATGGGGTACTCTTATACGGGAGGAGGGGACTTAATGACCTTTCTTCACTTTTATTTCTATAAACAAGTCGAAGCTTCTAAGTCGAGATTACCTACCTGAAACTACTGCCAAGAAAAGTGCCAACAAAAACAAGCCGACGACACAAAGAGAGCGTTCACTGTTGCATAACGGCTCCACCTTTATTTTTGGATTCCAAGCGGGCTGTCTGCTTTGTTGCTGCTCAGGTACATTCTCCTCTCTTCACCAATCTCGTGAAGTTTATCTGCACTTGTGCAGCTATCTAATTTGTCCGCATTGATTCTTGCAAATTTTTTATGTCGCACATCATAATCACTGCTTCCAGTATTACTTATGACAAACTACTGTTAATGTTTATGTATGAGGTCATCACAATGACAGTGAGTTCAGATTCAAAACTTAACAAGAGTCTTTTGTTGGATTACAGATGAATCTGTGTTCCCCAATTTAAAAGCGCCTGAAATATGTCCCAACATGCACCTGATTGCCACTTCCTGTGCAATCTAGATATTCAGGTACGCACTGTTTACAAACCGATTATCAATTCGGAAACTTATTTCAGACTAAAGATTGAACGTTCAAAGCAAGCATCCACGCAGGAAAGCGAGGAGCATGCAGTGTGAGCTACAGAAGTCTCTATGAACACATACACACATATCCTCCTCGTGAAATATTGCGGGCGCAAGCAAATTTTGACACAGCTAGTCTGAGTGCGCGCCGGCAAACACAAAGTTTTAAAACCTGACGACGCTCGAAATGTGGAAGTAGTAAAGTTTCCGAGTGGGTTCCTGCAGTGTCAGGTACTGAACCCCTTATCAACGCACAAACACAACATCCTTCCTGTCTACTCCGTCACGGAAATTTTAGTTTTATTTTGTATATCCTTCTCATCGCGCGAAGAGTGAAAACTGGAGCACTAGCCCCCAGGAAAACCGGTCCCAGGAAAGCATAACACGATAAAAAAAAATACATATAACAAAGGCGAGCAGTATTTCGCCATAATCCCTTCGTTATATACCTAGAGCCGATTTACATAACCGTGCAGCGAAAACAAAACGCCGCCTCACTGGGTATCTATCGCTAGCACGATCTAAAAATAGCACAGCAGCCAGGTTCGCTCACCGTAGGCAAGCTTAACAACGCGGCGGACAGGCTGCCCGGCAATCTAATAAACTCGTAAGCGACTACCGGCTGGCGGTGACACGCGTTCAAGCCGTACAAGCGCGTGCGATCATTTCGACTATGCCGTGAGGCCGCGTAATTATTCGAAAAGCGACCTTGGTTTCGAATGCTATGGCACAGGCAGTCGTCAAGCGTTGCCAATTGTGTACGCGAGGTTATGTTTAGATAACCACACCGGGATACTTCGTTTCACGGCCGTTTCATTCCTACAAATCTCGCCGTCGAGAAAGGTAGTTTCGTTAACTTGACGTCAAATCTGACGTGCACGATGCAAAACGGAGTCCAGTTTCGGAAGGCGCGAGTTTTATGTCGCTTTTCTACAAAACTAAAACGCTCTCTGCGCACCATATTGCCGTGTGCATTAGTTTTCGGAAGCATCAAGGTACCGAGTAATATGCGACAATAGGGTTCCCGAATATTCTTAAAGCGAGAACTTCGATCCTTCGAAAAACAGCAACTGTTTGGGGATAATATTCAAGCTTACGGAAACGACAGCAACACTTTATGTGTGACCAGGGGCAAAAACCCACCGTTCGTTGGGGTCGTCTGCTAGCTTTGGATTTCTGAGTGCTTGGGCGATCACTTGTGACGCTGGACACGATGAAAAACAACACGGGGACGCATCACAAAGCGAAGTAAACTGAGAGCAAACGTCGATCACACGAAACCCTCCGCCATGTTGACATCAGCTGCGGCGGCGGGCTTCACCGCGCATGCGCGCGCTGCATCGAGTCGCGTGAGAAAGGGAGAAAAGAAAGGGAAAGTTGGCGTGATTTGTTGGCGCGCGAACACGAAGCTGATGAAGCCATGGATATTTCCCCGCCCTGAAATCTCTCCCAAAACAACTCTTGTTTACACGCAAATGTCCCTCGCAAATTTGCCGAAGCTTTTTTTTTTTCTTTTTAGCTACTTTTACGCGATTTTTTGCTGCGTGCCGAGCCAAATTGTTTCGTTTTCGACTAATCATGCACTGCTCACTAAGGAACCCACATTATTCGGATTATTTTGTTTTCGGCCCAATTCATATTAAACACTGATGAAATAATTATCCGTAATGTAGTCACATTCGCCATCGCGACGCAGCAATGGAAGAGATTGCCCGACTCCCGATAGCTGCGTGATGACACAGCAATATTGATTTGCGTCATTGTGTGTTGCTCTCCTATTGCATCACTTTAGTCGCATGGGATGACGCTGCTCGTTGCACAAGTTGCGACATAATTACATTGTAGTTGGAAGGACATGAAATAATCACAATTACATATATTGCAGTAAATTATGTACGATATTATATGCTTTATAAAATAAATAATGCACCAAACATTCTAAAAATATGTACATACACACAGACACACGCACAAAAGAAACATATTGACAAAGAATTGGTTCAATATGAAAGCAGTGGCGCCAGGAATTGAAATTAGGGGGAGGGGGCGCATTAAGGGGGGACACTACCCAGAAAAAAATATTTCTGCAAAAAATGTTGATTTTGAAAAATGACATATTTGCATCCACCAACACCTAGGGAGTATTCCCAGAAATTTTCACTAATTTACACTGCACAGTTAATTTTTTATAGATTATTTTCTGTCAACCGAAGCTAAAGAAAGGGTAGGGTTTGGAGCACTTTGAACGCATTTTTCTCCGTTCCACTTTTTGGTATAAGTTCCATTTTAGTCAATCTATCGTTTGATAATGGCAATACGGGGGAGGCTCTTTCTTCACTTTTCCTGACTGAAATTTAATAAGGAATGCGGCTATGGAATGTTTTTGTCACTTTCCAGATGTCTTTTATAAAAAAATGTAGACTTTTTGTCGAAGACACAGAAGACCAAAATGTTGACCAATTTTGCAGAAGAGAAAATTGATAAAAATAAATTACTTTTACAAAAATACTTTCCATAGCCGCACCTCCTAGGCATTCAGCTAGATATATAGCGAATAAAAATCTTGAATATTGTGATAGTTTTCCAACGATAGATTAACTAAACAATCTAGGCGTGTTGCTGATAGAAGCTGCTCTGATTTCCTTCCCACCTAACCAACAGACCTAAAAGATTGTTACGCACCTTCTAGCATAACCACCAACCTACCCTGTAAATTTCATTAATTTTAAGCAAAGGGTTTAAAAGTTGACCGTCTAAGGGGGTGTCTCCCCTTAAAAAAAAACAAGGGGGGTGTGCTACTACTACAACTCCCCCCCCCCCTTCCTTCTCTTGGGGGTGTGTAGGGAAACCACTGCCCAGCTGCACGGCCTCGAGAGCTGTACCCGTGGCGGTTCGCCCCCTCCCCCCCCCCCCTTTTCCGCCCCTCTTTGTGACGTCACACAGCCATTTTATCTCCCACAACGAATTGCACATAAAGCAATTAGTTCTGACATTTTTTTTTTTTTTTTGGTAGACAGCATTTATTCAACATTTTAAATAAATAAAAAAAAATATCCTCCCTCTCAAAGATCATTTTTTGGTAGTGAACAGTTTGGGCGATGCAGTAGTCAGCGGCACAGCTGAAGAAGGAAGCGCTGCAGTTGAAGATATCATTTCAACAGCATCATGGATGGTCTCGTGCTGGAAGAAGTACTTCTGCAAAGCAAGAAGTTAAAATAAACAAATATATACTGTTGTGCCTGAGATATACCGTAGGCACATTTTGTATCTCTGCATCTTTTGTATAAACTCTAGAGGTGCGTGAATATTCCAAACCTCGAATGATTCGCAAATGGTGTTTGTTACTCGATTCAACTTCAAGCACAATTCTACTGTTTGCGATTATTATAGTTTTTCAAATGTCTAAAATATTACGAGCAAATTCTTCAGAGCTCCTCATTCACAAATGGTGTTTGTTATTCGATTTGACTTGAAGCACACTTCTTTTTCTGTGAAATATTCTATATCTTCCAATGTTCAAATATTATGAGCAACGTCTTCAGAATTCCCCAATTTACTGAGTCAGGCTTCAACACTTTGCATTCGTGCTCTCGCATGAAGCTTCACAACAATGTGCTCGGTGAAACGATAGACAAGGCAGGGCACCTCAGTTGCCTGAAAAAGCTAGAAAATTTTGCTCGATCGCTGTAGTAGTTAAACCTCCACTGGTTACGATTGTATCTGGACCTTTAATTTTTAGAGAATAGTGACATTGTCCTTTAAATATTCACATGTAAAATGTTTTGTATAGAGTAAAACTTTGTCATACATTCACATATGTGGCTGCTTAAAAAAAAACATTCCAGTTCTGATTTGCAGATGAGTTTGCAATTCATATACAATTTACAATCAAATCGGATATTTGCACACCACTATATTTACAAGCTTAAAAAAATGAATTAGATATTGTGCATATCATTATTTTTTCCTCCACAACAAGGCATTTCCAAGAGAAAAGCAAGCCACAGTTTCTGTGCCCCAAAAGTAAACTACAGTACTATACTCCGCGACAACTTTTTTTGGCAATGCAGTGGAAGGTACGTCCCGCGTCCCCTCTCCCATTTTGAGTGTATGCAGGCTCTCCTCCTCCCCCATTTCCGGGAGAGGAGGAGAGCCTGCGTACACTCAAAATGAGAGAGGGGACGCGGGACGTACCTCCCACTGCATTGCCAAGAAAAGTTGTCGCGGAGTATAACTTATACCAGAAAGTTCAGACTCTGCCCACATCTTAATTAAGCTAGTGGTTAAAACAAAATTTTGATCTTTCACAACCTAACATTTCCCGACTAAATGGTTAAAAGCGGACTTTTAAACTTCTTAATCTTCAATACCCCCCCCCCCCCCCATAAAAAAAAAGTTTGCTTTTGGGTGCAGGTAGTGTCTCTCTGTACTATTCTTGGAATCTGCTGGCCACCATTTTCTCATTAAAAATTTTAAAAGTTGCTTGATCCAAATTTTAAGTCCCGAAGCATTGCCACCCAATTCTAACAGCAAATTCTTCTATGAAACTGTACAATATTGCAGGACAGCCTTTGTCAGAATAGAACTTTGGGCTAAATCATGACTGTCGTTTGTTAGCCACAAGTTTCTGATATCCAGTTAAAGGTGCACATGCCTTGCACATGCCTTACACGAATGCACCCCAGTGCACATGCCTTCATAAAGAGTGCTGCGGAAAGCAAAGTAATATGATGCAGGTCAGAAAAGATATCAAAGTGCTCTCTAACAATTACACCACGTGCACAATACACAGTGAAACATGAAGTTATGCTTACACTAAAGAACTGGTCAAAGTGTTGAGTTATACTCCAATCAGCATTCTGTCCACACATATGCTTAATGAGAGAAGGTAGGACATACCTCTTCACCACTACACCCGGAATGGTGCGGCAAGTGCAAAAGAGACGTGAGGTAAGAGCATGTTGCATTAAGCATAATGGGTGAATCGACTAAATACTCTGTGCTAAGAGAGCAATTGGTTGAGAAAGTGTCAAGAAACTACCGGTACCAAAACAAGGTAATGTGCCCAGCTTGAAAAACGGCTGACAGTGCATGAAAATTGAAGTGCACTGTCTGTAACGTCCTCCAAGCTAAAAGTGTATCTGGAAATCACGGACTACCACATAACTTCTGACCTCTCAAGAGTTGGCAACTCAAATTGACATTTTGAGTTCATGCACAGGATTGTACTTAGAGCAACAAGAATTCCACCATCACTGATTTATTCACATGCCCCACACAAACAAGAGTTTGGCAGATGTTACGCACAATACCACGACTAGCCTTAATCATTGATTAGCTGCGGCCATGCGGCAAAAGTTTGCACAAAGAGATGAGCGACCAATATTAACAGAAAAGCGTCGCAACAAAATACAGTAGACTCTCATTAATTTCACCTCCAGGAAGCCATGCATTTTGTTTGAACTATCACAAGTTTGAATTATCAAAAATGTATCTAAATATGATGAAAGATAAAAATATGATTTGCCATTTGAATGGTTACACATAAAAAGTAGATATTTAACGATTTCCTCTACATAGGCCTACTGATCATAGGCAGGTATGCCCCACATGAAACATTTATGAAATGTATGAAATCAGTTTATTTAACGCTCAAAATTGTTTTCCATCATGGACTGTTAAAAAATTAAGTTTGTTTGTCAGGCCAAGAATTTGTCTATGTGGATTATTAAGCAAGGGACACATGAGCGATGAAAACGGGCACTGCGCGGCAGTTTTCATAAACACTTGAGCGAACGCTGTGACATAGACCTATGCCATGCCGCCACGTCACAGCGTCCGCGCAAGTTGTTGTGGAAATTTTCGCATGGTGTTAGTTTTCATAGCTTATGTTTGCCTGCTTGTTTATTTATTTATTTATTTATTAATTTTAACCCTAAAGGCCCTTTTGGGCATTACATAAGGGGAATGTGTTACAAAGATTGGTATGACTGAACCAAGTGGCGACAAAGATAAAAAAATAAAGGTACAGAGAATGCACTTCTCACCGAGCACCTGTACATCGCAGAGAAGCAACACCCGTGGAGGCAAGCTCCGCGGGTGTTGCTTCTCTGCAGTGCAGTGGTACTCGGAAAGAAGTGCACTCAATGGGGCCGCGATAATAAAAAAATGAACTACATCAAAACGCCATTTGAATTAAGCGGCTTATGAATACCTGCATTAAAAACATAGCGGGAGACTCAAAATTTTGAAATTTGAATTACCCAGAAGTACGAAATATTCGAGTTTGAATTATCACGAGCCTACTGTAGAATGCAGAAAAACATCAAACATACTAAGTTGTTTTTTTTTTTTTTTTTTTTTTTGTCTAATTTTTGTGTTTTATCTGTGCTGCTGTAGATAAAGTGAAAATTTGGGCAAGTTCATAAAATTTTATAAAAAAAACCAACAAAAAAAAACATTAAAAGACAAGGACAAAGCGAAAGTATTGGAGGCCCTCATTACTAGACGGTGGTGGAGTATCGTTTCATAGAAGAAATTGACTGGTTTTCAACTTTCCTTTATAAAATGTAATTCTGCCAATGTTTTTTTTTTTTTTTTTCACTTAGAGTGAGGCACATTTTCAAATATTAAGTGTGCAGATTGAACTTGCAAAATACAAACTCAAAAGAAAGTTGAGGTTGCTGCACTGAGTCCTAGATCGTCTCATACACTCTATATGTCTCAGGCCTTCTTTTCAGATGTGCTGCAGATTTCCTGCAACAAATGAAGGTATTTTAGCTGCACTTGAGACTTCGTAAGTGGACTTTTTATCTCGCTTGTCTTTTTAGTGTTTTTCTCAGTGTCCCTCTCTTAGTTGTCCCTAAACCAATACTCAATTACAAATTTCCCAACTGCATTTTTAAAAGAGCTCATCATACGTCTTTATTTTTATATTGAGAACTAAAACTTGCTGGTGAGTCTCTGGATAAAAACGATACATAACGACTATACGCTTACCACGAACCCCAGAGCCAAGAGGGCATGAAGGGCAAACACCACAGCGCTAATGATGAAGGCCATCTGAAAAATAATAAAAAAGCCTACAATTATAGACATTTTTCAGTCATGTTTCTCTAATACTAGTCACGGCACATTGCATATTATGCAGTACGTGTCTCACATGCACCTGTAAACTTTTTAGCATAACGTTATGGCTCTATTACTTTCAGACATTTACGAAGCTTTTAATCAATTCAGTTTTCCAAGACATATGTACTTCATCAGGCCATACAGTTTAAAAATATCTCAAACAAAAAAATATTTTTTTTTTTTAGTAAAGTAGAATACTATTGATCGTTAAATAAAACTTTAGCAAAGCTGATTGAGTGGCTTATCATTACCAGAAAAAAAAAAAACTATGAATCAACAAAGAAATTAATCCCTGGAGATGGGGAACAAGAGGGACAAAGGACAAACATAAATCTCCAAACACAGCTAGGTGACTGGTGAGCGACCGAAAAAATCTGCCTGGTCCGGGTATCGAACCCAGGACCTCTCCATTACAAGTGGAGCACTCTACCAACTGAGCTAACCAGGGGTTAGACGTCAGTAGAGCAAACGGGTTTTATCAGCTGCCACCAGTCTAACACCAACGAGGGTGAAGCTTGCAAATTTAAAGTTATAATTATGATGCAATTAAATGCAAAGGTGCAAGCGAGCTGGACAAGAATGACGAAATTAATCCCTGGAGATGGGGAACAAGAGGGACAAAGGACAAACATAAATCTCCAAACACAGCTAGGTGACTGGTGAGCGACCGAGGTCCCGGGTTCGATACCCGGACCAGGCGGATTTTTTCGGTCGCTCACCAGTCACCTAGCTGTGTTTGGAGATTTATGTTTGTCCTTTGTCCCTCTTGTTCCCCATCTCCAGGGATTAATTTCGTCATTCTTGTCCAGCTCGCTTGCACCTTTGCATTTAATTGCATCATAATTATGAATCAATTTTACTTTAGAATATATTATGGAATGTAATAATCTTCAGCGAGGAGCACCTACAAAGGGGCACATGTGATGTCATTGCATCCTGCTGGTGGTCTTTACTTGTCCTGGCCAAGAAAAACCAACTCAATGTTCCAATACGTATGATGCAAAAGGCTCACACTGGCCGCTGATGTGACATCAGCATGTACAGTGCAATCCACTTTTAACGATAATAAGAAAACTTAAAAGTTCAATCGTTAATACCTATTATCGTTATACCTGGACTAGAAACTGAGCCTTTTTAGTCTAGAAACTCATAGTTGTAAGCAGTACATCATCATATCTGGTACTATCTTTATAAGTGGATTTCATTGTAGCATCACTTGTGAAAGTACACAAAAGAGGGGCGGTGTGAAGTGAGCAATGCGGAGAGTGAGTCACCTTGCGTGACTCGTCCTTGAAGGAAGGCCAGAGGGTGAGCACCAGCACGGAGCCCGAGAGCGAGGCCCCTACTATCATGAGCAGCCACCGCAGCCAGGTCAGGTGCACTGCCCATAGGATCTGCCCATGACATGTGAACACGGTACATAGTGCAAAACTCAGTCAGCCAGGGTTATGGGTACACATACACTTGCACATCTCGAGTGACCATCAGAGTTGAACGTGCACACAGTTTACTTCTGAAACAGACAGTTGCTTACAAATATATCACGTATGTCATCACCCTCATGATCATGTTGCCCTACTGGTGTGAACCTAGTGCCTCACACCAGAAAACCTGGACTGTCATCATGCCTAGATCTCCTGAGCAGATGATGTACATTTTATAAAACAGTGAACACTGATAGACACTTTTTTCAAAAAGCTGAGTTTATGCCTAATATTGTATAACATTATTACTGCTTGCTGATGGCATGCAATACTCACTTAATTTTATCCTTGGTGTAGTGCCTTTAAAAATGCTGTTCTTCTAAGAGACAGTTCCACTTGGTGGCACTTCGCTTACTTCGAGTATCGAAGCTATTTTATGGCCCATGCTATAACTGGGAACAAATTGCATGATCTGGGGGTCCACCTCTTCCTGAAGTCCAAAATAATAAGGAGCTGCCATTTAAATGCAGAAAGATATTAAATGTAACCTCCTAATCCCAGAAGTGCACCTTCCCGCAAAATTCAGTGGGGAAATCGACATCCCGTTATGTCTGATCATGTGATGTTATAGTGTCATGTGACACCACGACTTGACACCGGTGTCACGGGAAAAACAATAGCATTACTGTAGCAGCAAAGGCTCCCATGCAGTTAAAGCGGTACTCCAGCAATTTCTTTATGGTCGCTGATCTGCATCTAAATTCCACCAAGTATTGTGTGAAAAGAAAAAATAATTTTGTGAAATCATTGACCCTATTGGCAACACCAAAGTGTGACGACAGAAATGGTACAAAGTGGGCAGTAAACAATGTTCCCAACTGATTACAAGGTGTTTTATGAAGGGAAAAGAATGCTTGAAAGCTTATTCACAAAAAAGCACGAAAAAACGCTCGACATGCTCTGTTTAAGATTACGACCTGTGTGCCCTGAAAGTCTGCACCATTTGTGACGTCACACCACCGGAGAGCGCGTAGAAATTTGAATGTTGATTTCGGCATCGTCTTCATTAACGGTTTTCTCAATAGCTTTTTCAAATTTTGTGACAATAAATAGCATACTGTGAAGACTAAAATCCAGGTATTCAGAAAATACCATTTGTGTGGGTAGTTAAAAAGAAAACTTCATATTCCCTGATTTGCCTCAGAAACATTCTCAGGCAAATCAGGGATTATGAAGAAAGTGCCAAATTAAAAAGGCACTCCAGTATTTTCTTCAAGGGTATACTCTAGCGTTTTCTTCATAGTCCATGATTTGCCTGAAAATCTGCTTAACACACAAAAAGACATTGCTGAAATAGTAACCCAAATATTTTGCCAAAATGTTTTCACAAAGTTATTGAATTTACAATCTTGGTCCTCACCATGCCTTTCAAAGTGAAAGTCTCCATTGGCAACAATAAGAAAGTGACGTCAGGGGAAGGAAGCGGTTCACTCTTTGGTCAGTACACTTTGTTCCCAACTGATTACAAGCAGTGTCAAATGAATGCTACAGAAGCTTCTCCAGCACAGGTGCAGCAGCACGGAACAAATGCTCGGCATAGTCCATGTTTAAAACTGCCCACTGGACCTGCAAGCCTGCCTTCCCCTGACGTCACACCACTGAAAAGCACGGGTATATTTGAATGTTGGTTCTGGCATCATTTTCACTTGCTGATTTCGCTATTGCTATTTTGAATTTCGCAGTACTAAATAGCATACCAGAAAGAGTAAAGGCCGGTGATTCCGAAGATATAGTTATTTGGGGTAGCTCCAAAAATCACCGGAGTACTGTTGAGACCACTTATACCATAGTCGGTTATAACGAGATAGCGGCTACAGCGAAGGGATCTCTTTTGCACTTCGTTAATTAAAGTCGGTTATAACGAAATAGCAAATATATGCGAAGTGATTTCCGATTCCCGTTGACTTCTTTATTACCGGTCCCGACAGTACCGCTTTAAACAAGACTGCCCCAAAGTGCTGCCGTCAGCAATGCGCTTCTCACAACCAACACGCGAGGGCAAGAAAGAAGAAGGGAGGTAACCACTACTCACCGAGATGGGCACGTAAACGGAGAGGGAGTAACCGTACAGGCAAAGGGACTCCAGCAGGCTGTAGCGAGACTCCACTTTGCGGTACTTGAGGAGCGTCCACAGAATCACGGGAGCCAGGAAGATGTACAGGAGGATGGCCGTGGTCGCAAACGAGACTGAAGAGAGGAAGACGCTCTTCAGAACAGGGACCTCGTAGAAATCGTGCCTACGGTTGCCGACACGCTGAGAATGGCAGGCGTCTCTTTCGCATGCCCTGCCTCCAGCATGTGCCCGTTGCCTTTCATCCTGCTTTTTGCCACTCACGCTCGAAGCTCACAAGATTCCAAAGCATTATGGAATCTCGTGATTGACTGTTTCGCGGACGTAATTACTTCTGTTCTGAGATTGTCCTCATGATTGCCATAAGGCATGCTAACAAACTTTGTATTCATGCACCCCTCCTATGGCCCACATGTCTGAGCCGCAGAATCTTGGTAGTTGTGTCTCTTTCAGATTCATATGAGTCACACAGGTCTGTCGCGTCGCCGCGGAACGGCGGCGCGATTAAGTTCGCGTTTCACGGCTACCACAATTGTAATAAAGGAATAAATAAATTATCCGAGGTCCAAGAAAGCTCACACTGGAGGCAGAACAACTGAACGACCTCTTCAGCGTACTCATCCCGTCTGTGACTATAGCAAGCAAGAGTCGCATCCGATTCAGTGATTCACAGCATTGGAGTAGTTTCGAATCTCATAAACAAATTTCAGATACCAATTCTTAT
Source organism: Ixodes scapularis (assembly GCF_016920785.2). Classification (NCBI taxonomy): domain Eukaryota; kingdom Metazoa; phylum Arthropoda; class Arachnida; order Ixodida; family Ixodidae; genus Ixodes; species Ixodes scapularis. The sequence goes on along the minus strand of NW_024609838.1, from coordinate 41,926,168 downwards.
AATCTTTAAAAAAAACATGATTAGTACTATGTTGTAACAATATTTTAATATGTGTAAGATTAGAAACTAAAAAAATGTCAAATTGCTTAGCACTTTTGGTCGACTGGAAATGGTGGAGCAAATGATATTCGAATCCATGTTCGGTAGTTTAGGTTACTTGAAAGTGTCTGGACAGTCGAGATGCGGTACTTTACATTCAGGAACCTCTAAGATTGCACTGCCTGGGCATATGATTTAGAAGTTAAAGGACGGAACCACGTCATCACAAATTCGAGCCTGGAGATGTCTGAATTACGCTTGCATGATCAGCTAGATTACGATAAAAACAGAAAGGGTCCTAGAGATACAGCAATGGCATAAGAGAGCTCAGTGTACAAAAAAAAAAGAAAGAAGCCAGAATGTAAACAAGAAAACAAAATTGAAGATTTGATTACGGAAGGAACAGTGCAAAATGGACCAGGGCAACATAGGAGGCATGCCAAAAGACGAAAAGGGCACTTTCTGTGCATCTGCTCTTTTGTTCTGGTTTTTTTTGTGCTGTTGCGTCTTCCACAAATCGCCGACTCGTCCAACCTTCAGCTTTGAAATTATGAAAACAGGAAAGACGCGATGAAAAAAAATATGCAAAAAAGAGAAAAAAAAATGTGGAAAAAAAAAGATGGATAACTTTGAGGCGGGAAGAGAAGACAAGCACCGGCATACCTCTGGTGTAGTCGGTGTGCCAGAACTGCTTGGTCTGACCAGCAGACTCGAGGTAGCCGGCAACATTGCTGCTCACGGAGGTCGTCACAATCAGCGTCAGCCCTATCCACACGGGACCTGCAGCGCACAGTCAGAGCCCTCAAATACCGTCCCATGTTACACACTGTCGTCAAAAGTTACTCTGTTACCTTACAGAAGAATTACTAATTGGGTTTGCAACGGGTAATCAGATTTTCAAAATTACCCAAATAACATCAGCAGGATAACATCTTTTTAACATTGTGGGGCCATGAAACAACTTTTCAGCTATGACACAATGACTTTCAACTACGACTTGCATGCCCTACGGCAGTTTTTTTTATTTTACACAATAACACCAAGCATCGGACTGGAGCGCACTGCTCGGCTTTTATACGGAGTTCCGGGTCAGACACATCAGACCCCAGGGCTACTGGAGCGTCCAGTTTTGCACCGTCCCCAACATGGTAGCGAAAAGCAAGTGCCACTGGCTTATCTCATTCTCTCAACCATGGGGTCGAGGCAGTAGGACAGTACATTCCAGCGTAGGTCCAAACTTAGGTCTTAATTAAGTGTCTATAATTGCAAAGACTCGCTGACTTGACACCCCTGGAGTGCGCCACGAGACGTCGACCCGTGGTTCCCATATGGCCACATTACTTGGCTTCAGATTGGGACAGTCTGTTTACTGCTTTGCAATTATACGGCAGAACAGTAATAGTTTGGGAGGATGGTACATGTACCCTCTCGGATGTTCCAAAACTGACCAATTTGGAAGTACACACTCACAAATTTATAAACACCTTTGGTATTGTGCATGTTTCACTGCCTTTTTAATGCTGCAAGACAATGCCTTCCTCGGGGCATTCTACAGCCCTCAGAGCTTGTCCAAAGCGTCTCGTGACTCGACAATACCATCACCTCCGATTCTCTTGGCAGAAGGGGTTGGTAAGCCACAATTAGGGTTCCCTGTTTTTGGGTTTTTTCCCAACAAATTCGGGGGTGATTTTTTCTAGGTTAATTTTTTTAAGCGCTGCTCTTACGTGCCCGTTTCCTGCTTGAGCAATGTCAGCGGGTAATTTTTTGGTAATTTAGCGGGTAATTTTTTCCGCTAAATTTAGCGGGGAAATTTTTCCACTTAATTTAACGGGGATTTTTTTCCACTAAATTTAGCAAAGAATTTTCACCCCTAAATTTAGCGGGAACATTAGCAAAAACTTTCTGCTAAATGGAGGGGAGCAGGAGAAAAGGAGGGGCATACCCTCCTCTCTATACCTTCCCCTCCTCCTCCTCAAGAGCTGCATTCTAATTTGGCATTACAGTGGGTTGTAAACGTCTTCCATTTTTTGTTCCACAGATTCAATGTTTTTCTGGGGTTTATTTTCCAACAAATTCAGGAGTGTTTTTTTTAGAGATTTATTTTATGCCCTATAGATTCAATACTTATCTATATCAATTGTCAGTGTCGGACAAAAAATGTGCGTCTACCGGGGATCGTGTTTAAAAAGAAACAATGTTACACAAGCACGGGATTCTACAACTCCCAGAGAACATGTGCACATGACCTCAAGACTCAAAGAATGTCCCAGCCCCAATAGAAAAGAAAACGGGACAATGAGAGGGATTACTGAAGAAAGCAGTAGCCTCGTGGACAGTTCAGTGTGGGCCGTGTTCCAGGACAACTGAAGATAAAACTTTAGATAAACATTTCTTCGCACGAAGCTCATGTTTTCATTGTCAAAGAACAGATCCAATTAGGGGTCTATCGGTTTCCCCAATTCCGATAAAAACAGGATCGGGGGTTGCTCTCCGGGGATTATCAGTGTATACTGAAAAACACGGAACCCTACCAATGATCCACCGGCTAAACCTGGCTCAGAAAAGTTGCCTATACTTGGGCACTGCTTTTCGGGCATTTCAGGAGCACAGACCGCACATGCGCGCTTCAATCGGCGTTCAGCATTCACAAGCGCAAGGGTACATATAACTCTGGCCCGACTGCCGTAAGAAAGTCGTTCCCAAAAAACTGCCGCAAACTTTTCTGCTTCAAACTAAACGAAAACGACGTCCGCTTAGGAGAGGGTTACCATAGAGGTCTGGGTTGGGCTGGATGTGCTTCTCGAGGTACGTGGGGCCCTTCAGCTGGGGCAGGGCGGACCACGTGAGTCGGCGCAGCACGTCGTCTGTCGTCACGTCGAACAGGCTCTGGTAGTATGCAAACTTCCAGAAGGATGGGCCCTTCTGGCCGCCTGGGTCCCCCTTCTCCCGGTTCAGCAGCTGCACCAGTTAAGAGCAAATGGATGGGTGGGTTCCCTACATCGCATTGCCATTACTATAGTCACCGAGAGAACGATAATGATGCGGTATCTCTTCCCGATGCCCGGTCTCCAGCACCTGCCTTCCATCATGCTTCGGTTGTGCGTGCATGCTCGAAGAGACATTGAAGCGTCGTTTAAGGTAGAAAGCTCAGGCTGGAAGCGGGACAACCTAAACTCCTCTCCCCGCCATTCTCGTCCTTTTGAGTGGCTAGTAGTAAACCCTTGTAAACTCAATGTCATAAAAACCAGAGAAACAAATTCGGGATGACCGGAGTTTCGAGGCAGTGCACCGATCATGCATTGTGCAAAAGGAACCCTTCCAACAATTGCACCAATTGACTTGACGCTCCCAAGGCACGGCACGTACGCGGCATTGTGAAGAGTACAAAATGACCGGGACAAAATTGTCAACAAGCAACACTCAAGATTCGAAGACAAAACCAAAAAAACAAAAATGCAAAAAAAAAAAGAAAAAATGAAAAAGAGAGCAGATTAACATTGAGCACGAGGGAGAGAAAAACACACCGGTATCAACAGGGAGAAAAAAAAAGTAAGACAACAAACGCCGCTGAGGTGCATGGGCTGCATGCACAATTTAGTTTTTACCACTTAAATTTTTTGTGGGTTTGTTTTCGCATCGCTGTTTCTTCCGTCAACCAACGTTCACCAGTTCATTGTTTGCTGTGCCCTGTCCATTCTTTTTTTTTTTTGGCAATATCTGTCGTTGAGATTTTGAGATATCTCCGAGGTTGGTCTTGAAAACTTTTCGAGATGACCAATGAGTAAATGCATTGTGCCTACAATAGTTCATTCCACGACAGAAAAATCTTTCAACTTGACTGACTTTTCGAGATAGCCAGGTTCGAGTAAATGAGAGATAGCTGTATAACCCCCCCCCCCCCTTGTCCGCCATCGGTCCAGGGCCTGAAAATTTGCTCCACCTCACTCCAGAGTAAAGGCTTTGCACCTCGGTGTCCAAAGAACTACCGGCATCCAGTGCTGCTCTATCCGTGTTGTCACGTGATACGACACGTGGGAGGCATAAAGGCAGGTTCGCACATTCACGTTTGAGTGCGGTGTGGACCGCGTTACGATGGCTCGTAACCCCTCACAACGAGAGAAGACGCTGGTGCCATCTATCGCATACCTTTGGAAACACTTCCGATCTGAGTAAAGCTAGACTGAAGGCTTTGCAGTAGTTGCGAGATTCAATTTTCTAAGTGCTACTTACGAGGAATGCTCACTTTTAACGTCATTCGAATTATCTCGAGCCCACAATGATGAAAGATGGAGCATAAAAAAAAAATGAGGAAATGTATGCATATTGGAGCGTTCCCGAGGTAACTGATGAATTTCACCAATGTGGTCTCTTGTCGCAACCAGTCCCCAGTGGCTGCAGTGCACCAAATGGACCGATCTCGACAGCCAGTTTGGCTACGCCACGGCTGCCGCAGTGCATCGAGTGAACTTTAGTTTTTCCACACGTGCGACAACCTCGCTGTAGCCGTGCGCACGCAGTGCATGAGACGTCTTGGGCACTCCAGCCTGGCTCCTGTGAGCTAAAGCTGTGGCGGCTTCACGCACGCACCGAATGAATGCTCAGCGAGATCGGTCTGTAGAAACGCAAATGCCTGAACCAGCCATAAAGCATTTCATCTAGTTTACGCGTGAGTTAAGCGCGGCTGTTTTTCTTCTTAGCGCATGCGTTGCTGATGAAAATGTTGGTAAGCTTCTGAACTCTTTCAATGCAAGAATGTCAAGAAATAGACGTCGTGAAGTATCCTGAGAGATACTTCACCTAAAGTCGAGACCAAATAGGGTGAAAATAAAGAGTGGGCTATAACTTTCAACGTGCACAATCGAGAAAAGTAAAACAAAAATTATATTTTTAAGTAATGTGTTTTTGCCAAGCTTGTTATCGTGGCAAGGGGCAATGGACTGTACTTCCCAGTCAGCAATGTTTGCTCTTTTACCGCCATGGCTAACTACGTAGCCACAGATACGGCGAGGCCATTATCAATCCCAACATTACAATTAAAACAAGTGGGCTATCATTCAATATTTAAAAAAGAATAGCAAATCAAGCCAAAAACAGGGTGTGGGTTATCTTTCAGGAGTGGGGCATCTCTTGGGAGACTACGGTAGCTCGTATTTTTCCACTCACATTTGTTTCTGAATAAAAATGTTTAGAAACCGTTGAGCTAAACGACTGATGAAGTTCCCACTCCAAACCGGCTGGCTCAGTCGGGACTGCCATGGTAGCAAGTAACTAAGCGGCGAATTACATGCACTTTCCTCCCTCGCCAATGGATGCTCTGGACAACATCAAGAGACTCCAGTGCAACCAATCGGATGCAAAAAATTAAGTTTTCGTGAAAGAACCTAAGGGACCAACCAATTAGGCAATCGACAATCTCACCTCATCGCTTTCTTCGTCGTCGTCATTCATCACGGAGAAACTCGTGTACGCCTGCCCGGGAAGGGCACCTGTGGCACCGGTCAGTGTGTCCGAGAAGTCTACACGAAAGCGAAAGAAATGGGTAAGTGATAAATCGACAACCCGAAAAGTGCAATGAAAATACGAAGGTCAGATGGTGCAAAACTCAAGCAAGCTTATTGTGTCTTTTCTGTAAGAATGGTGGGTTTCTACACCTAGAAACTAGCATTAAAAAGCTGACATGCGGTAGTAACTAATGAATAATTTGTTGACATATACTATATATCCAAAGATGCCGTAAAGTTTTGAAAAAGTACAAACATCACCAAATGAACGAATCACAGTGATATTTCAGTCAAAGCAGTGTTTTGCAGGCCAGAAACTAATCATGACATAGTGACCAATAGATTGAAATTGCAAAAATGGGGATAGAAGCAAACCTGCTTCCACACGTACCAGTAATGGTAATGCTGCTCTATATTCCGTCTAGCATAGCTTAAAGGGCAACTCCAGACAAGCTTCGATGTTGAGAAAACAATCCAGTCCTACGTCGTATCATTCGAAAAACGCATTCGTAAAGTATTGCGGCGCAATTCCGCCTAAAAGTTTATTAAACTGGCCAACATAGTTGGATCGGCTCCACGGTCACCAAAATCCGCCCAATCTAGCGGGCCACGTGCGGAGCAGTACAGTCAACACCGCTGTGTGGATACAGTCAACACTGTACAGAACGTCACAAACTAGAAGAATTGTTTTGTTTGTTTCTTACTTTTCGAGGCGCAGAGCGCGAGGGCGAGAGAGAGAAGAGAGAGTGTAGGGCGCCGTCCGCCGTTTTTGTTGATGACATAGCCCAGAGGTGGCCAGGCTGACCCGGCGTAAGAGCCGCAAACAAAAGCATGGAACTTCCAAGAGCCGCTGGGGGGGGGGGAAGGGGGAGGGGGGGGGCAAACTTTTGTCCAGTGCAGTAAACAAAACTCTAACTACTTTCAATCTATCCGAGTCGAAAGCAGTACAACTGTATGTAAGGTAGCAGCAGCACAAGACTACCAAACTGCAACCTGTCTTTCTATTTAAAACGCATTCCATTTCAGTTTTTGGGGAAGTGCTTTTGTGACCGGGAGGGAGTTGGGGGGGGGGGGGGGGGGGTAGGGGGGGGGGGAGCCGCGAGCCGCGAGCTGCACTTTAACACGTGAAGAGCAGCAGCTTGGCCACCCCTGACATAATAGCCGATGTCTCCATACCACGTGATGTCCATTAGTTGACAAGCAGGACCGATCTTGCGTCGGCTCCGCATTGTGATTTTCGTTTAAACGAGGTTTGCAAAGAAACTATTTAACTTTTCGGAAAACGAATGACATAGAACCGTTTATTAGCAGTTTTGACATAATAATCATCCACAATCCCAGAATTTTCGGAATTGACTCGTAGGGCTCTTTCGAGCCAGTCAGAGCTACAGAGCGAAGCATGCGACAGCTCTCAGCAGAAGAAGTGCACTCCAACGATACTTTGTTACATGCCTCGCTGTAATGCTCCAATTGGCTCCCTGGGGTGCAGCCTTTTTTGTTTGCCAACTTATGGTGAAACAGATTATAGTAAGCCCGAATGTGCTCCTCAAAGGCTGTGGTACACCATGCTGGTTTGGCTTGACATTCTTTCCACAACATGGTTCATAACTGCTATATGATTGATGTGCTATGCCAGGGGTGGCCAAACCGCGGCTCGCGAGCCGCATGCAGCTCTTTGCTGGTCCAAGTGCGGCTCGCGGATCCCTCGTAAGGAACCACCCCCCCTCCCCCCACTCTTTTTCGCGTTTCCCCAGGGAAGGAGGTGAAGGTTTCAGAATAAAGTACAGCTTAGAGGTTTGGCAGCCTTGTGCCCCCATACGTACAGTCTACGTACAGTCGAACCGCTTTTCATTCGTATGTTTTCACTGACCCTTTTCTATTTATTGTTGACAGAGTTGGCCGAACCCTAGGGGGAAAGGCACCAATGACAGAAACTATCAAACCTTGCATGTGCTTTGGCTTGGGGTCGAGGAAATATTCTGTCTTGCGGCCTTTTTCACTAGCCGGTGATACTTGTCATCTGCACTGAACAAGCGTTTGCCCTCCCCCCCCCCCCCCCCCCTCTTTCCCCGCGGCTCTTAGAAATTTCATGGTTTTGTTTGCAGCTCTTAGGCCGGTTCAGCCTGGCCACCACTGTCCTATGCTATCAAGGAGTTGCTTAACTATTCTAACCAGCACCACACTAACAAGCAAAATTTAGTTTCTGTTTTTTATGAAGAAATTTGCGTTGCCGTTAGGCATTATTGCATGGGGTGGGATTGTTGTTTTTATGCTCATTTTATGATACTCAGAATGTGACTGACAGCGGGAACATGCGCATCTCTCTGAAAAATTACACTTAGCTCTGTCATGCGAGTTGCTCTTCGCCTCTGAAAACCTTCAACAATTTTCTAGAAATGTTAGTATAACAAAAAAAAAAAAGGCCTTCATATTTGTGCCACAGTCCGGGTCAGAACTTACGTTGGTTTGTTTGTGGTCACAAATTTCATGTCATATATAAGATGAAGCCACAAGTAGCGAAAAGTGTCAGCATCATGCATCCAGCAAATTCAATCCAAATCATAACGTCATGACATCATTACACACCCTACTTGTGGTGGAAATCAGATGCTTATGAATCTAAAGTCAAAAGTATTTCAGATAAACCATTTATGATCACCAGTGACTGCTTGTTCTCAATCTTATACCCTTTTATTTCACTACAGATGGCTTGCCAATCTCAAAACGGTTGAAGACAGTTCAGGCCATGGAGAGAGCACTTCTGAAGCTAAAACCCCTAGACCAGGAATGTGAGATAAGTCCGAACATAGTACAGTTAGTCATGCTACCTGGCAAATCGACCAATCTTCCCAATTACTCCTTGTTTGCAAACATGGTCTTTCGTAGTATTTTTTGTAGCGACAGCATAAAACTACAAAGACACTTAAGACTGCTGACGTGTCGGAATGTGAAAGCATTTCTAGTAGCGTATTCCTTACAAGCTGCACGCCGCGCTGAGCTCAGCCGTGTGGCCTTTCTGGAGCCTGCCCGGGCGGGCTCTGATGCCTCTGTGGCCGGCTGCTAGCTCTTACCGGCAGCCAAGCCGCTGCGCCATGGAGAGCGCTTCTCTGTGGGGTGGCGTTTCTCGGAACTACACCGCGTGTCAGCCAATGGGGTGGCTGCTACAGACTACAGGCTTCGCTCTATAGGACAGAGGAATGTGGGTGCCGTTTGGCGTGGCTTTAAAAGCTGACAATGCCGGTTCGCTCCATGGGACAGTTAATGCTTTCGCATTAAAAATAAAAGGTGAAGTAATTGGTATAAGCGATCGTGCAATGTTGGCTCCCTTTCACTAAAGTGTGACGAGGCCGACAAGACAAAAAGTATCTCATTTACCTTGGAACTGTAAACTTGCTTGCGCCTCGGACTGGTCCGTCTGTGAATTAGAAAATATTAGTAATATTAAGGTTCATAACAAGTAAAATTTAAAAAAAAAGAAGAGATAACCTAATCTCGTCTTCGGTTTAAATCTTCTGTAACCTGAGAGCTTCCTAGCAAACACCGGCCCCGACGCCGACTCACAGATATCTAGCATAGGTGACAGCCAACTTTCTAGACTACAAGCACTGCGCTAAAACCCTCAACATCGAGCTGAGTACGATTAGTAATTATACTGTGTATACTATGTTTAGACAGCGGCAAGGCCCCGATGAGTGTCTCCGCGGTAGATGAGAAATTTAGCCAGTGCAGTACACCACTGCTAGCATGGGGTCTTTGACGCGCATCACGCAGTAATGATAGACGACGGCACGCCGGTGCGATGCTCATACAGATCGAAAGGAGCAGGGGTGGTGGACTGAACCTGCGCACGGTTTGAACTCACGGTAGGTGACGGCTAGCAAAAACAGCAAAACGGACGATCACGATCCTTGGATCTGATAGGTAGGAATACAGCACGAGCATTAGTGCACGCTGCACGAGCGCTAGCGGATGCTGGCGTGAGAATGCGCAGCTTGAGGATTTGTTCCGTAATAATTCTGCAATGTTTTACCCAGGCAATTATGTAGCGTAATGTAAGAAGAAACGGTTTACCTCCAGATCAATAATTCGGGCAGTGTTTGGAGTCGCCATTTTTAAAGCCAGCTGGCGGGGTTAGTGTTCGAATGTTCAAGACTTGCGTTCACGTGACGTGTCACGAACGTTGTATGGCTGTGTTCCAAATACCGAGTTACCAGAGTTACTCCGGCGGGTCGTGTCACGTGAGAACTCATATTGAAAAGCGATGGACGCAGGGAACCCCAAGGTACGAAACGTACGAAACCTAAAGTAAAAGTAAAAGTGCGTAAATTTTAAAACACGACCATTACATATATTATATAACCTAATTTATTATTATTTTTTTTAATGTAATAAAACGTAAATTTGTAGAAGTTTCAAACACACAAGTTTCAAAGCACGTGATTCCGAGCCATAGCCACCATAGCCGCCATAGCCATAGATGTTCCGAGCATCGAACAAGAGCGCCGTGTTGGCCGTGTTCCAAAATTTGCTCAATCTTGCACTAAAGTGCTAAAGTAAAACCGTAAAACGTTTCTACCTCGGCGTTCTAAAACCCATTGGCGTCCGGCGTCGCTCAAGCTGGTTTGTCACGTCATATAACCTGCAAGAGTAAGATTTGGAACGTTTAGAACACTGCACCAACTGCCAACTGGCAACTGCCGGCGCCTAGAACCATAGCCGCCTGTATACTCTTTGCTACAACCCTACAACTGCTACAACAAACTGTGGCTACAACCTCCTTGGCTACCTACAGCCGCTACAACTAGTTGCACACCGCCCAGTGGCCGAGTGCCCACCAAGGCGATAGATCATGGACACCATGGATGCTGTCAGCGGCTGCGATTACTGCGATCATGAGAACGGTGAAATCGAAGCCGAGACCGAGGAGGCGCCCTTGCCGAAGAAACTAGTCCCATTAGTGCGACGAAAAAAGAAGTATCGAATGATTCGCTTCTGCTGCGTGCCGGGGTGCAGTGGTAAAGCGAGCCGCATGCGCGCGGGCTTTGTGCTTCACTCGTTCCCGCAGCCCAAGGACAAGTTCATGCGCGACGGAAAGTGGGTAAACAGACGCGAGGAGTGGCTCCGGATGGTGGGGCTGAGCACCAAGACAGAGGTGACAAAGAGCATGTTCGTCTGCACCAAGCACTTTGAGCGGGAGGACTATTTTAACCCAGGTGAGCCGCTGAAGCGTGGAAGGTGCACACTTTTACTCACTAACGCGCTGTTTACAAACAAATCCGTGTTTGCCCACATCACGTGCCCTGCGCGGGTGCAGAAACCGGATTTTTGTGAGGTGAATCGTCTGCGCATGCGCCGTGCCGACAGCGGCCGTAGCGGCGTGACGTCAGAGTTGAGTTGGTGCCAACGTTAATAGATTACCTCAGTTGCGGAACTCCCACAGAGAGGGGTACCCCCCTTCACTCACTTCAGTCCACCTCCCGTCGTTTGAGGTGCCACCTAGATTTTAATTTCAGAACTGTGTGTTTCATAGGGTGCGATCAAATGGCATCTAGATGCTGTGCTTTGAAACATGCATTCTATAGAACACACTGCAGCTACCATAGCAGCCGCCACAAAACTGTGGTGTGTCGAACGACGTGAGGCGAGCCGCAGGGGGAGAGGGGGGCTCTGCTCGTGCAAGCAGCGTTTATGGGTAGTTCCGTTAACTGAGCTAATCTAGGAGTGTTGGTTTATGCCAATGTTATTAAAGCCACTTGATCAACCCTGTTACGGAACTGCCCAGACATACCTTGCATGGGATGTCATATGGCACCATACCAGTCGCCGTTCCTCCGTACCATGCTCTTGTGCCCGTACCTTCTGCAGCATATATTTCATACCATCAAATTCATTCTTCTCAGCAATCCTTGCCATGTAGAACAAATTCGATTGTGTCAAATATATGCTGTAGGAGGTTCGGAGCTGTGGTGGCTAATGTGACGTCAATGCAAGCCATGTATAGGCACTGCTTGCATTAACAGAACCGATCCTTTCCCCCCATGGCTCCTTTCCCATGGTTCGACATGCCACCATTTGCGGGGGATGGCTGCTGTGGGAACTGTAGTGTATTCTGTTGAATACATATGTTTCGAAGCACAGCGTCTAGATGGCGTTTCACCATACTCTATAAAGCACACAGTTTTGAAATGAAAATCTAGGTGGCACTTCAAACAATGGGCAGCAGACTGAAGTGAGTGAAGGGGGTGCCTCTCTCTGCGGGGGTTCCACAACTGAGCTAATCTAGTAACATTGCGAGACTCCCAGCACTGCTGGGAGTCTGCCAACTAGAACGTGTTATCAGAATTTCAAACCACTGATGTCTTTTGTAGTAGGCTGGATTGCGAATCGAGGCTTGTTTTGCATGTGGCCATTGCTTGACATTAAACCCAATGTTACTAAAATACTGAGTTGGGAAACTCACCCTTGAAACCTGGACCGCTTCTACTGAGACCGAGCTAAATATAATAACAGGCACCACCCTTTAGCAATGAGTTGAAACATGAAAGTTGCTTTATATGGCTGCCGTTAGAGTCACTGAATGTTCCCAGAGTACCCAAACTCCCAGGCTTGAGGTGCTCAATCTTTTTACAGCGCAGCTGTTAGGGGCTAGGCTCCCCAGGATCGTGTCCGGTATGTCGACACAAACCTACCTGGACAGCTACCGCCATCTATAAGGGACGGCGGCAAGCACACAACCAGTATGGTTTCCGCCGTCGCTTGTAGATGGCGGCAACTTTTCCAGCTATCATAGAAGAATTGATAGTTAAGCGCCGTTGGTGGAAATTCATTGTAGGAAACAGCACGAAAAACAGACGACGGCGAAGAAGAAGCACACGTAACAAAGCAGCGCTTGTCACGTTTGTTTCTTCATCCTTGTCTGTTTTGCGCGCTGTTTCCTATGTTCCTACGCTCTTATCAGTTTTGGTTTGGACTCACAATGGGTCGGCCGCGCGCCCTTTCGGGGAAAGGAGACAGGCTGCGGAAGGAGCGGCAACAAACGCAGCAGCGCGAATGGTACGCAACCGCCGCAAAGCCGCTGTCGCCTCGACTTCCACTGCGTCCAGCGCTTCAGATTCCCTTGCCAAAGGGCACATCGCTCGCCTGGAAAGCCTCCGCCGAGAACAGAACCAGCGATGTAAAGGGCGCCGGCTAGCCAACGCCACGGACGACGATCGTGCCACGGAGGCCAAGCGCAAGCGCGAGGCCCGGCGACGACTGCACTCCACGCCGGCTGAACAGTTCCCGGGTGCGACGGCGAGGTTCCGGAGGGAGTTCGTGGAGAACTTGTTCGGCGTCACGTGCGCTGTGTGCGACCGACTCTGGTTCGCCGGAGACGTATCCACGATCGGCGGCGTGTCGGACGAAAAAAAGCGGGAATCGGGCACGCGCACGTTGCGGCAGTGTATCGAGTACAGCTTCGCCGGTCTTCCTTCTTCCCAAGAGTAGAAAGGCTGAATGTTTTTTCTTTACTGTGGTTACTATGAGCTTTTAGAAAGCATGTTTTGGCATAAAACCAAATGGAAAAAGCTCTTTTTGTAGGAAATTTTATTGGAGATTAGTACAAAATTACAGGAACATGGTGTTTGCATAAAAGTTTAGGTTACACCTTTTTGCGGCACAACTAATATTGTTTGTATACAGCCGTGTCTCACCAGTGATTTCAGGTAGTGTGTCCCGACCTGGGGTGTTTCGTAACTTCGGTGATCATTCGTGGTGCGTCCACTTGGGAGATTGGGGTTGGCATCCCTGAAACCCCCTTCCACTGTATGCGTACGTTTTGGTGCCAAAATGGCCGACCAAAGCCAAAATCACATATGTGCACATATCTGCCCACAACAATCTGGGCAGGTTTGTGCGCTATATCCAGGTGTATGGTGACAAAGAGACACTGGCAAGGCATGAATGCATACCTTAAATATTTATAGAAACAGGACTCATACAGGATCTGTCTGTTTGTTTTTCTCCAAGAAAACTACCACGGTCAAGAGCTGACTGTCCAGAGCTTCTCTCACTTTGTTTTTCACTTATATTCAATGATTACACAGAGCCCAGAATATTTGAGAAATGATAAGCCATCTGTCGCACATCGTTGTTACTAAGAAAGGTAGAACGCCTGTAATCCACAATCATGAAGCATCAATTTTATGGTCTGTGAAACACGGATTTGGGCTGCACACACCAATTTAAAGAAATTTTGCATGCCTAGTTGCGGAGAGCAAAGCTACCTATATTCCGTTGAACTCAAGAGGGAAGGCGGGGAGGAGGAAGCAGTCGGAAAGCTGGAGAGGGGAGGAGGTTCTCTCCAGCGTTCTGTCTTTCCCTCGCCCTACCTTCTTGAGTTGCAACAGACTATAGACGGCCCCGTGCCAACTACCATAATCTCTGATGTCACAGTTCCCTTTTTTGCGGTTTTGTGCATTCTTCGCAAATATGCATCGCTACAGCAAGAATATTTTTTCGGTAGTGTCTTGACGATGTAATTCAGTGCTCTGTGCAGAAAAAGTTAATAATTTCTTGGTGGTGCCTGTCCCTTTAAACAAGAAAATAAGAAATAAGTTTAGTTTCGATGCGTTAGAGGGGTTAGGATACGAAACTTAAACTATAAAATTACTTTTTATATGGAATACTCGTGGGTTCTTTAGCATACACACGTAATGTTAGCGATTTCTAGAGCTCTAGTAATTATAAAAATAAATTTTCCAATGTCGACCATTCCCACCTGGCGACCAGGCAACCCTGACAAGATTATGACGTCACCTGCCCAAAGTAGTAGCATCGCGGTGCCTGTGAACCACGTGACTGTAATAATATTGTTGAATGCTCCGTCATTCTTAGTTTATCCATGCTTGTTGCACTCGCACGTTTTGCGACTACTCTAATTTTCTTGCCTGTTCCTCGCTTTCACTGCAAAATTGCGGGGAAGTGCCCACCCCACTTTCACTGAAAACTGGGTCAATCCAGACACAGGCGACTGTCTGGTCGAATCGGTAGAACCAAGATGGCGGCCAATAAAGAGCTTTGAATGTGGGGTGAATGGAATCGGAGCAGGCACATTTATTTCCACGTGATATCCTCGTCACCGCCGCCGGCGGTCTCGTGGTTCCTGCAACGGGGCAGGTGTCTTCAGTTGATGCCGGCGCTTTGAAAGGGGTGTACGCTTAGCACATAATTTTCAGTGTCCAAACGAAGGAAATGTTAATAGTGGGTGCTTGTACGAAGTGGGTGCTTCTGCAATATTTTACGGTAGTCTGCTGAAACAAAAACTTTCGACGACGCGAGTGAGGTTGGAGTTGCACTGCTAGGGACGCAGGCAGAGATATGCATGACATATGGAAAGATGTGACGAACTCTGTCACCGACCTTTCAAACTTGGCGGCCTTCCCGAACGGGTGGATCCGAGGGCCTCCAGCACATTGTTCATATAAAACAAGTTTAGCAAATATACTGTGACGTCTAATAGGTTCTAGCAACATAGTCATCTCAGGTTTAATAGTTTGCATGTTCGAACCCCTTTACATATGCAGATGGAGCCCTGCTGCAGTTTTGTGTCGAGGTGTTTTGACCCGGTGTTCGGAAACTTGTCTGGAAAGTGGGAGGTGTCGCCCAAGGGTCACTGATCGTAGAAGTTTGCACACCTCTGCTTTGGGGGACGCTCTTGGTGGCCCTAGGTTTGGGGGTTTGAACTGGGCAGCGAGATTAAACACAATTATATACGATAAGATCGACAGCAACCGCTTTTTTTCTAACCAGATCTCGACGACAACAGGCGGAGCCTGAAGAGGGACGCCATTCCGAGCATGAACCTGCCGGAGCTGCCGCAGGAAATACCGCAGAAACGACTGCATATGGTTTGGATGCCTGCACGAGAAGGTGTAAGTGACGCCTTTGCTATGCTTTCTTACCAGCAGCAAGTTTTCTAGCGTAGTTCTCCCCTGACAGAAATAGCACAAATCATTTGGTGGATGCAGCAGTGTATTGCTGACCTTAGGGGGTCTTCGAATAGCTACATTACTATGTTCATCTACCTTGCAGGGCTCCCAATCACCACATACCCAGATGGCGGCGTCTGCTAACGAGCTTCCTTATTCCGACATAACGTCAGCATTGGCCCAGACTCGTAGTGCACTTCAAAAAGGTAAGGGGTGATTCGGTGATTAGATTTTTCTTATCAAAGAGCCATGTCGGAAAAGCCCTGCAGGCTTCGATGGGGGCCAATGATTTGTACTCCAGATACATTAGGTGGTAAAATTATTGCTACTAGAGGAGTACCATATTGATCTAGACTAAATTTTTTTGCTGTAATGGCAATCACTTAGAGGTCTGTGCATATGTCCACCTTCTCTATGACCTTCCCCTGGAGCCGAATGCCTTCTCACCACCTGTGTGGCAGCCTCTCTATGGTCTGCTGGAACCATATTTTGGGAGTGCGTCACTCCCACGCCTGGACAGCTCTTTCCAGCTTATTAATGATTACAAAATGACTACCTCAGGGGGGCTTTCTTCATGCCACCCAAAAAGTTGATAACCACAGGGGCCCGGTCAGGCCATACCCATGTGCAGCTAAATGTTTGGCTGGTCGTACGACGTGCCAGAAAGACAGCCGAATCCGACCAGGCACCATTCAGTCACTGCGTCACGTGAGGCCGTTACTGGCCGGTGTCTGTTTCAGGTTCGACCGCCTTTCTGGCACCTCGTACGACCAGTCGGGCGTTCGGCTGCGCATGGGTATGGCCTGATGAGCCCCCAGTGGTTATCACCTGTGGGGTGGCATGAAAACACCCCTGCGAGGATGCCATTTCGTTTCATTAAAGAGATTGGGACATGGCAAAAATAAAATATTAGATAACTACTATACTGCTAGGACCCATTGTATGCTTCCGTATATGTGCTAAATTTATTTTGAAAATGCTGCAAAAGGTTTCGTGGGTAAATCGATTTATATGCGGGACCCTCAGATCCACCCCATTAAAAAATAGTCATGTTTGTGGAGTCGGTGACGTCATTCGCCCTTAGCACGGCGTCCCCTTGCACGCACTTGCAGATTTGGCTCTCTCACTCCCTCGGCGTCTCGCGCTTCAGCTTCCATGTTTGCCGTCCGCTTTTCGAGCACGCGGTTGCGAGACGATGACGTCTACGACATCACTCGCCTCGTCTAAATCTTTGACACTGATCGCAGCAGCGATGAGAGTGATTGTTATAAAAAGATGTTGGAAGGTGGTCATTTTGACTTTGACCCGCTCGCGACCAGGTAGAGCGACGACGAGGAGATTGTCACGAACAAACTCGCCATCATCCGCGACGATCTTGCACGTGCATGCACGGTAAAAGGTCAAAGGGACAAGAGCAAGAGTATACGTCGGAATGGCCGAGTAGCGTTGTAGCGTGTGATCGTACCGTGGCGAGGCGAGATTGGCGGCACCTAGAATGAGAGAGTGTTCAACTGAATATAATGATCATGTGATTTATGGGCACCATGGCCTGACTAACTTCAGCAGTGTTGCCTGGTTGTCATTCAATTTCTGTGTCCTAACCCAGACCTGTAAATGACCAGTGTCTGCAGCAAAAAAAAAATGTTAATCAATTTGGTACACTTCTCATATTATCGCCGTGCTCTCCTGTCAGTTTTTTCCCCTTTCAATTCTTGCTTTTGGGGAGAGGAGGAAGCTATGAGTATGTTCTGCTCTGCAGAGAATTGAGCTTGTGCAGTAGCTGGATGTGTGAGCTGTCACAGAGCTATCAATGTAGCTTCAATAATAAGTTATTAGAGATACGTTAAAGTGTTGCACTTCTGCATCCATTGAAGCTGGCAGAATATAGCATGGAAGTTGCATTGGGAGTGAGTCCTGGAGAGAAAGGGTGCAGAATAATTGTTGCCTGTCGCACCCTTTGCATTTTCCCTATAAAGCAACACTAAAGATTATTCTAAAATCCAGTGTTCTGTACTTCCTTAGGAGGGGCTCAGTATGGTACTGAATTTTTCTTCAGTGTTTTCAGACTTAATAACTGTTAAAAAAATACACCGTGCAAAAAAAAAAAAAAGTGCAGAAACACTTGAAGCCAAAGCTTCTGTTGTGATCTGGAAAGAAAGAAAGAAAAGAAATCTTTTGAGAGGCAACTATGGGTGAGGAAACATGTCACACATGCGTTCCCCCTTTTCTCTTCTACATGCAGTGCTGCTACTACACAGTGCACATAATGGGAAATCGATTGGTTGACTGACAAATCAATGTTATTGGTCCATCGGCCAATCAGATTTGTGTAATTGATTGCAAGTGAACCAACAATATTTTTGTGATTGGTTCATTGACAAATCATTTGTGTAAGAGGTTCATGGGCCAATCCCAGTGATCTAACTTGTTCAATGTTTTGTCTTCTCTCAACTTGTAGGGGAAAATATTAATTATTTGATTTAGGGCTTGGCCTCTATGGGTGGGGATTTATCTCCTTGTCTCAGCCACAGAACTAAACAACAAAATTTACTCGAATCTTTGTTCAGTGTCTGACGCTGATGCAACATAACTTTTTGTTTTTTCGTCCTCTGCAGTTCTGGAGATGAAGGAGTCGAGGCCGCCCCCGGATTCGGACCACGTAAACGTAAAGAGGGAGGTTGTGGAGTCTCCGCCACAGGATCAAAGTTTGGTCACCGTCAAGACGGAAGTTACGGACAACGGCCATCTAGGAGCATCGGAGGAGAGCTCGCTCAGGTATCTTTGTGTCCTCGCATCTGTGCCTTCCCATTTTAGCTTGACGAGTTGGGTCACCGCGTCCTGTCCCGTTCTCCCTTCGTTTTCGTCCGTTTTTTTTTTTTTTGCCGTATTACACCATGATGAACAACTAACTAGCCACTAGCCATCCTTTAATCCTGATCCTGGCTTGACCGAACTGATCATTCTAGGTTTTTTTTTTGCCTGGTCCCATGGACAAGGGGCTGCAAACAGCATCTGAAAACATTGTGTACAAAATCTGGCATATAGGAAGGAAAGGATTCCAAAAATAAAGTTTTTACTGCTGAAACAAAAGTATGACTCTGTAAGGAAAAATTTTTTAATCTGATTCGAAAAATAAAACTTAACTAATGTGATGATAATGCAAGTAACGCAAATGTGCAAGCGAGCTTGACAAGAAGGACAAAAATAATTCCTGGAGAATAACCTTAAAATGCAGGCCGTTCACCCTTGTTGGTATTAGACTGGTGGCAGCTGATAAAACCCGTTTGCTCTGCTGACGTCTAATTCCTGGTTAGCTCAATAGGTAGAGCGCTCCGCTGGAAATGAAGAGGTTTCTGGTTCGATACCAGGACCAGGCGGACTTTTTCGGTCGTGCACCAGTCACCCAGTTGTGTTTGGAGATTTGTGTTTGTCCTTTGTCCTCTTGGTTCCCCTTCTCCAGGGATCATTTTCACTAACTAACGTACTGGAAAGGTCTGAGGCTGCTCTGGCAGTTCTTAGTCGACGAAAACAATGTATCGTATTTCCTTTCTTCTTTCTTGTAGCCCAAGGCCTTGTTTGTAAAGAACTAGTGTTTTTTTAGAAATCCACAGAAAAGCCAAAAGCAGCCATTAGTTAGTTTTAGAATAGCGTATGCAAAGAAATAGCGTCGTTGCCACGCGCAAGTCCACAAACACAGTTTGGGTTCGGCGCATGCGGTGTTGCAACAACGGTATTTGTTTTAACATCCAAAGGTTTTGGGTATGCCATTCTAAAAGGTTCCTATTGCTAAGACTAGCAGACGACGACATGTTTGCATACCCACTGCATCATCCGGTCACGGCCCTGCACTTCGATCTCCCTGTCCACCCCCTGTGCGAGGAGCAGACGAGCATGCTCAGCTTATATTTCAAGTCTGGTCTTAATCCTTTGAGTGCCATGCCCGAGTATTATCTGGCGCGCACCCATGCAAATTTCCGTTTCGATTTGCTCCCGACCTCCCCCAACTGGGCTGTCAATTTTATTTTTATGTGTAGAGCAATGTTTTGTCTGGTAATGACACCTGTTGACAACATGTGGCAAGTTTTGTCCAGGGGACTTCTGTCTCGGATTGCTTCTTCTTTGTTCCAGAAAGGCACATCTACGTCATTCAACCTCGTGCTTTATTGTAACGAACACTGACAGCCGTGTTTTTAAATGTTACTCGACTTCAACTTTAACTACACTTAGTCGAGTGTAGAAAAAATTAACACCTCTACTCAAGAGGCATTTGGCTTCGCAGATACTTCTCTGCGATTCCTCCACGGAGGAATTCCTCGAGATTTCATACTCCACTGCAGCATTCCCAGAGGTGTCTGGAAATGAGATTATACCTACATATTTCATCTAAAACATAGTCTTGGTGCAAAATATAAATATATGTGTTTGTTATCTCTAAAAGAATCTGCTTCACAAGCACTGAATTGGTGGATTTCAAGCTTTCCCCTAGCCAGCGTGAAAGTTTCAGTTGCTTTATCGTTGAAACAAGCATAAGCTTTTTCTAGTCTGGCAACAGGGGGGGTGGGGGGGGGGCAAAATAGCAGCATCCAGTTTTTCCTCGCCCGAATTCGACGAAGCATCGAGCCTTTTTGCAAACTGCTCTTTTAAGAGGCATGTTCTGCACCGTGATGTTTTAACTAGAGGTTGCTAACTAGCCCAGTTTTCATCTTTGGCATCCTCCGAAATGTAGCCGTATCATCCATAGCAAGTATGGTGCCGCTTGACAATCCCATGGCAACACAAGTACACGTTTTAGGTATTTGTGCTGGCATGATACTGCAATCATCAGGCACAAAGAGCGTAATGAATGTGTCCAGTGTCAGTGAAAACCAACATATTCAACATGCTAATTTTAGTGTGAGTTTGAAATTTAATTTTGATACTTTGTACCTGTGGGCTCGAAAGCTTATGCGTGTCTGCAGAATAGCTGCTACTAATGAACACGTTAAAACTGCTCTAGCGTGTTTTTATTGCAGCACGTAAATATACAGAGCACCCGCTAGAAAAGACAGGGCCTGTGCCCTCACTAGTGTTCGACTGCATTTTCTTAACATTACGCGTTGATGCGAACACGGGTCACCACCACATTCGTGCTTCATATGTTGCCTGCAACAGAGTCACTGAATTCCAGAGTACTGAATTCCATTCAGTCCGATTACCGGAAGTCAATCCTGCAAAATCCAGTTTCGATTGGCTGGTTTAGCCTGTGGCGGAAGTTATCGGTCGGCCATTTTGTGAATCAATTCAAGACAACAAAAAAACGTATATAAAACGTTTTCGCGTTACCACGGTTACGGCGGGTATGCACGAGAAGCTCTGGGCTTCGATGAGTTAGGAAAGAATGGATGGTGCATTAATTTTCTCTAGTTTTTTTTATGTCAAGTAGCCTCTTACCCGGTTCGCAAAAGAAGATTGCCGGTTCGCTTGCTCGGTCTGGTTACGCTGGTGCTGCGTTTCAGATTCTACGCCTCAGACGCTAAGCCTAACACTCGACTTTGATGTGTTTCGAGACGAGAGAGAAAGACGAGACAGCGAGGAGCAAGTCACGCACCGCTCGGAACGAAGGAAAGAACTTTAATAAAAAAGTGAAAGCCGTTTACAACTCCCTGTAACACCGAATTAGAGCGCAGCTCTTGAGGAGGAGGAGGAGGGAAGGGTACTGGGGGGGTGAAGTGACCTGGGGGGGGTCACGTGACCTTGGGGGTCACGTGACGATGCTGATGATGTCATCAGTGACGTCACTGATGACATCATCAGTGACGATGACGATGCGGACTCCGATGACGTCATCAACGACGATGACGATGCGGATGCCGGTGACGTCATCAGTGACGTCACTGATGACGTCATTCGTGACGATGCGGATGCCGGTGACGTCATCAGTGACGTCACTGATGACGTCATCAGCGATGATGACGATGACGATGCGGATGCCGGTGAGGTAATCAGTGACATCACTGATGATGTCATCAGTGATGATGACGATGACGATGCGGATTCCGGTGACGTCATCAGTGACGTCACTGATGACGTCATCAGCGATGATGACGATGACGATGCGGATGCCGGTGAGGTAATCAGTGACGTCACTGATGACGTCATCAGTGATGATGACGATGCGGATGCCGGTGACGTCATCAGTGACGATGACGTCATCGGGGAGGTCACGTGACCCTGGGGGTGGTCACGTGACCTCGGGGGGGGGGGGGGGGGGCGTGTCACGTGACTTCAGGGGGGGGTCACGTGACCTTGGGGGTCGCGTGACCTTGGTTACGCCGACGCCGCTCAAGCCGGGAACGGGCCCCTAAGAGCTGCGCTCTAAAACAAACCAGCGTCGCCGCGGGCCAGGGACTTGAATAGAAGAGCTCGCACGAGAGCGAACGCTACACTGTACGCGCTTCGCTTCGACTGCATAGGGCAGCGCCATATTGCAGAGCCGTATGTAGAGAGGGTTTGGTCAATGGGAGGAGCGGGCAGAGCCAGGGCGTGCACCAGACGCAGAAAGAGGGCTTGACATGCTCTCTTGGCCAACCAGAAGCCGAAAATAATCCCTTAGCAGTAGTAGCAAGAAGCAGTTTTAATAAGCGCATAAGCGTTAAATGTAGTAACTCTTTATGGTTGAAAATATGGTGCACCTCATGTTTCAATTAGGATCATGCAAAAAGATGTAAGAATCGAATGTGCCGCTTGAACCACTTGAACTCTGTTTTTCTCAGACAAAGACTGACCGCTCAAACGGCAGATTCCGGGCCCCCGGCGCGTGGCGTACGGATTACATCGATCATTTTGCTATTTATTTTGCATTTATTTTGCATGAGTGTGATCGAAAAATGACGTGCACCATATTTTCAGTCACTGAGAGTTACTGCAGCACACTTAGTACAGTAGAACCTCATTGATACATTTTTCAGGGAACAGCGGGACAAAAACGTATCATTTGGGAAAACGTAACTACCAATAATGCGCTTAAGGGGGCTCTACGTGAGATAGAAAGCAACTATCATACAATGGGTTATTTTATGTGTACTTACAGAACTGTTGAGGACTCAGACAATTTCACAAAAGCGCGTTAGCCTGTTTGATAAAAATAAGCTTTCGCCTTGATCTCCTTTCGTTTGGCGATGATGCTGTTCAAAGTTGACGGCGCGAGTCCAAGGTCTCTTGCGATGTCAGATCTCTTTTGGCTGGGATTGCAATCCATTGTCTGAAATATGTAAAACTTCTCTTTAGAAGAGAGTGCTTTCCTCTTTCGCGATGCCATAAATGTTGTCAATGGGCATAGGCACCGTGGTGCTGACACTTTTGGACGTAACAACCGGGAAAGCGAATGTAACAGGCAGGAAACTAATACATGCATTCCTATGGAAGTAAAATGGGACTGGCATTTTTTAACGTAACAGCCGGGAAAACGTATCAACTGAGAAAGAATCAGTGAGGTTTTACTGTAATTGAGTTTTTTGCGACCACCATCAGGGTATTATTCGTGGCTTCTGGCTGGCCACTTTCGAATTTGTGAGGATGCCCTAAAACATGCCCAGCCCTCTTTCGACCAATGGCGCCTCCTCATTTGCCTCCTAAGCTTCCCAATATATGGCCAAACTCTCTCGATATACGGCTCTGCCATATTGGGGGTCGCGACTGCTCTGCCGCGACTCGGTTCTGAAACGAAGCTTGGGAGTGTCGGTACTCTGGGAACATCCGGTGACTCTAGCCTGCAGAGCTACTTTTTGAATCGGTTGCCATGCCTGAAACACGAATGTCCTGATGTCCCATGATCATAACTCGACGGAAGCTCTCGTAACGTGATTGAAAACATGTTTATTGATGCATGATTGGCACGACTGTTACTCTTGGCTGAGGTAGTCGTCTGTCAAACATGCTACTGCGTGGTTGGGCCTTTAGCATCAACGCGAATTCATCCTTTGGCACTTTTTACTCGTACAGTGTTGAACAAGAAATTTGACTCCATAAGCCGAGTTGAGAAAAAGTTTCACGTCACAAGTTCCGAGTCCGCCACGCCCCCAGCAAACTGACAGAATGGCGGCACAACATGCTGGCGACGAGCCGCGACACTTGCCCAACTACGCCGGCAGACTGTGGGTTGCAACAGATTTACCGGGCTGCCAGTTACCGTGCACCTGTGTGCCCCAAATGCCGTAGAACTGCAGGGTGATTAAGAGCCGGAGCATTGGAGGGACTGGCAGACCGCGATTGTTTCTCGCACTCCTCTAGCGACTGGGACTTCAAGAGGCTGGCCACCGTCACTTTTGTAAAGCAGAAGGGCGCAAAACATTTGCAGTCGTCGAAGGCCTTTGTCGCGTTCAGCCCGGTTCCCGAAATGATGCTGCGACACTTGAAGCCTCTCGTCCTCGCCGTGGTGCAGGAGTGTGTCGCTTCTGAGCAGGCACGTAGCCAGGAACAAGCCCACAGGGCCTGCTCCCCCCCCCCGAAATCTTCCATTTTGCTGGGGCCTCCTCTCCCCCCTCCCTCTCATACAGCATTTTGTGATGGGTGGGCCTAGAGTGCCTTCATACACACAGGCACTTTTGCTTGAGTGGTGACACCTCAACCATTTTTCCGCCCAATCGTTTTTTTATGCATTTTGAAGCGCGCAGAATTCGGTGTCACACGGCTCGAGCGCGTTGCTTTGGCTAATGCATAGACGCCATTTTACCACCCAAATCACTCACCGAGTGCGCTAGAGCGTCACACGCTGGCACATTCAGGGCAACAATGGATGTCTTCACCCTCAGACAGACAGACATGTAGGCACCCTAGGTGGGCCCCCCCGAAACAAAATCCTGGCTATGTGCCTGCTTTTGAGTACAAAATTCACAAACTCAGCAAACAATCTGTCGGTCGCCACGACGCCCCAAAATCGACTCGAGTCTTGAGGAAAATCTCGAGCTAGCTTCGAAGTCACCTTGAGATCTTGGAGGAAATTGTAGAGTATTTCCTCAGTCGAGTGGAGTTTTGAGTCAAGTCGGAACTACGAAGCAGAAAACCAACCTTGCGTGGAGTTTGAGCGGAGTTTCAGTGTTCGGCCTTGAGATCTAGAAGTTAGTAATAAACTACTTTGGTGATAAACTAAGCAAGGAAGCCCCAGTTTCAAATAAAAACAGTGTTGGTTAAGGCCACTAAGAAAGAGTCAACCCTGTCTCGTAAAGAAAAATTTGAAAAAATATCCTAGGTTGGAGGCAAGCGGACATAAATTGACTTTGAGTCCATAGATCAGTGTGTCTTAAATAAGTAGATATACCCGATAAAGCATTCTACAGTGTTTCTGTGTTATGACCAAAATTTGTGTTCGACACGCGTGAAGAATGCCTGGCACTCAAACAGTTAATTAATGTGGCCACGTATGGGCTTCACTGTACTAAATTTTGTCCACTGTCGCAGGGAGGATCATGTCACGCCCAACTGTCCACTGCGCGGAGAGGACGAATTTACGGTGGACGAAAACTGCTTGCTCCAGCTCTTCCGACAATGCTCCACGTGCCGCGCTGCATGCAGTGTTTCCTTAGTAGCTGATGGAAACCAAGTGATGGTGACTGCCACCTGTTCCAACACGCACCAGCGAAGTTGGACGAACGTGCGGTGAACAAAATGGCAACAATAAGAACCTTGGCCACCTTTATTCTGATCGCCTATCATGGCCTTCAAGATACAGCTATTGGTCGAAATAGGTATTGTCTAATGTGACCCAAGTAAAGGCTGGTGTTGATGCGACTTCACGTCTAGGGCCTGTGCCTGAACGCAATGCATGATGACATGAACGAGCTGTGATGTGCAGCCACTAAGGCCCTATTTGATAAAATGTGTACATATATGTGTGTTATGGTACGCTTTACATTGTGCATCGTACGTGTGAGCCACAGTCCTTAAGTTTTTGTTTGGAAGAGTACCAAGAAATGTGGTGCTAATTAAAATAATGGTATCGGTTGAAACCAGCAGACATGAATCCCCATTTCTTTCAGAAAAGGGCTTTTGGATGGTGCCATTTTTAGCATGTGTGCATATGATGCGCGCTTTGCTCGCTTTCCGAAACGATGAACATGCATTCGCTGGGCTGTGGTGATCGTACGCTGGGCTGTTGATTTGTGAACAGTGGAATGGTTATAGTATACTCGCTAATTGATACTTGTGGATAGCACTTGCTTTTGGATCCAAATGTATGACTGAGCTTTGTGTGTGCCTGATGAAATCGCGGTTTGATTAAAGTAATTGTGTTGTGTGTATGTTTATACTGCTGGACGTTAGTTAGCCCCACTGGGCGATCTGGAGTCTTGGTTGTAGATGAGAAATTTAACCAGTTGAGTACCACTGCTAGCCTGGGGTCTTTGACGTGTACCATGCAATAGTGATACACGTTTGTATGCTGGTACGATGCTCATCCAGATCTGAGTGGGCTGGTGTGGGGATTGAACTCAGGATCCCTGGGTTCTGCAGTGCAAGCTTTCGCTACAGGCACTCTGAACTGCGGTGCATTAATACATTTGGCCGCCAATCCCTCTGGTTCGCTTTAGAAATGTAGGCGCTTTATATTAACTAGTTCAGTGGTCTTAGACAGAACACAGTTTTGCCAGTAATTGGAGCTTATGGTAACATCTGCACAAGGGAATAATTAAAATATACCCAATAAAGTTTTCTTCGAACAATAATTGTGAAAAACATGAGCGCATTTTGCTCCATTACGAAAGTGTGAAATTTATTTTGAAGATTGTTTTTACCGAATAAAATCATGTACAAATATGTTTCGGTACCTTGTCGGTGTTATTATGTGCTGTCCATTTTTTTGTAATCTGTCTCCACTCCTAAGCTTGTTGTGTGGTACTGTATAATTTAATTTCCAATCTTGATATTAGTTTTATTAGGAACTTCATGCATATGTTTATTAAAAATTTCACTTGTATACAGAGACCTTCTGAACTTGGACAATCTATACAAAAACATTTGCAATTTGATGTCTCCAAGCATCCAAAGTTTGATAAGGTGTGCTGGTACTTGCTGTGGCATATTAGCTGTCTCCAAACTCGCTGGTGCAGTTTCTCCGAGTCAGTGATTTAAACACCCGCTCACCCCACATCCAGAAATTTGTAACAACTCCAGAGTGAGAATTCTGGATATAAACTACTGCTGTGAGCCAGGAGGAGAATAGTCTCTAGGCTGTCCAGTCAAGCGAGATGCTTAGAGCAGCAACTGGTATACACTCACATATACCCCTTCCCTACTGCAGATGGCAAGACCACCCCTGTTGCTCCATTTACCTTGGGTTTGCTTGCTTGTGCTCTTTAAAAGCGTTCCAGCTAAAACAACATGGCTTTGGCGCGCAGGTCCGCTTTAGGCAAGGAAGGGACATAAAACCTTTTTGTAAGGTTCAGGCATATGTGATGACGAATCCCTTGGCCTTTTTGATTTTTTCAGAATCGGATGGTACTTTGATGGACGGTGACAGGAGGGATCAGAACGGTATGAACCCTGCTAGCATTCAATCAGCTTCAGCGTCTGCACATCAGTGGGACTCTGACTAGAAGTTATGATTTAGAGCAAGATAGCACCATGAAATCGAGGAAATGGTTTGTCTTATTTGAATGCAAATTGCGAGTAGACAAGTCAACATATTTGTTCCATCGGTTGATAAAAATTATACCATGGTATAAAGCGACAGATTTAAATTCTGAAGATTGTCCACTCTAGAAAATTGGTCAAATATGTGGGGTACCATAGTCACCTTACAATAAAATGTGTGTCGCACGTTTCAGGTCTTTGTATGCATCTTTAAAAATAAAAAAAAGTTGATTGGTTGCACACCCGGTTCAGTTCCACCACCAAATCTAATTTGTAAGTATGGCGCCAGATTATGTGGTGGCGCTTTAGTCGACAGCGATACCTTTACGTGCACGACAAAACATTTTGTCTAAAACATTTATACACTTTATAAAGAAGCAACAACGCGTTCATTAATATATCTAGTTACCCGTGTCTGACAACCGAGCGAACTAGAGCAAAAGTCATGGCAAACCTTGTGGCAAACAGAGCTCCTCGTGGCCAAGGCTAATGACTAAAACTAATGATCAGCCTTGCCAAGCCAAGCCAAGCTAAACAGTGAAACTGAAAGTTTTGTCGTTTTGTTACTTGTGTTGTTTTTGTTTTGTTTTCGTCTTGGTTGTAGTGTGATTGTTTCGTGTTGTCTTAATTCATGGGCTCCAAGTGAACTTCCAAACACGCGTAGGACATGGTTCGTTGTCACAAACTTGGGCGTCTCCCATCTGCACGGATCGTCCAGCAAGCGATGAACTTGGCATCAAACCCCCGAACGAAGACATGACCTACCCGCGGGACGATCGACGGCCTGACATCCCACCAACATCATCGACGCACTGAAACAACAAAACATCAAAAGCTATCCGTTCAAATCTCCCAAAAATGCGCGTGATTACCCGTGTGCTAGCGTTCCTGCTGGCCTCGATCTCTGGCGTTTTCGTAGCGCTCATGACTCTCCAGTATGACGCGCTCTTGAGTGACCAGAGTGCGCGAACAACCCCGGTGAGCTACGAGCTCCGGACTCCGAGCTACGCGTCGTGGCTATCCGAATTGGGCATTCAGCGCGACTGCAGTCCGGACGCTTCTGCGAGTAGCGCCGACTCCGTCAGCGAGGCGGAGTTCCTGTATCGACAGGTAATTGTTCGTTTTGTTCAGACAGTCGGAGGTACAATTGTTAGTCAGCCGAAATGGGCATGAGGATTTTAGAAAGTGCTGTACAATGCTGTGCAATACAGTGTACAAGCAAGTGCTATACAATGCTTACTATAATAAAAAAAAATTGAATGGACATTTGTGTTAAAACAGCCTAGGTCTATCTGCCTTTCGGGTATGGTGACACTGAGGGCTATGTTTTGTTTCTCCTAAAAAGAAACGGAAGTGACAATATCACGTCTGATTGGCTAGAGGCTCAAACGACGAAAGTTCCCTTTTTCGTCATTTGTGCCGTTATGGCCAATCAGATGCAATATTGTCACTTCCGTCACTTCCATTTCTTTTTAAGAGAAATTAAACATTTGTCGAACATAACCTCCCTGGTTTACGCTCTAGATAAGAAATATAGCCAGTGCGGTACCAGGGGCCTTCAACGTGCATCACGCAGTAATGATGCACAACCGCACGTCGGCACGATGCTCGTCCAGATCAAAGCAAGCAGGGGTGCGGATTGAGCCCAGGATCCCTGGGTTCTACAGTGCGTAGAAATATAGCCAGTGCGGTACCAGGGGCCTTCAACGTGCATCACGCAGTAATGATGCACAACCGCACGTCGGCACGATGCTCGTCCAGATCAAAGCAAGCAGGGGTGCAAATTGAGCCCAGGATCCCTGGGTTCTACAGTGCATAGAAATATAGCCAGTGCGGTACCAGGGGCCTTCAACGTGCATCACGCAGTAATGATGCACAACCGCACGTCGGCACGATGCTCAACCAGATCAAAGCAAGCAGGGGTGCGGATTGAGCCCAGGATCCCTGGGTTCTACAGTGCGTGCTTTCTTTCGCTCCTTGTGCTACGAGCTGGGGTGTTCTAACACACGCAACCACTGATCCCTCGCGTACAGGTGCCCGTCCTGTGCCTCGTCCAGGCCAAGACGCGGCAACAGGTTCGGGCGGTCTACAACAACTGGGGCCGACACTGCAACCGCCTGGTGTTCTTTGGCAGCATACAGGTACTATACTCATCGGAGCTACAATCCAATAAGCAGTGATAGTGTTCATGAGGTTCAAACTGAAGTGCCTCGTGACAGACACTGCAAATACATGTATGCCCGAAAGCGGCGTTTTTCGTAATGTAAAAGAGACAGCCACAAGAGATTGCCGAGTGGACATAACAACAGAAATTTCCCTCAAAGGTGTATTTTACTTATTGAAAAAATAAACACTATGAGGAGAAACAGTACAAAAACTGCAGTGCGTGAAAAGGTTCTCGCACAGGTAGTTGACAGGTGTGCGAACAAAAATACTAGAAAAATTCGACCCAGCTATGTTCGGCTGCCGATTAGCAAAGTCACTTTCGCAGTTTAAACTTCCCTTAAAATTTTAGTACAAGCTTTGTTGGGATATCAAATACCTTACCAAAAAAAAAAAAAAACACCTTTTACATGTACGTTTTTAGAGTCTAGTGCTTCAGGCACTAATATACTGTGACAAAGCCATGAGGTTTCATCTCAGCAATACAGCTAAACTTTGGCTGTTTGAATGCATGTGAAGCAAAGGCTCACATACAGGCTCACACATAGTGAGTTCAAGTACCGTATCTGTCGGTTTTAATGTAAACGGGCATTTTTAGGCACATATCCAGAGGTTGGCAGTTCGGGTTGAACTCGCCGAAACTCGCAAATGGCTTAAAATAGAAAATACTGCAATTTTTTTCATCCCAAGATTTATAACTAGAAACAAAAAAAAAAATTGACTGGCCATCATTTCTACACTCATACTTATTTGCCATCATTTCTACACTCATACTTATTCAAGCTCACAAATTTATGATCTCAAACTCACAAACTCAGTCAAACTTTTGAACTCACATGCACTGTCAAACTCACAAACTCCACTTCAAAACTCCAACTCTTGAACTCAAATTGAGTCAAGCTGCACAAACTCCGTCAAACTCATGGACCCAAACTCACAAGCTTGAACTCATTCAGTGAAGCTCACAAATGCAGTCAAACTCATAAACTCGTGCGAATTCAAAACAAATGAATCATACTCAACCAGGACGGCACAAGAGTTGCACGACAGTGGGCACAGACACGACCCCGTTGAAGGCTCCATCACCATGTGCAGGATCCATATGTTCCGGTCCACCAAATCCCGCTCTCCGTGGCGGATGCTCAAGTCACCTGCTTGGTTCTGCGCCATGTCCTGCACAAGTACGGCGGCGAGTTTTCCTGGGTGCTCCTGGTGGACGATGAGACCTTTGCCATCGTCGAGAACCTCCGCTTCTACGTGGCGCCGCTCAACTCGAGTGCCGTCTACTACCTGGGACACCCGGTAAAGGGCTGTCCAACGGGATGCGTTTTCTGCGGTCACGGCATTTCCTGTACTGGACGTGGAGGTTTTCCTCCGGTTCCGGTCTGCTTTGGGATGGGTATTTTTTGTTTACCGGAGAGGAAGGCAACCCTCTGCTTCAATCCCTGAGCTGTAGTTTACTGGCTATCGTTAAGGCTTCCGCTGTCATTGTGGGCCCTAATCTCCCGAAAACAAGCAAGGGAAGGAGAGGAGGACGACCGT
This sequence comes from Ixodes scapularis, assembly GCF_016920785.2. Taxonomy (NCBI): domain Eukaryota; kingdom Metazoa; phylum Arthropoda; class Arachnida; order Ixodida; family Ixodidae; genus Ixodes; species Ixodes scapularis. The sequence continues at coordinate 41,895,351 of NW_024609838.1, read as the reverse complement.
GTTGTTTGTGTAGTTGATGCCCTCACTGCCCATGGACGTGTGTGCTGCAACGTTCACGCTTTTTGAGAAGCATGTGCGTTTTTCTTGCTGTGTACGGCATCTGCTGTGTCCTGTTTTGACTTCTTTTTAGTTAAAACACTGACCTGCTTCAAATGAAGCACCTTTTCTCGACGTCTTAGCGGCGTTGCAGCAGCTACAACTCTAATCTCCCATGCTCACATGCAGCAACTGCTGAAACAACAAACCAGCACATTTTGACGTTATCATTAAATATGTAATTCTCTCGAACACTATAGGAATCCAACAGCTAATGAAAAACACGCATCACGCGGCAAGCACTGTCATGTCCAGCAGCGACGTATGCCGACTGGCCCAATTTCCTACCTTGTTATATTTCTCTTGCACTATTTAGAAGCAAAGTTATGTGGTAATGATCCCGTTTTTATGTCTTGAAATGGCGTTGTGAAACAATTCTCCTGTAGCACCCAAAAGAATTCATATCAAACCATAGCAAAGCCAGGTTTTGTCTTCAGTTATCACCATCACCACGAGATCGGGTCTCTGCAAATATCTCATCCACGATTGGTTGCTGCTGCCTCAAACATCTTTGAGTTGCAACATTCGAGTCGTCAATTTTGATCCCAGCAACGCATCTAGTAGCGGCCAACAACTCATGAATAACCCTGGAATTCTGGGGAAAGTTGTGCTGTCTGAAGTAGGCCCCCCCAAAAAGAATTGCAGCTGTATCTCAGTCTATTAGTCGAACCATCGCATACAGAATTGAATTTCGCAAGGAACACAATGTGCACGTGTGTCCAGTCTTGCCCTTTCTGGTATGCGACATTGTATCTTTAAGCGTCGCTATGTCCTCCTTTTGAACCACTTTTCAGCTTGTTCCTAAAGCTTTTCCCAGCTGGCAAACTCTTCTCGAAGCCTGTTTGGCATCTCAGCGTCTGCTCTCCTGCTTCTTCTGTTTTTCTTCTTTCTTGTCCCAAACATCCTTGACAGTTGGTCAACTCCAGCTCCCACTGCGGCATTGGATGCACGCAAAGGGCAGTGCGAAATCTAAGTTTGCCTCTGTAGCAGTGGGATTCTGCATTATAATCCTTTAAGTGTCGTTTTTTTTTCTTCTTGCATGTCGAATGCAATTTTTTTGTCTTAGTGAGACTGTAGCATGCTCCGTGAATAATATTTATTTATAAAACTATTTTATGGCCAAAAACTTAATTGATGTCTGCATGCTTCCAACTTATGACTTTTCTCTCGTATTGTACTTTTCAAGAACAGGTACTATGCAGTGGCACCTCGACCTCGCGTCCTGAGGTCACACTTTTGAGTGGCCTTATTGTCCTCCGTCAATTCGTAACTGTAACCTCTTTGTTTTCACAGTCGTCGAATACCGAATTTATTAGTAATTTCTAGATCTCGGCATTCACCGCGAAGCGCAAGGGTAAACGACATGCCAGGTTTGCTATCTTGTATCAACTAAGTAGTATAGTGAAACAAAAGTTGCCTAAAGAAGAAAAAAAAAAGAAAAGAAAATGTACCATCAAAAAGCAACGACACAAGAAAAAACATTTTTTTCATTGCTTGCTCATGCACGCCACCTCACACACACACACAAAAAAAAGGAAAAAAGGTGACAGCTCGGTTGGAAGGAGCAGGGAGCAAACCGAAACTGAAACCGCACTGGGTTGCGCCCGAGTACACTTGGGCATGGCACTCAGGGGGTTGACAACAATGTGAAGCTCGTGTCAAGGCTGGTTCACACACTTGCACCTGCTTACGACGGAGTCCTTGGGACCTCTTACGACGAGAGCACACAGTGGCAAAAGTTCTCCGAGCCAGCAAAGAAAGAATGATACTCAAGAAAAAGAAAGAGGAAATATACAGAGATGCCAAGTGTTCTGCGGCAACCCGATAGGTGGCGCCAGCATGTTCCTTTGTGATTTTTTTTTCTTTTTTAAGAACTTTCACGCTTAACCGCTGGGATTGCGACGTCTGACGATGCGACGCTCCGGGCTTTTGTGACGTCATTTGTGGCCGCTTCGGGACCGCTTTTGATGCGTGGGCGAAATAAAACGTTAAATGCGCCCGTCTGAGACGCATTCTGGGCACTGTACCTCGAGGCTCGCTCACTCATTACATCGGTCTCATCAGGTACAGGAGACGTCCGGCGGCTTCTACAACTCGATGGCGGGCGGCATCGTGCTGAGCGAGGGCGCCGTCCGGAGCCTGTCAAGGACGATGGGTCGGCGCTGCGACCGGCTGGGCAAGACGAGCGTGGCCATGGACCGCTACGTCGGGAAGCTGCTGCTGCAAGGCCCCTCCGGCGGCGGCCCCCTGAGGCCGGTGGATACGAGGGACCCCCTGGCGAGGGGCCGCTTCAACCCCTTCAGCGTCGAGAAGATGCTGATGCCGGGCTCCATCTCCTACTTCAACTCGTACTGGAGGAGCAGCCTCTTCCTCAGCCAGGAGGTGAGGCCAAGGGCCGCCCGTCAAACTTTGTCGGGAGAGTGCGGTAGGTCGATGGTCGTCGTCGTACGTACACTGCGGCGATGGACCTTTTTCCGGTTACGAGCGCCGTCTTCGGAGTTGTCTTTCAACTACAAATGAAGGGCAGCCCAACTTGATTCCGCCCGTCAGAATTAATACATTGACATCGTACTGCTGTATTGATCTTCGTTGCTTTTTATGCCCCATACTAGCGTATACTCAAGCAAGAATGGCTGAAAGAGACGAAATATGTCCAAAGATAAGTGCTGAATATGTCAGTCGACTGGAACTTTGCCCTGCAAAAATGGCGACAGTGGGAAGCAAGGCCAGGAGAGGCGTTGTATGCATGCGCAGAAGCTTACTGGAAAAAGGACCTTCCGCATCCGAAAGTTTCCGCCCAAATGGGAATCCGTGCATACCCCTGAAGGTGTTGCTGTTTGTCGTGTCTGGTGTACTATAAATGTTATATTCGCACTATGTTTAGTTTTGCTGGGGCTAGTTGTAGCGTCAAAATGAGACGCTCTGTGATGTGTGCAAGTTGGTAGCTTAGTGTGTCGGTGGCTTCGGCGGTGGTGGCAACCGGAGCGTCAGCTCTTCCTGTTCAGGCTTTTGGCACTTCTCAGATTTGAATTCAGAGGATGACAACTCGTCATTTAATGAAGAGGCTCTGTAGAGTACCTTCGGTTCAGAATCTGAAACTGCTGGACTGTCGTGGAAACGGACGCACCAAAATAAAACTGAGGGGAAGGGTGGTGACAACCTTTCGCCCTCGACATTTTCATTCAACGGTTCTAAACCTGACCAGCTTGCAAGCACTGTACATGCTCAAACTAAATACCGTAATATCCCGAGTCATCGCCCACCCCCCTACCGCCTGAAATTAATTAAAAAAGTGGGGTGGGCCATGTCTCAGTGGGTGAGCACAAACACTTGAAAAAAAAAGCGGAAAAAACCGCCTATTCTTCTCTGCGTATCTAGCGCTAATGCACAGGAGATACATCAAACTCAAAACTCGATTTAGTTTCCTTGTTTTATAGAAAAAAATGCTCACGAAAGAATATTTTACTATAGCGAAGTCCGTTGCCTGCATACGCGCTAGAAACACTGCCGATCTGCATATAGCGCGAACGTTTGTTCCGTCAAAGAATGTCACCACAATGTTCTCCTAGTTAGTAAAAAAAAGAAAGAACAGTCTACAAGAAAATAGAAAAACCGACCAGGCGCAACGAGCGAGCGAGCGAGCGAGCGGACCAAAGAAGCGACCAAGAGCAATGCTGGGAAATCGGGAAAGCGGGAAAGCCGGCGGTCGCGTTGGCAAATACTTTGGCGTCGGGCCAAGTCGGGCGCCTTGTCAATCGCAAGCTCTTGCGCAACTTTCTTGTTTGGTGCGTACACACGTGCGTCCGTGCACGGCGGGCTATCAATGCACGGCTGGGACGCTCTGCAAACGTCTGTGTAGGGCGTTCCAGCAAAGCTTTATTTACGCGTTGGCTTTGCCTAAAATATTGCACAACCGCGGTCGCGACGGGCGGGAAGAAGGAGCGGGTTCGCGGTGACCTTACTTCGGCGGAGACAGACTTTGGCCTAACACTCCGCGGTTACATTAACAAACTCTTATTTTGTTATCTCCATCGTTCTCTTTTCGCACGGATACACGACCACTTTGGGGTCGCTCACGGAGGAAATGCGTAAACAAAAAGAAGTGTCTTTCCCTCCTTCGTTTTACTTTGTCACGGACGTCCTCCAACTGTAAGGTCCGCGGCCGCGTCATTCGGGTAGGATGAGTGTTCGCGGATCGCGGAGTCCGCGCTGGGGTATTTGAAGGGGTGGGCGATGACTCGGTGTTTTTTCGGAAATCGATATTGGCCCAAAAAATAGGGTGGGCGATGGCTCGGGGATGGGCGATGACTCGGGATATTACGAAGGTAAAAAATGAATAAACAAACTTGTCCATCAACTTTTTTTCTTATACTATCCATTTGTTCCCAAAAGGATAGTATTTTTGGGGGAAAAACCTGACTGTGAATGGGTTAAGTACATTTCTTTAGTTCACTCTGTAATCATGGGTTAAATCTATATTGACAAGCTGCTCGACTTCTTGAACAAAAGGCTGAGATTGGTTTTTGCTAAGTAGGGAAAAATCAAGTATGAGTTAAGAATATGAGTGAAAGCAGGAAAAATGTGCATTTGTTGTTTGTTAAAGAGTCTCCCGGAGTTGTGATTAACGAACATCTGGATTAATTGATAGCTTTGTTTTTTTTTCCTCTTAACACATGTACCGTAAACATTTTCACGGGCTCAGTATTTAGCAAATTTAGCCAATTCTAGGTTTCAGGTATATTTTGCGGGCTCAACATTTTGCGATTTCGAGTGGCTGTTATGCATTCGTTACCCTGGGGTAATATATTCGCGTGATCTATTTTTTGCAACATTTGTCAAGTCCAGACACAACGATAATTGGTTATAAGTTATAACTATTGAATTTTCGGTTTCGTCAATATCGTTAAAACAGGATGGTACTGTGTTCGTGTTGTTTTTTGTGCTGCTGTCGGGGTGGGGGAAGGGGGGGGGGGGGGGGGGCGGGGCGGGGCGGGGCGGGGCGGGGCGGGGCGGGGCGGGGGGGGGGGGGCGGGGCAGGGCGGGGCAAGGCGGGGCGCTTATCAAGCAACATTTGAGTTGCTTTTTTCCCTGCCTCCCTCTTTCAAATGGAGAAAAATAAAGAGCTTGAATTCAAAGTACAGTAATTCCTCGTTATAACGAAATTGCTTTTTCCGAATTATCGCTTTTATCGAAGTTCAACATAATCCCCTACCAAAATGCACGTACTTCGAACCGGGTAATTCAAAGAGTATCGGCGGCCAACCACGCCATTTACGAAGGCCGCAGTGCCGAAAGCACGCAAGCCTAGACGAAGGCGCGAGAAGACCTTTGCATTTTCTCCCCCTTCACTGAGGTGAACGGCAAACTGGGGAAACGGTAAACAAGGAAACGAAGCAAACGGGTGACGAAGGGCAAAGCGCCGCTTCCAATGCCAATGCGCCGACACAGGCGGGGAGCAGCAGGACCAGCATCCGTGTTCCGACGCTACTCGTGGCGCCCGCGGCCGACCCAGTTGACGCTGCCCAACTCCTGTCGGAATCGGGTCAACGAAGGGACGGAGCCCGCGGGAGATCATTCTTTCGGGAGCACCCGATGCGCGCGCCTGCAGCATACAGGAGTGTTTGCCGAAAGTCGCTTAGATCTGCGAGGTCGAGAAAAGTGGCCGGTCCAAGTATGAAATCGCTAAAGAATTCGCCATTCCGGCTTCGGCTGTTCAACACTGTCCACCATTTTGCAGAACAGCCAAGGCATACTGGACGGGTTCTAGAAGTTTCTCATGCAAGACTAAGCGCGCCCGCAAACCGAAAATGAAAGATGGCCAACTGCTTTGCGCACGTTAGATTTTTTCTTGCGGGCATGTTTGTCAAGCCGACACAAAATTACCAGGGCTGCAACAATCTTTATAGGAGAGTATGCAAACATGTTGGCGAAGCCACTGAGGATAACTTTGATTCGATTGTGCTTGTCGACGCGGACATTCCCATCGCTTCTGCCACAGATACTGCGGTCGTAGTCTCTGCGTGTGGCCGGTACTAACACGAAGCGACGTCAAAGAGGCACCTTAGGAAAGTCCGACGACTGTGGAGACAAGGAACATCCTATGGCTGCTTCGAAACAAAGTGGAGTGCAGCGGTCGTGGCAGTGTTCTTGCGATGCCTGGAGTAGTTTGAGGGGAACTGATGCTTGAATTAAATTATCAGCAAACTCCACTTAATTATTTTTTTTTACTCGGTAAAGCAGCCACTTGTTCATAGCCTAAGTTTTGTTTTATTAAATATACGGCTAGTGTTTCCGTCCACCTTGGAGGCTGCTGGCGCAGTATTTAAAATACGCTGAACGCGTACTTCGCATGGTCGGTGTGCAAAGTATGCAATTGGACCCAAGCCTCGCGTGTTTCCAAGATATGGTTGCCTCGGATAATCGACACAGCAGCTACAGTATAGACCACTTACAACGTAACCGCTTATAGTGCAGGACCGGGTATAACGCGGCTTTTGTAAACCACCGGTTCGCCTCCCATAGAACTCCATGTAATTACATACTGCTTAAAATGCAGGCGCGTGAAGGGAAATACCGGTTATAGTGCGGTTTCTGGAACAGCCTGCCAACCGCACTGACCGGCGCAGCGAGCACGCTTCCCTGTGCGACACTAGATAACCAAGACAACGGCGCTAGCTGCAAGCGGCACTCGCGGGGCCAGGAGGTTGCTCGAAGAAGCGGGGAGAAGCGAAGAGAGAAGCTTCATGTCCATAGCGACGGAGGGACACACGCAAGTGTCGTTCACGTGCATGCGTCCCTCCGCTGCGTTGGAAAGTTGGAAACAACTGCAACGACAGACCAATCGCAGGTCGAGGGGAAGTGTTCGCGTGTTGCGTGCCGGTCGCGGGACAGCTTCTTCTATCCGCAAACATGGCGTCGGTTGTGATCGTCGACGTAGACAGCGTGGTGGAAGCTCATCGTTCCGTGTAAAAGCGCTATTCTTGACTGTGAATTTCCGTTGTGTGTCGCTATGATAACCCAGCACGTACCAGAAGGGAAGATCCACATACTCGTGCGGCGATGTCGTGGCGGCACTCTCAAGACGGCAGAAACGCCTGTGTCGTCGTGTTTGTTTACTTCGACTACAGTGGTGCTTTCTAAGCATTTGTGTTTTCGAACATCGCCCGGATTTCTTATTTGGAGCATTTCATGCCTGTGCTCAAGTTGAAGGTGTTACTGGCGCGTACCATATAAACGATGTGAATTTTCACGCGTTTTCATCACCAGAGAAAAGTGATTAGGGTTAGCAATCCTGAACGCTCGCAACGTCCGTCCGCAACCCCCGACGCCGTTAAAAGGCTGCGCCAGGCAAAAGTCGCTCATTTCTTTCAAAATGTGTGACACACTTGAGAGAGAAGTGTACTAGTCTGGTGAAATAACGACTTTCCTCAAACTAAACTTTATTTTTCATCTAACATAAAATAAATTCTTTTACAAAGGTAAGTTGTCTCAAGGCATGTATTTTGGCCTGAAAGATTGATGTTTTGGTTATAGCGCGGTACCGCTTATAGTGCGGATTTTCGGGACTCCCGCGACATACGTTATATGCAGTCTACACTGTACTATACTTCAATTCACCTTAACCTGGCAAGGAGCGAATGGTACAGCCACGCTTGAGCCAATCGTAGCAACGAGGCAAAGCATGTGACGGCCTTTACCGAAGGTAGACGGGCATGAGTGCCAGACAATCAGTTGGAGAAGAGAGGAAGGAAGAACTCTCTTTTACCCGGACCCTCTTTTGCGCGTCCCAGACGCACAAAGAAGGCTAATCTCCCTATCGGGGACCAGCCAATCACTTGAAATTTGTATAAAAGCGGCTTTCCACTCTCCCCTGCCCATGGCCTCGGCAGCACTTCGTGCCACTAGCGAGATAGTCAAACGTTTCCCTTCGACATGCCGGTTGGCTCCGTGGGATTGTAGCCCTCCCCATTGGTCAAGTTATGGCGAGACAGGGTATGACCCTTTTCGCAAGAATGCACGCTGCAAGGAGGTGCTTTTGCATCCTACGTACACCGCGGACTTTCAGTCAAATGGGAGGAGAAAGAATCCTTGTCATAACACTGCTCTCTGCAACGTCTGTAAAATATTTCACTGCCAGTTCTGCTAGTGCTTATCTAAAGGATTGGTTAACGAGAAATTTTACGGGGTGTTTTGGATGTTCCTTTGAGACAACCAATCCTCAGGAACATGTTTAAGACAGCAGAAGGATCTTGCTAAATGTCCAACTTGGCCATTTCTGTAGCACTTAAATGTCCTAGGTATTGCGGCATAAAGAAGCTCTGGACGCTTACGGGAGGGAACTACCCAAAAGGGTCAACTTTTGAACCTTTGGGTTAATATGAATGAAATTCACTGTATTTGCTGGCAGTTGTGAAGCAGAATGCAGTGGAAAGTTTCATCTGTGTACATGAATTGTGAAAGGAGAGTTGTTTTTATCAGGAAGTCATTGACATTGTTTAGGAAAACTATTCTTAGAAAACTAATGTAATACCCAACATTCTTCATCACTAGATATGCAGCAAATGCCTGGAGAGTGCAACTGTGAAAACAAAATTTCCAAAAAGTAATCTATGCTAACATCGCGCTGAAAAATCAAATAAATTTTTTACCTTCTATGTCGTTGACAAAATCCTAACATCTTTCATAAAAGACATCCACTGAGTAAAAAAAAAAAAAAAAGCCACAGTTGCATTTCCTATTAAATTCCACTAAGAAAGAACAATAAGCAAGCCTTTCCTTTTGTCCCGTTACCAAACGATAGTTTTCCTAAAGTGAAATTTATTCCAAAAAGTAAAACGAAGAAAAATCTGTTCAAGGTGCTCGAACATCTTTTTCTTTAGCGTTGCTGGACCGAAAATAATTCATAAACAAATAACTATGTAGTGTAAACAAATGAAACTTTTTGAGAATACTCTTTAGGTGTTGGTGGATATAAATATAGCTGTTAGGTTCAAAGACCTCTGGGTAGTTATTTTGGGGGATTTTGGTGGGGTTGGACCGGACAAGGAATGCGGGCTTTAACATGTTTACGAGGAGGGGGAGTCGCAGACCCAAATGTCGGCTGTTAATGGGTTCCCGGAGAATATGGCACTGGGGCACCGAGACTGAGATGGAAGCACGTGGGATCACGGAGCCTGCCCCCGAGCTGAAACAGCGAGGGGAGGGGGGAAGAGGCAGGGGGGAGTGAGTGAGTGAGTGGGGACGGTTCTTGGAAACTCGGCCGCCGCTGAGCATCGGAGGAAGCAAGAATCTACCAGACTCCAAGAGGACTCGCGAGGCTCGAAGTTTTAACACCTAAAACCCAGTCTGTGAATATATGTAAATAAACCAAATATATATTCGTAACTTCCACTAGATGTGTTCCTGTGTGTCAATGTCTCCGTCGGGCCAAGGCGCAATCCCGGGCGGTTGTCTTCATCACATCTGTGGCGACCAGAAAATGTTTTTTCTGGGTAGTTTTAAGTGATGGGCTAGTTCCACACGGGGAGATTAGCCTTCTTTGTGCAAACGAAGTGATCTGAAGTCGCTCGGGGTGCAAGGGACGGCTCGTGTTCGGAAACGCAAAAAGGGGTCTGTCGGTGGCGTGCATTCTTAGACAAGGGCAGAGCCGTATATTAGGAGAAAACTCTCCTAATATGCCTAATATGGAACAATGGGCGGAGCAAAGGCCGCCGCCAGTGCCGAAAACTCCCCCCGCGGTTAGAGCGTAAACTAAAGGTACGACACAGCGTCGACCAATCGGGAGACCGCAATGTCTTAATATTGCAAACAACATTTAAAGCAGTAAAGACAAAGGCACAGGCGCGTGAGCCTAGCTCAGCGAAACGCTTTTGTTTGTACGAGAAGTCGTGCATAGGAGGCACTTTCTAAAGCCATGCGCTCATGCCCACGCCTTTGTCTGCACCATTGATGTTTGTGCAGATGGAGTATCGGTGATAGTTTGCTCTGGGCCAAATTACTAGAACAGCGTCTCAGAGACTGGCTGAAAAAAAACAGTGCAAAGGGTGGGGCGCGCGAGCGTCTTGAGACGCGGAGTGCCGCTTGGCTCGTGCGCTGGCTTTGGCAGTGCTTTCTTTCCCCATCTCAGCTGAGATGCTGTTTCTAGCAAGTCGGCCCCGGTTTGGAGCGCACATTCGTTTATTCTACACTTGAATATTCGCGTGTCGAAAACCTCACATGCCCAAAGTTTTCAGTCACCGAGAGATGCTGCCTATTCAAACTAATGTATGGCCAAACTCTCCCAATAAACGGCTTTGGACAAGGGCCTCTTACAAAAAAAGGGTTTCATCTGCTCCCAGGGTGGCCATTGCTGTAGCCGGCGAGCGGTGACCTTTCACGGCGTCAACCCGGTCGAGATGTTCCTCTTTGAGTACCTTGCCCATCAGCTGCAGCCGCCGGTCAAGCCTGGCACGGTCAGGCAGCCGCCCACAAACTCGCCGCCCAACGGGGCTCCCATGGAGCTGAGCAGCGTGCTCAGCGGCAAGGCCTTCATCAGGCCCTTTGGCATCGGCAAGACCACCTTCTTGTGACGGTAGACGGATTGCGGTCGTTGCCCCTGGGAACATCTTTTTTTATGTCGTGGCAACACAATGGGCGGCAAGGATGTGGTGAGCGGAACACGTCTCTGACAGGCGCGTTTGGCAACCTGTTCCGTCCCCGCATCGACGGTGGTCCCGAAGTGGCAACAAAAGGCGTCCCCAGAACCGGAGTGTCACGCTAGATGTTTACCGAGGAGCCAGGGTCCAAATGTAGAAAAGATCAAATGTTTTCTTGCTTTTATTTGAATATGTCTTATTTTGGGCTTTGCTTATCGAGTGAAAACATAAAAAAAGATTGGTTTAGCTTTCCTACAACCTTATAGAAAGCTAAAATAGGAGATTGCATTGAGCTGTAGCAATGTGTACCTTTTTATATCCTGACCCGACTTTTACTCTAATTTATAATGGAGTGCAAAATGCCAGTGTCCATTGTAATGTGAGGGTGCGTTTTCCGATTGTTTTTCTATGCGAGTGCGAATGAGCGTCTAGAACAAATATACTACATGTATACACATTCATTATGCAATCAAGGTGATTGGAAACTTGTGCCACATGATCTTACCCTTTTCCATGAAACATCACAAAGTGCCTTCTTTAAACTTGTATCGGTTATTCACATGCGATGAAGTGCAAGTGAGTTGGCCTTTTTTTTTATTATCGTGTACACTGAATGACTCTGTACGCTCGAACGTGACTTCTGTGCTTTTTTGCTTTTTGTTTCGAAAGGGTACTTGTGGGCATCAAGATTCACCACTTAAGCTAGTACCCCAACTGAGCCGTTTTTGCCTCTATAGTAGTTTTACTAACAATCCTTCAATAAGCAAAAAAGAAAAAAAAAGAAAACCGGGGACGGTTTGTTAAGTAAAAAAGAAAACCGGGGACGGTTTGTTTGTTTCATCAGTGTAGTGGAGTGTACTCAAGGTGTGGCTACACCAGGTTGTGAAACTAATAATAACTAAACTATGTCATGAACCAACCTTGGAATTCAACCCAAGGTTCTTGAAACAACAGTCATACTTTCACTTTAAATGTGAGCATAGCAGAATTAAGCTATGAGAGTAACCTCCGGGCTTTCAGCGGCTCTGCCAAGCATGCCTGCTTGTGCAGTGCAAACATTGAATGAAACAAATTATAGCTATAGCATACGTATTCATGTTTTCATGACAATGTCTCGGACGAGTTAATCTGTGCAATGCATTCTATCTGGAGTGGGATCTGCTAAAAGATGCTAATGAACATTATTTAGAAGTGTTCCCCGTCAGTTTTTAGAACAACCACAATGCTTGCAAGCTCTTGTATTATCATACACTGTTTACATGTGGTGCATCCTCGAGTGTGCGAGCACTTCAGCTGCTGGGTTGTCTTATCGAGTAGTACCATTTTAAGACAACCACGTCTCTGTCGTTTCACATTTATATACTGTCTGTGCACATCAGCCCAAAGCACATTGTCAATGCTTGCTTGATGCAAGCAGTGCTTTGGGTAGGCACGTACAAAAGGGGCCATGAAACAAATTTTGAGGTGGAGTTTTGTTAGGTGTATCTTGCATAGTCCAAAATGTGTATTGAAACATGGCGGTTTTCAATTGGGAGCCGTATGTTTACCGAGTAGTCCGGGAAACAAAAAGTTAACTATTTCACAGTCTTACAATCGTCTGAACATCTGGAAGCTTGAAAAGGCATTTCACTTTGTTGAAAAAGCAGATTGTTCACATCTCCAGTAAGGCCACCTTACAGCAAGGGGGACTTAGACACCCTTTCTTTTTGTGATACAAGCGGAAAGGCCTTGGTCAGAATGTCTTGCTCACAATCTTGTTGCCTGATGAAATTGTACTCTCATTAATTCAAACTCTCTTAATTCAAACTTGCATATAATTCAAACTAAAATGCAGGTCCCATCCTATGTGTCTCTATGGGAGGAAACTCCAGATAAATCAAACTGCTGTACTCAAACAAATTTTTGGCCCTCCTCAAGTTTGAATTAATGAGATTCAACTGTATACCCGTTTTCACCTCAAGAACCAGATTAAAAAAAGTCTGGCTTCTTGTGGAACATTACTGATTTCTCCCTTTATGTAGAGAATTAAGATAAATGTATGTGAATTGTAGATTAGATATATGTTCTCTTATTAAGGCACACATTCCAAACGCCAAAACCATCGCTTTTTCCTCTGACAACCAAATCCCGTTGGAACTACTTTGCGCTGCGTATGGAGAATGCTCAAAACTTACTTTTTTTTAGGTGAAACCGGGTATGGAGATGTGCAAATACTGGTTCCAATTAAACCCCTAGCTTGAACACTGCAAAGGGAGCCGGTTTATTGTGGGTTCCCATAGAACTGTGAAGCCATGAATGATGCAAAGCTACAGTCGAGCCCGGTTATATCACACCCGGGTATTTAGAATTATTGTTTATATCGAACAGTCCAAACATCCCCTTGAAAATCACATGTAAAAGTGTAGGAGCGTTGTTTTTCTGCATGGAACTCCTATAGCCTCCCATGGCGGGGTCACTCGATATAGCGATATAGCCGCCGGTCGCTTTTCCCGCGGTCAGATTGCGCCGGCGGCACCTAGCGTTGCGGGGCTGGCAGGCCGCCAATCCAGCGCACAAAACAAAAAAAGTTGTAAAAAAGAAAAAAAAAAAAAAGTGGAAGATGGGAGGGGGAGCAGGGAGTGTCCAAGCGCCCGAACGGTAGCGTGCACTCTTTCCCCAAACACCGCCCACTGTCGCTTGTGTCACTGCGCAACTTCTTAACCCCCCCCCAAAAAAAAAAAGTCTTCGTCAAGTTGAGTGTGTCGACAACTACAGCCGAGTAATCACACTTTGGATGCCTTATCTTTGCTTACCTTTTTTGCTTTGCCCGTTTTTTTTTCTGCTGCCTCAATTTAGTGGTTTCTTTTTCTTGCTTGCTTAACTTTACTCTATGGATGGAGTTCTTTGTTACGCAGCTCGCTTTTTCCGTTCTTTAATTTTTTTTTATTATTTTCGAGTTTTGTTGTTGGCGCTCGATGTAAACACTGTTGCGTAAACGCCGCGGTGTTTGTGATCTTTACGAACTACGCTTTACTGTATTTAGCGGCTCTTAGAGGCTCTATTTGGAAAGGTCCCATTTGTCGCGGCCTTCGGTATTAGCAGACACGCGGAAATTTCAACTGGAGCTTAAGTTAACATATTTTTGTATATCAAATTATCGATATATTGAATTATTTTTTGATCCCCTTCGAATTCAATATATCCGGGTTCGACTGTATTCGCCTCCCCTACACACAGCCTTCCTTTCCTGCACGAAGTTGAGCGAGAAAGCGGTTAATGCCTTTCCCTGAAAAAATAGTGTAGTGTGAAAAGTTTACGACACATATTCCATGCTCAGTGGAGATCGAAGCTCTATTCGGAGCATTTACGTACCCAAGTTCAAATTACTTCACGATTCTGTGAGCAGTGACGTGCCTCGATGAACAATGTTTGTAAGCAGAGTCCATTTTATTATCGTCATTCGTTGTTTCATGTGAACTGCGAGTGTCTTACAAATACCGCCAATGCCTTAACCCGTGTGGACCAAGAAGCCTCCATTTGTGCGGCAATGTTCTGCCTTGTCCGTTTGCACTGCCTACCTTAACGCAAGTCCATTTCCGTAGGCAGTGCAAGAAATTTCTTAGTGCACGAAATTAAAAAAAAAAAGGGAACAAACAGTAGTGCAAACCTCAGCAGTCGTACTGCTTTGCTTGCACAAACAATCTCGGGTGCGATTTTTATGTGCACGCACATGATTGAACTAATTTTGAGTTCCTATTGTACTACATACAAAGCTCGTCGAGTGTTAGTGTTGCCTAATCCCACTCCAAATGGTCTGCCTTGAATGACAGCAGAGGCACCCCTGTTCCCTTTGGCATTGTTACAATAAACCGTTGAAGTCGTCTCTGAAATATGTTGGCAATGATGCCCCAACTGGTGCAGTCCAGCTCGTAGCCACGCATGGCTCACATATGCATAGTGTTGAAACTTGGCAAGTACCATTTCTATTACTATAGTCATTGACAAATTAAGTAATGCTTAATTAAGACGCTTATTATGTTCATGCTTTGTTTTTTGGAATTTTTACTGGATAATGCCCCAATCCCATTGACTGCAGAGCAACAAGACGCCTGTTTTTCTTAGGCTGTCGACAACCGTATTAATTGCCATTTATTTTTTTTTTAATTTCCAGCAAGTTTTTGCACTATATACCCACCTGAAACTGTGTTCGCAATTTGTATGTCTGTCATTTCCCTCAAGTAACAACGAAATAATTGTTCAAAGATTTTGGCTGTGAATCACACACCAAGAGCAAACTGTGCCGACGTCATTGCATAGCATCCTCTGCGGAATAACAGAGACCTCTGCAGGACGAAAGCACTAATTAAAGCTTTCTTTTTTGCGTTTTCTGGGATGGCCTTCCTTTTTTTCCTTTGCACGAGTAATTTGACCACAAGCACAACACATCACCCAACTAGGTATACTTTAATTAGTCAGCCACTCATAAGCGAGCAATACCATAGAAGGTCCACACGTAGAGTCGAAACGTAGCTTCTGTCCAGAGTGAAAGCAAAACAGCACCTTTTCCCCTCCGAACATTGAAGAAACGTCATTCCAAACAACAAATTTTCATTTTAGCCTCTTTAAAATTTTGGATGCGGAAAGCAGCCGAGAAGCTTTGAGTACATGGCTTGCACTGGTGTCACATTGGCGACCATTGTAGTGCACTTTCTGCCAAGCTTGTACCTTCAGCAAAAAAAAAAAAAAAAACCAGTTTGCACCATTGAATCAGCTTCTCTTGGCAAGAACAAATAGGAACGAGCCGAAATGACCGCCAGCGTACTGCGATGATGTCGCACGCGAACCATGTGTGGGACAGTCTGGAGGTTGAGATTTAGTCGCACAAGGAAATGGACAACCATCTATCATTGCGAATGACTTGCTTTGCGCGATTCCCCAATGGTAACTTTTTCGAAAAAAAAGTCGACAACACACTACTAGTAAGTTTTCCCAAGTTTGGCGATCGTGCAAATAGTCTTCGCACTTTTGGAATACAGTAGTTTGACTTTTGCCAACTCTGTATACTCTCGGGGAAATATTAGTCTGAAGTGCACGTCGGATAATCGGGCAAACACTGGATAGCTCCAAGAAAACCACGGTAGCCATTTACCATAGAATACCGCGCATCCGCCCATTCCACAGTAACCAGCCATTCCCAAATTTGCAAGATCTCAGAAAATATGCACAATACATTTATACGTAAAACTGATGACCACGCAAGCGCCCATCCTCCATTTTTTTTGCAATCGTCTCCAAATTTTGAGTGGGCGCTTGCCCGGTATTTTGCAGTAGTACATATAGTTCCACCGAGTCGAGTGCATTGGTTTGTCGATAGTAAAGAGCTTCCCACGAAGGGCAGAAAACGGCTTTACTCCACATGATTGAATTATCTAAATTGTTTTTTTTTTAAGCCCTTAGTGTACATTATTTTCCAAATATGGCGACACACCTCGACGCCCAGGTACTAACAAGCCTGTAGTGCTGGGTTTTCTATGTTGCTTACCAGAGGTCCGAGAGGGGCACAGATAAACACGGGTGCAGTCGGCGTTTGGATGGAACACTCTTTCATTCAGCGAGAACACGAATTACAGCCGAACACCGACGAGTCACTCGTATTCAATCTCTGGCCCACTCTGGCCTTCGGCAGGAGACAAAGAATTGCACTACGTCCGCGTCATCTAGCAGGCATTGCTTACCCAACGTGGTCGGTAGAGTAGAAGACGACATTCGCGTAATTTACGCGATACTACTAGTAGCTCTCCGAGACTGAACTAGGCATTCACAGTTGTGGCTGAACCTGCTCGTCTATTTACAGGGCCATTAAATCATGACAACACCATTTGGTTAGTTAAGAAAGACATTGGGAATGGCAAGGAGTAAACTATACTAGCCAAAGGTGCCCTAGTTTCGTGGCAGTGTTTCAGAAAGATGCTGGGCAACACTTGCAAAAGTTGAGCCATGGCTGCCAAGAAATGTGAACTCCAATTCATTCAAACGCAGTTAAAGAAGAAGAAAGAAAAAAAAAAAAAAAAAAAAAAAAAAAAAACTTGGCAATTTGCAGTGGTACAACTTCCCAAGAATATGCATCATTTGAAGGACACATTGGTCGTGTCCTGTAATAAAAGCAAATTCACTTGTAACCGCCGGACAGCGAAACTAGATGGATCTAACCTTTGGTGAGGCCTCCGAACGCTGGTTCACACATTTGTCTTCAAGAGTGATCGAGTGCATTGCAACCCAGTGGCACCATTTTGACTAAGTTAAAAGGAATAATTTCTCGAAGTGTAGACTTGATCTCTTCAATACTGGAAAGCTTTTGGTCCAGTTATACGTAGATTGGAAATGTGCCAGCACAACCCAAGAGATGCCTCTAATATGTTCTCTTGTAAGCAGTTACGATGCAGTAGACCACACTAAAACGCGAACGAGTGAACCGGCTTTTATTTACGGGAGAAAACTAAATGTCGACAGCAAATCCACTCGTCGAAACCTAAAATTTAATCCACTTTTAATGGCACACGTTCATCGGGTGATGACGTGCAATACACCAGGAGAATACAGTAAGAAAAAGAGAGGGGGAGCTAGATTGCTTTCTTGGCAGAGGACAAAGCACACAACCACACTTCAGAGTTTGTTAAACCACAGACACCAAGATCAACTCTGAATCTCGACATTTAACTAAAAATATAAAGGAAATGTCGAGAGTAGAGCTATACACAGACATGTACTCCCCTTAGTTACCCTTAAGACTCGAAACGGCCCAAAGGCGGCCCAACAACGCGCAACTCAACCATGCAATCAAACGAGACCTTGAAGAGCTTCTCCAGTTGCGCAACTCAACCATGCAGTCGAACGAGACCTCGAAGAGCTTCTCCAGTTGCGCTACTCAACCATGCAACCCTTTGCGGCAATGCCCTGAAGGACGCGAAAACAGCCAGCAGCGAGATAACAGAGTTGCCGCCATTCCCGTTTTCAGGAGCACAGGACTATAGGCTCGGGTGGTGTGAAGTTACGGTTGTGGCGACTGTACTTGATATGGCATGCCCTCCGAATTAAAGAAAAAAAGAAATGACTACTCAAGGTGGGAGGGACGGCTACTAATCTCTCGCATTCTGCGAAGACAAAGACGAAAACTTGCACCAAAGGAAAGGCCGTGGTGGAAGTGGACATCTTTCGCGATTGGGCGAAAAAACTGGAGACTGGGTGGACAATCTTTTAACAAGAGCCTTAGGCAGTAGGAGTTTGTTCAAACATTGCACTATTCACTTTGTGGAGATAGTTTTGAAACACTTTAATGAGAAAAAAAAAAGACCGATAGATCCATGCACTGACCACTTTGCATCGTTAGGCTTCAAGCGAGTTACGACAAAATTACAGTTGCTCTTGCGACAAGTTTTCAAAACATTTTAGTTTTAGGCTAGAAAGATTCCATTTTAGGCAGGCATTGTAAGAAAAACCTAACTATAATTTTGTCTGAACTGAGAAATACACCAAGGAACAAACCTTTTACATATTTACAGAAAACCCACGATACAGGTCCATTCCATTGTTTTGTGACAGTGCGGGAAACGAGGATTTAGCGATGAATAAATCTCGGAAAAAACGAAGAAAACCTGAATTGTATACGCTACACGGTTAAAACCTCTAAGACGCCTTGTAGAGTTTGAAAAGGGCCGGCAGTAGTGCGTCCTGAATTCTGACAGCACGAGCCGAACAACGCACCTACATGACACACTGCGAAGGCAGTTTAAAAAAATTGCAGTTTTTCACGAGCCACACACTTTTCTTTGAATGTCCCGTTAAACCTAAAAAAACGTCCTGTGCGGGCATTGCTTACACAACCTAACAAAACAGTCCAACACTCTACATTTGTGAGAAACAGTTTTCGTGGTGGACTACCGAAGACAGCCGGCAACATCTACAGCTTAACTTTGCCATTTTTTTTTGTCTTGCTTCAGTAACCCTGCAATTACAACACAAAAAAAAAAAAAAAAGAAGACTAACAAAAAACATTGCAGGAGCAATGCTTGGATCAAAGTGCTCCTTGCAAAAATAAATACCACTAAAAGGCCACAAAAGTGAATGAAGATAATCACCAAGACTAAGGAGCAACTTTAAAGAAAGGTCCCAACATTATAACCAGTTCACACCTCTCCAATTTGAAGACCGAGGCAACAAGATGAACATAGAAAAGTGTGGCTCTTTGGAATGTGCCCCGGCACCAAACAACCAGAAGCAACAGCAACAATAATCGCCTGGCAAACAAACTCTGGCAGCAAAGCTCGCTGTCCAGCAGCAGGCGGTGCAGGTAGCAGACGACGCCGGCGGCGGAAATGGCGGCGCTTTTTACTGCAGGTTGCTGCCAACTTGCGCAGAACCAAATGCAGCTGCCTCGTGCGTCATGTAGGTGTTGTGTTGGCTCGAGCTCAGGTTGGTCGTCTCGCTGGGAGTGCCGTCCGCCGCCGGGGGAGGCGGCATTGCAATGGGCACCGAGCCGGGGGCGTCCATCTTGGCCGCCGAAGTCGGCTGCGAGGTCACGGGGCTCTGGCCCTCTTCACTGCTGTACTCCTCCTGTAGACGCAGAGCAAAAGTCGTCTGGGTAATCCCGCAAGCCATGGCCCGCCACCAGGAAATACCATCCCAGTTACGCTCCACTTGAATTCCCTGGTAGAGTTTGTGACCCATCACGAAATGAAAGGTTGCGAAGAAAAGGAACCATTGCCTCAGAGTGCAAGTTTGTCTGCTTCTTTTGCAGTGGTTGTTCTGACATCAGAACGCCGAGCTCCGATTGGCTCTGATTGAAGGATAGCAGGGGAGACCTCAAGGCAGCTTGCTTAGAGGCCTACCCACTATCCTTCAATCAGAATCTATCGCAGCTCGCCATTCTCAGGGTGTCGCAAATTATTTTGAAATTCTCCGACTTTTCCAGGTTTTCTCTGACACTTTCAGGTGAAATTCCCTGACCACTGTAGAGGCAGTGTAATATGCAAGACATTACAACACAAGGCATTGAGCACTGTGAGGGTCATTTTGCACGGACTTAATCCAACTTGCATATTCTGAAATATTCGGGTTCGTCCAGTCCAGATTAAATGAGCACTTTCTTACCGCCGACATCGTCAGTGAAGAGGCCACTTCCGGCAACACAATGAAAAGACGACGCTCAGCCATACACTTCAACAACCGAATGGCAGCAAGGCCGCCAGATGAACACGTTCGGACACTTCTGGCTTAAGGATTGGGGTCTGCGGCTTTCCCATTTGCTACTAAATCTAGTAGCTCTAACTGGATCTAGACTAGTGCCCCACCCTCGATCCAATCCAATCCAAGGCTTGGACTGGATTTGTCAGCTGTTCTTTTTGCATCGGGTAGCACACTACATCGGGTGAGCAAAGTCCGCGCTCCGCTCTAAGCAGAATTTGTTGCCTATTTTTCTGCCCCCAAATTCCTCAAGTCTTTGCTCAAGGCACTCGATGGAGTTTCCGGCTTATTTTCCCTGACTGGGCTCGCTTTTCGACAATATCCCCAATGTTTCCCGGTAATTGAAATTTCCTTGACAATTCTCGGTTTTCCTGGTCGCTGGACGCCCCGATTCTGACGTCGCCACGACCTCTGCGAAAGAAGCAGGCGAACTTGCGCTCTGCAAACCTTTAAAGTAATCGAGATTTAACTGCTAAAGCAGCTAAAAGAGGCTACCATAAACTTACTCTGTTTCACTTTAGGTGTCAGCATATCAGAAGCTGAAAGTGCAAGCTTCAAGCTTTCAGGTCTCTGCCAAAGCATGCGAGCTCGTGCAAAATGGCATTGTTCGGAGCAACATGTACTCCTGCTTGTAGCTTCAGCTTTGCTCGCACACAAAGTGAAACAAACTATAGCCATAGAATGCACGGTAGATTGCTTCCATCCTTTTCTAGACCATTGTGCTTTCGAGCATTTGGAAAGCCTACAATTTTATAAAGTAGACAGTTTTCTGGACTCAACATTTGAGTCGACTCATTTGAAGAAGTTTTTGCTACAAATATGCATAATTTAATTTTATGTTGAACAAGCTAGGTGGCAACTATTCATAATTATGAAAACATGAGACCGAGGAAGGGCAAACACGCACAGGATTTGACACCTTTGTGTTCTTCAGTCTCTCAACCTAGTAATTATGTGAAATCTAGCTTTGCCTTAATGATTGAGCATGACATTTCTTGTTAAGAAATTATTTAATTTTTCTGGACCGTACAGCCCTAGTGAAACAGAACAAAAAAAAAAAGTTGCCCGCAACTGACTCAATGTCTGCACTGAAGAAGAATGCATGTGAATGCCTGTCTCGCAAGCCACACGAAAACAAGCCTTATCGGTGTCAAGTGGCACCCACGGGTTAAAAAAGAAAAAAAAAAAAGAGCTCTTAAACCACAATTAACTGCTCACAACTGGTATGGGAGAAGAGGAAGTTCTACAATAGTCTTAAGATACCAGAGACAGCCTATGCTGTCTGGCATTAAAAAGCGGATGCCAGGAACTTTCAGCGGTTCTTAGCACCCTTCGCTGCTTTAGCGAGCAATCGGCGACCCTACCTCGGCCCCTCCCACAACCGGAACCTCACCTTGCGGACGGCGCTAGCCCTGGCGGCTTCACTTTTTCCTTCCTGGAGACAAGCGGGTGGGGGATGAGGTTAGGGAGAGGAGGAGGAGGGGTTGATGAAGAAACCAGCCCATGCAAAGAACGCAAACACAACAAACACGCAGCTCTACACAAATCGCCCAGCCCTAAAGGGGAAAAAAAAAAAACAAGTTTCTGCTAAACACAAAGCCGGCAAACAAAAACGCCGAGAAATGTGGCATGCGGGGAGAACGCACCGAAGCCCAACAGTCGCCTTGTCAGTAGCCCGACGAAACATGGACAAACAAAAAAAGCCGTGGGGTCAGGCAAATTAATAAACAGCTTAGGTTGGTCAAGTCTAGTGCATGTATTTCGGTGCAGAGTTTAGTGCAGCTGGTAGCAGAAAGGTTCCCCAAGCAAGTAATTTTCACGTTGAGCAAACTACTCTGCAAAGCCACGGGAGACGAATTGGCGCGTCCAAACAGAACCCAGACTTTCTCGTGCTGCGGCACAGTGACCCTGGCTTGAACCTCGCAAGTAGGCTTGCTCGTACCAGTGCAAAGTGGGTTATGCCACTGGTGGCACGTGAATTACGGCGGTGTGAAACTGGCGTTTTGTGTAGCGAGAAAAGGTGAGCGGGGGAGGAAGCAAGGAGGTGGGAGAGGGAGACTCCTCATTCTGTCAATTCCTTTCCCCAATTAGAGCAAAATCCATCCGCTTCAGCCCGTCGAGGATTTGGTGCAGCTCAGATGCACAGCGTGCACTGCGTGTTTAATATCTGCTGCTCAACAAACAAACACTCGAGCGCAAAATGTTAGCTTCATAAATGAACACTTGACACTTTTGGAAAATAAGAAAATGCTTTGAAACCCAAAAAGCGCGTAAAATGAAATGGCTGCAATCCTCCTCGTCTAAATGTCAATGACCATCGTTGAGATGGAGAAGCAGAGTGGCTGTTCGTGCATGAGGCTGCCCGAGTGTTCAGCGTGACTAAAGTCTGACAAGTTAAGAATGCAGTAGATGCTGCACCTCCAGTACGGTGTAAGATAATACTCTTCAGGTGATGACAGTGCGCTCCTCGCGACATGCTGCTAAAGTTCGCTTTTCACTCTCTCTCTTTCTCACTCTCACTATGGTTTCAAGCGGCGCCGCCAGGTGACTCGTCGACCCGTGGGCACGGTGTAAGATGCAGGAGGCAAAAAACGGTGCACAAGACGGCTCGTGCCGCCTCGTGCCGCCTCATGCTCCACACGCGCAGAGCTCCAACGAGGTTGTGGCACGTGCGGAAAGACCATGGTGTAATTGGGGTGTCATGGCAACGAGATAATTTTTTTCGCTCTCACACAGTTTCGCCGTTTGGCCGTCGACGACACTGTCAGCCGTGGGCATGGTGGCCGCGGAATGATGCAACCTTTCGGATGCCCATCGAACGAACGCTATCCGATTCCTTGCGCCGCGCATTCAGCCCCGCTGTGTCCTCACCTAAAGAGTATCTTGAACCGTGACCTCCAACGAGAGCTTAAATAATGCTTCATCGCATGCGCAGCCAAAGCCCGGCGGTAGGCATCGAGTGCATGCTGCAAACAGAGCTTCTAATGCATTCTCAGCCTTTCACCAAACACCGGGATGTCGCTGAAGTGTTTTATCAAAGCTAGATGCTCGCACACGCGCACATGTCTTCACTGTGGGCTGAATATCCTTTCATTTGTCTACACAGCCGCACTGCGTTGATGCAGCAATGTTCCGAGACCACTAAGAAAAGAGCACAAGTGTAGAACAGTCGTGCTTAAACATTCTCTTCGTCTACAATGAACAAGTTAAGCCCTACAACGAGAAATTGCCTCCATGACCTTCACAGCCCTGTTTTTCAGTCGTACGTTATGCGCGTGTTTTGAATCGACGCCTCCTTTGTTGTGCCCGTGCCTTTTCACTTTGTCGAATTACCATGCTTGTAACCTCAACCAAATGTACTAGTGTCCCTCTCTCGCAATAACGTATTTCAGGCTCTGCAAAGTAATCTGAATAAATCAATAGATGCCATACTGCTGCTCGTTTGCTCGATTACTGGTGATGCAAAGCCCGACTCTGACAAACAACTTTGACAGCACCACCAGGAATCATTGTTCGAGGCAGCACGCTTGCGTTGTAGCTGTGGCTTCGTTCGCACACTAAGCAAAAGGAACTATAATGCTCTGAAAAAATGTGGGTGCACATGGAAGTGCACTCTATTGTCGATTCCTGGTGGTGCTCCTGCCTGCTTTAGCGACCAGAGTGCCGAACTCTCACAAACATAACGCATCCAGTGACATATGTCAGCATAAAACCTTCACTCTTGTACAGTTGTGCGTCTTTGATGAGCCCAACTTTCCAAGACAACTTGCAATGCGCGGATCCCAAACCGGATGCCACAGGGACAAACTAAATAGGTAGGTGTTAAGCATGTAGACAGCTCAATTAACATTAGGACACAGCGTAAGATATATGGGTGTGGAGATCGCACGCATTGCAGCTGCCAGATAAAGTTCTCCCCTTGCCTCGGTTGCAAGCAGTGCCACCAGGTGACTTTTCGGTAAGCAGCTAGTGGTAGCCTATCCCATGCTGCTTTATGGACGACATGCTTGTTTTTGAAGTCGTTATTTGGGTGTGCCTTGTCATGTAGAACTTGGTACTTGCGCTACCACTACGCGTGTTGCTTAAAGGGGCGATGCAACAATTTTTGTACTTTGTGCAAATACCGCTTAGAACAGATCCCCGACGTTAATGACCTATGAAACACACATTCGTTTTTCACCCAAGGCAATAGAAGTCCCAGAAAAAAAAAAAAATAAATAAAAACGAGTGGCGTTCATCTCCTCAACTCGCAGCCAGAAGAAGCGGCAACGTGATCTGGAGCCGATTACTATATGCCGCCAATGTTGATCATAGCCACGCACTGGGGTTGGCAAAGCACATGACACGCGCTGAGTTCCAGACATTGCTATGGCTCGGCTATTGTCGTCGTTGCAGCGATTGGACATGGGCCACTACCCGAATGCTTCTCGAGCTATCGATTATCACGAGCCCAAATCGAGTGCCCACGCAATGCTCGGGTCCAATCTATGAACCAAATTCAAATATCGTCATTGGGGTGGACTGCGATCCCCACTTTACGTCATCAAATTTTGCAAAGGAGAGATTGAATGAAAACGCTCACTTTTGTCCTTGAAATTACACCGCAACAAAAAAGTTTCTTGGCCAGTGGCGTTGCGTGCGAGTATCCTTGAGTCCCACTAGTGCCAGTAAGCTCGCGTAAAGTGAAAAACATTCTAATTGAATATCGTTGCACCACTCCTTTAAACACATCTCCGTCATTGACCCCAGTTTCGTGCCTCAATGGTGGCAAGGACAATTTTACGAACACGTTAAAGCAGAGAGATCTATGACGCGTATGTTGAAGCCAACGTCTGTCGCGGTCAAAGCAGACGTGCCAAGTGGAAAGCATGTGCGCCTGAGTGCCATGGCGATGACTTTTTTTCTTTCTTTCTCAGTTGCAACGTTTGGCTGGCGGAGACGCTGTAGGCGCGGACTACTTGGGCGCGTACCAATAAAGCTATTTCGTCGATCGTGTCGCAGCATTCGCCGTGCCGCGCGTCCTCACGAAAAGAGTATCTGACACCGCGTCCCAGGGCAACCCAGGGAAACAAGCAGGGGGAACTAGCAAGAGGCAGAAAGGGAAAGGACCTTCAAGACGTTGGCGAACAACTATGCAGATAGAAACGTTGCGCAACGAGTTCACCAGAACTCCACAGCTTAGACCACCACTGCAAGTTTTTAAAGGGATACTGAACCAAAATTTGGAGCTCACAAAACAAGGCTGGAGCGATACGTGGGACGCTGTAAAACCCAAAAACATCACTCATACAGCAACATCTCCAACGGATGGCCGTTTTTTGGAAAAGAAGCACGCGATTGAACACGGCCCATGAGACATTCGACGTCACGATTCTCATTCCCTCTCCTCTTCTGTCTTTTCGAGCTGGAGAACCGAAGCGAGAAGAGAAGCGAGGCCGCTTACCCTCATTCTCGACTATTCCAGAAGGATTGCGACGAAGTCTTCGCTTTATCGCAGCTTCTTTTCCAAAATTACGGCCATCCGCTGGAGATATCGATGTACGAGCTATGTTTTGGGGTTCTTAATGTCCTTTACATTACTCCCGAGGCCTTTTTGCAAAATCCAAATTTCGGTTGGGACTCAAGTCGTCAAGGGGAGCACTCACGTGCAGGTTGGCATAGTCGCCAGCTTCCTCTGGGGGCTTGGGCTTGCATTTGCCGCAGCAGAAGTTGCAGCAGCAGCAAAAGCAGCAGCACAGGTAACACCCGGTGATCACTCCACAGAAGATAAACAGCGCCTGTACGGGGAGGGGGAGGAAAATGCGGCACATGAGCACCCATGCACTCTCACTCGACAGGACCCGCATGTAAAGGCTGGTTCACACACTCAATACTGCTTAAGTTATTGTGCCTCAAGACCTCTCAACACACCTGCATCCTCTATCGGGTAGCTGTGGAACACTTTCAGTTTCCGTATGTACCCTAGATTTCTTGTGCATCATTTTTCACTCGAAAAACTGTCAAAAAATGTTATAGACGACCATTTCTCGTAGATGGTACGTATGTCTGATCTCGCGATACTGCGAAACCTCCACTCTAGTGCAGGGGTGGCCAGACAGGCATATGTAAAGAGCCGTAAGAAGGGATAATTTTAAGTGAAAAGTTGCAATAAAAACGGGGCGAGACTGTTTAATTTGTTTTCACCGTATTTCAGCTGGTAGCCACACCGAATCCCACCCGTAAAGCGATTGCTCATTATGTTCTATTGTTGCGCGTCCCTGTTCGTGAAACGAGTCTCGTCTGATGTAGGTATTAAGGGACAAGGCTGTCAGAACACAAGCCGTTTTTTTATTCCCTCGCTCCTTCCGCCTGCAGGGAAGGGAGGGGTACACTTGCCAAGGGGCTGCGAACCGCACTTTGATCCACGAAGAGCCGCAGTCTGGCTACCCTTGCTCTAGTGAAATGCAGTTCCAGTGTTGCCTCATAGATGCCACCAGCGTACTACAGTCAAACCCGTTTATAACGAACAGCAGGAAACGCTACGATCCGTTCAATATAGCAAGTAATTCGATATAGTAAAAATCATTTATAATGAACTTCCACGTTGCGTGTGTTGTAAGGCGAGAGCATCTCTTTTTTTCTCAGCTCTTCGCTTCCGCCTTGTACCTACGTGCTGATAAGATTTTTTTTTTTTTAATCTTATTTCCCTCTTTGAATTGCTTCTGTTGTGGGCAACAGTTTTGGGATGCAAAGTTTTATTTTTCTGTGCGTGCATGGAGAGTGTATTTTTAGCTTTCTCCCATTCTGAATGGCTTCTCCTCACTCAATTTTGTTGGCAACTTTTTCTTTCCTTTTTTTTTTTTTGAGGGGGAGAGGGGAGGACAGGCTGGAAGATGATTTTCTGCTCATTTTTTAAAGCCTTTGCAGGGAGAAAATGTTCGATATAGCGAGCATGTTGTTCGTTTTAAAAAGTACATTTTACATGCATTTTTATTTAAATTTTCCGCGAGTTCGATATCGACAATAATTCGATGTACGTGGGTTCGTCCAAACTGGTTTCACTGTAGTGTGTTCTCTAGAGAGCCTGCACTACAGAGTTTCCAACTGTTTGATCGAAGTCACATCCTTTACGGGCCACGTTTCCAACACGACCTGCGAGGAGGTGCTGAAAGCGTCGATTGTCTCCAAACTGCTTTCCTCCTTGCCACGCAGCACATGCACAGCTGCAACCACTTTCGGCAGGAGGCATCCGCCACTGAATGGACTTCTTCCAAAACCGACGCGCCCCATCGCGGCGAAATACCACGCAGTGCACTCTGGGAACTAGTTGGCCACTTAGTTTCGGTTTCGACTGAGCAGCTTCATCTCATGCTATCACGCCGCGACCGAATGCGCTGCTTGCGTTTTCGGACTTTTCACGAACGTACAATACACCCATTCTCGAGCCATACAAAACAAAGACTGGAGCACTTTCCTTGGTTCCCGAAACACCGGATACTGTGCGTGCGTATGCAAACGTAATAAGTCGTGGCTTAGTCACCTCACCCCACGAGTGCATGTTTGAGCTCAATTTCAATAATCCCGTCTAGTACCAGTGAACTAGAACTGAAATTTGTTCATCTAGAGCCTTACACGTATTTTGTTTCCCAAATGTCCGCCTCTTGTTACTTCATTGGGCGAAAAGCAAGCTGCATCCTCACAGGGTGTCAAAGTTGAGCCCAGTCTTTACGCATGAACTTTTAAGGAAACGCAATAAATTCGACCTCACCACTGCACAAAAGTTACTAGGATGTCTTCCTTGTGTCATCATATATCTCCCACTCAAATTTTATGCAGATAGAAGATTAACTTTTCGCAAACGCCGAGATCGGCTAGCTACGACGGAAGCCCTAACAAGCGTCCCCTACTCCTCGCTAAGCCTTTTTGGACGAGCAGCTTTTACTGACGCCCAAGATCTGTGCCTGAACGGTGTGTCTGAAATTATCTCGGCATACTCAGTCAGAAAGCAAGCAAACACATAACAAATATTATGGTCATTAGCAACCGTCAAACGCGCTTTGAATTCGTTCGTTTGGCGCACCGCATAGGGGATCATGCCCGTCCGGCGCACTTCTGGCGAACAGTGCGGCATTCTTTACACAAATGCTCGACTTTTTGCTTTCTTAAAATGGTCTGTATGTGCGAATTTGCCTATATGATTGCAGGATAACTTTATGCGCATACGCAATGTTCAATATTAGTGGAATGCAAGCGGGTGGGGTCTTCACTTCGTGCAGTGCTGCGGGTCAGTACAGATAAGAGATAAGAAGTGTGTTAAAATTGAGCTTTTCAATGGCACCTCCGAGTTTTACCTCGCATACTCAGGCATATTAAGAAAAACAGTGATTGCAAAAAGTAATATTTCGTCTATGGGCGCGGCGCACGAAACCAAGAAACTTCCTGATCAACAATACTAATGTAAAGGCGCGAGCTCAATGTACGCATACTTATTGGTTGCTACAGCTTGTTGATTCATTCACAAGCAAGATCCCCGAGCTTCGCAGCGTCGAGACTCCCAGCACTCGCTCGTCCACATACCTCGATTGGAATGCTAACAAGAAGGCTCAAGTACAAAATTACAACAAGCATGTGTTAAGACAAGCTATGTGTATGAGGCTTGCACTAAACCTTCGAAGTCTGGCCATTTAGGTTAGTTTAGAGATCACAAATGCCGCTCTCGGGACCAGAAAACATGAGATAACGGTTGTTAATAGTCCACGCTCCGTGTATAACCTCTTGTCGACGTGTAGATTGAAACCGAAACCATGCCACCCTCCTCCCAGGCCAACTAGTTCCCAGAGTGCAACGCGCGCCGTGTGGCATGCAGGGCTTTATGGAAGTAGTCTATTGCAGATACTCCCCACAGTTCGAGATAGACCCTCTTTCTATCTAGGCTCCTTAGTGCTGTCTCGTTGCAAGAGATCGCAAAAACGCGATAGTATCAAACGCAAGTGTGTCAACGATGCACAATCAATGATGCACATTGTCAATTTCTGGCTCCCAGAGATGACTTCTAAATAGAGCCGGTCACAAGCGCACCAGAGCACGCATTCTGACTGCATTACACGTGGGCAGCCGAGCTGACCTGCTGGCACGAGGACTCTAATCAACAGTGATGACACCCGGTTACGTTTCCAGACTACTATAACACAAGGACTGTGGCTCTTCAATGAAGTTGCAAACAAAGCAAACAGTGTTTTCAGGTTTTCGAGAAAAGCGGCGATTTTGTATTCGAGGCTTTTCAAAGGCCCGTCAAAACCCCTACTACTCAACGTCCTCCCCCCAGACCGTTGTAACGAGCGTACCTTGCACCAGCCGCTGGTGAGGACAAAGTATGTGTTCACGTTCTCTTCGCCAAACTGCTCCGCCACGTAGAGACCCAGGGAGCCGTAGTTGTCGTAGATGTTGCGCTTTGTCATGTCCGTGAGGATGGAGTGCGCCCTGTTGATGTCCTTGAACTAAACACATCCAAGCAGAAAAGGAAAAAAAAAAGAAGAAAAAGACCATGGATTAGTCTCTGTGCAAAGGCACGAGCACAAGCCAGCTATATACTCCCTTTCACCTTACGATATTGTCGATATTGTCCCAGCTTTCCGGCACCGCATTGAAAACTCGGGAAGCCACAATTTCTAATTGTAACGATTACCGATTGCACCTGCTCTGCGCTAGCACCAGAATGGAGGTGCCCATGTGAAAATCGGAGAATGGAGTGCTGACACTGTTAAGTGTGGCTCTAGGCTAGTCTAGCGGTGCGGCATGTGCTCTCACGTGGCACTAAAAGAGGCCCATTTTATGCAAACCATCCGAAGAATAAAAACAAAATAGGAAGAATCTGTATAGTCTGAAATCTGCTTTATAAGAAGTTTCTACGCACTTCATTTTGAAGGTTTAAGTACTTAAATGGCAGCGATGTTCCGATCCTTGTCAGAGTTCGAACGGCACAAATCTCCTTTGTCTGTTAACTGTAAATGTCGGTTTTGCATCCTTATTCTATTCATCTCCTGCTGCAGTCACAGTTGCAGCTTCTGACCCAAACGCAAAACAGGCTTACTCGCCCGAGAAATGTTTTTGCCATTTTTCAGGACGACAAGGACCGAACAATCTGCAAAACACATCATTCCGTCCAAAATTTAAAGGCTTGCATCTACGTAACGATCTGCGGATGCCTGAATGGTTCATCTGCAGTGGTACTGGGGCAGCATTTTGTACAAGTAACACACGCATCGAAAAAGCCAACATGCAAGGAAAACCCACCTTTTCAGCTGCTTCAGGATTGTCTGGGTTCTTGTCTGGGTGGTACTTGAGAGCTAGCTGAAAAAAGAAAGCGGAGGAATCCAGGTTGTCGACATTGAACGCACAAGTACTCAGGTTCTACCTACCAAGCTACTTTTTCTTTGATGAAGAAAACGAAGGGAGGGGGGGAAGAGGCACGTATAAGTTTACTGATAAATGTGCACACCATGCAGTCGCTACTGACCGAGTTACAGATCATCGCATGGGTAAGTAATTGAGCCACAGCGGAACTCCTTAGACTTCTGGGAGTCTAAGAGTTGTCTTCCGGCTGTCAACAAACCACAGACAAAACCAGCTATTGTTTAACAAATAGGACAGCTACATGTCCTACGAATAGGACAGCTACAGCTACATAACATTTTTAATGTTATTTCGCTCTCTTGTGCTAAGCCGCCATGAGCTTTCTTCAGTAGTATGGAACAGCATTGGAGAATCTAACTCATCTAGTATTGAGCGAGTGCAAAGAAAATTTATACGTATGTGTCTTTTATGATCGTTACTTGCAGTTCAAGGTATTTTATGACTATGAGAGAATATGTAAACAAATTGGCCTACACTCCTTGTGTAATAGGCGAATGACGCGTGATTCCATGTTCTTGCATAAAGTTGTTAATGGTATTGTTGACTGCACAGAGTTACTGAACAGTGTATATTTGCCAGTTCCTCAACGGTCTATTCGCACATGCTTATTGTTCTATCCCTCCATTTTACACAACGCTGACCCTATTACCCGACTGCAACTGGTTTTTAACAAATTCGAATCCAACTTAGATGAACTTGGTATTGATATTTTTGGATGCGAACAAACATTTAGAAAGTGCATTGATGTCTTCCTTTCGTTCCAAAATGTCAACGTTTGTTCTTGAGATGCAAATTCTTTTTATTTAGACGTGCACCACTAAGAAGGCGTATAGCTGTTTGTGTGGCACTGAAACAAAACAAAGCAAATGAATGAATGAATGTTCCACTGCCATGTGCCACCCAAGCACAGACTACGAACACCACTTCAGAAATGTACATGCCCGATGCAGCTGCACATCTGAGCCTCCTGCTTATATTGCAAACGACCCATGTCTACCTCTAGATGCGGACAGATTTGGGAGATGCTGAAACTGGAGCCTTAGCATTCACCAGAGTATTTTTCGGACACTCTCGAGAGGCTTTCCACAGCTATGGTTCCCTCCCAGGTTCAATATTTTTTAGGACTTTATATGCCGAGATTTTTGTACTCATAACAACAGAACGCTTTCTGTTCAACCACTTTGCGAAACGAGATCATGTTGCGGCATCATCGAGATATTTCGGCGATGCATCTATCCACACGTGCACAAAATGCTGCAACATGTGACCTGTTGTGTGTATGGCCATCAAAATGCGGTAGAAAAAGTGATTGATGAAGAATGGGAAAATTGACACAAGGCCCTGGAGAGGCAATGAGCAGAATGGCACAAGCATGGTAACTAACCAAATAAAACCGAGAGGTCGGTCCGAGTTCAATATTTGTGGCAGAACTGCCCTCTTACGAAAGCTGTTTTTCCAGTGCGTGATGCAGAAAAGGCCCAAAAGTGGCTTATATTAAAACTACAAGCACATCTCATATCTCGGTTTGGTGTTTCGCAGTAAAATAGCAGATTGATCGAAACACAATTTATTGTTTTCTTTTTGTCATTTTTTGGTCGAAGCTAGAAAACAAAACACTATATATTTACTTGGCCAGCTATTTGCAGAAGTCTGCTTCCATTTGTAACAAAAACCATGAAGAGGACAAAAAGAAAAAAAAAAATGGGTGGGTACAGATACAAAAAATGAGGAGGGGAAAGCTTTTGTAAAGCAATCACATTTAACACGCTTGAATTAGGCAAGTTGTCAGCAATAATACTAGAACAACTCAGCTGGAAAACCACCATAGGAGCCTGCTTTGAAAAAGTGTCTCTGATCCACGCTCGAGAACTGCTGGTTCCCGCATGTGCGTCTGGTGTCGCACTGACGACGACGACAACCCACAGACAGCCTCGAGAACAACACGCGAGCAATCATGGAACTGATGGCCTGCCCCAACTAGCTGCCGATGCCCGGTCTGTACCAAGAGCACATCTCGTGTAAATACTTGTACATAGATTGAAGAACACTAGTAACGTCTCTAATAATGTCTAGGAAGAACCAAACTAGACGCGATCGCAATGCCACCATTTTTCCAATGGCGGCCTCCCCGGGAACTGCACAGCTGCATGTGCCGGTTCAGTCGAGTCGTGCAAGGGTTGGTGGCGCCATCTCGCAGTGCCGTCTCGAAGTAGCTATATAATGCAACTTCTACGTCTTGACTCGCTGCTAAAAGGGCAGCGCTGTAATCGGATCTTGGTTCGGTCATGCAAGCGGTGCGGGTTTCAAGGGCGAGTTTCCCAACCGAGTGTCTTAGTACCATGACTATTAGTGAATCTTGTGCAATTTTTTGTAAAAATGCATACCTGCCTGATAAAATCTTTTTGTGAGTGCTCAGTTTTAGTAGCAGCAGAAACAGACCCTAAAACAAGTTATCCCAGACACAAGACACATTTTCTTGTGTCTAGGAAAGTCTGAAATGTCTGTGAAAGTCTGGAATCTGTCTGAAAATGTCAATGTCTTGCGACATTGTTGTCGGTCCTGTCAGCTTATAAACTATAGCCAATTAAAAAACAATTTACACTCGATCCAGTTTTTCCCCGCCACAACTGGCACAATCTAAGATTGTCTTGGAAGTGGCTGGAAAGAAACGTTAGGCAAGGGTGGATTTGACACTAGCCCCATTCGACACTAGTTTGTTTGCAAACCTGGGTCAATGTTGAGCTTGACAGTTAAGGTTCAGTCAATATGGAGCTTGACAGCTATGTTATCAGCAACACAATCAGTTTCTAGGCATAGCTGAGATGAGTAAGAACTCTCAAGTTTGCACTAGCCACATTTCATAGATAACCTATCTTCAAGTCATGGCTATAGCTAGCATACAACAATCTTTGTAGTCTTTGCCCTTCCAAAATCTTTGGTCAAGGTTTGCACTCGATGCACCTAAGCAACTTTTCAATGGCAAGAATGATATAGCACTAACATGTGACACTCGGGAAGCACCAGCATCTCAAAATGCTCCATTCAGGCCAGTTGCGCGCGCACGCACGCACACACACACGCACGCACACACACACACACAAAAAAAGAGGACATTTAATATATTTAGGCATTTCTTTAATGCTGCAAACAATGTGGGGAATGACAGATGGTAGTAAAACAGTTGCATTCATAGCGACGCACCATACCATAACCTACGCATATGCTGAAAATGAGATTTAAATACACGACATGATGCAAGAAAAAGAACTCTTCTCAATATGCCAATTCAATGATAAGGCCAAAGATGGTTTGAAATTGTGCCATGCAAAAACACTGTTGAAGTTTAATCTAATTGACATATTTCACCAAAACTAGAGTTCAACATTTTTCAGCTGAACCTCGTCACACCCTTAATCCAAGAAGCACGGTCAGAGTTGGAAGACAATACAAGTTTAGACGAAGCTGAACCCACAAAAGTAAAAACAAATAAAAAAATTAACCAGAGTCGTGCAACAATTCCAGCAGAAACTGTAGTCTCCCAAAAATAAGAATTATATCGAGTGTGCGACCATCAAAAGCACCAAACAACGAGTCTTAACACCGCAGATGGAGATTTTCATTTCACCCGACAAACTTCCGAATAGCAGATTTTAGTTTGTGCGGCACAGTGCAAAATGTTCTGTATACTCACTTCATATCAAAGTAAATAGGAGCACTTGTAGCCGTTTAATTTTCCACGACAGTATTAGACGACAAGAGCAAAGAGAAAACAAGCTCCAATGATGAAGACTTGTGCTTTCCTCTATGCATCTGAATGGCACTGGGAGCAGGATGAGAACAAGTTTCCTCAGAGGAGAGATCTTTCGCCCAATTGCAAAGAATAGCCACACACATCAATTTCAAACGAATGATTAAATTCAGACAGTTCGCACTGTCAAACTTGATTGCTTCCATATCTTCACTGAAGGCACATCTCTCTCCAGCCATTCCAAATTGCAATCAAAATTTTTTTTTGGCAGTAATTACTAAGGCTCTGATGTAAACAAATCTTTGAATCATCATCTTTCCAAAGGACCACAACTCCTTATATAGGAAATGCTTGTGCACATTGAGATAAAACAAATTCTACCCCACCTTTATGGAGGCAATTGACTAACCTAACTTACAACCTAATTAACAAAAAAATCGAGACCCCAAAACAGTGAAACCTTAATTTACCTCCCAATTCATCATTCCGTCAACTGCACCACCCGTTCGCACTTCTCCAACACTACGTTGTGCTTGGCCTCAAAGATCATCTCCATCATCCGCAACTTGAGAATGTCCTTGTCAAGCGGCCGTAGGTGCTTCATCTCTTTCGCCATCATAGCTGCGAAATAAAAATCCTCGTCTTTCACTTCCTCGTTCCGTAGCGCCGAAGCGGCCTCATGGGCGCCGACCGGAATGTCGGTGGAACCGTTGCTCCAACAGTCCGGGTCCCTCTTCCGCTTTCTCTGCGCGACCTTCAAAGTCCGTGGGCTCTGAATCTTAATGCGAAGGCCGCTGTTTCCAACCTCTCCTGAAGGAGACTGCGGCGCCGGTTCAACGGCAGTCGTGTCGACTTCAACGTCTGCACCGGCAATTTCGAGCTCATGATTGTTGAATACAACGTCAGTCGGCGCGGCGTCAGCGTTCATCGGCGCGGCGTCTGCGTTGCTTGGCGAGGCGCCGCTCAGCTTGAAGCTGGACGGATAGATCGGTCTCGGCTGGTAGGCGTCTTTGATGAACAGCATGTCGTGGAAGAGCTCCCACCTGGAGGAGTAGACTGGCCCGTTCCCCGGCAGCTTGGAGTGCCTGACCTTGTTCAGTTCCTTGGTGAAGTAAGTGCGGAGGCTGTGAAACTTGCTTTTCGCTTCGGAGGCTGCGGAGGCAAGTGGAAATGAGTCAAGCACAGCAAGAGGAACGGGGCGCATTCATGCTTCGAGACTTGAGTCTTTCTGCACGTATGTCGACCTCTCTACGAAGAATTTGTGTAGGCACCTATACCTCCCCACACATTATGCAGTGAATATCTGTTGCAATTCTTAACTAAAGTGCCTAAAGACAGGGACAGAAGTCTTAAGGGGTTTTCCTTCAAGAATGGTACAGCCAACTAGCTTAACTTTCCATCTTAATCTGCTTCAAGGAAGGCAGTTCGTGATGATGCTGGGCATTAGTGTTCAAATGGTCAGAATCCGTGAACAATCGGGAAAAATATGAAAAGGGCCAAGCGAGCGCCTGACTTCAAAAGCACCCAGGGTTAACCAAGAGAGGGAAGCTGACAGCTATGGTACACATGAGTCACTTCAGCGGCTGTTTGATTCTTGTCATTTCTTTCCACCCGACTGCTGAAATGTTGTTGAGTTAATGCTGATATATGCCCTCATATTAGGTCAAGCATGCGGCATTATGCTACAAAAGGCAAGAGAGGGCAACTCAATCCATTGGACTGCCAAGTTTGATAACTCTTTTTGGTGTTTGTTGACAAGGTCGAGAGATAATAGGATGACCTAATTGGATGAGCCACGATAGTTCTTGCCCTTTGGCAATTTAAGAATGCAACAAACTTTATCTGAAGTCAGTGCCGAAATCAGCATCGAGTCGGCAACACTTGGAGGTCTGACAGGGCGAGAAAAAAAATGTAATGGCTGCTGAAATGACGCTTGTGCGCATTATAGCTTCGTCATAGCTCAGCTTTCTCTTCCAAGAAAAAGCTGGGAGCTTTCGAAGCCATGTGCTCGCTTGGACTTTATTACGTTTCCCCAGACTACACAAATTGCATTTTTAACACAAGCCGTGTAGGTGCTTAGCCATTTGCAGCTTTACTTCTGTAAATCGCAATAAACAAATCGCCATGCTTGGTGAAAAAAAAAAAGCAAGAGCAAATGCATGAACATTGTTTATAAAAGAAGTCTACTTTGTTCAAACACAAAAACGAAAGACGCCCAAAGGCCGTCAGCTGCTCATTCAATCTAGAAGAAAATTCAAGTTTTTTTTCTAGAACTGGTGTTTTCCACTTTCTTGGCAAGCTCAATATGCAACCCAGCATATTTTTTTTAGTATTCAGAAAAGGAACAATTTTTCCCCTAAATAGACCAGCAGAAGACTCGTGGCACGCGCAACAGCTGAAGAAAACTTTTGCAAAAATCAAAGGCTGTCCGTTGGCACAACAGACTGTCATCATACCAACATACCAGCACGTAATCAGTGCAGCATGACTACCACTGGCCAGCAGTCACTGTACACTGGCCAAATTGCTCAACGGGGGACGATATACCGTAAAATGCCGGGCAAGCGCCCACTCAAAAATTAGAGATAATCGCAAAAAAATGGGGGATGGGCACTTGTCCAGTGATCAATTTTACATATCGATGTACCGGGCGTATTTTCTAAGAACTCAGAAATTTGGGAATGGGCGCCTAGTGTGCAAATGGCGGGATGTGCGGTATTCTACGGCAAGGCACCCAGCAACAAAAAGCAACTGGAGCCAAAAACAAGCACCTTCGTTGCAGAACGAAAGCTTGATGTGCGCCATGCAGCATGGCAAGAGTCACCCATGGGAATTCAGACTATCAATAGACAAAAATAAACTAAAGAAATAGCATTGGTTTCACTTCTTTTCTCATCATGGCAACTAGCCTATCGCAAAAGAAACAAACGACTAAATTCTCCTACATCAAAGGACGGTTCTGAAACAAAATGTCTAGCACTTCAAGGACACAATCAACATGATCTGAACTTCCTCGTCAAGGTGAAGACTCGACAGGCTTTGTGGCTCCAGCGCGACAGAGTATGTTCCGTCTGCTTGTAACCACTTGCGAAAAGAGAGCACACAAGTGTAACCTATCAGGTAGCACTGGAACATTTCCAATCTACGTAATACAAGACTGAAGGATTTTCAGTGTTTGCGAAATCAAATTTACACACAAAGCGGGCACAATGCACTCGATTGCGCTCAAACGCAACACTACACAAACCAGCCTTATGATCGCCCAACTTTGCATCGCACGAGAATCTAAACGACACGCAGCAGCAGTACTTACGCTCGCATCCAATCATGTCTTTCAACTGCTGGAGCAGCCTGTTCCTGAGTTCCCTGTTGCGGTAGTCCACGTGCTGAGGGTTGTACATGCTCTCGTGGTTCCTGAAGAACTCCAGCAGAGCCTTCTGCTTGCTGAACGTCCACCGGAAGGGACTCTGGAAACAATGGGCGGTCTTGAACGACAGTTGGGAAACGAGGACGAGAATTCGAAAAGGCGGCGAGTGCGCAGGAGAGCTGGCGGCAGTTAGTTACATTGTGCAAAACCCAAAATTGTGGCGAGGAAAAAATTTCCAGTTGAATTAAGGAAGGACGGG
The DNA here is from genome assembly GCF_016920785.2 of Ixodes scapularis. NCBI lineage: Eukaryota > Metazoa > Arthropoda > Arachnida > Ixodida > Ixodidae > Ixodes > Ixodes scapularis. Next base: position 41,857,636 of record NW_024609838.1, on the reverse strand, counting down.
TAGAGGGTTGTCTCAAATAAACTGACACATCCCCCCCCCCCCAAAATCTGCTGTTCATTTTTTTTTTTTTCGGCCCGAAAAAGAAATTTTATTTTCTCCTCAACTGTCTCAGGTCTTACACAATATTACCGAGAATGCAAACGCTTTCATGGCACAATCGCTGACAAGGCTTGGAGATTGTGAACAAGCAAATTAATAATTCTCATCACTTACACATGCCAGTGACATTGTTTATGGCGCTGTTGACTGCTTACGAAGGGTTCAAAATAATAGGAAGTTGCTTCGGATGTAGAACAGCTAAGCGCAACAGTGACAGAAAAATACTATGCCATGCATTGGGTCTCGTAAGGATATAAGAGACTGCACCAATAAGATGTGTACAACATGGGTTTAATTTTGATATTGCCTCTGCAGCAATGTCAATGAACGGTCCGCCGGTATGAATTGTTGTGTCAGCACTTAATGTACATGTCATGACTTTAGTCACAATTCTAGGCCAACACTTGCAATTAAAACCCAATGTATGCCCAGCTCCACATGGTCTCAAGTTGCATAATCTGAGCTAATACACTGATACAGCAATATCAACGATTTTGCATTTGAACTACAGGTAAAGCAGAGTATGTGCCATTATTCTAGAATATTGATTTGCATACCTATAGTACTACGGCAAGCAATACAGGAAGAAGATACTGAGAGGAATGCTGTACGACAATGGCCCAGTCATCTTCACCGCAACTAATCTAAATAAACAACGCAGACAAGGGCCGTCTGCACTACTCTGCTATCAAGCATGACAGAAACAATGGGGGGAAAAGGTGTACATGAGGAACATATGTGTAACCTTATTATATTATACACGTTCTCGGGAGCACAAGACGAGTCCGAGAAAAAGACTAATATAGAAATCGAGACGGTAAGCAGACCCTGTACATTCTTTCTGTCTCTAATCATGCGCTGCAATAGAACAAAGCTACGAGCATGTTTCATGACCAAAGGAGTGTCGCAGTGTTTTTTGCATGATGTCCCGACTGGAGCCCCAAGCATAAGAGTATGTACACCGAGCGCAAGACTGCAACTTCGGCCGGCTTGCTATTGCACATGCTCGCCTAGACAAGCAAAGACATGGAGGCAGCCAGATGCCTTGCTTGCAACATGGTAATGATGATCATCATCATTAAATGTTTAATGATACAAAACACATACACTAAACGCATCTTCTTGAGGCTAGCGGATGTTGTTCGAAGTTGGAACATACATTTGCATGCTTTACGTGTATCAAGGAATCGCTTTTGCTTATGCACTTCGAGCTAAGCCTAATCGGGTAAGAGTGGGGGGTCCATTGCTACTCAAATTTAAGATATAACAGGAAGAGTGCGTACTCAAACACCGAGTAAAAAAAAGTGCCTTTGATGTCGCCAACTCCAAGTACAGAGATGTTGCCCAACTCGCCGATGCCTCCCAGACCGGCGACTATGCTGCGGTGAGCTTAAATAAAGCATGGCTCTCTCTCGCATGAGCAACAAAATAGGCTGAATGCCAGTTCGAGTTGTCCTGTACGCCAGGCTGCTACGATGTACGGGACAAGAGTTCTTTTTGTGGATGCCGAAGTGACCAAAAAAGATTTACCCACGCAGATGTGATGGGCTTCGTGGGTATACCAAGTAGCCTGTCACGTACAGAGTAGGCCGTGAAACGACCCCAAACAGGTAATATACTACCGACAGAGTAATTAAAAGTTGCGACAATCTTATTTCGCTCAACTGATGCTACATCTGGGGTTGGCACAGGGCTTCGCACAAATTTTTGTTTTTTAATTGTTGTTTTAGTAGTTTGTAGTGTGTTTTCCGTATCATTGAATGTATCAAGATATCCCTCTTTTCAGCTGACTTTTGTTTCTGATTATGTTCTATGATTGGTTCATTGTGTTTTTGACAGTTTTTGAAGGTATTATTTTGTGTTGGATTTCTTGTTTGACTGATTTTACAGCCACACACCCTATGCAATGCCACTTGGGCCCTTAGGGCTTCCGAGATAAATAAAATAAAATAGAGAAATAAATAAAATAAAACCAGAGTGATAGGGCGACATAACCTTTCGATGATTTCACTCCATCAGAGGTTGTGTTCAGGCTCGTGTTTTTGTCTTCTGCCGCCTTCACGAACACCCATGTTTTTGAGCTGCTGATAACCAAGGTCTTCATTCTCGAGGGTGAATGCCCAAATTTGTCTTTGACCCCAGAAATCTTAAGATGTAGCGCAGGGCCTGTTATGACCACTCTTCTTTCTACATTCTTTGGCATTTGCAGGCCACACCAGCAGACTTGCTGGTGTGGACTGCGAATCTTGCCTTCGCATGAAGAACATTAGCTTAAAAAGAATTTGCTATACTGCTTATAAAAGTGATTGTTTAAATGTCACCATAGCTGGAGTCCAATGCTAAAGTTCTAACAAAACCAGCTGCGCTGGCACTGGAGCCTAAAGAAACTTGTATGGCCGGATTCGTTGAAGCCCTTTCAAAAACGGTCAGCTGTTTTAAATACACTAAATATTCAAGAAACCACGGATAAATTTCGTAACTTGGCTAATCATATTACCAGCTTTATCATATTGGCAATTTCAGTGATGTATCAATGATGCAGTATTGAGTATCTGTCTGAATTCAATTTTGGCTCTGTATCTTGTATAGGAAATACAATTTTTGAGGGTACTGGGTATCGGTATCAAAGGCACTTTTTTAAAGTACTGTGCCCAGCTCTGGTACAGCGCTGTGATGTTTTCTTTCTATCCGTTTGCCTTTTCTGCTGGTTTTTGTTAACTTAGAAGCTCTTAATCCCTAAGCACTTTTCTCGGGGAACTCTAGGGAGATAGGACGTGCCACTTAAAATATCCAATATCTTGAATCCTTTCAGTAATTATTCATAACACAGAAATAAAATAAAACCTCCCCGTTTTTTTTTTTGCTAGTAGGAAGGATAGTTTTAGTGGGCTGCATCTTAAAGAGCTCAGATTACACCAATCGTTTCTTAAAGAGCACACAGACACATACAATGTACTAAATATTAAAGACAAAGGAAAAATGAGTCAATAATTACCGGTTCCATGTCGGTGAGGTGAAGTGCCGAGGACTGTGGAGCTTCCCGTGTCCGCAACCTTAGAACTGGAAAGCCGCGAAACTCGGATCCAGAAACCGAAATTCCGAACAACAAAAAGGGGGGGAAAAAAAATGAAAGCCCTGTAACGCCGAATTAGAGCGCAGCTCTTGAGGAGGAGGAGGGGAAGGTACGGAGAGGAGGTTATGCCCCTCCTCCTCTCCTGCTCGCCTCCCATTTAGGGAAATTTTTCTGCTAGATCTAGCGGGGAAATTTTTCTGCTAGATCTATACTCTGTTTCACCTTATGATGTACCGCAGGAAAGGGGTACAAGCGCGAGCTCCTTGCTCTGGGGCACATCTCGGCGGCACAAGCTCTCGTGACTTAAGAGCACCTGCCAACGCTATGAGCTCGTGCTTCTAGCCTTCGCTGCGGTACAACATAAGGTGAAACGAAGTATAGCGGGGAACTTTTTCCGCTAGATCTAGCGGGGAAATTGCTCGGCTAGATTTAACGGGGAAATCTTTTCCGCTAGATTTAGCAGGAAAATTTTTCCGCTAAATTTAGAGGGGAAATTTTTTCCGCTAGATTTAGAGGGGAAATTTTTTCCGCTAGATTTAGCGGGGAAATTTTTCCACTACATTTCGTGGGGTAATTTTTTCCATTAGATTTAGCGGGGAAATTTGTCCGCTAAACTTAGCAGGGAAATTTTTCCACTAGATTTAGCGGGGAAACGTTTTCAGCTAGATTTAGCGGGGAAACTTTTCCGCTAAATTTAGCGGGGAAATTTACCTATAACGCACCGCGCGGTTACGACAACGCCATTCAAGCCGGAAACGGGCGCTTAAGAGCTGCGCTCTAAAAGAAAACTAGCAGGCTTGCAGGACGTTTGGCAACGAAACGCGAGAGGCCTCTTCCTGTTGTCAATTTGAGGAGCATGTGTTATGCCAGGGCTGTTAACACCGAAAGTCAAGATTTCCCTAGCAGATGCCTGAAATTTCCCCATTTCTGCCCTAATTTCTCTCGCTTGCCCAGCTAATTATATAATACTAAATATTAGTTGTTTTCTGCATCACTTCCATTTTTACTATAAAAAATATATTATATCCGGAGGCCAAGTTCGTCTGCTTCTTGCACAAGGGTCTGCTTCTTGCACGAGCTATTATTGGCAGATTGACAAAAATAGTGGATAGACCTCAAGGCATCTAGCCAGGTACGTAGACAGGGGGGGGCCCATGGGGCCCGCCCAGTATGATCATGCAGACCTGAGCCTTGCGACTTGTGGAGTCCTACCTCTGCCAGACTGGCTAAGTGGCGGAGGTCACAATCTAATTACAAGTTTTCAGCCATAATTATTCACCTATCGTTACCCAAGACAAATCAGGGGTTTGCATGCCGACCGGGCAAGGATCTGTCACTCCCCAGCGAGATACTGAAGATTCACCTCCTGCTCTTCGATGTGCAACTGGTACCTTAATTCCACAACATAATTTCTACAAGAAGCCTTCGGCATATTACTGTCACCTTGGTACGATCCATACACTCTAACTGAGTCCATAAGCCAGCACTAGCTTGGGGGTCAGCACTGGCCGAGAGCACTATGTGCCTTGTCGATCAGAGTGACCAAAAACCCAGTTCTTGGGTTGGCTCCTCACCCTGACAATACTGCTATCTCAGCACTAGTATGTGCACTCCCATCTATACTATGCATCATTAAGCTGACAGTGTGGTGCGAGCTGCATGCTTGAATGACCAATAAACATATATTTTTTATGAATTTTTTTTTTTGTATACATATAAACTTAAACTCACTCTATTTCTCTCCATTTGGAGAGAAATAAAGATAATGTTTTTCATCACCTAACCTTGCTTCCTACGCGTGGGTATGGGTGGGAGCACGATCACGTGGCAAAGGTCAGACATAAGACTAGTTCAACTGGCATGTAGCTTCCGCTGCACTCTCATTTCGTGCTGCTTCAGAGGAGGGTCCTATACCAGTTTAAGTTCAGTTTACATAAAGGATAAGACTGAAGCTCATAAACATCACTTAAGGGGTCTCTTGAAGGAGAAGGCAGGCACACTGTACTCCTCGAAGATTAACAGTCATAGCCTCGTGCCACTAGAATGACAAACACAGATTTTTGTCCGGCGGCACCACAAAGTTCCGTGTCAATAATGTTCTCCCACTGTGATGCGCCGGCAAACGATCGGCGACAGACAAGTTCTTGTCTGTCGCTGGACTTGCGCAGCAAGCAGACCCATCAAAGAACATCTCTCGGAGACAAACATATCCTCCTCGCCCACTTGTGCCCTCTGCTGCCTCTCTTTCCACCCTTCTACCCTTCCTCCAGTGGCTCGCTCCGCTGATCGACCTTCAAAAAAGTCCTTGGCAGCCACTGACCGTTCCCGCCCCTGAATTGCTCGTAGTGGTTGTGTTGCAAAAGAGAATTTGCTGTGGCTGGTTTTGCTCACAAAATCCTGGTGCGCGAGGGGGTGCTTCAAGACGCCGAGGCCTATGCCCCTGTATCAGGATGGATACACCGATGTTCAAGGACTGACCAAAGTAAGACCGCTTACCACGAAGTATGACACAACGTTCCGGCAAGCCATTCTGGCAGACAAGAGACTTGTCATCACGTTTTGTGATAATCGGGATGCAGTATTGTCCCCAGAAAAAAACGCCTGCCCTCAATCATTTGGATATAAAGTTATAAACATCCTCGAAATCGACATACAATTTCGTGGCGCTCACCTAGAATGCCTTGAACAAACGACCCCCCCCCCCCCCCCCCCAAAAAAAAAAAGAAGATTAGGGAATTCTAGTTAAAAAAAAATTTGATGTGATTGTCATGACTGTTTTCAGAGAGTCGCCAATGGCAAGTGAAGACAAGCAAAAGCTTTAATCAAGAAATACATTGTCACCAATTCAATAATGTTTGTCGGCGCGTTTTACTTCCACAGAGCAAAACACGAAAACCGCGTCCCGAGACTCAGTCAGTGTATTTTGAAGTGGTTTGCTGACAACTGCTGTCCCACTGGGGAACAAGTTTCCTTGTCCTCGTGTTCTGCGCCGTGTCCGCCAGGTGGGACGGCGGACCTAGAGAAACAGGGTGTCTGTCGGTGTCGCTTGTCACTCATTGTCGTGCGTCGCTGTCGTTTGTCGCTCATTGTCGTGTGTCGCTGTCGTTTGTTGCTGTTTGTCGCTCTAGTGGGACGCAGCTATATGGTGGTGGAGGTGAGAAGCGCTTGCACGCTTGTGTAGCTCTATCTACACTAGTTGCAAAAGCAGATAGCATCGCAACCCCCCCCCTCTCTTCCTAAAAAAAATACGACTTTTCGGCGTAGACATTTTGTGCACGGATTTCGTGCGACAACGAACTTCATCGACCGTGTGTAGCGTTCGAGACCATAGAAAGGAACCAAAAAAAGGTGATTACTCACTCTTCGATAAGTGCGCTTGATGTCTTCTGGCGTCGAGGTCTTTGGAAGTCCCAACGTTTCATACAACGAATCCCCGGAAGTGCTGTAGGGAGAAACAATAAAAAAAAAGGAAGAAAAATACCATTTTTTTTTTTTACTCCATGCCACAGAACAAGAGCCGTTTTGGAAATAAACGTCAATAAACTCCAGTGGGAAAGATTCTAATGGAAAGAAGGAAAATACAGAGATAAAAACGTGAGTGTTTTGTTTCAGACGGGGGCGATAAGATAGCCCCTCGAACCGAACCCTGGGTTTCAGAAACAAGAATTGAACTACAACTATGACTGTTCTGGGAAATACAGCATCTTGCTAGACTCTTAGCGCCTATCAGTAGATTTATATTATTTTCATAATTCGTTAAATGCGTTGCGGATACATGTTCAAAGCACCAACTTTAGTTGCGACAAGAGACCGCAATGTCGAGGTACCGCCTCTTTGCTGCCGTATCTCAGCTTTTCGGGAAGACGGGCTATTCTGTGACCAAAAAAGTACTGCAGTCTAGGATTTCAGTCGACGAGTAAGAAACACATAATCCCGACAAGCCAGTGTAGCCCAGATGGGCGGAGTTCATGAGTTGCGTCAAATGACACGGAGTTTAGCGGTTAGGCTTATAATCAGGGCGAATGCAACACAAGAGTTGATACGTACGACAGCTTCCTGCTCGGATAATCCATTGCGGAGGCGGTTGAAACGTGAAAACGGGGAAACTACTACGACCTAGCCACACCGTGGCGAAAGAAAGTTATCCTAAAACTGTCGGATTGCTGGGCATTTCAGCATCGGCTCCGAGACACATATGACGGAGACTCGACACTGGTGTAGCCGCGCTGTAGCACTCGGTAGCAGATATAGTGCAGCGGTTCGGTACTCCTCGATGAAATGTGTCGACCCGAGATTAGTGAGATTAGTGGCTCCTCTCCCTTTGGCCGCGACAATTGCGGGCACGGGCACGGTGGTGATAATAAGTAGCGCTGCAGTCGACAGCGATTAATGTCGACATTTTGTCGATCTAGACAACACTATTCTCGAACACGCTGTTTAATTTTGGTATCGACAAAACTGTAGAGCTTTCTTCGAATATTCACTCGTGAACATTAAAATCAAGCTATGAATTACAGCCACTGATCTCTATGATCGCGCATCCCCGCTTGGTAGCTGCAGCGCGAGTGAGGCCACCAAACGGCCATCTTGCATGCCAAAAAACGTGTCCCTGGAGCGTTGCCGGAGGCTAGCGGCAGCGTGCTGAAGACACGTTTTCTACTGGTTCGTTGTCATTCGCCAAAGAAGTTCTTTAAAATCCTGTGTAAGCCGTGATACTTGCCGTTGAGAACACGTGAAAATTTTTTATGGAAGCGCAGTGCCACAGCAAAAAGGCACATCTCGTCGAAAGCAAGTTTCGCAGGTCTCGAGGCGTGATCAAAGCTTCCTTGGCACGCCGAGGCGCTGCGTGTCTGTGGCTTCGCACGCTTGGAGAGCGATCAAGAATCGACACCGTGTATATGTATTTTACGAGTGCAATGTGTGTGAAGCCGTATGCGCCTCTGGAGCAGCGTATCGACAATGAAGACGATTTTATTTAATTTTTTTAAATGGTGTTTTAATGCTTCTTGGGAACATAGCATGCCGCCCAATTTTTTGTAGACATTTATGACGCGTATTTATGTGCCTACGAAAGAAGTAAAGAACAAGAAACTGAACCATCTCCAGTCTCGTTTCTGGGCCTCCGAAAACGGAGGTGACGTAGGGAGTGACGTCAAGTGTGAATAGTCGGTATCGATAGTATTTAGGAGATCGAGACTCTGGTTACCGCGGTGGGTTATAGCAGCGCGGTGGCGCGGTCGTTGCGCCGACTCTGTCAACATGGACGAATGCCGCTCTCGCGAGCGAGTTCGAGCTTCCGTTCAGTGACTGAACACCAACGGAACGGGAGTATGTGTGTGGCGGCCTCTGCCATCACCCGACGGAGACCGCCCAGCCGGCAACGAGCGGCCCGCATGCCGAAAGACGGACAGGGGGAGATGCCGAAGGGAAAGCGGCAGCGATCCCGCCGTTCCGGGATCCGGTTCCTCCACGGACGTCCTCTTTTCGTCGTCAAAGAACACGAACAGCAACCCACACGTGAAAACTAGCGTCGCCCGAACGAATACTGGTCTTCAGTCGACCGTTAGAACAGCCATCTACAGCTACCATTTTGCAAAATCTTTCCAGTACAGTGTTCTTTTTTAATTTTATTTTGTTGGCCCATAGTTGCTCGTTGCCGGTTTCGCGTCCAGCGTAGCAAAGAAAAAAACAATGATGCTGCTTTATTTACGGTTTAGTAATCATTTCCGATCCGATTTATACTTTTGATGGTTATTCAAGCGGAAATTAGAACAGTATTTCTAAAAATAGCGAACCAAAACGTGACCGAGGGCACGTTTTTCGTTTCGACCAATCGCTGACGCGTCTCTTGTGACGTCGCACTCCTTGGCCCCGCATAGGTCACGTGAGCTCCGCTTCTCCTGGCTTCTCCCGCAACTCTTGGGGCGTCGCCCCAGTCGATCCCAGTACGATTATTACCGCAACTGTTTAATTGATTTGCGCGGCACAGAAGCGCCGGTTTCGGCTGAAATTTGGGCAACGTGGCCTGAGACGTGCCTGGAACCCAGTTCAATCGCCAAAAAGATCTCCGAAATTGCCTTCATTGTCCCTTTAAAGAGGTACTCCACAGGTTTTTTCATTGTCTCCGATTTGCTTGAAATTTTGCTAAACTAACCAACAAACATCGCCAAAATACAGGGTGTCACAAATGAAAATTTACACGGTCTTTTTTACCGCAAAAATAAACTAGGCATCGCCGAACGCTCATTCTCCGCCCAAAGGTAGAGCTAGAGGTCACAACCAGATGCCAAAGTTTCAGCCCGATCCGATTACTTAATCAAAAGTTATAACTGATTTTCTGAAAATTTCAATGGGAAAATGGAGCCCATTTTTGCTCATTTTCGGTTTCTGGTGCCATAGAGCCCCATGTGTTCGAAAACTCCGTCGGCCACAATTTTCCCATTGAAATTTTCAGAAAATCATTTATAACTTTTGATTAACTTATCGGATCGGGCTGAAACTTTGGCATCTGGTTGTGACCTCTAGCTCTACCTTTGGGCGGAGAATGAGCGTTCGGCGATGCCTAGTTTATTTTTGCGGTAAAAAAGACCGTGTAAATTTTCTTTTGTGACACCCTGTAGCATCCCAAATATTAGGTCAAAATATTGTTTTTTCGCGAAGTTATTGAATTTACAGTTTTGGTCGTCACCGTGTTTTTCAAGCTCGAAGTCTCTACTGGCAACAATAAAAAAGTGACGTCAGTGGAAGGCAGGGGTTCACTCTTTGGGCTGTAGATTTTGTTTTAAACTGATTCGAAGCAGTTTCATGGTGTCAAATGAATGCCTGGGAAGCTCGCTGCAGTACCCGCGCTCCAGCACGGAACAAATGATTGGCATATTCTATTTTTTGGCTGCTTGCTCGACTGGCAAGCCTGCCTGCCACTGACGTCACGGCACTGAAAAGTGCGCGTATATTTGAATGTTGGTTTTTGCATCATTTTCATTTTCCGATTTCAAAATACCTATTATGAATTTCGCGATTCTAAATAGCATACCGGAGAGAGTAAAGGCCGGGGAGTCAGAAAATATAGTTAGTTGAGGTAGCTCAAAAAATCGGTGGATGATCCCCGATTTGCTTGAAATTTTGCTAAACTCGCCAAAGAACATCGCCAAAATAGTATCCCAAATATTGGGTCAAAATAATTTTTTTTCACGAAGTTATTGATTTTACAATTTTGGACCTCACCGTGTTTTTCAAACTGAAAGTCTCTATGGCAACAGCGAAAAAGTGACGTCAGTGGAAGTGTAGGGGTTCACTCTTTGGACTGTAGAATTTGTTCCCAACTGATTCAAAGCAGTTTCATGGTGTCAAATGAATGCTTTGGAAGCTCGCTCCAGGACCCGCGCTTCAGCACGGAACAAATGATTGGCATATTCTATTTTTTAGACTCCTCGCCCGACTGGCAAGCTGACCTTCCACTGACGTCACGGCCCTGAGAAGGGCGGGTATATTTGAATGTTGGTTTTTGCACCATTTTCATTTGTCGATTTCGCAATAACTATTATGAATTTCACGATACTAAATAGCATACCAGAAAGGGTAAAGGCCGGGGAGTCAGAAAATATAGTTAGTTGAGGTAGCTCAGAAATCGGCGGAGTACCCTTTTAACTTAACTCTGACGACTGTATTTGTATCTTGCGGCACTCGCGGTCCAGAAACGAGCTTGATCCAGCGTCCAGTAGCGACGGAAGGGGGGGAGGGGGGGTACGTCTTTGTTTTTTTGGTCGTTGGACGGTTTACAGAATACCGCGCACAACAGCTCCTCATCACTGATCAGTGCTGGCTCATTATCAACCTAATGCGTGTCCCAAATAGCGACCAGGCTCTTTAAATCGACCGCAAAAATCGGTTTCTTAAAGGGGCCCTGCAAGGACTTTTTACTGTCTTTTTAATTTGCACCGAACCTGAGCGCAGTGAACGAAGCCGGTCAGATCCTGCTGTCCATACGACTGCAGCGCCACCGCGTACATCCGGGATTTTTCCGAGTCGGCGCCTTATCCCACTACTCCTTTCTAGTATGCGCCGCCTTTTCCACCGCTTGGCGGCGGGTATGTTGACGGGTCATTTCTTGTTTCCGTACTTTATAAACTGCATTTCTTTCTCTTTTTCATCTATAATAGTGAACAAAAACTACTTTTATAAATAATTGAAACGGTTCGCGCCACTTATATTTTGTATTTCGACCAAAAAGAAGTTTTTAGTGGCTCTGACCAGTAGTAAGCCCAGGACCAAAGACGTCACATTTTGCGCGCTTTCGGTACCGCGGGTCGCCCTCGTCGGAGGAGGAGGTTTCCATGTTGTCCGGTTAAAATATGGCGCACTGATATTTAGCTACTCTTTCCGTGCCCGCTGGCTTGCCCGAACCCCAAGAGACGTGAAAACTGCATAAAAGGTAGACGCTTAAATATGATTGCAGGGCCCCTTTAAAGGGGCCCTGCAATCATACAACAATCATACAACAATCATACAACAATCATACAATCATACAAGCAATCACTACAACAAAATTTCGGCGCTCATTTTTTTGTGTATATGTGTTCAAAGGACACATCTAACATACCAATATCTTGTTAAAAAAAAAACACGAAAAGGAATTTTAATGCCCATCAACCTTGAGAGGTAGTGACGGTTACTGTCTCGCCTCCGGCCACGGCGAGAGAAGAGCGGAAGGGGGAACTCCCCTCTTCCCGAGAATTCCTTTTGTGCGTCCCAGACGTCGCTATTGTCCCTCTACAAGATTATAGAAGATTACCCGTCACTCAAAATTCTTACAGAAGCAGCCGCTTCCTGCGTCCTCTCAACGTCAGCCTCGCGGTAGCTTCGCTCGTCCCGAGACGATCTACGTCACGATTGCGTCGGATGTCACGTGCTCTAAGCTGGGCCTTCTTTGAGCGCTTGCCCCCAGAATGGGTCGTTTATAACAAAAAATAGAGCCACCAGGCTCAAAATACAAACGTGCGATTGTCATTTACGGATTTTGTGGATCATATTCAACCTATTTTTGAACACGACGGATATATTTCAAATTTCGTTGTAGTATCCCTTTAAAACTGCTTACAACGACAGGACACACTGGCGCAATCTATTGGGTAGCGGTGTAAACTTGGCGGCCCGGCATATTTTCCATTTGACTCGCGCATTATCCTTTCTTTCTTGGCCTGAAAAACTTTTGACAACGTTGTAAACGAGCCTTTCTTATAGGTATTACGCACATTTTACCTCGGAAATAACGCGAAACCTTCGCTCTTGTGAAATGCAGTTCCAGGGTCACCGCATAGATGGCGCCAGAATGCCAGTGTGTTCCCTCGTCCTAAAAAAATTTAAGTTTTAACAGATTTCGTCTCTCTCGGTCGTGCTCGGCTGAGAGAGTGTGAACGGGCCTTAACGCCTATGGAAACGCAGCGAAGCCACCGGTCTTCAAACCATAGGGCGCCTGTGGTTTGAAGACCGGCGGCTTCGCTGCCTCCGCAACGCTCCAAAACCGCAATTTTGCGACATGCAAGATGGCCGTCCGGTGGCTTCACTCGCGGGAGCGGGAAGCGAGCTACAGTCTTTTTAGACTTAAGCTAGGTGGCGCAAGCTACCGCCACTTAGAGCGGCTCTGTTTACCAACACGGCCGGAAGGCCCCGCATGTGCGGAAGCCCGTTTGCTCGAAGCCGGTTAACTCTAACCGCGGTTAAAAGTTAACCGACCTGCCCTACTAGGTACCTACAAGTACCTAGCCAAGTTTGAAGAGGGCTGGATGAGCGATAGCTCCGTGTTTTATTATGGGGCGGTGGCTGGTGTCACCTACTGGCTGTAGCGAATATAAGTGGCTTCTGTGGAAAGGTTCCCGAAATGGGGGGACCCAAAAAATGCGCGCTGCTTGGTTTTCGCGACGCAGCGTGGCATACATTTGAGCTTAAGAAACCATTTTTATTGCTCGTGGTACAAATAATTGGCAAGGTAAAACTAAATTAACCCTTGTTTGGAAATTTTCTAAATATTTGGCTGTATGAAGTGAAGAAAAGCCTCGTCGAAATTTCCTTCCGACTTCGAAAGAGGACGACGAAGTTGAGTCCTAAAAACGATGAGAAAGAAGTGAGCAGTGAAAGGCGGGCGGTACACCGGCAGCATGGTTGGCCAGCATGTAAGAACTCATAAATTGAAAAACCTGTAACTTGGCTCCACTGAAAATTGACCTATTAAATTACCCGAACATCGAGAAGAACGCTGGAAGTGTAATTCTATGATCCGCGCGCGCTGGCCTTCCACTTATAAAAGATTTGAAGTAAATAACCGTAATAAATCGTTGACGAACGCCCGTGCACGGCAACATTTGTTTTAGGCTTTTTGCTTCAGAACAGTTATTACTGCAGACGCCAGCAGGTGCAGCGCGTGTAACTACACTCGTAGCATGCACCTCGGTGCTTTTGAAATTTAGCAAGAGGTCTATGGGAACGCTCCATGCTTCTGTGTGCTATCAATACCCGGCCGATTGAGTCAAGGCAATCCACTTTCCAAAAACGTTGCCATGCCGACAACTATCGCGTTCATTTAGGCTTAGGAATGGTCAGAGTCGAAAGTCTATCTAAAAAATGCGGCGAGGTCATTGCTCATGTTTTGCGTTTTAAGTGAGGTAATGCAGCGCGAAAACCTCCTGCACCATTCATTGTTGACTAACGCGCCCGCTACTGCAGCTACTGCGACGTATTAGTTCCAAAGCGAGCGGAGCTCACTCACCGGGGCACCGCCATGTTTCCCCGCCGTCCTTACTCTGCCGGTCACGTGACCCAAAATTCCCCGTCGTAGGGAAATCCGGTTAACCGCGTTTAGTTAACCAGCTTCGAGCAAACGGGCCCTGGGCAAAAGCGGCCCGGCTCTCCGTGTTTTCGCCATTGCGCTGTGTGGCGTGCGCTCCTTGTGGACGTTGTAGGAACTCTTCTAGCTTTATTTGTGCGTCGAATTTCCTGACAACGTATGTCGTATGCTATGCCCGACTATTTGAGCTCGCTGCCCGAGCCTGAACGGCAGCGGTATCGAAACATACTGTGCGATGACGGCGTTGCCTTCGAGGATCCGTGCGCCGCAAACAAGGCCTGCTGGACTTCCGACGTGAGGTTGCTGCCACCGAAGTCGACGGCTCACTTCATCGTTTATTTAGTTTTTTCGCCAAGCCAGTTCACGGCCGACACGGTGCAGGCGTACGAGTCTCTCGAGGCCTAAGGTTACTTCGAGTCGGCTTCCGCACTGCCGGCGGGATCAGCAGGCTGTTGATCTGCCGAAGTGTATTTATTAATTGATTAAATACACACAGCGTCTTCAAGTCAAAGTATGATATTTTTCCTACCCTCAGAACCACAAGCATGACAAGCAGTAATGCTTTGTCCGTTCTGCAGTCTTGGCGATAACACGTTACAAGTAACGGCGTTACTAGGAACGCGTTACTTTTTGGACACAGAAACGGGTAACATATATATATATATATATATATATATACTTACGTCACTATATCAAGTAACGCAGTTACGTTACTCGTTACTACTTCCCAAGCCGCCGTAATATTGATGGTCACCGATTTCTATAAAATTTTCACCATGTATTTGGATGCCCTTCCTGAGCATGTGTATAAAATATCTCGGAAAAATATAAATTTTTTTAGAAGAAAATGAATTTTGAAATTTACATGTACACACCCAAATCACTTGTTGCAGCCCTACTGGCAACACTGAGCAAGAGCGGCACACGGAGGCTGCCATGATGGCGCTGACGTTGCCGTGACGTCACATGTTGGTCAGGGTGCTTGCTTTGTAGCTAGTTGGTGCTAGCGACTGTCTGCTTTTTACTTATGTTATCGGTTTATACAGTTATGTAAGAGCGCGTAATGGCGACTGGAGGAAATTGTCGTTGTGTGTGGAAGCGTCGCTTAAAACACGGTCTACTAAAACCGTCTATTGTCAGACCCCAAGATATAACAAAAAGTGCCTCCAATTAAAAGGCATAACGTCGATCAGTTTTTCTTAGCGTGCTAGCAACAAAAGCTGCCTTACCATTCCGCTTCGGAAGCGGCATCTGGGTCCACATGGCGGCGGATCACGAATGCAGCCGCCGCTGGCGGTTTTCTCGGAAGCGATGTCGGCGGATCGTATGAGAACGGGTTATCGTCATCGTCCTCAACATCTAGCAGCATATCCTCATCGTTGCTTGATTCAGACGAGCTTGATGAGTCCATTTTTATCCGCGGCACGAACACAAAACAGTGACCTGCTGCCAGGCTAGCCAGGCTCAAACTGCACACGTGCGAGTGTTTATACCATATGTGACGTCACGTCAAAATGGCGGACCAGTCAAGTGGCAAGTTAGTTTCGGTATCGGTTTCAGCGTATTTTAACGATTATAAATTATGTAAACAGTGTTTTCATGATTTAACCGCTGCTATAAGCTAAATTTTTAGTACCCTTTCCGAAAATATGTTTCGATAAAAACGCTCAAATTGACGGCGGAGCTGCCCTTTAAAGAAATTACAGTTCAATTTTTTCCGTGTTTTTAGGTGTGAAGCCATGTGAACTTCCAAGTTTTCTGCGTTTTTCTTTGCGTTTTTTTTCTTGTGAGTATTTAGGTGAAACCGTAAAAAGAGATGAAGTAATTATGTTCAGTTTCTGCATGAACATAATGTTTCTTTATACATGGGCTTATGCATACCTGTATCGTCAGAACAGTAAAACGTGTTAAATCATAATTTAAAAAGTAATGCAGAAGTAACGTGCGTTACTTTTTATCGGTAGCAGTAACGCTTTCCTTTTATTTTTAAATAACGTAACTCGGTAACGCGTACCTTTTATTTGCAAGTAACGAGTAACGTATTTTGTAACTTTTTTTCTGTAACGCCTACAACACTGCCGTTCTGTCACCGATCCCCTTCTGTTTAGTAGCACGGGCGTAATGAGCCTCCCACGAGCGCTTGGCCGGTGCTTTGTGCGCGAACACCGTGGGAACAAAATCCGGGGGGGGGGGGGAGGGGGGGGGGGGCGTCTCGATCAGACGACGGTTTCTCTGCACATCGGCAATTCCGGGACGGAGATTGAAATGGAAGCCGCACTTGCTTTTAAGAAAGTGCTTGCCGCACAAATGGTAGTTCGCGCGAGGTGACCATTCTTTTTGATCTACGGATATTATCCACCTTCTGTGCCTTTCAGACTCTGCCATGAACTTTTGGAAACTCTCTCCGCTACTTTTTTTGTACCTTTCGGTGCAATTAACGGCAACACAGGTTCGCGGCATGCTGAAATGCTATGACGCCCATGCAAAACGTGCACCCTTTTGCCCACAGCCAACGGCTCCAGCGCGATCGCAGCGCCACCGCAGCTCCGTGACGTCAAGCCCGCGTGTCGGTCTATAGCAGGGGTGGCCAGGCTGACCCCACCTAAGAGCCGCAAACAAAACCACGAAACTTGCAAGAGCCGCGGAGGGGGGGGGGGGGGGGGGGGGGGGCATTTTTTTCTTCAGATCAGTAAACGAAACTCGAACTACTTTCAATCTCCGAGTCAAAAGCAGCCCAACTGTACGTAAGGTAGCAGTCCCACAAGATTACCAAACCGCAACCTGCCTTTTGATTTAAAACACGTTCCATGTCTTTTTGAGGGAAGTGCTCGTGTGACCGGGGAGGAGGAGGGGAGGTGGGGGGGGGGGGGGGTGCGGTAGTGTAGGGGGCCGCGAGCCGCACTTTAACAAGCGAAGAGCCGCATGCGGCTCGCGAGCCGCAGCTTGGCCACCCCTGGTCTATAGGGTACAAATGAGGAGGCGCCATTGGCCGAAAGGGGGCTGGGCGTGTTCCAGGGCGCCTTCACAAATTCGAATGTGGCCAACCAGAAGCCAGAAATAATATCCTGGCGGTGGTCGCGAGAAACAAACTTAACAAGTGCACCGGAGTAACTCTCGATGACTGAAAATATGGTGCACGTGATGTTTCAATCACGGTCACTGATCTCTATGACAATTGCTGGATCGCGCTTCCTCGCTTGTTCGCTGCAGCGCGAGTACAGTGGCCTGTAGAGATTTAGTGGGCTCACGGGACGCCATTGCCCCTCGATCTCCTCCCACTTTATTCTGTTCCTGCCCTCCTGCATGTTTCTGAACCCTATAAGTTAAGCTGTTTCTTTCTCCTATTCCTGCGAGGCCTTCCTTCCACCCTCCCAAACCCTCTCCCCTGGATCTACATTTCGACCCTCATTTACACCGGCTCCCTCAGAGCTCCGGGAACCCCCAAAAATATACGATGTGACGTCCAATTCTATCGCCTATCGCGCTACCAGTGGTTCCACTGTAGTGGGTGCCCCATGCAAAAGGGTCGGAGCGAGCCTCGTACACCACCCTGTTAACTTCCATTACTCCGTACTCAAATCGTCGGCTCATCCCCCTTATCATCCGGTTAGCCTCCACCACCCGCTTCTCTATCTGCAAAGACTGTCCCCAGACCTCTGGGATGGTGCATATTTGCCAAGGGGATTCGAAGGGTAGGAGGGGGCATGACGTCAGCCGTGTAGCCTCCACAAGCCAAGCTCCCTTGACGCTTCGCCTCTTTCTCAATTTCCTCCTTACCCTCCTCACTTATCGGCCCAGCACGTGACCTACCGGACGGAGCTGCTTGCTTCACGTCTAGCCTTCGATCTGATAAAACCTACCGGACGGAGCGCGCGCAAGCCTGCAAGGAATGCTTCACAGATATTGCAACGTGCCCCCTCCAAGTACTTATTCGCGACTCCAGCGACCTATAGACCTTTTCCACAAGGGCGCCGCCATCTTGGAATGTCGTCACTTCCAGTATGGGCGACGACAAAATAATAAAACGTTTCAACCTGTAACTAGCAAAAAAATAGAGGGGAGCCAAAACGAGAATGTGTGACGGTTAGGCTTATGTCCTAAATGTCTTCTATTGGCGTGGCGACGGCAAAACAATGTTTTCGCCCATACTGGAAGTGACGGCAATTCAAGATGGCGGCGCCCTTGTGGAAAAGGTCTATAGACCCTTTCAGGCAACATTTCATGGGCGCCGCCATCTTGACGTCACGTGACCCTGCCGCCATAGCCGCCCTTCAGTTTCTCGCCCGTCCTCCGCGTTTTGTGCTGCACCGGCCACTACCGGAGCTTTGTTTTCGCGTTCTTTTACGTTCCGCGTTGAAATCGTGTGTTTTCTTTGGGTCTTTTCAATATTTCGGGCTTTCATTTACTCATTTGATATCAATATTTCAACATAACTCTTGTATTTTCTTATTCATGAAATGGAATCGGACAGCGAATGCATCGACGATACAAGATTATGGCTTCAGAGACCATGTAAGTTAATCCCATTCTAACGTTTTTGTCGCTAATAAAGGGCAGTCAACTCATTGCGACATATGCAAGTTTCAACTAACGCAGTAAGGCAATCCAGTCGTGCTTCTCGCTGCATGTGCGCGCTCGTTTCCGTAAAGCCGACCCGCATGTAAGCGATTTAGCGTGCGACGAGAAGAGCGACGGCGACAACGACTAGAGTCAGCGACGAAGATTTCTCACTGTCGTCTGTTGCATCGCTCGGTTTTTTGGGATTTCTAGAAAACGTCGCTCACCGTCTTGGTCGCTTGCTCCCGTCGCTTCCGTGCGGTTTGCCTCATCGCCCGACTGCCCGAGCGACAACGAAGCGGGTCACCGTCGCTTGTCTCGTTGCTCGCCGAATCGCTTGCATGTGGTTTATACTTAATATCGAGGCGCCAATGGTTCAATGGTGTGTGCATGAAAATTAGTTGAGTAAAAACCGCATGTAAGCTATTTGCCGAGCGACCAGATAAGCGACGGCGACCCGCTTCGCTGTCGCTCAGTCAGTCGCGCGACGAGGCAAACCGCATGGAAGCGACGGAGCAAGCGACCAAGACGGTGAGCGACGTTTTCTAGAAATCCCAAAACCGAGGGATGCGACGGGCGACAGTGAGAAATCTCCGTCGCTCGTCTCGTCGTACGCTAAATCGCTTATATGGCGAGTCGGCTTTACAGAAACGAGCGCGCTCATGCAGCGAGAAGCCTTACTGCGTCAGTTGCAATTTACATATGTCGCAATAGTGTTGACTGCCCTTTATTAGCGACAAAAACGTAAGAATGGAATAAACTTGCATGGTCATTGAAGCCTCATAATCTTGTATCGCCGACCCATTGGCTGTCCGATTCCATTCCATAAATAAGAAAATGCAAGAGCTATGTCGAAATATAAAGATCAAATGATTAAATGAAAGTCCTAAATATCGAAAAGACCTAAAGAAAATCCAAGATTTCAAAGCGCAACGTAAAAGAACACGAAAACGAAGCTCCGTTAGTGGCCTGTGCAGCACACAACGCGGAGCAACGGCGAGAAACTGAAGGTCGGCTATGGCGGCCGGGAAAGCGCGCGAAGGGCGCGCCGACTGGTGGCAGCTCGAGTAACTGACTCGCTGAAAGCGTCTATACACGAACTCATCTCTGTTACGTCACGGCGCGGTGGTGGCGCGTCGGACGCACTTCCGGTCCGGGGCTGTGGGCGGAAATGCCCATCTGAAACGTGCATTCCTGCGTTGTTTTGAAAGGAACCAGACAAAAACCTGCCTTCTTGTCAAAATGCTGCGACTGGGGCTGTACCAAAAGGGTCGAGAAAGGTTTGAAGGTCAGTTTTCATGCGCTCAGTTCGTCCGAGAACGTGGATATGTGCCGTGGAAAGGGAAAACCAGACGCCGTCAGACCACGATTGCTTGGGCGGGAAGCATTTTGGGTTGAATTCACGGATACTTCTGGCCACCAGATTTATTTGTTTTGTTCCAAAATGAACGCCGGAAAACCGTCAAATTGTGCGGACCACCGGCGGACTACGTTCAGTGCGTCTTCAAGTTCAAACGGTCGCCTGATCGTTCGAACTGTCGTCTGCTTTTTCAAACGTTTCTGCTTGTCGTCTGCTCTTTTAGAGGACACCGGCCCGTAGACCAAACGTTGGCCCGGTACTTATTTTTTTTTTTTTTTTGCGATAAGAAGTAAGTGCAGGCCTCAAAAGACTTAAATTTGAAGGTTGGTAAGCAGGCTTGACGTAAACAGTAGATACAAGGAGATGTTGATCATTGTTACCAGTGGCCATCAGCGACTTGTTATGCCTGATTCACTTGGTTAGATTCTGCTTGCGATTTTAAGTATTGACGTCGACCATCTCAGCTACGGTTCACGCTTTTGCAGTCCGAGCGACATCGCTACTGAAAACTGCGAGCGAAATCTCATCATGTGAATCAGGCTTTAGTGTACATTCTGTGGCGTCCACGCGGAATGAATCGCCGCATGTCAGATTATTCACGCGAAGTTTTGCGGTGTAACGAGCATCGTTAATTTCGCTGGCGCCGCTCAAGTAGTCAGACATCGTTAGGAGGACGTAGAGGCAACAATTCCAACGCGAAAAAGAGCGCGGGGACTCACACCGACGCCGACAACATCGCATTTCAATGGTTTGTTTATGGGCGACGGCGAACTTCTTGCCCACACCCCCATCGCGCATGCGCGGCGCCGGTGGCGTCCGCTAGGGGCGCTCCGGTTTGTTTGTAAACATGAGTTGGTGTATAGGGGGCGCCACCACCAAACAAACATGGCGGAAGAGTCCAGGTCGCGATAGCGGCGGCTCGGCCGGGCCGCCTGAACAGGTGGCGCGTTCAATTTAACAGATTTTCTTTTGTTTAATGTCCAATTTCATAGGTATTTGAACTGAGACAGTTAAGTGTAGCCTGTGCAGATAAACTTGCAAAGCATAGCTTTGATTTGCCGGTGTTTTTTTGTTCTTTTCGTGTCAAACTTTCGTTTCGAAGATTTCGTTCAAAACCGAAACTATGGGCTCCGGGGGGACGGTAATATACTAATCAGTTTTGATCATCTAAGGAAAGCGGCGATGACTATAGAATTGTTCCACAGAGAGTAACTTTTCAGCTAACTCGCATGCCTCGACCATGCGACTTATCTGTCCGCGAAGTCGAGCTTTTTTGCGTATCCGCGTTTACGAAACAGCTCCAGTCGTCTGCTTGGCCAACAACACAGGCTGCAGGAAAATTACGAAAATTAAGCAACCGCTTCTTGAGCCAAGGACCATGTTAATCCGCCGGCGCCCCACTAAGCAGCTGATACTCGTATTTCAATCCAGGTTTTAGTAGCAATCGAGAAGTCATTTTGACGAGCGGGTTATGTATTATATTACGTACTATGGGGTCCCACTAAAGCGATATTAGTATATCCTTCGGGTTGAAATATGAGCTTAGTTGACTAGCTATTAGGTGAGCTGCTGAATAAAAGTATATTTGACAGACGGAGACATACTACTTAAACTTAGCCAAATGGTTCTATAGCCGGCAGCACGGAGACAAACTGAAGAGAGTCTTCATTGAAGATCCACGCAGAACCTCTCTGCATTGAACTTTGGTTCGACCAATGTAGACATATATTGCTGCTGGCTTCGACGTCCTCGTAATATAAATATTGGAGGCGCGATAGGTCAAAATGCCGTGACAGCTTCTAACATTGCGAGACTTGTCTCCCACCTTTTGAAAACAGATAATTTCCCTCATTCGTCATTTGCAGCGAGCAAGCTTTCCTAAATCAAGTAATTGCGAAATCAGCCCAACTCCTTCAGTGTGATCCAGAGGCTTTTTCGGCGAAAAGCAGCCAAGATGAATAGCCAACGCACCGACCGGCGTGGGTGGCTCAAACTTGAAGCTAACCGGACACAACCAAACTCAAGAAAAGCAGCTATCGAACCTTCCCATGCACTTGACTGCAACATTGATGTTCCCTCCAGTATCAGTTACCAAGCACTCGTCACTTTGAATGCGATTCGAGACAGACAAGAAATCAAAGAGTTTTTCCGTGATTCCTCCCCATCCAAGAAATCGAAAGCACGCGACCGTGTGCTGTGGAGTAAACGGGCTTTCAAACACGTAATAGAAGAAAACAATCTACCGAGGCTTCACCACACTAATGATCACTCAGGCAAACTTAAGAAATATTCGGACCATCGTCAAATTACATTGTTCGCCACCGCGCCGACAACACGTCTCCGTGAAAGCCACCAGAGACGCGGAGGGGCGCGAAACTATGGTGCCTGGATCGCGTCTTCGACTGGTGTGTTTAGCGTCCTATCCCGCCCATACATCAAAAGTGGTCCCAATGTGGCAACAAATGACGCGAGTGTCATGCTGTTGCCTGTCGCGATCCTGGCGGTTGGCCGTAGAAATGCTGGCGAAAAGCACGAGCGAACGCGAGTGTCGCTTTCGTCACGGCGTCCCTTTAGGCGTCCCAACTTCCGGATGCTCTAGCTTCCGTGAACTGTCACAGTGGAAAGCGACCTGCAGCAGAACAGGCGTCTGCCACTTTAGCGCGACTGTTGGGGCGCCGCCAGGGTCGCAACAGGCGACAGCATGACACTTTTATGACGTCACCAGGCGGAAATCGAGGGACCACTTTTTTGAACCCGGTAAACACACCAGTCGGAGACGCGTTCCAGGCACCATAGCGGAGCGACCTGGACCGGCTGGTTCCCCATAGAGTAATATAGTAAACGTAAAGAGAGGACACAGGAGCCGATTCGCGGCCCAGATAGTGCGTTTAATACCCTCCGCTACGTGGCGTTTTTCTGCAATTTGGTTAAAATTAATTAAAACTCTTTCTGTGAAAAGTATTTATTTTTTAAATGGCAATGATTTAAAATTGTTTAAAGTACTTAAAACGACTAAATAGTTTAAATCAAATACGTCACAAAAACCACGTGATGAATGGCGCCTGTCATGGCCTGCCTCCCTGCACGCCGTCGCCTCTGCATCATTCTGCATGGCCTCTGCTTGTCCCTGCGTCGTTCGTCTGTGCCTTGCGTGCCGTCCATCTGTGCTTTCTGCTGCATCATGTTCGGTCGACTTTGCATCAATCAAGGTGACGCATGACCGCCCGCGTGCTCGCATGCTCGGCGTGAATTCGTGGAGCCGATCGGTTCGAGCTTCTCGCGCTGTTGTTTCTGCCGGGCTGTCTGGCTGCACTTGAAGGTGTGTGCATGTTGATTTTCGAGGAGATTGTTTTAAAAAAAGAATTTAACTTACGACCCTGCATACGACATTGTCCATGGGTTTAAAGATGACGGTGTTGAACGAACCTCTAACATTGCAGATAGAGCCTTGGTTGTAATGCTATCTGAAATTTCCAGGGGGTGCGTTTAGCCCCTTGCATACACTGTTGTGCACACTCCAACAACGTCTTCTGTTTAACGCAGTCTCCCCATTTATCTTATTCGGGAGCTTAAAGGGGCGGTGCAACGATATTCAATTGGAATGTTTTTCACTTTGCACGAGCTTACTGGCACTAATGGGACTCAAGGATACTCGCACACAACGCCACTGACCAAGAAACTCCTTTGTTGCGCTGTAATTTCGAGGACAAAACCGAGTGTTTTCATTCAATCTCTCCTTCGAAAAACCTGATGACGTAGCTGGGCGGTAGCAGTACCGCCCAGTGACGATATTTGAATACGGCTCATAGATTGGACCCGAGCATGGCGTGGACACTCGATTTGGGCTCGTGATAATCGATAGCTCGAGAAACACTCGGGTAGTGTCCTGTGTCCAATCGCTGCAATGACGACAACAGCCGAACGTCAAACCATAACAATGTCTGGAACTCAGCGCGTGTCCTGCCAACCTTAGCGCATGGCTATGATCAACATTGGCGGTATATATTTGGCTCCATATCACGGGGCCGCTTGTTCTGGCTGTGAGTTGAGAGGGTGAACTCTGCTCGTTTTTCTTTATTTTTTTCTGCGACTTCGATTGCGTGTGGTGAAAACGAACGGGTATTTCACAGATCATTAACGTCAGGGATTCGTTCTAAGCGGTATTTGTGCAAAATACAAATATCAGTGCATCGCCCCTTTAAGACTGTTGGCTTCACAGTAAAGGCTGTGGTCTGTGGTTAGGGGGCTTCAAACGTAAGCTTGGTGTGTGTGGTGATAAGCCATTTTTTGAAGTTGACAACGAACACGTTTACTCTGTCTTTGATGTTCCGCACCTTCCCAAAACAACCAAGAGCAATCTCCAAGCCCACAAACTTTGCATTGGAAATGAGGTCATTGAGTGGTCTTCTATTGTTGAACTTCATTGTTCTATCCATGAGATGAGCTGGCAATTGGCTCCGAAGCTTACTGAGAGATATTTTTTCAAGAACCTTTCTGTAACATGGAAGAAAATTGTGCCCCACAGGTACTGAGTGCCTCACTCTTTCTTGCAATCATATCCCTTGTTTATGCCAAGGAACTTCCTGAGGCAGCCATGGCTACAGCCTATTTTTATGATAGGATGTGCATACTTTTTGATTGTCTAAATAGCTGAAAAATTCAAGAAGACAGGGCAGAATTTGCGTCATGCCATTCTGAAGGGAGAATCTGAAATATTTTATTTTCTCCACCAGTAACTCGTATGGATTTCAGCATGGCAATTCCAAAGTAGGAGGCAGCCATAAGCCATCATTGGGTGGCAAGTTACTATAAAAAGTGTCCTCATTCTCTGGGATGAGCTTTCAAGCAGCCATGACTTTAAGTTCTTACTTACACGACGCCTGCAGCAAGACACACTTGAGAACGTTTTTGGAGCTATATACGACAAATGCTGGGCTGCAACACAAACCCAAATGTGCATCAGTTCACCTCAGGACTAACACCTCTGGATAAAGAAACTGTTCAAACTGTCGGACAATGAAAACGTAGAGGATGACAAGGCTGACCTCCTAAAGGAGTTGCAAATATCTTCGCACCTAGACAGTTTAATTTCAGACATTGTGGAATGTCTTCCAATGGATAACTTCCCGCCACTAGAGGATATTTCTGAGCTGGCATCAGACATCAGGTCTAACATAATTGATGACTCGTCCACTTTTTTATTACGTTTGCGGCTATTTGATCAAGCTTTTGCTTGAACAGACAACTTACAGCTGTGGCTGTTCTCAGCTGCTATCGGATGAGTCTAATAACTTGACCAGGCCTCACCAGTACTGTCTTGTTCCTAAAGCATACCACGTGTCTGGAAAATTCTTCGGGAACTTAGTAGCACCATCACAGGCTGCCTTTCATTTCATTCAGCAACTAGGGAATCACTTTCTTTCCATAATAAAGAGTGTGACACATGTTCGAGGAGTGTGTGCCGCCTTGTATAGCACACTTTGAGGTCTGGGTGGTTTTAGCCTTTGCCCAGAGGAGTACCACAAATGGTTTTTAAACTTGTTTTGCAGAATACGCTTGTGTTGACAAGTTTGATTTCTTAACCGGAATTTGGACAAAGTTCGGTTGCACTCTTCAGTGGCTAGTAAGAACGAGACAGGTTTAACTGTTAATAGTGTATTAACAGAGGCGGTTGCCAAACCAAAAACAAAAAGCGCTTATTAAGTGGGCGGTGCAGCTTGCTCTCCAAATATTTGTTTCCCCTTTTTTTCAGCGAATGTGTATCACGGCTCCCTAACAAAAATATTTGTCCACTTTCTACAAAATTTCGATAGAAAATAGTGTATAGAGGCTAAAAATATTTGAAACAAAATATATCCACTTTCGTATCCACTGTCCATTGTTTTTAGCCGCTTTTTTCTGAAGCCATATTTCTTTTCTGAACAATTTCGGGGAATGTTTAGGGAGGTTGAATCTTGTCAGATTTCGAATACAATTTTCATTGTTTGGTAATGGCTCGCCCGCAGTGAGTTTGAGGCTATGCAAATTGGTGTTTTTTTTATATTTGCCGGAAATCGGGAATTTGTACTATCCGGCATGTGCTTCGCACTGTTATAATACCCTTATGACTGGTAATGATAGCGATGTCTTATTTATTTTGGGACTTACTTCCCGTACCCGAGTCGGCGTGAAAGTGAATGCATCATACAGCATGTTCTCCGTGGAAAGGTGTTGTTAACTTGGTTCCGCTAAGGATCTATTACGAAGTGTACGATATGCCGAAGTCCTTCATATTCATTTATTTTTGTGAGTATCGATCTCTTTCGTATAAAACATACAGAGCTTCTGAAGTAAATCATGTATACATGAATGCGGTCCAATAAAATGTGTTCGAACCACTTACTGTTGTTGACCCCAAAATGCTCCACCAGCCAGGATTCAATGCGGCAATTGTGTAACTTCAATGCTTTACAATAGAAAAAGAACAAGACACATATATACTTCTGCTTCGTGAAGTAAGTTGAAATATTGTTTGACACATTTTGCACGGACTCTATCGTAAAAAATAAAGCAAAAGTGCGTCAATATTAAAAAAACAAAAAAAAAAAACAAAAAAAAACAGGGGCTTTGGGAGTCAAGGAGCTAGAGCCGAGCGAGGCGGGGAGGAAAGAGAGAGAGAAGGGTACCGGAGAAGCAGAGCAGAAACGCCGAAACCGAAACTAACTTGACCGGAAACGGAATCAGATTATACTTAATACCGCCCGCTAGGAGCGCTACCTGTCACTGGTCTATCTGGGCCGCTGGGGCCTATGGCAGTGTCCGCTCTTTACCTTGTGTATATTACTCTATGGGTTCCCGGTTTTCCCGCTTGGCGGCATCCGTTTTGCTGGAGTCGCGAACATACCTCGGCAAACCTCACTCATGAGGGCCCTCACTCACCCTCACTCACCCTCATCTTCACAGGTGAGGTGAGGGTGAGTGAGTTTCTGAACCAGGAAAATTCATGAGTGTGAGGGTGAGTGAGGGCCGTGAGGGCTGTGAGGGCTGTGATTGCGGTGAGGGCCGTGAGGGCGGTGAGGGCCGTGAGGGCTGTGAGGGCTGTGAGGGCTGTGAGGGCTGTGAGGGCGGTGAGGGCCGTGAGGGCGGTGAGAACCGTGAGGGTGGTGAGGGCCATGAGGGCGGTGAAGGCCGTGAGGGCGGTGAGGGCCGTGAGGGCGGGCGGTGAGGGCCGTGAGGGCCATGCAACTCGGAGCAATTCGAATGCGTTTGAAGCGGCTGCATCCAATCAGGGACGCAAAATTTTCACGTGATACCTCGTGCCGGTGATGATGACACCGAAAGACTTGGTTCTGGTTTGAAATCGATCGTTTTTTTTGGAAATAAACTGTTTCAGAAAGGTGCATTAGTATTCTTAACGAGATTTAAATGCATAAAAACACATTTATAACGCGTAATTGTGTCTAAATAGTGCAAGAAAAATAAAATTTTATGATGACGATGGCGAATTGCAGCAATTCGTTGCTGCGTGTGATCGCGGGCGGCCCGTGTTGCTGGTGTTGCGACGTAAAGTTTCTGGGCGAAATTGCCCCATCTGAAGCTGGCCTGAGTGGCGTGAGGGCCATCAGTGCGTGAGGGGTGTGAGGGCCGCAAGGGCGGTGAGGCGCGTGAGGGCGGTGAGTGGCGTGAGGGCGGTGAGGGCCGTGAGGGCGGTGAGGGCCGTGAGGGCGGTGAGGGCCGTGAGGGCGGTGAGGGCCGTGAGTGGCGTGAGGGCTATGAGTGCGTGAGGGCCGTGAGGGCGGTGAGGGCCGTGAGGGCCGTGAGGGCCGTGAGGGCGGTGAGTGCGTGAGGGCCGTGAGGTTCAGTGAGGGTGAGTGAAGGGCTGAAGGTGAGTGTGACTGTGAGGGTGAGGGTGAGTGAGTGGCTGAAGGTGAGTGTAGCTGTGAGGGTGAGGGTGAGTGAGGGGCTTAGGTAAATGTGGCTGTGAGGGTGAGGGTGAGTGAGGGCGACCTAAAATGCCGACCTCTGGTCGCGAATAGACCTTTTTCCGGAAGTGCTCTTTTTAGCCTCGACCGCAAGGAGCAAAAGCGAACAATAATCTCGAACCCAGACGCTCACGGGGAGGGGGGGCTGCGTCGGCCTGCACCGCCGCTTCCCGTTGAAGGCTTCTATGCTGGTGTGCCGACTGCAGTTTCGCCGGCATCGGTCCTGTTTACCGCGGTATGTGAATATAGTGCCCGTAATGTGAGAGCCGTGTGTCCATACGCCACTTTGCCGCTGTTGGTTTCCATCTAGCCGAGCCAGAAAACATCTCGCGACGAGTTGATCGCGCCGCGAGTGACGAAGAAGCAAACATGGCGACGGTTCGTGCGATTGCTTTGGTGGCTCCGGTGTTGAGTGTCTTCAACGTCCTCGTGAGAAGATTCCCCTGCCCTTCGAAGTTATCGCAGGCACCACGAGTGGCACGAAAGATGTGGAATCATCGTCTCAACTACAAATAAGCAGGCCTGCACGAGCAACAACGACGCCGAGCAGGCGCTCGGCACAGTTGTGTCGTCAGATGTTCTACAACGCCGAGATATTTTCATTTATCATTTGGAATGGCTTCAAGAGTGGGAAATTAATCTATTTCGCAGATTGTTAACGCCGAGGTGAGTGCCCTCCGTTGCAGTGCCGTTGTCGCGCGAAGTGCAGAGAAAACCGGGTGGCGATGGCGGCGGTGCTCTTTGATCGCTTTGATCTTGCGCCGTCGGGTTCATGGAGTCCGGAGTAAACGTACGTACGTGCGTCTGCTGGATCGGTGTTTTGGACTGCCACAAAACTCTTTCTCGCGGGCATTTACCTTGTGAAGCTTAGTAGCTCATTACATTTCGTCGTCGACTGCGCTCATTTGACTACGACGGACGAGCCTGCGTGATGTGAATTTCACTGCCTAACGAGGGCTAATAAAATATCACCGCGAACTTCTGAACAAACGAGTCGAAGTTTCGTCTGTTATCATAACTGATCGCCTGTCACAATATTAATCAGTAGCGTTCCTAGACTCCGTCCCCACAGGCACCCTGCTTCGTTGCCCGATAGTAAGTGTCTCCTGGTACCTCGTAGAATTCCAGCTCCCACTTCAAGTAAGTACCATCCTTTAGAACTGGCAATTAATAGTTTCGAACCCAGACGCTCGCAGCGTGTGTGTGTGTGTTGGAAGGGGGGGGGGGGGGGGGGCGTGCTAACACACTCGGAGCCCTCGTTTTCGCCGCTTCGTGGCGGCAGACAAGGCGGCACATTACAAAAGAAAGCTAATCCGAGCTGTCTATGGAACTAGACCCATTCGCTAGTCATTTCATGAAACGTCGTGGTCTCGTTTTCATTCGCTAAAACGGCGTTCGATCAAGTAAACGCCTCCCACTTATTTCGGCTCGGCAGAGCCGCAGAAAGGCAAGCAGATCGCGAAAATCGGTCTCAACCGTGCCACGAATGTAATGTCGTATACAAGAAGCCGACAATCAAGCATTTGAAAGCTACAAGAAAGCGGCAGCGAAATATTTACTACGCAATGAACCCGGACTGAAACGCGGATGTCAAGGGTCAGCAGACACCGAGAACATTTAAGACAAGAAAGGTTTTCTCTTGTTTTCTCGATCGAGATGGGTTCTCGAATGTTCACGACATATTATCTGTTGAAGAACGGGCCGCGGAGGCTTCTGGTGAAGACATCTTTCACGATGTGCCGGTGCATTCGGACAGCCTGCCGCATCCAGCTCCCCAAAGCAACGCCGCCAACGCAGCCCCCCCCCCCCCCCCCCCCCCCCCCTTCCTGCCTGCCAGTTCTCTCCGCGTGGTGGCGCGAGCGTAGATAAACATGGCGGCGCCCTGGAATTGGCGCGGACACTGGTCTATAACCTCCTTGATATTTGCACACAGAAGTTCGACTTATGGACAGTGTTGCCCGGCTTCTACACGAATATTTCAAATATTGGGAAACAAATAATTTATTAGTTTATTTTATACTTTATACAATGGTTACTTATGTTTACACCATATAAAAGCGAAAATATGCGCTTTTATGCCTTCGTTAGTTAGTAATGTGTAATGTGAACCAGTGATGCCAATACACTAAAAAAATATTGCAATTTTCCTCCACCAAATAGTCAACTCGAATTTTTTTTTTTATTGTCTCACATGCGCACAAAAGTTGAACTTCACTCGAACCTTTGTCGAACATTACGTTGAAAGTTCGAAAAAGTCGAACTTGGTTGACCTCGAACCTGGGCAGGCTCTGGCTGAGGCCGAGAGTAAGGTTCCTTTATCCGAGAGGACACACTGGCACCACCTAGTGGGTAGCAGTGGAACACTGGGGGGGTCCCGTATACTTTGAATTTCTTTCGCACATCATTCTTTCTTCGCTTGAAAAACTTTTGACAATGTTATAAGTAGGGTTCCGCGTTTTCGGTTTCTATTTTTTAAAAATTCGGCGTACTTTTTTCGGTGTTTATTTTAAAATTTAATTTTCGTTTTTTTTTCGGCGTATATTTATGCCCACAAAAGTTTATCGGCTTTTTTCGGTGAATATGAAATAAACACCAATGGACGCCGGATCAGATGATCCTTGTAGCTCTGATATTTGTGATCACTCAAAGAATAGCGGCACATATGCATTGAAAAAGAAATTGACACCTTATTTGGCAAATGCGTGCAACTCTAAAAAAAAAAAAAAAAAAAAAAAAGCAAGTACAGACAAGTTAGATATGAAGCCTATGCCCTGAAAACATGGAACTTTACCTTCTGCACCTCAGGACTACGTGATCTTATTATAGTACACACACACGTACTTTCTCAGATTCTCCTCGTTGATTGGCACTATTTATTTCCTGTTAATATTACCCTGAGCTTCGAGAATGCCCTCTCAACGCTAACACTGGACACTGGCAGGCTGCTGAGATGGAGCGCTGCCTGAGCCAAAATCGGCCAATCAACTAACTGTGACTGCCAAAAGAGACACGGCGCGACGTTTTGAAGCTCCACACAACATGCAGAGCTTGCATCAAGTCAGTCTTCCTTACAACGAGTTTGAAAACACGATCGTACATGGCGAAGTCATGGGGCATTTCGCACATCACGTTCCGATCAATGATGCGTACATTAAACCAAAACGTTGTGATGGCATCCGTGTATCCCATACATTCGGACACATTTCGAGAGTCACTGTCGTTCCACTTTTTCGCCACGGCTCTGCGGTACAAAGGAAGGTCAAAGTGACCTTTTCCGGTTAAAACTGAATTAAAAAAAAAAAAAAAAAAAAGAATAAAAAAAAATTTACCTTTTTCGGTTAAAACCGAATTTCCAAAAATAGATTCGGCGTACTTTTATCGGTTTAAACCGAAAACTCCGAACCCTAGAAGCGAACATTTCTCATAAGTAGTACGCACACCCGTGAGCGATATGAAGGTGAACAGCCTTCTGCTTGTTTTTGACGCTCCTGCAAGTTTTGGAACAAGCTCTGTTCCAGAAGAGTGCTAGAACGCAAAGTTTAGAACCCCCAGCCTCGTACCATTTGAGACGTTGAGAGTTAATATAACTTTAGGGAGCCGTGAAACAGGCAAGAAACCAGGTAAGGTGTTCACCTTCATAATGCCGGCGGGTGTACATTTGACCTCGCAAATACCGCCAAACCTTCGCTCTAGTGAAATGCAGTTCTATGGTTATTGCATAGATGGCGCCAGCGTGTCGGTGTGTTCTCTCGGAGCGCGCCGGCATAGCGCCGGGATTTGACCAGATCCGGAATGGAGCACACGATCCGAAAGGGATCACATGGACGGCAGATTCGTCCGATCCGACGTCCGATCCGATAGTCCGAACGCCGCTCCGAATCGCCGCACGCGACAGTTTGAGACACACGCTCCCGACCTTGCATGCGACACGACAATCCGTTCGGCTTTGCCCAGGAGATCCAAGCACTCCAGCGGAGGTCCGCGTTCACAGATCTCTGGTCCCAGATTGACGGTTTAGCTCACACCAGCGAAGTTAGAAGCTCGTTCTCGTTAGCGCGTGCATTCTTTGCGGGGCCATCTTTCTCGAATGGGTCAGCGGGATCCACGCGTCCGGCTTCCCGTCGCCCGTCCCGTTTTCTTTTTTCGTCCCGACAGACCCAGTACGTCACCATGACGTTCGCGCTAGCTGTGCTGTCATTGGCTGGACGCATCCGACAATCCGTCCGCCGTGCGAAACTATCTGGCGAGTTGGACGCCAGATTTGGCGAAAAATTTGGTCGAAAAATTTGGTCGAAAAATTTGGGCGAAAAATTTGGGCGAAAAATTTGGGCGAAAAATTTGGGCGAAAAATTTGGGCGAAAAATTTGGGCGAAAAATTTGGGCGAAAAATTTGGTCGCTTCAGACGTCGGATCGGCGATCCGACGTCTGAAGCGACCAAATTTTTCGGATCAGGCAGTCGTATTGCCGGATCGGACGTCGGATCGTAGGGATTTTTCGCGCATGTGTCTCGCGCTATCAAACTTTTCGGATCGGGCGTTCGGATTGTCGGATCGGACGTCGGATCGGATGGATTTTTCGCGCATGTGTCTCGCGCCCAATATACAGCTCTGGGATCCCCAGGGGAACATGACCACTGCTCCGGGATCGGCGGATTCCTTCCCGTAATTCAACTGCCCGGGAATTCCCTTTCAGCGGCCGCCGCTGTCGTTTCGAAGGCGTTTTCGCAATCGCCGCGCTAACACGTGTTCGACGCGCGAGCGGCAGGAATGGCCTCAGGAGTTTTCTTGGCAATGCAGTGGAAGGTACAGGCCCGGGTCCCCTCTCCCATTTTGAGTGTGCGTGGGCTCTCCTCCTCTCCCCGGAAATGGGGGAGGAGGAGAGCCTGCGTACACTCAAAATGGGAGAGGGGACGCGGGCCTGTACCTTCCACTGCACCAAGAAAAGTTGTCGCGGAGTATAGCAAAGATTGCCGGAATGCCCGTAGCGCGGCAAAACGAACCGGCTGTCGAGCCAAGGGCTACAACACCATACAAGGGGAAGGGGTACGCAAGCGGCCATCGGGCGAGATCAGGCGAGATGCCCCGCAAGAAAGGAAGTCACGTGTGTGCGCCGAGGGCTGGCCCGGCTGGTTTCCGGTTGAATCCGCCGAAATCGTCGGCGAGCGACTTTTCTCGGATCCAGATCGAGATCTGGAGCGGGAGCTAATCCAAAACGACCTGTGGAACATGTCCGTCTCGGTCCCGATCGCCCAGGGAAATAGGATCGCTCCAGAAAAGTCGATACCGGCGCGCTCCAAGACGACCAGTGGAATTCGCCACAAGGAATCACAAGTGTGTGAACGGGCCTTTAATAACCGGTATTGTCTCAGTCGGTCGGAGTCGAGCGCAAGTCTGTGAACGGGCCTCAACATGTGACGTCACCCGCGCCCCCCTTCTTTTACGAGCGCTGAAAAATTTGAATGTTGGTTTTAGCATATCACCCTCATTTTCCGTTTTCTCAACGGCTTGTTTGAATTTAGAGATAGCACGCTGGAAAGAGTCGGGCCTGAGTATTTCGAAAATGTGTATAATTTAAATACCCCCCTTCCAAAAAGAAAAAAAAATTGGAATTCAGTTTTGGAGTTAAAGGGATACTTCAACGAAATTTGAAATATTACCGTCGTGTTCAAAAATAGGTTGAATATGATCCCCCATATCCGTAAATGACAATCGCACGTTTGCATTTTGAGCCTGGTGGCTGTATTTTTCGTCATAAACGGCCCACTCTGGCAAGCGCTCGGAGAAGGCCCAGCGGAGACCACGTGACATCAACGCAATCGTGACGTAGGTCGTCTCGGGACGAGCAAAGCTATGGCGAGGCTGACGTCGAGAGGATGGCCTAGTCGTTCCAGCCACCGAAGCGGCTGCTTTTGTAAGAATTTTGAGTGACGGGTTAATCTTCTGTAATCTTGTAGGGGGACAATAGCGACTTCTGCGACACACAAAAGGCATTCTCGGGAAGAGGGGAGTTCCTCCTTCTCTCTTCTTTCGCCGTGGCCGGAGGCGAGACAACCTCCGTCACTAGCTGTCAAGGTTCCTAGACTGGCATTACAAGCGAGGCGTTAGCAACATCCACCAGGTGCTCTTTGTTAATCGTTTAATTCGTTTTAAAATTCATTTTCGTGACTTTTTTAACAAGATATTGGTATGTTCGGTGTGATGCTGCTCCTTTGAACACATAAAAAAAAAAATGAGCGCCGAAATTTTGTTGTAGTATCCCTTTAAACTAACTAGCTACATTTAAAAGTAAACATTTGACAGAAGTCTGTCTGGTTGGGGAAATGATTATTAAAATACGACGACCAACCAATCCCTAAATCAGGGGCCCAACGTTTCGAAGCCGGTTCGGCTTCTTCTTCAGGGGCGACTATGGGGGAAAGGAGCCGCAATCTTCTTTTTCCTCTATGACGGAGGCGAATGTGCATGATCCCATCTTCTTCCTCTTTGATCGTTTTTTTGAAGACAACTGGTGGAGTCCGTTCACATACACAGATGGCAGTGCACCAAGAGACCTATTAATGTTTGTTGGCGTGGTCTGAATGTGCCAAGATTCAAGGAAGAGCCTCCGGCGAGGATTAGTTTCAATGTCCAGGATACGTGCGTTTAGAAAGTCAATGCGGTGGTCATTTTTTTCAGTGTTCAGCAACCGCGCTGCGCTCTTGATTGAAGTTGCGCACATCAGCCTTGTGTTGACAAATCCGTTCATGATAGTTTTTTGTTTCCCCGATGTACGAGGACGGGCACTCCGCGCAGGGAATCTCGTACACCACACCTTGCGCTTTCTCTTTAGGGGGCCGATCTTTTGGTCGTGGCATAAAGCGTCCAAGGGTTGAAATTGGCTTGTGGGCCATCTGAATGCCCTCCTTTGCTAGCACCCGTGCCAGCGCTTCACTTGTTCCCTTGATGTATGGGACGCTGATGCGCGTGGTTGGCCGGCGTTTCGTGTCAACCTGCGACTGGCGGTGTTGTCGGTTGCGGTTTTGACGACGGGCAATTCGGTGTATGAAGCTGCCCGTATATCCGTTCTTCTTGAGGTCGCAAATGATGGTTTCTTCTTCTTTTCGTCGGTCAGAATCAGTTGAGCAAAGGTTCTTTGCCCTTGATAGGAGTGTGTTTACCACCGATACTTTATGGCTCGTTGGGTGGTTAGAGTCAAATTGTAAGTACCTTCCGGTGTGCGTTGGTTTGCGGTAAACTGAGAACTCGAGATGGTCTTTCTGCCTTCGTACAAGCACATCGAGAAACGGTAAGGTGTTGTTTTTTTCCCGTTCCACGGTGAATTGGATGTTGGGCTCGATCGAATTGAGGTCTGTCAAAAAGTTGTCTACTTGAGACTTCTTCATGACGCAGAAGCAGTCGTCCACATATCTTAGAAACACCTTGGGGCTTTCAGCAAAGGACTGGAGAGCCTTTTGTTTTATGGCTTCCATGCACAGGTTTGCCGTGGCGACAGAGATGGAGGCCCCCATTGCGGTTCCACTTGTCTGCTTAAAGTACTCTCCTTTGAAGCTGAAATAAGTGTTACTCAGGCAGAATTCAAGGAGGCGGCAAAGTTCGTCCACGTTGAGCTTGGTCCTGTTGCTCAAATCGCTGTCTTTCTCCAGGGTGTTTCTGGCAGTCATGACTGCTAAGGAGACCGGAACGCTTGTGAAAAGGGATATCACGTCAAAAGATACCAGAATCTCTTCGGCGCTTATCT
The DNA here is from genome assembly GCF_016920785.2 of Ixodes scapularis. Classification (NCBI taxonomy): domain Eukaryota; kingdom Metazoa; phylum Arthropoda; class Arachnida; order Ixodida; family Ixodidae; genus Ixodes; species Ixodes scapularis. The sequence continues at coordinate 41,822,008 of NW_024609838.1, read as the reverse complement.
TTAAATGCGAAATCTGCTCCACGAAGTCGCTGGCATTGCGCACATATGTCGGGGTTTTCCCAACAAGAGGAGAGATAGTGTGATGAAGGTAGTTTGACAATGCTTTGAGCGGAGAGGTGGTGAAGTCAACGATGGGTCGGAGGGGGACGTCAGGTTTGTGTATTTTTGGAAGTCCGTAGAAACCGGGAGTAAAGCCATTCCGGCAAAGAAGGCGCAGGTGAAGGCTCCTGGAATCTGGGTGACCTTTGAAAATATCCGTAAGCATCTTGTTTAACTTCGTCTGGACTTGTGATGTTGGGTCTCTCTTGAGTTTTTCATGGCACATTCAGACCACGCCAACAAACATTAATAGGTCTCTTGGTGCACTGCCATCTGTGTATGTGAACGGACTCCACCAGTTGTCTTCAAAAAAACGATCAAAGAGGAAGAAGATGGGATCATGCACATTCGCCTCCGTCATAGAGGAAAAAGAAGATTGCGGCTCCTTTCCCCCATAGTCGCCCCTGAAGAAGAAGCCGAACCGGCTTCGAAACGTTGGGCCCCTGATTTAGGGATTGGTTGGTCGTCGTATTTTAATAATAACTAGCTACATTTTTGGGAATACCTGCCATTTACTCTTATGGGTAATTATTATGGGTAAATACAAAACAGTTAGAAATGACTGCAAATGAAGGTGATGCTCAAACCAACATTCAAATTTCCTCGCGCTCTTTAGTGGGGCAACGTCACAAGCTGTAGGAATTGCAGGTCCAACGGCAAGCAGTATGTCGCCATATTTTTTTTGTTGTACTGTCTGTCTATGCTGGAAAAAGCGGTGGAGAAACTGCATCGTGACGTCACCGGTGGGAGGAGTCTAATCTCCATCGCCAACAAACTACATCGGAAGAAAACTGCACCGTGACGTGTCCGGTGACGTCGCCGAACGTTGGCGATTGATTTGAAACTACATCGTTTTATTTTTCCCTACTGGGAATTTAGGAGAATAGCCGAGTAGGCTAGCGCACACCAGCTCGGAGCACGTGGAGCAAAAGCTCGCGCCGCAGAACCCGGGATCCTGGGCTCAATCCCCGCTCCTGCCCGTTTCGATCTGGATGAGCATCGTACCGGGGTGCGGTCGTGTATCACTACTGCGTGATGCACGTTAAAGACCCCGGGCTAGCAGTCGTACTGCACTGGCCAAATTGCTTATCTACAGTGGGTAACAAAACTAACAATGTCGCCATGTTCAGGCAGACTAACTTCCTGCTGTATAAACAAATAACGACTAATTTTACTTTTTGGCTGTATTTGACTGCGTTAGTGCAACTTCTCTCGTGCTGCACGAGAAAGAAAAAAATGTTCCTTCTGGGGTTAAATTTTCGGTGAAGTAGGAAGCAAAAAAGAAGAAAAGAGAATATTTTCCTCAAGTTGGGTTTGTGGTAGAAGAGGAGGGAAAAGAAAATCAGTCGTTAGTAACAAGGTGTGTATGGTCTTTTCTTTATGTGTATGTTTATTCAACTTCAGCTGGCCTTACCTGAAGTAGTTGCTTTAAAAAAAAGTATATCTTTCCCTCTCTTACTCTCTGAAGTATGAACGAACTAGCTCAACTTAAGCCTGTTACCGTTGCTTGTTTGGCTTTTCGCTCAGCCAAATCGCTTATATAGGGTGCAATGAAAACACTCCAATGAAAACACCATCGTGTTGAATCGTGTCAGAGTATTTAGAATATTTATCGGTCACGCCGCTGAACTTACATCGCTCGAAGAACTTCTTTTTTGTGAGCGCCTTCTCTTCTTGAGTTTGTTCGAAACACTGCCACTTCGATCCGAGGCAATCGATGATAGCGTTGATGCCATCACCAAGCACGCGACTCACAGAGCACTGGTGAACACCAATGTTTTCGTCGCTCCCGACGGTTCACTGGAAGCCGGCAGCGGCGTGAAAACGTAGAGCTGCGAGGACTTGTTGTTCGACCGTCAGCACACGGGGCCCTTCACGACAACGCTGGAGCTTTCCACGAAGCTGGTTGCACAGCCAGCGAGTCACCCCTATTGAAAATTCCATCAAGCTACGTAATTTGGGACACTGACTGCCAGTCAGCAGCCTTGGTGGAACGTGATGGACCATCAGACGTCATCTGATGGTCCATAAGATGACGTCTGACTGCCACTGCCAAGGGATTTTCATCAACAAGGGCAGCATTTATATAAGAGTAAAGCTATACGCACTCATAAATATAGCCAAATGCCTCAATAAAAAAAAATGTTCGAGAAAAAAAAAAAAGCAGCACCACCGTGCATCGAACCCGCGACCACATGCGTACAAATCGGACACCTTCACCGCTATGCTACGCCACACTTAAAAAGACCGCGACTTGACTATTCGTTTTATACGAAATGCTTTGGCTGCAAATGCAGTTAAGCCGTTAGCATGTTATGCAAAGCACTCGTACATCACTCGCCGTACTTCAGTTCTACTCACCTGCCATGTAGAGTACTTTCGCGTCGTAGAACGATCATTTTGTTCGCGCATCACCGGCCCAGTAGACCTGTGCACACTGTCGTCTTCAACTACACCGCTAAAGTCCCTTACATCGTCGGAACTCACAACAGGCTGGGTCTTGTCGAGTAGAAATTCTACTAAAACATAAGACATTGTAGTGCCCGGGCAGGATCGACAGGTTGGAGCAAGCGGGCAAACAAAACGAGTCGAGAGCGATCGTTCATGAAAGCTGGGCGAAGCCTCTATGGGCGAAGCGAAGTGCAAAGTGTCGCGTTCCCGCTTCGGCGGGCTTGTGATCAAGGTTGTCGGTCGGTTGCGTGTCATATCTCTAACGTCAGCGGTTTTATGGGCTCACGTCCCCAAATCGTTTTCTCGTGCATAGATTACTTTTCGTATTCATAGATTTGACGAAATAGTAGTATCCGAACGAACTTTACGTCCTTTGACCGTATGTCTGTCTGCACGTCAAAGCTTTCTGACGTACAGTCAGAGACAATCGATGTACAGTCAGAATCACCACCAAGACATCCTGATGGCATTTCGCGGCGGCCGACTGCCACCAGGAAACCATCAGAAAGCCGACAAGCGGGGTCTGACTGGAGTTTGACTGTCGGTCAGAGTAACTTGTTGTCCAATCAGACATGCTTGACGTACAGTCAGGCACAGTCAGCGGTCCACTAGAAAACATTGACTGCCAAACAGGGTTACATTGATGGATTTTTCCTTCGGGACCCGTTTGGTCAGCCGGTGTTCGCCCACAAACCTCGCATCGCTCGTCTCGAAAGCATCCCGGTGATCTCTAAAAACTCGATCCGCTGGCGAACCCAACAGTAGAGATGCATATGTTAGGGTCGCCATCTTTTACGATGCTGATTGATCTCTTTCGTCTCAACCACTCGGTTAACTGCATCGTCAAAGTGCATCGTGACGACATTTTGACGTCACCGCCAACTGCATCATTTTACGAGCATGGCTCGAACTGCATAAGGAAAAACTACATTTCAACGTCATGTCACCTGACCCGAGAGAATAGCCAATCAGTGCCCGATGCAGTTTTCTACATCATTTAGTTTGCGTTCCAGCATAGATAGACTGGAATAAGCTTTTTCAGCATTTACTTTGACTTAAAAATTAGTGCTGAAGAAGCTCGTTTATTTGCGCACGCACACTGGGTAAGGTTCTGTAGCGTGCTAACTTACCACCGCTTCACGCTGTGGTGCTCGAACACTCCCGGCGACCAATCCTCCAATTAGCCATTTGCTATATTACCCAAGCATCAAGGAGAATGCAGGGATTGGTGTTCCACGCGCCACACGTGCGCGCCTTCCACGTATAAAAGATTCGAAGTAAGTAACCAAAATAAAGCGTTGGCGAACGCGCGTGCAAGATATACTTTGTTTTAGGTTTTTGCTTTAAATATTTACTACTGCAGAGGCCAGCACGTGCGGTGCGTGGAACACCAATCCCTGCATTCTCCTTGATGCTTGGGTAATATAGCAAAAGGTCTATTAACGCCACCAAGCTTGTAACTTGTCGGGAGTAGGCTGGACGCCATATTGGAGGGCGCTGTTTAGAGCGCATGCTCAGATCGAGCTTAAATCAATAGGCTGCTATAACCGGCAATCTTGATGGTGTGGAATGCACGCTGCAGAAGAGCTGTGCAAGCTCACCATCAGCACGCGCTCAGCATTCGCGCACAGGCATGGCTGCCAGTGAATCCTCCCTACACTAGGGGTGGCTAAACTGCTTGCGACTTCCCTGGGACATCGTCATTCGATTTTCCGAGTTACTATCGCACATCCGCTAGGGACACGCAACTTTGCAAAATGCATTAAAAAATACAAAAAAAAAATTAAAGTTTTTATTTCTTGTACGATCATCAGGCCAGACTTCGTACCTCAGGTAGCAAAGAAAAATATGGAAACGGTTTTCAAAACCTAGATTGGCGCAGCACTATAGGAGACGACGCACCACGTGTCAAGTTTTGAAGAACAGTAGCTGGAATGTAGAGCACTCAGCCAGCTTAAAGGTTAGCCTTCAATCACACGCGACTAATACATGTTTGTTAACAACGAAAAAAAAAGTTTCGACGGTGCAAGATAACTGCCTATCTCTGTTAATGGAAAAATCCATCCCCTCTTTACTTGAAGGCCGGTTCACACAGCGCAGAATCGGCGCTGAAATTCTTATTTACCACGTGCTTTTCAGTGGTGAGCGGCGGGACAACACCAATGCGTAGGATAACTCGGCACAGCATCAGCGCCGCATCGGTGACAATCCAGTGCCGAATCGGCGTTGCGCGACATGTGTGAACAGGCCTTTTGACCGAGTGCTGGAGAGGAGGCGAGGAGAGGCTCGCCTTCTCTTCAGCGTGGACAATCTGGAAGGAGTAGGGCTTTGTGGGTGGCGATTGTCCCGCTTCCCTAACCTGCGGCAGTTCGGCATATCATGAAGCGCAATTGTAACGCCACAGGTGCTACAAAGTGGGTCCCAACACGCGACCGACGAAGTTTTACACCATGAGAAACAGAAACAAACGAAAATAAGGTCACAAGTTTATTCAGTACTAAGGCCAAGAACAACACAAGCAGACGCCTCGCAGGGCCGCCAAATGTCCTCAAGTCTGGAACCGCGGCTAAGAAGTAGGGGATCCGCCTCCGGAGGTTGAGTGAACGGTTTCTTCAAACGGCACTTTGGGTTCTGTGTTTGGAGTCTCGCTGCGTGGCACTGGTTCCTGCCGAAGAACGAACCGCAGACAGAGACAGGTAAGCCAAGGAGCAAAATAAAAGGCCACATTTCATCGGACGCACCAGCCGAACAACCCAGATGACAAAAGTAGCTGGGTTAAATTTGCAGCGTCAACCGAACAGGTAAACGCAAGGCGGAGAGTGGACACGAACTTCGTGACAACGTCTGCGCCGAGGACGCCCTTACCAGGACCGTATACGGCACTGTCTACCTAGAAGGTGGCAGCCCTGAGACCTTATTGAGAGGCGACGAGGACACGAAGGAGGGTGGAAGGGATGTTAATCCCGACGCTCCTCACGGCGGTATTTGAGAAGAAACAGCACAATAAGAAAGCAAGGAGTACCACAGAGCGCTAAAGCACGCCAATCGGGTAATGCATCGTACGCACCACAATTTCTGCCGAAGAATCCGGCGGAGGGGCGGTGATGAAGTGTCGAACCCTGAGAAAGTACCGGATTTGGTCGTTGCGCTGACGAACGACGGCGCCCCAAGCAGTCACCTCGGCCTTGGCGCAAGCACCTGCCTTGAAGACAACAGTGTCCAGGAGCGTGAGGAGGGTGGTAAAGTCTGGCGCGTCAGAAGGGGCGCGTTCGGGCATGGCGATGGCGGAAGCAGCCATGTGCTGGAAAAGGACTCGGTAAATAAGAACGGGCGGAAACGTAGAAAAGGAAGAGAGCGCGTGGAACTATACCTTGTCCAGGGCGGCATCCAAGACCTCAAGCGCCTTCAGAGTGTAGCTGAAAGTCTGACGAGTGCACGCAGAAAGAGTCTGCACGGGATGAGTGACGACGTGAAGGGCACCCACGGCAATTGTCTTGACGTCTTGTGCCTGCTTAGTGAAAGGAAGAGTCTAAGGGTGGTCCGGACATGCATCCTAAAAGTCCGTTGGATGTAGACTCAATTTTCAGTATATTCCCGTTACTTTAGTGACAGGGTAAACATTCAGTAGATGCCCGCCTACAATGCCAGCTTTGTTGCCTTTAACTAAATCCCGATGCACGCGGCGTCACAGCCCGTCAAAAGGTAACTGCGTGCCGGAGGCTGAGCGTCTACTGGGTTCTTAGCCCGTCACTGACTGTAGCACCGTACGCACCTTGGAGACTCCGTACTCCTTGACGCTGGCGAGCTTGGAACGGCCGAAGGCCACTGTGTCGTTTAAGATCTCCCGTGGCTGCTTGTGGGTCACGTCGGGGTAGACGGCTTCGAGATTGTCCAGCCCTCGGCAGGCAAGACGGTCGACGTACCTTAGCTGGGGACTGAACTTGTCCACTACAGGCAGACTTTTTTCCACGGCGTACTGGACTCCGATCTCGGCCAGTTGCAAGGGGACGGCGACGAAGGCGTAGCTCTGCTTTGCGCTATCGTAAGCATGAGTCGCCACGCCGCGGAGGGTGGTCACAGCCGGTAGAGCGTTCAGGCGGGCCGCGAAGTTGACGCGAGTCGCCTGTGCGACTTCGGCCGGGGCCTTTCGCCTGGAGGAGGAAGCTTGAACTTCAGCACTCATCTCCTGAAAAGCAAACAAGCAATTGACAGTAAGGCTACAAAAATCTGAGCCGAGAGAATAAAAGAAAAGCTTGCACGACCCGGTAATGGTCGAGGTTACATCATACGGTATTCTCAGAAGCTGTTGCGCTTTATACATCAGAGTCCAAACTTACCGATATTTTTCTGCGGTATACCTTAGAACGGAAAACCGACTGACCTAGACTACAAGGAATCGACGCTCTTTATATAGATTTTAATTTGAAGGGAACTGGCATCACCTACGGCTTCCCTTTGTCGATCAGGCGTTGTTTGTTTTTATGCCCGCATGTATGAGAGAGTAAAAAATACTGCAGCATCATGAAAGTGTGATTTTGAGCGCGCCGCGCGCTTTCGGCTATCGTGTTCGCTGGAAGAAAGAAGCACAATAAGAGATTCACTTGCTGTTGTCAAAAACAAACGGTAGTTGTCTGAACGCGCAAGACACGGGATATGAGCGAGTGCAGCGCCGTCATTTCAGGACTGCTGATTTCAGTTCTACTTGCTCTTGAAAGAAGAGGTAATGTCTGTTTGTTTAGTTTGGGGTGAAGGGAAAGGGGGAAGCTAACGTCCTTTTCTGGCGCCAATAGGACTTCGAGCTTTCACCACTTGGGGCCCTAAACTCGTCAAACACCAAGTTGGAGCAGAATGTTCGCGGAGCGCGCTGATTGGACGTCGGCGAAAAAAGCGCGAAGTCATCGTCGTGATAGGCCAATCGGTGCGCTCCGCCAACTTCGCGGCCCCAACTTTGTGTTTGACGGGTTTAGGGGCCCTGATGTCTTCTTTGTGTGAAGATCGTTAAAGCACAGGGGCCCTAAACTCGTCAAACACAAAGCTGCAGCCGAAAGTTCACAGAGCGCGCTGATTGGACGTTGGCGAAAAAAGCGCGAAGTCATCGTCATGATAGACCAATCGGTGTGCTCCGTCAACTTCGGCCCCAACTTTCTGTTTGACGAGTTTAGGGGCCCTGGATGGATCTTATAAGCAAGTATTGCCAAGGTGAGGCATGCTGGGACGCACTTGAGCTAAAAACAGCGGGGCGTCGCCGCCATTCTAGTCTGGCGCGGCGGCGAGCAATACGAGCGCAGCCTGCAAAAAGCGTGCGTGGCTCCTGTCTGCAGCGCCAGTGTCTGTGGTGAAGACAAACTTTTGCTTTGCAGGGAGCATGCACACCAGGGAATGGGTTATCGTGCAGCGAAGCGAGTAGCTTTTGGCAGTCCCTCGCGTTAATCTTCCGGACTGTTGCTGGTATACGAGGCATCCGAGATTATCGCGCTCTGTCCAGATGAATTATAGAAGGAATCGTCGGGCAGCTCTGTAGACGAATTGAAACGCGAGTGAAAAAAATGAGACGTTTACAAATCTCTGAAATGCGAAACTAGAGAGCAGCTCTTGAGGAGGAGGAGTGAAGGGTACAGAGGGGAGGGTATGGCCCCTTTTCCTCCTCTGTACCACCCCTCCTCCTTCCCTCCTCCTCCACTCTTTCTTCTCCTCCTCTCCCCTCCTCCTCCTCCCCTCCTCCTCCTGCCGCTGAATTTGTTCATGGGTGACGTGACACGGAGTCGTGACGTCATTTTCCCCGCTAAATTTAGCGGGGAAACTGAATGGGTGTTGAGGTCACGTGACGTCAATTTCCCCGCTAAATTTAGTGGGAAACTTTCCCAGCTAAATTTAGCGGGGGAAATTTCCCGCTGAATTTAGCGGGGAAACGTCCCATAATGCAACGCACGCGGTTACGCGGATGGCGACGCCGCCTTATAGTCGGTTACAGGTTAAGGTGCAACCCCACCCTTGGTTAGTGTGATTCTGAACCAACAGAGGGCGGTGGGATCGCCATTGCGAAGATACGGAAGAGCAAGTCTCAGTTAAGAAGAAAGTTACGGCCACAGAAAGAGATCGGTGGCTGGAGGGAATGCACACAAAGACGGCTCTGGAAAGCCATATATTAAACAAAACAGTTATTGGCAAAGAAAGCATTTATGACAATTCTAGGGGAAGCTCATTGCTGTTTGAGGCGAGGACGGGTGTTCTGCGAACCAGAACATACAGAGTGAAGTACCAGGAAATTGATACAGTGTGTACTGGTTGTGGAGAGGAGGACCAGACGGCTGAGCACTTGATACTCTACTATAAAGGGCTTCACCCTATGCGTACCGAAGACAACATAGATTTAATAAAGTCATTGGGTTTTAGAGACAGCGAAGGGAGAGTGGATTTCAAGACTGTAGAGATTACCAAGCAAAGATTAAGTGAATGGTGGCAGAAATCGAGAGAAAACTAGGGATTTTCTTATTCACCGATGACAAGGGGGTTTCATAGCCTCACTTTCTTTGCACTGCGGAGTGAATATAGATTTCACATTTAAATATTCTAAGCTTAAATGGTAAAACAATATGGCTAGGTGGCGTAAGCTACCGCCCGATGCAAAGGGCTCAGCCGTATTCATCCATCCATCCATCCAGGCTGGTATATCAATGCAAGAAATCGTGTCTGGTGGCGCTTCGATACAGCGGGGTATTTTCTACATCCTGAATTTGACATCCCTAGTCCTTCGTTTGTTTTTCTCTGCACGAGCTTTCTTTGGAACGCGCACAGCTGCGCCAGTTCTCGTGCAGGGGGCCAGTTGCCTACGCTCCGAGCTCACGTCTCCAGCAAATGGGGTCAGAGAAAAACGCGCAAATCGTCTTGAGCCAAATGGCGAGACACATGATCAACAAAACCACCGACGTGTTGAAAAATATAAAATTGCCTGTGCGCCGTTATCGGAGATTTCAGAGGACAATGACACGTATTTCAATGTGATCAGATTTATATTGTCACGAATGAAGGTGACGAGAGGACGAACAGTGAACTGAAAAAAGGTTTAATCGGCGAACTTGTGCCAAGCAAAAAAAAAAAAGTGAAGAAAAGCGTCGAGGCAGCAGAAAAGCAGGCGGCGATTCGGCAGCGTAACAGAGAGCGAGGGCGAGACTAACTCGACAAGGTCGCGAGCTGCTGCTTATCTACAATGCGTCACTATCTCGAAAGTTCGGCAAAGAAGGTTCGAGCGTCGCGCGCTCGGGGTGAGGATGAAATGGCACTTCCGAGAACAAGGAAGCAGGGCGAAAGTTTCGTCTGGTGCAAGAATGAACGAGAATCTTCTAGAAGTCCGTGACCGAGCGTTCCTTTCTCGGCTCCATGGGCGGCAATATGACGGGACGGCCCTATTGTCGTGCATATGTCTGGCTTTTTATGGATTTTTAAGAAAACGTGATGACGTGATAGACCTGGGTTTCCAAAATTCTAGCTTGAGGAATTAACTATCTAAAAATCAAAACAAATGAAGTATATTTGGGCGGTCAGGTGTCTGATTTAGGTAGCTGGGTATTTTTTTTTACCAAAAGCCACGAGACTGGAAAACACAAAAAAATGACAGTCAGGTTTAGATGTTGAGTTTGGTAAACCCAAAGTAGAACTGCTGCGGGCGTCATAATAAAAAAAATTCCGAGGTTAAAAATTAACTCGGCGATAAACGCCATGACTGGCCAGGCAAAGATTCTGGGTCTGTGGATAGCTTTTGCACATAGTTCAAGCAATGTACAGAATGTCACAAAAAAAAAAATTACATTTTTTATTTTTTAGGGCAAGAATAAATTAGGCATCGCCAAAGGCTCATTCTCCGCCCAAAGGTAGCGCTAGAGGTCACAACCAGATGTCAAAGTTTCAGCCCGAGCCGATACCTTATTCAAAAGTTAAAAGCGGTTTTCTGAAAAGTTCAATGGGAAAATGGCGGCCGACGGAGTTTTCGAATACATGGGGCTCTAAGGCATCAGAAACCGAAAACGGGCAAAATGGGCTGCATTTTCCCATTGAAATTTTCAGAAAATCACTTATAACTTTTGAATAGGGTATCAGATCGGGCTGAGACTTTGGCACCTGGTTGTGACCTAGCGCTACCTTTAGGCGGAAAATGAGCGTTAGGCTATGCGTAGTTTATTTTTGCGGCAAAAAAACAAACAAACAAACTGTACATAAATGAAAAAGACGGAAACGGGTAGAGTTTGACGTTGCATACAATATAATGTAAGCACGCGCATGATAGGCTGACTAAAGCGCGAAACAGATGTACGACGAAATCGTCCGATCCGACGTCCGACCGCGCAATACGACGGTCGGAGGCGAGGGTTTTCAACGCTCTCCGATGCTACGAAAACCCTCTCCCCCCAAGGTCATTCCGGCAGTCCGCACGTCGGATCGGAAGGTTTCATCGTACATGTGTTTCGCGCTTTAGAATGAAACAGCCCTACATTTTACACTAGCGTTGAGCGTATCGAAAGTTAAGGGTGCATCAAAAGCTAAAGCTTTTTACACATATACTGCTCAGGCCGTTATATTTGAATGCTCATAGTACTTTATTACCCTCAGATTTGGTCTAAGTTGTCTCCTGATTGCTTACAACAGAAAGAAGAAAACATTCTAACTCTGGGTTGACAGAAAAACTCTACCTGCTGACAGCTGCCAATAATCTCGGCGCCGATTATGAGTATTCACTGCATGCCAACGGTCGCGGGCTTAGAGCAAAACAACAATGTTTACTCAGGCAAGCGATCACATGTGAAGCTTAGAATATTTTGCATTGAATGTGGCACACATGGCAAGTTGCATAGGTTTCTTTTTTTTTTTTTTTTTTTTTTTTTTACAGTCCGCGAAATAGAATGCTTTTGGGTTACCTTGGTCTATAATGCATGTAGCACACAAAGAATCATCAAATAAATCTCAGTGGGAAACGAAAACGATAATGATAAACAACCGTGTAATCACGCGAAAACTGAGGGCATTGCACATATACGGAAGGTAAGCGTTGTTTCACTGAATACATTACCAGTAAAGTATTTGGTTTTATCGTGCGAGCGAAGCGGAACATACCAGTGCGAGCATACCGCCCTGAACTACACTTCCAGTGAACAAGCGTACCATCTAAAGCATCGAGCTCGCTTTTCTAGCTTTTGGTGCGCTCAAACCTTTGAAAACACAATTATAATCAATTCTATTATTTCAATTATTTTTATTAAGTGCGCCTATGTATGTGTGTGTGTGTGTGTTTTCTCTTTTGCGTTCACTAGTTATTTTCTTAGTTATATAATATTTTTTCTGAAGTCTGACACCATAGTCTGTTTCATGATAAGTAAGAGCCGCATAATCAAAGGTGTAGACAAAAAAAAAAAAAGAAAAAAAAAAAGAAAGTGAGCACGCCAACCTACTTTAAAAATGCATTGTAACGGCGCATTCAAAATTAGTCGTTCGTTTTTTTAGAGAGCATCAGTTTCGTAGGGCGACATTGTTACCCGTTGAAGATTATAAAAAGTGCCGTACAACTGTTGGCTCGGGGTCTTTAACGTGCATTACGCAGTATATGTGGTACGTGATCCCACGACGGTAGGATGCAGATGGGCGACTGAACCCGGGGTCCCTGCTAAAGCCCCTTGATAAAGACGTTTTTTACAAGTACCGCCAACCATTGTCCTGGAAACACGCAAGACACGTGCCACGAGCGGGTGCTCCGCCGCCGTTCGCTTCCAAGGGTTAGTCATTTTAGTGCTGCGCCGCCATTTGCCTCCAAGGGCCGCTCGAGAGACGGGCCTCGTGCACTGGCACATTTGACGTTACTTGAAAGACCAACGCAAACACATCGAGGTGATTTAAGGGCTGTTTATACTCCAACGTAACGTCGACGGGCGCGCGCGCCCAACCGCGTTGCCTGACGTTGCTACGAAAGGACAGTTTATACTCTGACGACAGGTGGAACGCCTCGCAACGTAACGCGCCCCGGCGCGCGCCAGCGAAGCTCACGTCGAGGCGGGCTGTTTATACTCCAACGTAACGTCGACGGGCGCGCGCTCCCGAGCGCGTTGCGTGACGTAGCTGCGAAAGGAGAGTTTATACTTCGAACACAAGTGGACCGCCTCGCAACGTAACGCGCCTCGGCGCGCGCCGGCGAAGCTCACGTCGAGGTAGGCGCTGCTCGAATCTCGGCGTCGGCCGACGACGGTCGTCACCCAGAATTCCTCGCGCGAGCGTCAGTTGGTGTGCGAAGTTCGGAGTGCGAACCGAGCGATCTGACGACGGACGAGGTTGAGCGGCTCATTGAAGCGGTGAGAGAGCGCGAGTGGCTTTATGACGTCGGTTCTCTAGAGTACAGGGATTCCAAGCGAAAAAAGAATGCCTGGGAGTCCGTGCGCATTGCCTGCGGCATAAAGTCCGGTAAGTTGACTTGGGTGATTTCATGTGCGCTTTGCTTGGCGTGACGACATCTGGCCATTTTGTTTCGAACGCTTTTTGTGTGTGTGTGTGTGTGTGTGTGTGTGTTGAAGCGCGTGAAAGAGCGTGTCCCTGCACGCGCGCGTGGCGCTGACTATGCTACGGCTACAGTGTACTGGAATGCTTGGGTAGTGTTTGGACCGGAGCGGCTCGGCAACGGGAGCTCGTGAGGCCGCGTGTATTGACAGTTCGTGGCGGCGCTGTAGTCGAGTTATCCGGCTCGCGCAGCCCGCCTTTTTTTTTCTTTTTTTCTTTTTTCTCTTTGAGCGGTGCATGTAGCGAAAGCTAGGAGCGCGAGCTCATAGCGTTGGCAGCTGCCCTTGGTGCACGGAAGCTCGTGCCGCCGAGATGTGCCCTAGAGCAAGGAGCTCGCGCTTGTAGCCTTTCCTGCGGTACAACACAAAGTGAAACTGAGTAAGGGCACGTAAAAAAAAAAAAAAAAAATCGGTATTTTCAAATCTTTTTTTTTTTTTTAATTTTTGCGGTAGGCAGAGTGTTAATGAAATGTTTGATGGGCCATGTTGCAAATGCAGCTTTAAAGGGAGCCATCATTAAAGGCCAAACTAATTTAAAAAGTTCGCTAACAAACAACGAGCTTTGAGCGAAAGTAACAAGGCGTTCGTTTTTGCTGTGTTTGTCCGTCCATTTTCGTTTCTTCCTCAAGCTTAATTATCTCTACCAACCCGCTCGTTCTGTCCTGAGATATTCATCGCTATAATTTTGCCTTTCTTCACTTAATTAAAAAAACTGCGCGCTGAAAGCGCGAATGAGGTTGTGCTGATATTGATGCGTAGAAGAATGACGCAGTTGTTTCTGTCCCCTCGTCACTAACTCGACAGCGTTTCTTCGGTGGACTCGCCGGCGCCACACATCAACACGACTAAGTTACTATTCTACGTATTATTTTCATAACGCGGTTTCTGAATCAAGTGAAGAAAGGCAAACTTTTACGATTAATTTTGCGAACCTCGTTGCCTTTTCGCGAATTGTCGAAATTGTGTTTGCCTTTAATAATGACTCCTTTTAAAGCTACAATTGCACCATGGCCAATTAAGCCGTTAATAAACAAGTTAACTAACAGATCTTGGTTCATTATTAAACATTGCAACGGTTATTCACCCATTCATTGTCCACCGAGCCCTACAGATATAACGAAAGACGGCATCCACATATCTGCCACATCCTTTTTTTGTAAGATATGTAAAGTTCTGTAAAGAATAAAACAAAAACACCCTGAATGTCTGCTTGAACCAGATACGCCCCCTGTGGAACCATGGGTGTTTCCCTTCGAATACCCAGCTCAGGCGAGACTTACCTGGTTGTCAGAAAGCAGCTGTCGGTTAAACGTATTGTTGTGAGCCTGTAGGTTTCAGATGGTTTACCCTCAAGAGAATAATGCGCTGCATATTGTAACCATGTATGCGCTGCACATTGTAGCCATTATTTCAATGCCGTGCTGCAAACTATTACAACTTTTTCCTTGCCTGTTCTACGTGTGCTCATGTTTTCTGCTCAAAATGGTGTGAAATAGTTTCTTGTTTTCTTTGAATCTTATAAAGCATTACTTGTTCAGCCCACATTGTCTCAGTTTTTGGACTTAAGTTAAATGTTAAAACGCGTGATAAAAATTGTCACGGCTTATAAGCCATTTCTTACAAGTGAACGTCGGGTGATTCTCGGATGGTCGTGGCAGCCACGAAGAAATAGAAGATTCTCACCCCTTTGCGACCGTCGCTTGGGTGGTTCGTCGCATAAATGGACACAAGAATGAGTGACAAGTGAAGCGAGCTGATTAAGGTCAAGAAAAAGAAGACGGACAGAAAAGAAGACGGAGAAGTTAACCTGGGGTATTAAAAACATACAAAAACAATCTCGAACTTTAGTATGTGCCGTTTCGTTCCGTTATAAAATAAGATAGGAAAAAAAAAAAAAAAAACTGCTTCCGAGTTTTAGATATCCCTTTCAAATATCTAATGTTCGGCATTTACGACCAAGGAAATGGGCATTTCATTTAAAATGCTCACCATCCGACAAACCGAAACCGCTTCTTTAAAGTCGCAATTGTTTTTATGTAAAGGAAGGGTAATGTAGCTTGTACCGTCCAATACACCGAAGCATCATGTTGCTAACGATCGTGCCGCAGCGTAATTGATGCCGCGGTACAACCGCTGGCAGGTCGTAGCTGTATCTGAAATCCTATGTGCACTCCACCAAAGCGGCACCAAAGATTCATATTTTCGCGCGTGCAGCCGCGCATGCGCACACCTTCCGGATAAGGCGCCGGACGCGAGACCTGTCGCGATCAATACCACGCGCTTCAGGCGAGCCCCTTCGGTCCCAACACTACCCAAGTATTCTAGTACACTGTACTACGGCCACGGTGTAGCTACGGCGACATTTTGCTTCCTGCGATTTCTTTGTATTTTCCCTGTGAGCGCGTGCTGTCGCCATCGGGTACTACAAACGATGGCATCATCCAAACAGAAAGACATTGAGGCGCTCTAGTTATTTAGGACTTCAAACAGAAAAGCAGTGCAAGCGGCTTAACTGACATGGCAACTTGTTCAGCATTTTATTTTTGTATCACGTCTGCATTTGGGAGAACTGAATTCGACATATTCATTTCAGGTGAGGACGCACAAAAAGCGTGGAAGCGTGTACGCGACAGGTATGTTCGGGAGGTCCGCGCCATTGAAGCTGCCACAAGGAGTGGCAGTGGCTTCGTCCGGAAAAAACAATGGGCCTTCCTGGAAATGATGTCGTTTGACGAGAAACATATCCGACCCAGGAAGTATGTAAACAAAACATGAGTCCTCATTTGCTGTCGAACTAAATTTCTCTCCCATATGTTAATCCAACTTGCAGGGCAACCACCAACGTAAAGGCACCACCTGTGGGCGACACAGCACAGTGTCTATTAATGGAAATGGTGGAATCTTCTCCTGACGACTCGACTATTCCCACTGACTTCGAGCCTGCCCAAGAAGAGCTGCAGTGCAGCCCCGAGGCTCCTGTCCCAGCCACGCCGTCCACCTCGGTTGTATCAACATCAAGCACCTCGAGGAGGTCATCAGGCCAGTCACAAAGGTGCCCAGGACCCCCCCCCCCCCCCCCCCCCCCCATTCTGCACGCAGAAGGGAGGCTGACACAATGGAGAGAGAACTTTTAAATCATTTAAGGACTAAAATGACACAGAACGAGGCGTTTGCCTACTCTGTAGCACAATCCCTAGATCGTTGGGACGAGGTCACCAGTGCCCAATTCAGGGCTTGTGTAATGCAGATTGTGTATGAGTATGAATGTAAATTTCAGCAGAAATAAAACGCCCCCGACCTTTGTGCATCTGAAGGCACACGTGTCCACTCATGTTTTGATAATATACACATTCTGTTAATATGAACTACATTTTCGAAGAGCAATCTCTGCTTATGCAATTCGACTACATCGTTAGAAAAAAAAAAAAAAGAAACATAATCTGTGAAGCAGTCTATGTTAATCTGAATATTATTAACTCTCTAGTTCAATACTTCCGAATTTGTTCTTGGAGGCAAGCTGCAGGGATGCCTATCACATAAAATAGATTGAAAGAACACCTACAGACATTTTTCAAATTTACCCCAAGCGTCAAGGAAGTGGCTTGGAATGTAGGTACACACGAGTGTGGACGATACCTTGCGCAGCGAGTGTACCTGCAAACCCGGCATGATCTTTAGTGCTTGTGTAAATTAGCAAAATGTCTAGTGCACATCATAGCATCATCTGCTACTCAGACACACAGCCTGTGTCAATACCGTTAATCAAACATGCTTTCTACCCATTACATTCGCTTCGTGGGTGGCACGCATTGCTCGAAACCTGTTTATATTTCCGAGAGAAATGCAAGTAGAAAAGCAGGCTTATCGAAAGCACATCTAGAATGTTATTTTACTCCTTTGTGGTGTAAATGAAAAGATTAAACCCAACTTTTGTAATTAATACGCAAGCTGTCCTATTTTCCAAGTGAGCCACTACTACATTCCTGCGGGTTCACTTAATAAGAAGTCAATCATTTGGTATGCGTGCCTGTATCTCAGTGGCAAGCGAAAAACATGGATGGCCAATATTCCTCGCTTGTGCCAATTACCTCGCTCTCCCCTGTAACAAAATTCACCAAGGTAGGCAGGTAAGCTCTTTGAAGATGAAAACAACGAGGGATTGCGAAATATATTTTGCCGGTCAACCCTGTTAAGCAAGCAGAGCAGAGAAAATATATACAATTTATTTGCAAGGAAAGAAAAAAATTGAACAGCATTGATAACAACCTTGTGTCGTCGTCTACTCCCTCGTCACTATGTCGTGTTGCCACGGGATGGCTCCCCTAGGGGAGAGGAAGTGGTCTGCCAGCTGGTCCCTGATGCTGATTGCTGCTGGGCTGCTGTTGCCACCTAGGCTCCTGTTTACATTCAAAATGTCAGCTCGCCACTGACCATCCACACGGGCACCCCTCCTTTCACTGTCAGCATATCCTGGAGGGCGGTAGGCTTCATCCCGTGTCAGGAAGTTGTGGAGGCAGACTCCCGCTTTTATCATATTTTCACAGTGCTCAACAGTGCCATGCATGGGAGCCAGAAACGCCGGCCAGCGAGACGCAAGTATTCCGAAGGCGTTTTCTACTGTACGCCTGCCCCGGGAGAGCCTGTAGTTGAAGACCTTTTTTCGGTTGTCCAAGCCTCTTCCGGGGAAAGGACGCATGAGGTACGTTTTCAACGGGAAGGCTTCATCCCCCAGGGGGCACATAGGTGGTGCAGGCTCTGCGATTACGGGGATCTGGAGGGTGTTGGCAGCTAACGCCTTTCCGAGGTTAGACTCTCTCAACACACCGCCATCGGACTGGTGTCCGGCAGCCCCAATGTCCACTACAAGTTGACGCCCACTACAAGTCGAAACTTGTAGTGGGCGTCAACAACAGCGAGCAGCACCGTCGAGTAGAATTTCTTGTAGTTGTGAAATATTGAGCCAGAGTTTGGTGGGCACCTGATTGCAAAGTGCTTGCCATCTATTGATCCAATGGCGTTAGGAAAGTTCCACTTGACGCAGAACTCCCTCCGGATCTCTTCCCACTGTTGTGATGTGGGTGGCTGCAGCACTAACGGGGAGAGGCAGTCCCAGATGGCTGGCAGCGTTTCCTGGAGGATCCCCGATAATGTTGCTTTATGCATCCGGTAACTTATGGCCACATGGCCTAGAGATCCTGGTGATGCAAGGAACCTAGAAATGTGAAAAACAAAATTGTGAGACTTGGTACCTAACTCAGAGCAACTGTTTAGTCAGTCATTTGCACTGTTTGCGACTAAGAACGACCTACGAGAGTGCTCCGTCAGACTTATATTGCTATACACGCAATATGTAAATATGTACTAAATGTGTTTGACTGACGCTCTACGATGTTTTGAAATAGTTTCTACTCTAAAACCGCCCGCAAAAATCAAGGGATTGGCGCATGAAGTGGAAATTGATCTCGAATACGAGTTTTACTGTGCTGATTTACTCATTAAAAATTTCAGTCTCAATTTAAAGTGCAAAAAAAAAAAAATGAATGACGATGTTGTCAAATGGGTCAGCCTTTCTATTTAGTAAAATATCTGTTTGATGTAGTAAGTGTTACAATAATACGTTGATCCGCTTATTTATGAGTGTCTCAAAATAAAGTTACAAGGTAGTACTAATGGCCCGTCAAACATCAGCAACAGAACCTATCAAGTTCAAACTTACCTCGAATACATACCTCACTAGTCCCCTTTACATATTACAAATTCAAGTCTCTATTTAAAGTACGAAAAACTTAAAAAGAAAACTTTCCCATTTTAGGCTTTTTTTTCGTTCTAGGAGTTCA
Organism: Ixodes scapularis; assembly: GCF_016920785.2. Classification (NCBI taxonomy): domain Eukaryota; kingdom Metazoa; phylum Arthropoda; class Arachnida; order Ixodida; family Ixodidae; genus Ixodes; species Ixodes scapularis. The sequence goes on along the minus strand of NW_024609838.1, from coordinate 41,803,089 downwards.
GACTTAAAATTTGAATGCGTGCTGTACATCCAACCAGTAAAGGAAGCATTTGAGGTAAGTTTCTACTTGAAACGTCGCGTCCCTAATTTTTGCTGGCGATTTAAGAGCCCAAACTTTATTTTGAAACGCACTGTCAAGATTGGGCCTCTCAATTAAAATATCGGAGTAGATGAGAGCGCAGAAGTTCCCGGTTTGAGGTATTTTAATACGAGTTGGGCGTGTGTACGGTGGTAGTACACCGCCTAGAAGCATAACCTAATCAGTCAAGCATCCGCGAAAATGAAGTGTATATCAAATACGTAGTACATAGAGTGCCTCAATGTACTTCTGTTTTGGGGGATGCCACCGTTTGTAGTGCCCGATGCCGACAGCACGCGCTCACAGGGAAAATACAAAGAAATCGCAAGAAACAAAATGTAGCTTTAGCATAGTCACGCCAGCAGCGCGTGCAGGGACACGCTCTTTCACGCTTGCAGAACAAAAAAAAAATAAGCGTTCGAAACAAAATGGTAAAATGTCATCACCCCAAGCAAAGTGCACATGAAGGCACCCTAGTAGTACATACCTCAGTGTGATGGCCAGCCGCTCAGCGGGCGAGATGGGAGAGCGATGTGTGGGCGAGTGTACAAGACGGTCGTGGACGAGTCCGAGCAGCTCGTCGAATGAAGCCTTCGTCATCCTGCAGAAAAGGAAACGACAGAATTGATTCACTCTGATAAGCGACATGACTATCGACCGTCGCCTTACCTGAAATATTGGAAGTGGTATTCTGAGTCGGACTCGCGCAGCTCCTGTACTAGATGGTAAAATTCTCCAAACACTGTGCGCTTATCAAATATGTCTCGTACGTACATCGTGCGTGTTCTCTGGCGCCGTATTCGGCGCCATAAAAGCACCGCTGCAATTTTTTTCTTTCTTTGCTGATCTAAATACATCGCGAATCGGCTCTCCATGGTTCCTCCCGTCTGAACAAGTCAGGACAGAATGCAAACGGAAATGGAAATAAACCATCAGCTTATGTCGCGGTTGTCATGGAGACGCGCAGGCGCAACGCGAAGTGCGCGTCGGAGCGCGCTGGACCGCGATGGAGTATAAATGCCGTTGACCGCAACCCTTTCAGCGCAGCGCCTCGTGTCGTTGTTGACGACGAACGCCGGCGCACGTCACGTTCGTCGACGTCGGAGTATAAACAGCCCTTTAGTCCCTACAGGTTCTGCAGCGTGAGCTCCGTGCTTTGAACGGAGCTCGCGCTCGAGCATTTCTCCGCGTGCTCTGATCTGCGGTGCCACAACTCACTCGGTCAACCACACTTCGTTTAGCCCACGGTGGTTTAGCATGTGAGCTAAACCAAATGAGCTACGCTTAGAGTATCGGCAATTTTTCCCCTGATATTGTCATGGGCGCCGCCATCTTGGTGGTTAGTAACAAATCAAACGCAACTGCCGATTGTCATGATTCAAAAGTGCGACTTCCTCAGCATTAGTTTCGGTGTCAGGAAGCTCACGTAATATTGCCTTGCTTTGTCGCGAACTGTTTATACATTCGTGGAGGACGGAAAAGCGTTTCCTGTGATTTCAGATAAAGCTTCAGATAACTGACAACCATCATTTTAAGCACCAAGATCTGTATGAAGCGTAGCTTCTTTAGTGGCTCTAGTTTAGCCCGACCGCATAGGCACAGAAAGAGAACGAGCTGCTTAACTTTGCGCTCTTGGCGCTGCTTCATCAGCCCGTAGCGTTGGCTGCGCTACGAACTAAGATAAAGCAAAGAAAATATTCAGATCTTAGGGTTTCACAAGCCAAACCAGCAAAAATCACTTAACAGGCCCCAATAATAATAAAAAAATAAATAAAAATGCGGGTTCATTTTAGTGTTGGGCAAAATACTCAATAAAAGTATTTAACCTAAATTACTAAATACCTGCTTCATAAAGTATTCAAAAATACTACTCAAGTTACTTTCACTGTAAAGTGTCTTGAGTAGAGTACAAATACTTGGATTTTTAATTCAATTACATTTGAAGATCCACATTGCGCAATTGGTATCGACGACAGTGACAACAACAAATATACAGTTGCGCAAATCTGGTTTACCAGAATGGTTTATTAGCACGCAACAACACAAAATTGTAAAAAAAGAGAACAAATAAAAAACATCGTAGGGTTATTATTCTATGCATTTGAACTATAAGGAGCGTTATATCACTGATACATGTTACAAAACATTTCTGGGACAAAAAAAAGTCATTTCAGTTATAATGACATCGTTGAATATCACGTCCTGCGGCGCACCATAGATGCATCGATTAACTACAATCCATATTCCCTATATAGGAAGTTGACAATAAACGAAGTTGGGATACGGAAATGAGCGAATGGATAACAAAGAGCCCACATAATAGCCACAGCACTGGTCACGCCTTCGTCAAGTAGGTTGCGTTCAGAAAGGCACTCAACGTTGGGGGACGCTTTGTTTACATTGTGAGAGGTCATCCTGCTTCTTGTTCGTTTCCTGTCCTGTTCTCTGCTTATCAATGTTCGCTTACAGACAGTGTACGCGAGAGCAATAAGTGCCGGACTGACGAGAAAAATAGAATTTAAAAAATTAAAAACCTTGACGTGTTTCGCCCTAGCAAAATCAAATATACAAGCAAAAAAAAGTGTCTTCATGTCCACTTTTTATTTTCTTCTCTTTGTTATTTTCTTGACATTAAAGTCTGCATTACTGCTGCGGGTTGTTTGCCTTTCTGTGTTGCGCCTTAGTGGGGTAATCTCTACTTCCGTAAAAACTCCCCTTTTGTTAGAGGCCATTTGGGAGAAACTCTGGGAAACAAAACGCGCCTTTGGGCAGGCGAGAGGAAAACCTTCACTGTACGAGCTTCGAGGTAAAACATTAGTCACAAATCGGCACAAAATCTATCTTTTCACGAGCTCAATCTAAGTCACCGTAGCGTATAGGAGCTAGCAACAGGATTTGGATACTCAAAACAATGTTCACGTTTGCTCGTGCACGCCACTCACCGCCCTCACGCCCCTCAAGCATTCATGGCCCTCACACCCCTCACGCATTCACCGCCCTCACACCCCTCACGACCTTCACGCACTCATTGCCCTCACGCCACTCGCCGCCCTCACGCACTCACCGCCCTCACACCCGTCACGTGCTCACGACCCTCACGCCACTCACCACCCTCACGCCCCTCACGCACTCATGGCCCTCGCACCCCTCACGCACTCACCGCCCTCACACCCCTCACGACCCTCACGCATTCATTGCCCTCACGCCACTCACCACCCTCAAGCACTCACCGCCCTCACACCCCTCACGCACTCATGGCCCTCACGCCTCTCACCGCCCTCACGCCCCTCAAGCATTCATGGCCCTCACACCCCTCACGCCCCTCACGCACTCATGGCCCTCACGCCACTCAGGCCCGCTTCAGAGGGGAGAGTTTCGCCCAGAAACTTGACGTCGCAACACCAGCAACACGGGCCGCCCGCGTTCACACGCAGCAACCAATTGCTGCGATTTGCCGTCATCATCATAAAATTTTATTTTTCTTGCACTATTTAGACCCAGTTACGCGCTATAAACGTGTTTTTATGCATTTAATTCTCGTTGAGAATACTAATGCATCTTTCTGAAACAGTTTATTTCCAAAAACGATCAATTTCAAACCAGAACCAACTCTTTTGTTGTCATCATCACCGGCACGAGGTATCACGTGAAAATATCGCGTCCCTGATTGTATGCAGCTGCTTCAAAAGTCTTCAAATTGTTCTGAATTGCTGGCTTGTTTCAACCCGGACCCGATCTCAGCCATTCGTGTCGACCTAGGAAAAGCTAGGGAACAACCCGCCATCAACACCAAAATTGCTGAGATAGTTGCTCTGTCTGAAGAGGGCCTCACGCACTCACCGCCCTCACGGCCCTCTCACACTCATGGCCCTCACACCCCTCACGCACTCACCGCCCTCACACCCCTCACGCACTCATCGTCCTCACGCCACTCACCGCTCTCACGCCCCTCACGCACTCAAGGCCCTCACGCACTCATCGCCCTCACACCCCTCACGGCCCTCACGCACTCATTGCCCTCACAGCCCTCACGGCCCTCACACTCATGAATTTTCCTGGTTCAGAAACTCACTCACCCTCACCTTATTTGTGAAGATGAGGATGAGTGAGGGTGAGTGAGGGCCCTCATGAGTGAGGTTTGCCTAGGTATGGCGGTGGGCGATCATTGGCCGAGTATGTCGGCGCACCGCAGATCAGTTGGAGAAATGCGCGGGCGGGAGTTCCATTCAAAGCACCGAGCTCACGTTGCAGAACCTGCAGGGACTCTGGGTTCAATTGCCCATCTGCATCGTGCCAGCGTGCGATCGTGTATCACTTCTGCGCAATGCACGTTAAGGCCTCGAGCTGACGCTTTTACAGCACTGACTAAATATATAGAGGTTTTCTGTTTCCTGTCGTTTTCAGTCACCTGGGTTCCGTATCTGGTATGCGGGACGAAAAATAATAAAGCATTTCAACCTGGAATATGAGGGGAAATATAGGTGAGGCAATGCAAGAATATGTGACAGTCACGCATTTTCTGTAAACTCCTTCCTGTGGCGTGGAGAGATCAAAACGATCTTTTACCGCATACCAGAAGTGACGACATTCAAGATGGCTGCGCCCTTGTGGAAAAGTTGTATAATATACAAAGGGTAACAATGTCGCCGTATGAAACTCCTGCTGTCTGATAAACTAACGAGTAATTTTTAATGCGCCGTGACATTTCATTTTTAATGTGTGTTCGCGTGTTCGCGTTTGATAATGCGGTTTCGATAACCTTTGATTATGCGGTTTTTACTTACGATGAAACAGAGCATAGTTGTCGGACTTGTGGGAAAATATTATATAAATAAGAAAGTGTCACGTTAACGGCAAAAGACAAAAATACATGGGCGCACTTATCAAGAAAAAGGAAATAATATGATTGATTACTATTATCTTTTAAATGCGAAAGCACTTCACACCTAAATGAAGATAGGTCTGAGCGTACCAAAAGCTCTAAAAGCGAGCTCCATGCTTTGAACGGCTTTACCGAGCACGTGCGCTTCTTCACAGAAAGAGCAATTCATGGCAGCATGCTCTCGCTTGTAGCTTCCGTTTCGCTCGCACGGTAAAACGTAATACTTTACTGGTAAAGTTTCTGGTGGAACAAAGCTTACCTTTTGCAAATGTGCAATCCTTCAGTTTTCACGTGGCTACAGACTTGCTTATCATTATTGTTTTCGTTTCCAGCTTCGATATAGCTCGTGATCCTATTGTGTGTGACATGCATTAAAGACCATGGTAACCCAGGAGCAATATATTTCGCGGATTTCAAAAAAACCTATTCTACTTGCCCCGTGTGCCACAATCAAGAGATAATTTTCTACACTTCACATGTCGTCGCTTCCGTGAGTAAACAGTATGGTTCGTAAAGAACAACTCTAATTGTATAACACCGCAGCTTGGGCTAGTTGGTTTCCCATAATTTGTACTTCACAGCGTATAAACAGGCAAGCACTCACTCAAGCACAGACAGAAAAACATACACACAGCGCTGTGCGTATGTTTTTCTGTCTGTGCTTGAGTGAGTGGTTGCTTGTGAGACGTTTATGCGCTGTGAAGTACAAATTATATAATTGTATAAAATGACGCGTTAAAGGGGAAAAAAAAGACTCGTCAGCACACGACTTTTGGTATCTAGTAAAAGTGAAAGTGAAATTTTATGGGGATTTTCACGGGCCAAGCCCGGTAGGGGGGTAGTAGCAAAAGGAATTTCGGCCTGACTGGGCCTCTACCCCCCGCAGTTCACAGAAGTGCAAAAGGTGGCACGGTATACAGCATTGTAGCATCCGTTTCTGCCTCAATATACATGCGTCTCTAAGCAAAATACATTTCATACAACACATTAAACAAAAATCTAATTTCATGCCGCACAATAAACAAAGAATACTCAGCAGTTTTGGTATTCGCATGCCCTGTAAAGAACCCAAGGTAACCAGTATAAAATATAAAAACATTTCTACAGCATTTTAAACCTCTTTCTTGTATTTATAAAATGACTGTGTAAAATCGGTGTAATCTTCTATAGTGTTTAGTAATGCAGGGATTTGATGATAAATTTTCTGTTTTCCATAGTTTGTGCGCACCTTAGGAGTTCTACGTTTATTACTCGATAGATGAAGTTGTGAAGCAGATTCATCCATTCGGCAGAGTTTTTTTGTGTATTGTCTGCATAAAATTGAAATAGTAGATTTGATTTGCTTTGGGCATGTTATGCTTAGTAAAATAAGGACTGCTTTGAAATTCGCGAGTATTGCCATGGTGGTTTTCCGAAATTCGCAGAGGCTTTCCTTGGAGTGTGATTAGTTTACCATAGTTTGTAGACGTGGTTGTTCCCCATACCATAATTCCATAACAGAGCCTCGAGTAAAACAGGTAGTAATATAAGTTTTGGTAAGCCAATTGGGTATTAAGTTTGGTATTGTATTCATGCATTCGACCACTCTTGATAATTCCCCCTCTAATTTATTAATATGAGTTGTCCAGGTCAGTTCTTCCTTAAACCAGACTCTAAGAAACCTTTGTTCTTCTACTTGAGCTATTGGGAGGCCATTGAATTGTGGGTGTATTTGGCTATTGTCACGTTTTTTATGGGTCTAAATAATATATATCTTGTTTTTTCTGGATTAAGTCTGAGTTCGTTTTCTTTCAACCATTTTGATAGTTTCACAAGGTAATCATTAGCCGGTTGTTGTAAGGATGCTTTTGTGTTGCCACTGAAGAAGACATTTGTCTTCTTCAGTGGCAAATGTCACCAGATGACAAATATTACCAGATGAGGAGAATTGGGAATATCAGTTATGTCGTTTATATACACGAGAAAGAGTAGCGGGCCTAATATAGAGCCTTGTGGTACGCCATGTTTTATTTATAATTCCTGGGATCTGATTTTATCGACAGAAACACACTGTTTACGGTTTCGAAGGTAAGATTTAATAAAGTTCGATGCTATTCCTCGTACGCCATAAGACTGAAGGTTTGAGAGTAAAATATGGTGCTGTATAGAATCGAATGCCTTACTCAGATCGAGAAATATTTCGAGCGTGCATAATCTATTTTCAATATTTGTTGTAATTCTGTCCTTTATATCCGTAAGTGTTAATTCAGTTGCTTAGTAGAAGAGCGTGTTGGTTTGAGTCATGGATGAAGAAAGAATAAACAATTAAAACAGGGACAACACAACTACATCTTTCATAAAGATGTAGTTGTGTTGTCCCTGTTTTAATTGTTTATTCTTTCTTCATCCATAATTCAGTTGATTTTTCTTTTTGGAAACCGTACTGGGACTCTGTGATTATATTGTGCTTGGTAAACAAAACTTTTGCAATCTAATGTTTATCACACCTTGAAATATTTTAGAAAATAATGGCAGCACTGTATGGGGTCTATAGTTTTTCAGGTCATTTTTATTTCCGCCCTTATACACCATGCTAACCTTTGTAATTTTGAGATCGTCTGGAAAAATTCTGTCTGCAGCTTGATATTTTCCATGTCTTAGCTGCACCACCGATTTGACAGTCAATATCTTTTTGCCGCGGAGCCCCACTATTTATAAAATGTTCATTCATGATATTTGCAAGTTCTTCGCCGTCGATTATGAATGTTCATAATCGGCGGCGAGATGATTGGTAGCTTTCACCAAATTGAGTTTTTCTATCAACTCAGAGTTTTATTATTTCATTCTTTCTGTTGTAAGAAATAAGGACCAAATCTAAAGGTAATAAGGTACCATGAACATTCAAACATCACGGCCTGAGCAGTACATGTGTCCAAATTTTAGTTTTTGATGCACCCTTAGCTTTGGATACACTCAAAGCTAGTGTAAAATGTAGCGCTGTTTCAATCTTAATCAGCGTGCATGTGCGCACTTACCATATTTTATACGACACATTCCACGTTTAGCATATTTTTAATTTTTTTGCACACCACTGCTTGCGCGCCAAATTCACAAAATGAAGACTGTTAAATTACTTAAACTCTGTGCAAAAGCTATCCACAGACCTAGAATCTTTGCCTGGCCAGTCACTGAATTTATCGCTGTACTCGTATTAAAATTAATTCTGATCATTTAATGCTGTGAATGAATTTTTAACCTTGGGATTACTTCATTAAGCGTAAGACTTCACAACAGTCCTACTTTGGGCTTAACAAACTCAATAGACAGTTTTAGTTGACAGTACGCTATAGCTTTGCGTACGCAAGGAAATTGCGGGTCGTGAGTGCGTATGTGCAGAACGCAATAAAAGGGCTAGCGTATTGCGTACGCACGCAACGCTGGGGATTTTGCGTTGCTGGCTAGCGGGCCTTGCGCGACGCTCTCGAGAGATCTCGGACCCAACGAGAGCGCCAGTTTCAAGATGGCGGTTGCCTCGACTGGCGCAGCAAGGGCGACGTGGTGTTTTCGAAGTTGTGTGTTACGTGAAATTGCGTGGTGTTCAGCTCGGCGATTCTTTCTGGGACCTACCGTGGTCAAATCAGACCGCCGTGCAGCTGAAGGAGTGCACAGTGAAAATGTTCGCCGCTCGGAATGTGCGTCGACGCTGCGATCTGCTCAACGCTAAGCCTACTCCCACAGTTCATCGCCGACGGACGAACGACTCTAAAAGAAATCGCCGAAGTTCTCGCTATGCATTGGACATCAGGGTCATGAATTTCATTCCGCGATAGCATTGATAAAAGGTGCCGTTTCCACGGGGCGAGTGACGGAGGCTCCGTAATCGAATTAGGCTACGCACCCGTACTCGTAGCCTCTGTACCCCGCAGAAAAGCGCGCTTGACGAGGCAGCTGTGGCTTGGTTTAATTTGAAATAAAATGATTGGACACGTTTTGAATTTCAATATTTCTTTCCAGGAGCATGGTTGCGCTATAAGCACGCGGAATTCTATGGCTCTAGCAAATTTAACCAAGATCATGCGCGGTGTTCACTCGAAAACGTAACGCACAACTAAATTCGGTCCGAGCAGGTCATTTTTAGCGTACGCTATACTATTGCGTATTGCGTACGTAAGGTCCAGCAACGCTATATTAAAACTGTCTAACATCTACACGTGAGTGTCATTTTTTTTTTGTTTTTTAATCTCACAGAGTTTTGGTGAAAACATCAAGTTACCTCAATGAGACGCATGACAAAAAAAAAGTATTTGTTTTAATTTATGTTGTATTTTATTCCTCAAACTAATATTTTGGAAACCCGCGTCTACCACGTCTCACGTTTTTATGAAAATCCATAAAGAGCTAAACACATGCACGCAAAAAGGGGCGGCCCGTCATATAAATGTGATCACACTGAAATATCTGCAATTGGCCTCCGAAATCCCCGGTGCTGTGTCTGTGTCCCTTCTTTTACTTGTCCGTGTGTTCGTTTGCGCTGTTTTAATTATATGTTAACTGACTCCCTTGCACGAGAACTGGCGTAGCCGTGCGCGTTCTACAGAAAGCTCGCGCACAGAAAAACAAGCAAACGACAGAGGGGTGTCAATTTCAGGATATAGAAAAATATCACAAGCACCAAAATGGCGGCGCCCACAACAATGTCGGGAAATGGAGTGCTGATACCGTAAACTAGAATAGGAGTAGTGGAAAAATAGCCGGCCTCCAGGTGAGGCGCTTCGTGTAGAACAGGTAGCGCTGGTGTTCGATTCCCGAGCACTCCTGCCAGCGAAGTTCGCGCCAAACGTAGTTGTTTTTGATCTTAGCGGTTCATTAGTGTGGCCTATGTATGCTTTATGGGTGTTTCAACGTCTATGAATTAATGCTTAAAGCTTACTTGTGCAATGTAACGGAAACCGCCGGTAACCAGTCTTGCATGCTGGCGCGTAGCGGTGCGCATCCGTCTTATTTCTATTCGTTTTCGTTGCTTAGCGACTAGACGCGAACCTATATAATCACAATGCCAAGCACTTGACATTCACAAAAACAATTTGCGAAAACGACCATAGACACTACAGAAACTATTTTAGAACGTACGCGACGCCATGTCCCATGTTACAGTAGCCATGTACCCCGGATTTTGACAACAGCGCCACTCGCGGCAGTCTACACTTCTGGCTTCACACGGCCAATGGGGCGCCGCCGACGCTTTTTCTACTACCCCTATATTCTAGTTCACTATAGTGCCGATACTCTAAACGCAGCTCATTTTTGGTGGCTCTCGATTGGCTTTAATACACAATGCAGACGACGTATGTCCGCTGTCTGCTGCTACAGTTCACTGTAGCTAGCGTAAGCTACGTTATCACGTAAAGCTACGTGATAACGTAAGTTTTCTATGTTAGGTTACGCGGTAACGTGACCTTACGTGATCAAATAGGTCACTTGATCACGTAGTTTTTTTGTGAGACAAGTAACATTTTTTAGTGGTCGTTCTTCGACCCGCAGAGCTCATATAGAGCGTTTTGCCATAGCCTGCACAGCTCAATAGCACTAGGCTGTCTGCGGCTCGTGGCACGCACACCATGACGCTACATGTGCACGCGCGGTCATTTCATTCCATTTATTGATCGTGGGCACTTCAGCACCTTGTACTTAGCCCCGACTCCTGTGGTGTTGCATTCTAAGTCGCATCATGCATTAGTGTTGAGTGCCTACTGTTGTGTTGCGTGCCTTACTGTTATGTTGTGAGCACCAGGACAGGGGAGGACTATACACTGTTAGCAAAAATAACACGCCCAGACGTGTAAACCGTTGTCCCATAGCGGACACGTCGAAACGTGTTCGTTTTACACGAGGCCATCTGTGTTTTTCGTCCACACATGAGGTGCTGTGTAAACTTAACACGCTACACCGTGTCTGCCTTCCGCAAAACCGTTTCGAGCGTGTTCCTTATGAAACATGGCGGCCAGCGGCCGAGAACAGGCGAGAGACGAGCCCAGCGAGCCGCGCGCCTTTCAGCCGAATTGAAAGCACACAGGGCGCGTTAAAAAATTGGCTTGCTCTTTATGTTTATACAGCCTTGATGGAGATGCGCCTCAACGGGTAATCGGTCTAGCTGTAGATGAGAAATTTGGCCAGCGCGGTACAACCGCTAACCTGGGGTTTTTAACGTGCATCACGCAGTAGTGATCACACGAACGCTTGCCGGTACGAAACTCATCCAGATCGAAACGGGCGGGGGCGGGGGCGGGGGCGGGGGCGGCGGAGATCGAGCCCAGGAGGTTCCCAGCGCAAGCTTTCGCTCCACGCTCCGAGCTGAGACACGTTAGCCCACTCGGCCACTTCCTCCCCCGGCGCGTTAGTTCTCGTTCGATGTCTTTTATACACAGTAAAGTCTCCAAGCGGCGGACGTAGCTACTTGCAAAGGTAAGTACGTGCGTTGTCGGCGGTCGGCGGCGTCAGTAGCTTCAACAAGCCGCTAGACAGAAAAAAAAAAAGAATGCCGAACTCACATGGATAAATAACTTGAGCAAACTATTTAAAATCGGTCGGTAACTTGCGCCACCTATCAAGATTTCTAGCAGCCTGTTTTTAAAAAAAAAGACGAGTCTGTTAACACTGCGAACGACCACGACTACACAGCAACCCTACATACAACGCAGGCAACACAGCACACAGCTACACAGCACCGACATGTACACAAACACAACAACCGACACTACGCCCGACACTTCCTACTCGATATCCATTTCTCCCCGCGGCGCATATAAGCTTGACATGTGCGGGTGAGCTCTTTGGTCGCTGACCATTACAGATTTATAGAAGAATACACAAAACACGGCGCAATGGACAGCCGTGTGTTAGAACTGTTTGCATTCAAAAAGTATGGAGGCAAAATCTATAATGTTAGTCCGTTGCAATAAATAACGATATGTGAACAATAAATCTTAAACCGGTCATGAAAAAGTTCAAATTTTTGTTATTTTCTTGCTTGACCAGTGTTATGAGCAGTCCGACTAGCTTGAATCAGATAGGAAAACAAATTATTGGGATTTTGTCATTACGTATACAATAATAAATGAAAATGATCCTTGCGCAAAGCATTTTTTATACTTAGTGTTTGAACAGCGCAAAGACGACAGGAAGATAGAAGAGAAGAGGCCAGGCCGAGCGCTGACTATAGTCAGCGCTCGCCCTGTCCTCTTCTCTTCTATCTTCCTGTCGTCTTTGCGCTGTTCAAACACTAAGTATATGAACCAACTAGCCCACCGCAGTACCTTGTTGCATTTTTTATATATTTTTGTGAAGGACATCCGGACATCCGCCCAACACTTCACTTCCGCTAGTTGCAGCAGTTGCAGTACGAGAGCAGACGCCTTCACTTTTGGGGCGTTTTGATGCAGTTTGTTGTCGTATGTCGTGTCGGTGTCGAGAAGAGCGATGGGGCTTGGGAGTTTGTGACCGGTGTTATTCGTGAACACTGGTGTGGGGCGCTGATGCGTCTTTTTTTTATACTGCCACCACCCCGAACTTTGAAGATACACGGGCCCATAGCAGTGCATTATGCTGAATCGCGAGCTCCTTCTCTGTTGACGTCGCTTTCCTGGTACCACTCGTGGATACTGCAAGCGTTTAAACAGTGTCCACCGTCTCGCCTACATCCCCGGTGACGTACTCGACCTGTTGAAACTTATTGCTTCCGTCATTTTAGAGCACGCAAGGCAGTTATCTCGTTGGTCTGGTTTCGGTTATAAAAGCAAGGCAAAACGCGCGTAGTTCTCGCCCTCAGTACACGTTGGACATCTTCCACACTTTGACACCGGATAACTGAATGAACGAGGATTTACATTCACTTCCGAGGTTACTCTCGCCGCTTCCTCACCGTTCAGCAGCAGGATGAGCTGGCGACAAGCCGCGGATGAAAGGCTTGAGCATCAACAGCCCAAGCGCACTCGGTGCCGATGCGGGCGACGCGGGTTTCTGTCAACCGGGAGGCCAGCACAAACCGTGACCGTTCCTGCTCTTCGTCATGACACGGTGTTGCAGAGAGCAGGGTAAAATACAGCTACACGGATCACCGAAGCAAACGACTGCTATCTTAAATCTTGGCTTGTGATTGCGCCTTTGTAGTAGATCATCTTATTCGTTTTGTTGGAGAGACGCAAACGACGGGCATAACAAAATCGCTTGCATATTCCGCATATCTCACAAAAGCATTTACCCTGTCACCTTGCGAAAAGCGCGAAACACGGAGTCCGCACCGTCCTAAGCTTCCCGTTTTTTACCTGCTTTAGAGCAGTTTGTACCTGCTAGTAGATATGCCTACTGAAACTGAAACAGGGCAGTGCCAGAGAGAATGAGACAACGTTGGGAAAGCTTGCTCGCTCTCCAATTTCTCAACTCTCAAGTGATTGTACCATAATAAATGCACCTACGCGTCTTCCAAAATAAAGAAAAAGCACTATATCCACTACGTAAAAAATGGTCTCAGTACATGCATCTGTGGGCAGGTAGGAAACCTTGCCCCAATTTATTCACGCCGCATGATTGGCGCAACAAACTCGTTGCAGTACCGAATCAGCTACTCGAGCGGTGTGCGTCGCTGTGCAAACGCAGTCCAACACGAAGCATAAAAACGGCAGATTTAAGACAACAATCCGGAGTCCATTATTCAATTAAAACGACGTAATTTTGTTGAAAACGCCCGCTGCTTCTTACTCACGGTATGTGTCGGGATACTTCCACAGTTTGAAACGGAACGAAGGAAGATTTACTTTTAAAAACGCTCGCTGCGTCCTCCCAGACCAGCTGGACCGGATCAGCTGACGACGACGGGACTGTACCCGTTGAACCTCCACCCCGCAACAAACAATTTGCTCTCCGTGTTAAAAGCGCGATTCAAACAGACCCGGAATACAAAGCACCGCACCACACACGACGAACGTTTCAGCTCTTTTTCGCATCGCCGTGTTGCACCAAACAGAACGAGATCGCCGAAGTCAACGCCGCGCTGTCGTGAACCTTGGCTTGTGGTTGCGCACTCGTCGACCCTGTGACTCCCTTCGCTTTCAAAGCACACACGACGATTACGAATGGTACTTTCCGTCTTCCGGGAACATCACAGGGGCACTTCTCCGGTCACGTCTTCACTATGTGCTCGCAAACTCCGAAGCTCTATGCGAAGCTTCTCGCGTCTCGTCAAAACAAAACAGTAGCGGCGCCATGCGTACTTGCCAGATTTTCTCCGGTCAAACAAAAACAACGAAAGCCAACCGGCGCTTGCTTCCAGCGTACATCGGCGTTGCGCTTGCGCCGTGGCCAGATCGCTTGCAGTTGAAGGTTGAAGCAAAAACGAAACCAACTGCAATGTCACGTGTTCACATCGAGGACACGCTTTTCATATCCATTTTAACTGTTTTGGAACGAATAATTAGACCCATGACTTTATTTGTGGTGTCTAAGAAACTGTTATCAGGACCCCTAAACTAAATACAAACATGGGCGACATGAGGGAAGCCGCATTGCCGTCGACCAGAAGATGGCGGCGAGCACGGTAAGCGCGGGTTTCGCCAACGTCCTGCGACATGGCGCAATTGCTTTTGGTGCATATCTGTCTCCGAGACATGTTTCTTTCCGCGGCATTTGTCCCGACGGTCCTTTCTAAGTGTGTCCCCAAGCATTCCGGTGCTTCGATAGCCGGCAATGCCGCGGTCGTCGCCGGGGGCGATGCGTGTTATCGAGGTCGGCTACACGGTTATGCGTGTATGACCGAACCAAAACACGTTTTTTACAACCTCGCATGATTTCTGAACGAATTATCCGTTACTCATCGTGTAAATTTATGGTAATTTGTGTAAATAGCGTGTTTCTCACCCCAAATATTCGCCAAATACACGGGACTTGCTAACAGTGTACGATCCATCAGAGAAGCTAGTGAGGGTGTTGTTTGCGCTGAAGAACTTCGTGGAGGTTTTACTGAAAAAACGAAATATGCTGAAAAAGCCTTTGCATGCAGCTGTTGAGACTGCGGTGGATATATTTATGCACCATGGGGCTCTGAAATGCGCGAAGACAGAGAAAGATATCAACCATTACAAAGATTTCCTGAAACTTCTGTGTACTAAGTATTTTAGGCCAATTTTCACACGCTACTCAGCATCCGCGTGACTGACAAGCATGACCTCAAGAAGATCTTCTTCAACAAGCCGGTATCTAGGAAGTCGTTAAAGCTCTAAAACTGCATACGTGAAAAACAGTGCGGACGAAAAGAAACAGGTCAAAAACATCTAGAAACTGTTCGCATAAAAGAGAAAAATGAAAATGTATTTTAAGGTCACCGGTCAGAGTGCTGGAGACGGGTGCGCAGGTTTTCAGTCAGTGGGGACTCGTTCGCGGTCCTGAGAAAAACCACTTGGCAGTGCAGCATGCGGTCAACGGGCCATGTGTTTTGCGGCTCTGCTCCAGAAGCAATAAAAACGCTAAGTGGTCGCTATTTCAGCGTCGTGAAAGTCCGCCACCCTGTCTGTCTCCATTTTAATTTACAGTGACAATTTCTGCTGTCGCAACGACAAGCATTAGAGGTCTGGTAACATTTCAGCATAGAGACAAAACCGAGACGTGAAAGCTAAAAGAAAGGTTAAGACTTATTTTATATATAAAAACTATACTAAACGGTGCCCTACGCTAGCTATGTAGCACGGGTTACGAATGTATTCAATTCCCAAACGGCATCAGAGTGGACTGTAGCAGCGGGCAGCGGAGAAGCGTCGTCTGCATTTTTGTATGGGGTTTTGGCGCCTCTAGTAGCAAATATGTGAAGCAGGCGCAACGATGATGGAGCATAGGGAAGCCAACCATGGGGCAGGCAGGCATTATCAGAGGGGGATCGGTGGCCGAGTGGGCTAGCGCACACCAGCTCGGAGCACGTAGAGCGAAAGCACGCGCTGCAGAACCCAGGATCCTGGGTTCAATCCTCACCCCTGCCCTTTTCGATCTGGATGAGCATCGTACCGGCGTGCGGCCGTAGGGTGCCTTCATGTGCGCTTTGCTTAGGGTGGTGGCATCTCGCCATTTTGTCACACACGTTTATTTTTATTTTTTGTTCAGAAGCGCGTGAAAGAGCGTGTCCCTGCATGCGTTTGTGGCGCTGACTGTGCTACGGCGACATTTTGTTTTCATCGATTTCTTTGTATTTTCCCCGTGAGCGCGTGCTGTCGGCATCGGGTACTACAAAGGGTGGCATCACCCTAAACAGAAAGACCATTGAGGCACCCTATGCGGCCGTGTAGCACTACTGCGTGGTGCACTTTAAAGACTCCAAGCTAGCAGTTGTGCTGCACTGTCTAAATTGTTCGTCTACAGCTGGGAGACTCGCCGCCCCTGGAGGCAGACCAAGTTCTAGGCTGTGTAAACATACACACAACCCAAAAGTATCAGTATGAATTAGGATATGGCTCGCGCTATGTATTGGCAAGCCTTGCATAACCACGTGACTCTGTTTCATCAAGAAGAAAGAAAGAAAAGGATGATAGACGAAGCGTGTTCGTTCCTTCTGTCCTCTTGGATGCTCCTCACGGGGGCAGGAGCTGCGACGACGGCCTTGTCTCTTGTTGCCCAACAGCCGGCAAGCCCCGATTGGCCCCTAGGTGCCACCGTCCGCCTGGCCTACGTCCTGGAGGCCGCCACGGACACGCGGGTGACCTGCACTCTGGGCGAACGACAGTTAAGCGACTACGTGCTTCGGGTGCCCACGAGAACCGTGGTTCACCGGGCGCACAGGATGCTGGTGGTCTCCAACGCGTCCCACGTCGACGCGGGCCTCTACGTGTGCCGGGCACGAACCGCCAACGTGACGCGAGTTGTGGCTTGGCGCGTGCACCTGATCAGCCGCACGCCGTGTTCGGAGACGCACGTCTGCAACGAGACGACCGGTGCGCCCTGTCGTCCGTGCAGTTGTCCCGCCAGGAAGATGTTCTACGGGAGGAACAGGCTGTTCCGCTGCTATGACGCGGGATGGGCGCCGACGCTGAGGGTTAAAGAGCACGATTTTCACGACCGCAGACCCGTGGTCATCGACTACGAGCTGACCACCTTTGGAGACACCCAGGTTGGTTTAAGGACGCTCTTGAGAAGCACGCGCCAGCGCTTAATGGGGCGTTTTCTCTCGATAGAGCTTGTAGAAAAACAGTGTCTTAAAACGGTGTTGCCGACGGGCCAATCAAGCAATGCCGAAAGCGCAAAGTCACGACGTTCGCCCTTTTTCAGGATGTGCTCATCTGCCGGCTCATCTAGTTAATCATAGGGAATAGATGGATGAATGTTAATGTCTATATCCTTTGTAATGGGCGGTAACTTGGGCCACCTAGCTAAGTCTTAAAAGGCAAACATAGGGTTGCTCCCACCCTTTTAAGCCAATTTTTTCCTCCTAACTATCACCAGGCGGTGTGGTATATCACCAGGATGCGCCCTGACTTTACCCTTTTAGTTTGTGTGTACGCTTTTTAGAAATGACGTACTGTCATCTGTAAAGGTCGCAGCGCCGTCACCGCTGGACATGTGCACTACGTTGCACAGTGCAAACATGACATCGAGGGTCGTTGGTACGTTCGTCGGGTACGACCAAGAGGTACCTGCCATCACTTTATAGAAGTTTTGATAACATAATTCTGAACTAAAGGAGAAAAGAAACGATAGGCGGGCATTCCTATGTTTGTGCAAACTGCATCACGCCCTCTCCAATCAAACCAGTGCTACAACAATTCTATGATAATGGTTACATCGATCCGTTTTGTTCGTCCTGAAATGAACAGTGTCCACGGAGCAAATAGCATCTTTGCACAAAAACAGCTCTTTAATGAGAAACGTGTTAAAGAATTCGATGTAAAGAAATACTTGCATCAAATACTTATTGCGTAACGGAGTAAAGATTCAATGACACCAGTTTATGCCGCTTTCGTAGTTCAGGGTGACGAATCTCTCTCATTTTTGTCAAGAACGTGGGCAGAATTAATTTTGACCAGCACTCTACGTTTATATGCTGATGACGTTAACGGTGATGCCGGTACTGATTTGTAGTAGGATCGGAATGGATCACCAGGGTACCAGTCGAAACCTGTTCACTGATTTTAATGCAGGGAATAAGTTGGTGCAGTTTTAATAACCCGCGTCCAATAAAGACGAGGGATGCAAGTCGCAGTGTTAGGACAATGTAACACTAGATGGTGCTAGTTGTCCGACTAAACTTCATTGCGCGACTGCAAGGCACCGAAATGTATATCGACCACGCCGGCAAGTTTCCCGAAGGAGAGGAGAGAACGAGTCCGCTTTCATTATTTAAATGTCGCCCCGTAGAATGAAGCTTCTGTGTGATCAGTTTGTTAATATTGTTTGCTATTGTATCCAATGTTTCTACGAATACGTTAATAGAAAAAGAAAGTTTCCTCAAATAGAGTGGCCGAGGAAACAAAAAGTATTTTTTTCAGGAATCATAACACCTAAAACTGTAGGGCAGAAAAAGAAAAAGAAAAAAAGCTTTAAGTCGAAGGAACAGACACAGAAGTGAACGTATCGAACTCAGCTAACTGGTTTATTTCCCAAGCCTCCTACATACGTGTTAAACGACATGATTAGATACCACCAGCTCGCCTGAGCACTTAGTCTTTTCGGGAACAAGCTGCAAGTCACAGCGGACGTCAGGGATAGCATGAAAGGCACCAATTAGCAAAATAATTACATCAAATTTACTAATTACTTTTTTTAGTTAGCAAAAAGAAACGTATGGTCCCAATTTAGAATTTCTTGAGCGTTATCAACAAACCCTAAAAGTCAATTTTAGATCTTAAAGCAGGTTCGAAGCGTGAGTGTGCAAATGTTTGCACTCCTTCAGCAGCCGAAAGGCTGGCGATGCGAAAAGGCAGACGATTTGAAAATCATCTGCGTTTTTGAATCGTTAGCCTTCCACCTGCTGCACGAGCGGGAACTTTAGTGCACTCCCAAGCTTCCCACGTGCTTCAAGTCTTCCTAAAATTGACTGATACAATGAATGTTCGATGACGCCCAGCAAGTTTCTAATTAAAACCGAATGTTTATTTTCATCAATTAAAAAGCAGTAGAAGTAAATTTTAGGTAATTATTTTGATAATTAGTATTTTTTTTTAATACCCGACGTCCGCCCACTCTGGCAGTTTGTTCCAGTAAAGAGTTCCTTTCCTTCTCCACCATTCTATGTGTAGAAATGTTTGTAAGCATTCGCAGAAAGACCCGGTATACTAACGTAGTACTATAATCCATACTGGTAGAAGCCAGTACAATTATAGGGTGTATTCTCAGTGCGCACGAGTAACCCACGTAGAAGCAAAGATCCCTAAACGCATCACGCAAAACGCGCGACGAACTATGGGAACGGTCTGTAAGCTTATTCGTGATCTATCACGTGACATTGAAGAGAGAGAAAGATTGGGGAAGGTTGGAGGAAAGAAAAAGGGTAGCACCGTTATGCCGTTGCGTGCTTGCACCTGCCCGCTGTCCCGCGTTACTTCTCACGTCTGCTACAGCCACTCAGCCAGCCTTATACAGTCAACTCCCAGAACTCCTTGTAGCACCGCGGAGGGTGCTGCGCGTTTTGTAACAGGTATACATGGTATTGACCAACCGCCGTCGGGCGGTCCAATGCGGCTAATCGGCAAACAAAACAGTGCCCGTTGCCAAAACGCGACCAAACCATCTTGTCCGCAGATGAACTGGTACCTCAACAACAAGCTGGTGCACACCCACACGACGCTCGTCAACTCTCACGAGCACACCGTCACCTTCAACAAGCGGCTCGTCGTGCCGGGCCCGTACCTCGTCGACGTACAGCGGTATGGCCTACTGGAAGCCCACTTGAGGAACACGGACATGCG
Source organism: Ixodes scapularis (assembly GCF_016920785.2). Taxonomy (NCBI): domain Eukaryota; kingdom Metazoa; phylum Arthropoda; class Arachnida; order Ixodida; family Ixodidae; genus Ixodes; species Ixodes scapularis. The sequence goes on along the minus strand of NW_024609838.1, from coordinate 41,783,214 downwards.
GGCCAGCGCTACTCTAAGCCTTCTCGTGACGAAACTAAGGCGCGACTTACCCTGCAACCAGACCACAAAGAAGCGCTGCTTGCCACTGAACGCCGTCTGCGGGAACTGCAGCAGCGGCGGTGCCGGCAGCTGTCAGTGCGAGACCAACGTGACCAGGTGGTCACGCGAGACGGGTTCCTGCAGAAAACTCTGCAGCACCCCCAAGGACTGCGAACCGCTAGGTCCAGGAGCCCGCTGCGACGCCCTGTTGAGACCCGCAGTATGCGAGTGCGAATTTCCCTACGTGTACGAGAGCCACCGATGCCAGAAGCCCGAGTGCGTGACGGCCCAGCAGTGCAGGCTCAAGCACGGGCTGCGGTCCTTCTGCCAGCAGGGAATGTGCGCCTGCTTGGCTGGTCACGTGCTCAGTGCCGGAAGGTGCGAGCCGGTGCCGTGCTTGTCCGACGAAGAGTGCAGCGAGCCGCACATGCGCTGTCTCGGAGGTGTTTGTGTGTGCGACCTCGACTACGACCTGCTGGAGAACGAGTGCCGCAAGAGTGCGGTACGTTTTTAGTCGGAACCGTTTAGTCGACATTTTTTCAGCTTGTTTCATTTGGTTGAAGTGTCTTCGGGCATTGTGTTATACGTGTTTCGCTATTTGTTTCTTAGATCGTATTTATAGCAGCCCTAGCTCCATATGTTGCTGACGTGCCGGCAATGCTTGCAAGGTACTAGAGCTCAGTCTCCTCTTTTGCGCTCAATAACCCTGGTAAAAGTAAGGGTGCAATGCTTGACGAAACTAAAACGCCGTGCGCCCAGCCAATAAGGCAAAAATAAAAAAGGTGCTACGTTGCATCGTAAAAGACAAAGCAAAACAATCAAATCAACATTTTCGTAGTCGGGCATCTTTTAGGAGAAATTTATTGTTAAGTAATAACATCGCTTTCTTAGTGTGATGCTTAATTACATTGATTTCCTTTTTGTGCGGCAGTAATTTTAACTGCAGTCATCAATATTCGGTGAAAAGTAACTGTATTTGTCATGGAGTTATTTTTCAAAGCAGTTTAATCAGGTATGTTTTTCTGACGCACTTCCGAAAATGGTATGGCACGTAGGAGTTGCCGTAGGCACCCAAACGTCCTCGGATAACAGGCAGACATAGTTTATCCAGCTGGAGGTAGATCATGCTACTAGCGTTTTCTACGAAACCCAACACCCAATTCTCGATGCAGGTGGGCGAGTGCTCCGCTGACAGGCCGTGCACCAGGGCACACTCAGAGTGCGACCAGAAGACGTGCCGCTGCGCGACAGGTTACCGTGCGGTTCATCTTGCAGACGGCCTGTCCTGCGTGCGCGTCTCCTGCGAGCTCACCGAAGACTGCAACGTCAGTCGGGCCGTTTGCATGAATCGCATGTGCACGTGCCTGGACCTGCGCTCGCCCGTCAGCAACGCCTGTCCAGACACCGATCGGCTCGCCATTTCCACGGAGATCCGGTACAGGCCGACGCTCGTGTACGCTACGCTGGGTACCGTCTTCAGTCTCGCTGTATTCTCGGTGGTGATCGTCATCTGCTCCAAGAAGAGGGAGAAGGACTTCCCCACACAAAAAGGACCGGAGCCTAGAGCAGAAGAAGATGCGTTCGTGATGGCCTTGCAGGACGTTGTTCCGGAACGTGTCTTGGACGTTGTTGCGGAAGCCTCAAAGACCGAAGAGACGTGTGAGCACGAGGGCTGGTTGCGATGTCTCGCCCGTTATATCGAGCCGAGTGGGTTGTACGGAGAAATGTTCGGCCCGTGTGGTGACATCGGAAGCACTTCTTTCAGTGGCCATGACGTGTAACTTCGATGGTTTGTTTTATGCGTAGTGTGCAACGTTGCCAAAGCTGCTGGTGCGAGCGCCTATGGCTCGATCTCTAAGTGACATTGGCACACGCTCTCGTGAAAATGAGACGTTAGACAGACCAATACACGCTCGCGCCCCATCAGCGTTGAGGTTGTGCATACACGTAGGAAACGGAATCTAGCGTTGCCTAATAGGTCAAAGGTGCACCTGTCGTGTCACTAATATGTGAAAGGCTATCTTGTTTCTGACTGGTATATTAGATAGGCATATTGAATGATCCGGTTTGTGGAAGAGATTGCGAAGTACTGTGTGATGTATAATGTGAAACAAAAATTAGATACAGACACACGCTCAATCGAAATTACTCCTATTGCCGCGTTTATTAGGAACGCTTCAGTTAAAACATGTTTCGCTCCTTAGTGTTGTTTTTTGTATGACTTTTCTTCCGAAATTTATCTGAGTTGGAAGTTCATTTGTAACAATCACACGGAGATTTTAGCTGTACTTATTTATTTACCCGCTGTATCTAAGAGAATACACTGTTTTCCATTAGACAAATAATATCGTTAGCCAACCAAGAACATTGGGTGGCAATCCAAATGATGTCAGTTTATAAAAAAAAGGTACACGTCTACTGAAGCAATAAAATGTACGCATCTTACGACGAAATGTAGTCTCTGTGGCGTTTATTTGACTTCTATGTACAACGGAACAGTATTACTTTGCGATGAGCGACTGCGTCCGACGTGCTTCAGTCTGACACCATCAGAGCAACGACCGGCTTAGAGTAAACACATTCTTCAAACACCCCAGCCCTCTACCAGACAATAAATAACGCTGGAACAACGAAGGAACGAAGGGAAACAAGCCGCTCCTCAAAACGAGGTCAGCTGTTCATGCGGGAAGAGTCCACTTGAAACAAAGGGTCCTACGTTCATTATAGAGTCACTAAATGAAGCTACGCTTTCAGAGTACCGAAACTACCAAAGTACGCGTCTGAAGCGCGTCAGCCGCCGCCATCTTGGGTCCACACGCAGATGGAGGAGCCCCAAGGCCGCGCCACCGCGCGGGTGCAGCGTATGACGCACTACCAAGTACCAAGTGAACACGAAGCATTCCGCCGTGCAACGCGCTTGGCGCCGTCACTTCAAGGGCAAAACATGAACGGGCGGACCATTGAACAAAATGCGCCTCGAGTGGGGCGGCGGCGCGCGCCATCTAACGAGAGTCTCCCGAGCCGCCATGTTTACCGATACGATGAAGACGAAGCGAGGGAAAGAAGGGGCCGAAGGAGGCGGAGAGCGGTAGCTCAAGGCCGCGCCGGCCCGCAGCGCGCGAAGCTGCGCGGTCTCCTTTCGACGGTGCAGCTGGTGCAGCAACGCGCCGGTGTCGTGCACCGCACAAAGTCCCAAATGAACGTAGTGCAGCCGCACCGACACGACCATCTGAACGCGACGCGTCCGTCGGTGCAGTGCGGTGCGGAGTGGTGCGCCCCAACTGAATGTGACATAACTAAGCCAAGCCGAGCTGTAGCCGTCGCCTGCGCCAGCTGCCCTAGCCGCAGCTGTGGCAGCGAATAAAGGCTGTGTTGTTCGTATCTCGACGTAACAAGGAAAGAATGCATGCATGCTGAGCGACGGATTTCAGAGTGCGCGCGCAGTAAACAGTAAAACAGCAGCAGGCAGCGGATCGCTGTACCCAAGATGGTGGTGTTGAAAAAACGCGATGATGATGATAGCGACTCACGTGGCTGCCGCTGTCCAATGATGCCGCAGCGAACCAGAATATTGTTGAATAAAGCGACTGTATTGTCGGCAAAATGCCAAAGAAAAGGAATGCGGTACTCTGAAAGCGTACCTTATTTAGTGACTCTAGATCATTCGGGGTGCGAGGTGAAGCGCCGCCGACGACGGTGCACCGCTGGTTCTTTGGTTTGCGCCGCACGTCCTGCTACTAAGCCAGAAACACCGAATAGTCGTAGTCCAACCCCAGGATTTTTTTACACACGGCATCTGCAAACTTGTGCCACCTGTCGGCCGTGGCAGAATCCCCCGAGTTTAAAGCGCGAAACACATGCACGACAAAACCGTCCGATCCGACGTGCGAACTGCCGGAATGACTTTCGGGGGCGAGGGTTTTCGTAGCACCGGAGAGCGTTGAAAACCCTCGCCTCCGACCGTCGTATTGCCTGATCGGACGTCGGATCGGACGATTTCGTCGTACATGTGTTTCGCACTTAACTGGGTGGACAACAAATATTTAGTTTTATTGTTTGAAAACAAAGCCACGGATATTTTTGCTTTCTGGGAACCCGAAAACTGGCATAATGAATCACAGATTTTCAGAGTTTAAAGGTATTAGGATCAAAATATTTATTTCCTGGAACAACATTCAAGATCCCATAGAGAACACAAGGGAAACCACGAACGCAGACGTATAGCCCCCGGGAAGAAAATGATAACACTTTAGAAAAAAAAAAGTGATATTGCTTGACATCTACCATCCCTAGCCTATTCCTAGAGAACATCCTAAATTAGCGTGTATTATTGAGCTAAAGCCGAAAGTTCATCCTAAAACAGTTTTGCGGTCGTAAACGGAAACTTGTTAGCCAAGCAAATATTTCGGGCCCAGAGCCTTGCACAACGCTGAAAACCTTTTAAGAGGCAAAAAACGTACTCCAGAGAAGCAGTAGTTTGATTTGATGACTATCTAAAGCAGCGGCGTAGACTTTCCCTTTTCCCGGGGGGGAAGGGGGGGGGGGGGGGGGGGGGTGTTGAGCGTTATCTTTTCGCCAGAACTGGACATTGAAGCTAACCAGGGATGGGCAGTATTTCAAATGCAAGTATTTGAAATACGTATTTCAAACACTTTGTGTATTTTGCATTTGTATTTAATTACAAATTGGGTAATGTATTTGACATGTGTATTTAAAAACTAAAACGTGGGTATTTCAAATACAATTGTAATTAAATACAATTTTGTGGGCGAAAATATATCCCTCAAATTTATTGTCACGACTCATTTTGCTCATCCTAAGACGTGTCTAGAGCAGGAAGCAAACTACGTTCTGCACCGAATGCAGTGTCTCTTAATCAAGCACAAGCGTTTAGTGACTTTGTGATTACGGTGCTAGTCCAGCGCAAGAATAGTGACGAAATCGACGTTCACAGGCAGACTGGCTAAATAGGTGCTTGTGACAACTTGTGATGCTTTCCAGCCTGATTTCCATCCATATTTTTGCCTGGAACATTCTAAATGCGCGCGTCGTCCAGATTTTCGTGACTGGTGCGAGTTCCAACAATAAAATATTCTCCAGCTAGTGCTGTGCGTCTTGGTCGTCTCGGTTCTTTGTTGGTCTATACCAAAATGTAATCGACAAAAGGAGCTGCTTGAAGCTCTGCACTTTTTTCACCTATTACGTCCAAGCTGATTTCATTTTTTTTGTGTGATTATATTTTTATTACGTTACTAGAGCCTCGCCCACTAACTTCCGAGTCTGCGATGCAAAATTAAAATGAGATAATCAGAAACCCGTTGCAGGTGCCCTGAAGTCGCTGACGCAAATTTTGAGGAATGTATTTGGAAAAGTGTTTGGATGAGACCAAATACATTTGGTTGTATTTGTATCTTGTACTTAAATGCTTTTCTGGAAATGTAATTAGATTTGTAATTAAATACAGTTTTGACGAAGTATTTTGCATTTGTATTACGATACATATTTGCATGTATTTTGCCCATCCCTGAAGCTAACGAAAGCATGCTGGGATTCTATTTCTGATGTATTTTCTCAATAAAGGCAACGTGGGCGTTATTTTGTTTACATACCACTACTAGACGCTCGTTACATGGCACATAAACACTGTCTCGGTAAGGATCATGGCCCGAGCCCGGGGAAGGGGGAGCTCTGCCCCCCCCCCCCCCCCCCCCCCCCCCCCCTCCTTCCCCCGGATCTTACCAGAGGGAGCACGAGCTTCGATGCCCCTCCGAGGTCTACGCCTATGATGTAAAGTCTCAATGAGCACACCTTAATACGCCGGAATCTCTTCCCACACCCAGACTGCCGCAAGCCAGTGTTCCTTAAAAAGGGTAGACAGTCCGCTACCAAGGAATACTTCTCGCGGATTCCGATTGTCAAAATCCGCTTTTCTTCGACTCGCTGACTTTTTAGGCAGGTGCGTCTCGCGCAGGAAGCCACGGTTACCTCTTGAGAAGATCCAGATGTTACCTTTTCTGTCGCTGGGTATATGATGCACTGCAATCCGAAAGATCATTTTGATGCCTGGTATATTTTATGTCTTTGCAATTTTCTAAAAAATGGTTCGATGGTGACGGAACACATAATTTTGAGGTTTAGAGACTCAGACCATCAGACTTTTGGGGCAGGTGCCCTTTTCAGAGGAAGCCACCGTGATCAATTGAGAATGCATGTGCTGCCTCTTACGTAGCCTGGTGGGTACAGTTCTGTAGTCCGAGAGAACCTTTTTGTGTCTGGCACATTCTTTGTTCTGAGATTTTTTGAACATGGTTCCTCGTGTCGGAAGATGTAATTTTGAGCTTCAGGGACCAAGGCTCGCAGACTTTTGGTGCAGGTGCCCATTTCACAGGAAGCCACAATTATCAATTTAGAATATACAAATGCTGCCTAATTTGTAGCTAAGTACCTGCTGTCCGGACCCGGTGATTCGAAAGATCATTTTGATGTTTGGGAAATTAGTTTTTCCAGGATTTTTCGCAAATGGTTATTCGTGTCGGAACGTATAGTTTTGCGCTTTGGCCTGCAGACCTTTTGGGCAGGTCCGCCTTTCACAGGAAGCCACAATGATCACTAGAGAAGATGCAAATGCTAATGAGAATGATGGATGTCCTCTTGTGAAAAGCTTTGTGAATAGATGACAAGATGGCGTTTTACGAGCTTTGAGCGTGCTCGCAAATCCACAGTACCGGATGGCTAACGAGCACAGGCATCGCAAAGAGGCTCCATGCAACTCCTCAACACACGCCTCTGACATTACGTCAGTGGCTTTTCTTTAGGCGCGGAGCATGCGAAAACGCTTTTTTAGAGCGCAGCTATAGTTGCCTAGAGAACGCAGCTCTTAGGCACCCGTTTCCGGTTTTCGCGGCGCCGGTGTAACCGCCACGCTACATTTAGCGGGAAATTGAATTGGTGTTGAGGTAACGTACGTGACGTCAATTTTAGCGGGAAAATTGAGCGGAAAAATGACGTCGCGTGACTTTGCGTCACGTTACCCATGAACAAATGCAGTTTCTCTGCTAGATTTAGCGGGAAAAGTGACGCCACGTGACCTCAACAGCAATTCAGTTCTCCCGCTAAATTTATCGGGGGAAACGACGTCACGTGACTTTGTGTCACTTCACCCGTAAAGAAATTCAGCTTCTCCGCTATATTTAGCGGGAAATTTGACGTCACGTAACCTCAACACCTATCTGAATCTGAATTGTACGGAGGAGGAGGGCCATACCCTCCCCTCCATAGGCTCCCCTATTGCTCCTCAGGAGCTGCGCTCTTATTTCGCGTTACAGAGATTTGTAAGCGTCTTTTATTTCTTTTTCTACCCGAGGCTGGTTTCTGGATACGCGCTGTGTTCCTACCTGTTGTAAGCAAACCCTGACTTTTTTTTTTGTAAGCAGCGTGCTGGTCTTTACATCATTGGAAGCGTGGCATTCTGGTTAGTGGCGCAAGTGTGTGCAAGCAAGCGCATTTTGAGCGCCAAGATACCCTTCGCAACCGTGCATGCATTTACAGGTGCATACCCAGTCGTGGTGGGGGATACGCACGTCCTTGTAATACAACGTGACGTTTCGTCACGCGATGCGGGTTACGATTTTATTGGGTATTTTCCGATTCAATTCCACCATCTTAGGGAAGTATGTGACGCCTGAATGCCGTGCGCCTTGTCGGGTTCGGGCAGTTTCCGACGCGCCTTACAAACTGTGTGATAGTTCTCTGTGTATGTGTCTCGTGCTTCAATCTTCCGTTTGTACGTTTGTGTGTGTGTTTTGTTATTTCATAGAAATAATAAAAAAATAAACGAGCAACGAGAAGACGAAACTATTAATATGACTTTTGCGCATGCACGATATTTAAGCCGCTGTAAGATTTATGTTGCCACCCCACTCATTTGCTCACTTGTTACTGAGTAAAAGCTCTTTATGATGTTGATGTTAGTTTTGCTGCTGACGGCTGAAAAAATTGTGAGCCAGCACTGCTAATACGATTGGGTCGCCTATACTTCGTTTCCCTTAGACGCGGTTGACGCTACCGGTTGATGATATCAAACAGGGACTGTAAAAAGCGCACCATCATGGTTATATATCGTCATGTTTTTCTACGTGTTCAGTCATTGCTGAACCAAGCATAAACAAAAAAAGGCCCAGTGACTTGCGCTTTTGACGCTGCTTGACTGATTCCACCCCCTCGAAGTGTCAGCTGCGTCTGGACTTAAGCTGAAACAAAGTATAGTTCAGCATTTAGAGTTTGAGCGTTTTATGATAATTTTGCGGGGTAATAAAGGAGCACCAGTTTTTGATCACTTCAATACAGCCGAGACCCGAAAACATGAGACGCGGATGTCACTCACATGACTCAAACACTGCGAATATGCGGTCACTTCAATTTCAGAATGAGCGCCATCACTGTCGTGTTAAATTAAATATCATGGCACGACAGCCCCCAATATTCTACTAGAACAAAAAGTCAGTGTTGGCTCATAAACTCCGTTAACCGTGCGAATCGTGATGAAAACAAAAGGCGCTGGAAAGATTTTGGTTCACACCAAAACGTCCTTGCCGTTTTTTTTTTGTGTGTGTGTGTGTGTGGGGGGGGATGTTGTTATAAGGCCAGTACGAACCTTTACAGCGCTTATCACCCATGCACGAAAATGCTGATTAACTGGTTTGTGAACGCATGGCCACTTGATCAATCATTTTATATTTCGTGAAAGGGAGCTACTATGCAAGCTTAGCTCGCGTCCCACAGCCCAGCGGGCAAAGATGGCAAACCACAGAAGTCGAATATTGGGAAGCCTCTGCGCTCAGTTCACCTCTCAGACGACAGTGTGATGGATGCTACGCAGTCGCTGGACCAATGCGGTGCGCAAGTTCGTCTGCTTCTTTTGCAGGGTTTGTAGTGCCAGTGACCAACGCGCCCGGTGCGCCTGCACAATTGGCGCTCTCCCCCCCATCTACATTCACAACGCTTAAGAGTAGTAGTAGTGACGTCAGAACGCCGGCCTCTGATTGGCTCTGATAGGAAGGATAGTGGGTAGACCTCAAGGCAGCCTGCTTTGAGGTCTACCGACTATTCCCCACTCAGAGCCAATCAGGGCTTGGCGTCTTTCTGAAGTCACCGCAACTCTTGTGCAAAAAGCAGACGACATGTTTTTTGCATTAACCGCCTCCAGTTCGTCCCTTGACCCCGCTTTCTTCTAGTGGGTATGAGCGGGTGAGCGCGATCATGTGGCGATAGATAGGCGTGGGACTGGTTTAACGAGTCCGTAACGTCTACCGAGGATTGTTGAAAAAAAAAAATGTCCCCATAACTCAGAATTTTTTAAAGAAAACTGGAGGTTTTTGAGGTCACTGACTGCTTGGCCATTTTGTAGTTACTTTACTATACTTTCTCTCAACCTATGATAGACTACGATTTTAGCTATGGTCCGCCAGGTAGAATTAGAAGCCAGTTAGAAAACCATTTTGATCCTGCGCCAAAAATAGTTTTCTCTATTTGGTATTGCTCTGATATACGCATAAAAGAGGCGCATCGATAAGAACACTTAGGAAATGCATCGTGGTCTCTAACCATAGCTCATGATAGGAATTCGCCACTCGTATGAATATAGTTCACCACAAGGAGATAAAGAGGAGCATTAATAGGAACGCCTGGGCAATGCATCGCGTGGCCTCTAACCATAGCTCATAATGTGGAAATCGCGGCTCGTATCTTTGACTTATAGTTCACCGCAAGGTGATAAGTGATAGAGATGGTTCCTTTACGTCAGCGCACGTTAAACTATATTTTTTCTTCTTCTAAATCTGTATTTTTTTCAAGTAACGCTTTCAAAGGCATTGCATAAGGTTTTTTTTTTTTCTCGGGGGGGGGGGGGGGGGGGGTTTACGCGTACATTTTGTTTTTGCAATAAACACCATTCTGATAGGTGCGTGACAGCTAACAGAAAACCACTTGGTGCATTTTGACATATATTGCCACTAGAATTTGATCTGTTTCACTAAAGTAAAGTACAGTCTGCAGCCTATAACTACATTATATTAGTAGAAAATAACTACTAGCCCTACCGCCCCCAAATAGTACTTCTAATGCTAATATTACTACTATAACTAATGAAATAATAGGAATGAAAAATAATACAACACTCATTTTATATTTTGTACCCACAAAATATTTCCAATCTTTACTACGTGGTACAGTAGGGCTAGTTAAATATCCGATGACAAGTGGTGAGGCATGTGAACTTGTTTCTCATTGAGCACTTTTTTCCTGGAAATAGTGTCTTGGTTTCATATGTGGCATGCGGGATGAAAAATTATTAAGAAATTTCAACCTAGAATATGCGATAAAATATTGGTGAGGCAAAACAAGAATGTGTGCAGTCACTAATTTTTCGTGAACGTTCAAGATGGCTGGCCCATGTTGAAAAGGTGTAAATACGCAGTCATATCTCGCTAATATGGACGCCCCGGTTCCCCAGAAAAATCGTTCAGAGTGTGAGTCGTCCATCATAGCAAATCAGGGTCAAAACACAGATATTAACAAGCGTAGCAACAAGATATACATGATTTATTTAGCTAAAAAGGACAAGAGAAGGGTTTATACTGAAACTTTCGGGCCTACTTCTATGTCCAGAATGTGCTCACGTCCGCCACACGAAGTGCGCTTTATCCGTGATACGGTTTTCAGAGCAAAGTTTCCTTCAAATTTCTCTGAAGAGCGCAGCTCTTAGGCGCCCGTTTCCGTGTTTCGCGGTGTCGGCGTCGGCGTAACCGCGCTAAGGTTAGCGGGAAAATCGACATCACATGACCCCAACACCAATTCAATTCCCCGCTTAATTTAGCGGGGAATCGTATCGCTGTTGAGGTCACGTGATATCAACTTTCCCGCTATATTTAGCGGGGGAAATGAATTGGTTTTGAGGTCATGTGGTGTCAATTTTTCAGCTAAGCTTAAGGGGGAAGCTTTGAGAGGAGGGGATGGTATGGAGAAGGAGGAGTAAGAGGGGAAGAGGTTATTTCATAAAGGTTACAAAATAACCTTTTATGAAGTATACTGACACCGCATTTCCAAGTCTCCACATTTCACCACTTGCTGTGGTTTCAATCTCACCTCATCCGAACAAAAAAAAAAAAAGTTGAAAGGTCGTATTTCCTTTATCCCGGATATGTCAGTAGTAAGTATGGTAACACTCACGCGAAATAGGTTGATATAAAAGCGGAACGTGGGCTACAGCCAGGGTGGAGAATGAAAATCGAGATGACTTAAATCGTGGTTTAAATGAGACCGGTTTTACAAGGATGATTTAAACCAAACCTTGCCCGCAAAGAAATCACACAAATTTATTTTTTATTTACTGTTTGTTTATCATTTGATGGTTACACTCTGCAAATGTGTTCAGTATTAGAATCAAAGAATCATCACACAAGAAAGATTTATATCGGACTGAACACAAGCAAATCGATGCTTTGAGCTTTAGTTGTACCTCCGGCTTTGTTCGTCAGTTACGTCACATCTTTTTGCAATCATATCAGAACGCAAGAGATAGAAACGTAAAGAGGGGAAAGTGGTGTCGTATTTTAAGAAAATCAAATAGCGAAAGATAAAAATTTAAAGACGGGAAAGTAATGTCGTATAGCAAGAAAATCAGATAGAAAAAAAGAAAGGCCAATACAGCTTCTTCGCTAACAAAAAAATTAAGCTGTTTTTGTTTTATTACGACGGAGTTTTCATGAACAAAAAGTTGTCAAAATTGCAGTACTTATTTTGATTTTTGCCTATTATTTTATTTATTTTGGCCATCATGACCTCTAAATTCAAATTTTTTTTGGATAAACACAAAGTGACGAAATTTTACCCGCAAATGCTTTTTTTGAGGGGATTTTTTTTTCGAATATATCCGAAAACACGAAAGGCCGCCTATCATATACAGCTACGTATAATACGTAATTTTGTGGAGCGACACATTTTTAGAATCGCGGTTCAAACACAGGTTTCTAAGGTCGTTCCTCATCGGCTCCGTGGGGCCTCTGCCTGTTTGAAACCGTACTCTAGTGCCCGAGGCACGAGAATTGCAAGGAGGTCCTCCAGTTGCCCCCCCTCCAGCGCCGAACTCTCTGACTTCGATGATGCTTCGGCAACTCGTGAGCTTCGAATGTACACTCGTAGCCAAAACACGGCGGAAGGCAACACGCGCGTGCCGGAGTCCGGACAGCCGAAAGAGACGCCCCGGTGTTCTCATCCTCTAAGTGACTGCAGAGCTCTCACAACGCTGGACACCTGAAATGAATTCTGGATGAGTTCCGTCTGTTCGCGTCGAAGGACCGTAAACAATATATACAGGGGCGGCTCGAGAAAAAAATCGGCATCGCAGTAGTGAGAGATCCCCGGAGATCTCTGCAATTTATATGTGCATCACAGTCGCAAATAATAATTTATGCTCCGTTAACCGCTAAGCCGACAGTACGGTGGGAGTTACACGCTCGACGGACCAATCAGCCGTCTCCCATTTTGATCACGTGACCCTGCTCCCTGCGTGTGGGTATAGGATGGAGGGCGATCACGTGGCGAAAGATAGGCGTACGACTGGTCGTCCAACGAGCATGTATCTTCCAACTCACTGTCAGCTTGCGGGCGGAAGGTGTACACCTTAGGGCTTCTCCTTGGCGTCGCATGAGGTGAGTGGATCGCATCATGCGATTCACGCACACACCGAGATACGTAGCTATCAAACAAGCACATATACATAAGACAAAAAAATACGAACACTTTAGGGGTTGCGACGGGGCGAGCGGAATGCGAAGAAAGAAAAACCCATTAGGGAGCGAAACATGTCAACGTTCGTTTTCGGAGAAACGGATTGGTTATTCCTAGCAGCAATGAATCTTTCATGGCATCTTTTCTGTCGGGGGTCGTCCAGGCTTCGACTTGCAGGCTGCTGCAATTTTCCGAGCTAAAACATATACCCATCAATCAAAAAAAAAAAAAAGAAAAACGGGTTTTGTTGTTTTGCGTTTTTCAACGTGTCATACTTTGCGGCTCCATATCAATACGGTGAGGAAGAGCCGAAGAGCTTCGCTTTCTACGACGACTCCCAAATGGGCACCCAACACAGTGGAGATAAGACCGCATGAATTGAAAGGTCGCTGCCCGCAGAACCTGTAAGGTATACGGGTTCAACCTCCGCTTCTATCGGTTGTGATGTGAGCGGGTATTGAACCGGTTTGCAGTTTTGTCACTACAGCGTGGCATACGCTGAAGATGCAGGGTTAAACGTCGTGATGTACAGGCGAAGCTATCCCTTCTCGAAACAAAAAAAAAAAAGAAGCGCCAACAATAACACGAACAAACTAACACCCAAACAGATGAATAAACGAACTATGTTATGTTTCAGCCACTGGTTTATATGTAGTGCGATATCTCTTCCTAAGGCTGAGCGAGAAGTTATGGTGAAGACCTAATGTAGCTATTGCGTAGGTTTGATAACGAAAATACGGCAAAACCTTTAGTGTTTACGCGGATTGGAACTGTTCCAGGACTAATAGATAGATCGCGCCAGTGGTCCAGTGGCTTCTCTCGTTGTAAGCCTGATTCACATGGTGCAATTTTACTTGCAATTTCGTAGTTGCGACGTTGCTCATGTGACAAGAAAAGACTCCAGGGTAAAGTTGCGGTGGCCGACGGTTGCAGCTGGGAATCAGCAAGCAAAGTAGCACCATGAGAATTGGGCTGACAGCGGTTTCAAACGGTGGCCACTTAGTCAGTCTCACTCAAACGCGAACGTGTGAACCAACGAAAAAAGCGAAACCACACAAGAAAAAAAAATTGTATTCTCGTCCGTAAGTCTTTATCTCGTATGCATTACATATGCATTCTACACATTTACAGGGCAATGCTGCGTAGGATCAAGTCCGAGGATACCTTTAAAGTTCAAAACGATTCATGTTGAATGGTCTTCTAGGAGGCCGTGTTACAGCAGTAGTGTGTAGTTCCAAACAAATTCACGAAGGAACATTTCTTTATGAAGGAACATCAAGCGTCAAAGTGATCAAATTTGCCCAACTTTTAGCATCTTTTTTCTCGTTGAACGCAGCACTTCCGGCAAGGGTGATGGTTAGCGGAAACCCACGGAGCAGTTCTGCGCCGGATATGAAGCGTTTATGAAATTTGCGATTGCGGAATTCCAGAGGGAATTGTCTGCCAGGGAACGCTGTTTTATTGTTATAGTTCATAGCACGGGTTTTGCACTTCGTATTTACGCTCTATACGAGTTGTTCTGTATTGTATTTAAGTAACAGCAGGTTGATAAGCCGTCGACTCGTTCTAATTAAGGCCCACTATAGAAGTCACAATAGCAGATATTACCAATAAGAGCTGTATGATTAAAGAAAAAGAAACCAACGCTTTCTAAGAAAAAAAAAAAGAAACATACAACTGGACAGTAAAAATACGTCAAATTATTGAGGTTATCATTGAGGCCACACTGAATAATCTAAGCTTAATATTATTACTTTGATATATTAAACAATGGGCTTTAATACACAAAGCTGTATACTAAAGCACAAAGCTGTACTAGGGCTACTCACACTACCACTAATATTATATTAGTAATGAGATTGATATCGACTAAAAAGAAAAGTGACAGGGACGGCAGAAAAAGGTGCACGGTGCATCTTGGTGAGGCTCTAGCATCACGTGAGTTTGCCAGAGAGACACCATTGCAGAAAAACAAATGAATTACACAACTCAAAACACAGACATCATAAAATAAATCCAACGAGCATATACAGACACAAGCACACACAAAAGAACAACAACAATAACAATATCCCGCAAAGTTAGTAACTGAAGAAATGTATAATATAAATAAAATTAGCAAATATTGAAAAGTGACTTGTACACTTTGGTTTCCTTTTATATATTTCAGTAAAAATACAACAACAACAACAACAAGGACAACAATAACAACAACGACGACGACCACAACAACATCGCGGCATACCATTTATGTCGTTTAACTCCCATTTAAACGAACGCAGCAGCGTGTAACATTGAATGAAAATCATTTATCTCTTTGGAATATCGTTTATTGTCACCCACCATCCAGCATCCATGGACTTTGTAATAATCAGATATCAATATATTTGCAGAAGTGTTGTAAGCTGGGCGAGTTCTTCATGTCGTCAATATATTTTTTCTTCGAAGCGACAACACTGTGGATTTTGGTACTACTCCACAAATCCGTTTATATCTCAAAGAGCTTGGCCAATGGGCGGGACTCGATGCCCGCTAGAACAAGCTAACTTCGCCAAACAACACAACGTGGCCTGTTATCCTATCGAAAAACGGTCACGCTTTCTAATAGTCACTGCAACCTTAATAAACGCCGGGCGAGGAGAGTCTCGAGAATCTTATTATCGTTCAAAGTCAGCGAGATTGAGGTCTTCAAAGGGAAAATGAAGGCGGTCTCGAAGTTCAGTTGAACGATCGAAATTGGTGTCGGGTGGCTTCCAGGTAACGTCAACGAAGTTTTAGGACGAACTTTCGCTTGCTCACCGTACACATTATTTAACAGATACAGCAAAAATTGCACCGGGACCGATGACAGCGACGCCTCAGACAGCAGAAGAAAAAAGATTCAGCTTTTGAGCCACGTGCACCATGACATCGATGTAGGCTCGTCAGACGTTTGGTCGAAGTGAACGGAGCTCACTCGTATTCGTTTTCGATCGTTAGTTGCTAAAACAAACAAAAAAAAAACATGTTTTTTTTAAAGAAGTTGTGTTTTTCGCTTACTATGGGCGAAGAAACGAAAACGACAGCTGTAGCATGGCCGTGCAATTCTGGTGAAATGGTGCCGTCACGTACTTGAGGACGGAGATGCGACTTGGTTATTCTCGCAGCCGTTGCGGTTGACATCGTGGATGCCACAGACGACTGCCACCAGCGATCCGTCAAGTAAGTGGGTAAGTGCGATGAAAGTTTTTAAAACCATCTAACATTATGCGTAGCAACTGGAAACTACCAAAGTAGGATTTCGCATAACGCGGATATTGTTTGAAAACAAGTTTTCAAGCAGACGACACGGAAGATTCTCTTTTCGTAACGCCGCTACTGGCGGGATGTGGGAGCCGCCGACGGGAAAAACTAACTACCCTGGCCTCGCGCCCAAAGCGGAAAAAAAAAGGTTTTTCCATAGCAGCGACGACCGGAGACAAGGTCGAATTCTCTGCAAAGTGTCGCCCGTAAAGCAATCGATTTAAGAGTTAACAACAACGAAAATCATTTGTTTTTGCCAGGAAGGATTACTGCAATAGAAATAAAATAATATTTCAGTCCGCGGGAGTGTGGCCTGAAAAGACTGCAGGAGCCAAGCGCCTTTCACTATGGGAATAATTGGCGGGGTCTGATTTGAAAAAGGCGTTTAGTGTGGCAACAGCATAGTGTCTTTTTGGAGATGGCGCATAACTGTGCTTTGTTTCTTTTGTTGCGCAATTCTTGGTTCCAGGGAGCTGCAGAGGCTGTTCCAGGTTGACGCGCTGCAGTTTTCGGTACTCCTCCGGGTCCTTGTCAAAAAGCTCGACGCGACGGCGGAACATTCGGCTTTTAACTAAAAGACTAATTGTGCACGCGTGCTTGTGTAACGTAATCCTATCATGCGCGGTACTCAAGAATAACTGGATAAAGCTGGCCATTCTTCAGGCGTACGCTATACACATTCACGTCTTGCCACGTTGAAAGTAAAAACAGACAAACAACAGCAACAACAACAGCAAAAAGATAAGTCACCGGCAAAACATTTAAAGCGTACGAAATAAATTCAATCTCTACGGCGACAGAACCCTGACGAAACGCCTCGCCAAACAATCGTGAACTCTTCTGTTCGTAATACCCCTTCGCCGGAGGTTCGTAAATACGCCGAATTCAAAGAAGAGGGGACGTTTCTCAGATTTAGTTCCTTACTTTATGACGGTGCAGGCCAGCCTTCGCGTTACTAAGACCGCCCGGAGTTCGCCCCTGTTCGAGTCTGTTTACACGACCCCGGGTAGGGCGACGCCCCGTGCGCTCGCGCGGTACAACAAGACGGCGAAGTGACGAAACGCAAAGCTGTCGTCTCGCAATAAGCTTGAATATCTTAGACGCGCATCGAGATCGAAATGAGCTGTTTGTAGTGGCCAGGCCGCATAAACAGAGCGCACAAGCTCCGCACAAGGTGACTACTTGTGTTGGGATCGAAACTAGTCTCCATTACTTTCCTTACATAACATGCCTCGAAAGCCCACCCTTTTTTTTTAGTCGCTTACACGACTCGACACCGAAGTGATGATTGAGTGACTCCGAGTCGATGGTGGGGACCGATGCGGTGTCGGCGGTCTATCCATCGTTGAAGCTTTAAAAACGAACGAGGTCGTCCGTATCGTAAACAGTGACTTTCGTTGATCTTCCAGGGTCGCCCTTGGCCATATCTAAGCAAATATGCACGCGAAGCGGCGACCGAAAGACAGCTGCATGATGGCGAAAGACGGAACAACGGCACCAGAGAATACGCGTAAACACACGGACAGGGAGGCACGCGCACGCTCTAGCGTCGATGACGGAGCGACGATTCCGGAGCCCCCAAAGGTGTTTCGAGCGATTCTCGCGTGGGCGCGTCACGATCGTGGCCAAACTCTGAAAAAGGTCCACTTACAACAGAAGATAGCCGAAATACATGCGTTTTTCACGCTCACAAATAACGTGTTTACCGATGGACAGGACGCAATTTAGCGAGTGTTAACATTCGAACAATGCATTGTACGTATGCCACACGATGCAGCGTTATCTGAAAATAATTTATATGGGAAAGATTTTAGATAACACATTCACACTTGGCGACGATCTTGAAGATCGGACGGAGGCCAAGATGACTTCGTTTCGGGGCGCGTTTCGGGAAGTGCTTCCTTTTTCACTCCAGCACCAAGGCAAAGAAACAGACTGGACTGACTCCAACACGGACAACCATTTTTGGCTATGACTGAGAAGCGCTCTACGTGGATTATCTCTGAGAGAAGGAGAACAGTTGTTATTGTTCGCAAAATCGCGTCAAAAAACGTTCGACGACCCCCCCCCCCCCCCCCCCCTCCTTTCGCATTTCGTTTCCCGTGAATGTAGAGCAGAAATGCTTGAATGGTACGCACTTACCAGCCCTATTTCTCGCAGTGGAAGATAACACAGAAAAGACATGCAGCATGCAACAGAAAAATTAAGTGGAAACTTTCAGGAGGCGGCAGAAAATGTCGAATGCAAAACCGCAAAACATAGGTAAAGAATAGCGCTGAGCGCGTTTCCACAGTCCAAGAGAGTGGCAGAAAATTTGTAGCTGATAGGGGGCGCGAGAGTTGCACCAGCCGCATCAGCATCAGCAACATGGCGGTGGCCTAGGGGTGGTGGTGGTGGTGGTGGTAGTAGTGTTTGCCTGACGGGAGGTTTTTCTCACTGGCTGTGGAGAAGTTTCACGGGCTTGAGTTATTACAGTTTTGATGAGATTGAATGCAGGGGAAAGGAGGGAGAACAGATGGCGATGAGAAATATAGGATAGGGGCGTTTTTTGAAAAGGTGTATACACGAACTCAGCTTCGTTACGTCACGGCGCGGTGGTGGCGCGTCGGGCGCACTTCCGGTCTGGGGTTGTGGGCGGAAGTCATCATGCGGGGCGTGCATTCTGGTGCTGTTTTGGATGACACCAGCAAAAAACTTGCCTTCTCGTCAAAACGCCGCGACTGGAGCTGTACCAAAATAGTCGGAAAAGGTTTGAAGGTCAGCTTTCATGTGTTTTCTGCTTGCGCGGTTCTTCCGAGAGCGTAGATAGGTCCTGTGAGAAGGGAAAACCAGATGCCGTCGGACCACGATTTCATGTGCGGGAAGCACTTTGGGTTTGATTCACGAGCACTTGTGGTTGTCAGATCTATTTATTTTGTTCCAACATGAAAGCGGGAAAACCGCCAAGATGCACAGACTACTTTCGGACTACGTTCAGTGCGTCTTGAAGTTCAAACGGGTGCATGATCGTTCGAATCTCTTTCAAACATTTCTGCTTTGTTGTCGTCTGCTGGTTCAAACGATAGCGGCCCGTAGACTAAGCTTTGGCCCAGTAATTGCGATCAAGAAGTATGTGCAGGCCCAGTTAATTTCGCTGGCGCCGCTGAAGTGGTCAGGCAGTGCAAGGAAGAGTTAGAATCAACATTATCAACGCGAAAAAGAGCACGGGGACCCACACCGACGCCAACAAGATCGCATTCCAATGGTTTCTTTATGGGCGACGGCGAGAATCTTGCTCACGCTCCACTGCGCATGCGCGGCGCCGGCGGCGCCCGCTAGGTGCGCTCCGGTTTGTTTGTAAAATGAGTTGGTCTATAGGAACACCAAAGAATGAAATACGTAGCAAGAGGCCTGAGCATCATAGGCCCATGCATAGGCCAAGCATGCCCTGTGCTTCTATTTGGCGGCGCGCGCGAACTACAGAGGGCGCTTCTCTAGCTATCATCATCATTGTTTGTGTCGTCGTGGGTAGGACACCCTATAGGACAGTCTAGAGTCTCTATAAGGGAGTCTTAGAGCAGAGGAGGTCAGTGGATAGCACTGACCTTCTCTGTATTGTAGAGGAGGAGCAGAATACCGTAACAATGTCACGGGTTTAAGCTAAGGTAGTTGGTTGATCGCTTTCGTAAGTGTAACAATGGATACAGCCACAAGGGAATGAGACAAGGCAGAAAGAAAAGTTCCAATAGGTACAGCGACAGTCCAGGATAACATACCTATATGAGACGCATAAAGTTCCTAGGAAAACCACGGAAATTGAAGTTACGGTATGTGATAAACCAAACAATTACGGGAGGAGAGGTACCCAATGATTGGAAACTAAATAAAATGATACTAATGCATAAAGGTAGATGAAACAAAGACAACATAAAGTCATATTGTCACGGGTGGTGAGTCGTGACCAATAAACAAGAAATAAACAGGAATAAATAAACGTTTAATGTGGCGAACTTGTGCCAAAAGTAAAAGGGGTACAAAAGAAAACAGCAGAGCGTCGCGGGCGTCGATGTCGGCGAAACCGCAGGATCGAGCGCAGGGGCGAGACTGACTCGACAAGGTCGCGAGCGGCGTCTTATCTAGAGTGAGTCACTATCTCGAAGATTCGGCGGAGAAGGTTCGGGCGTAGCGCGCTCGGGGCGAGAATGATCACGCACTTTCTAGAACAACACAAGCAGGGATAAACAATAGAAGTTATGTCCGGAGCAAGAATAAACGAGAAAGTTCTAGAAGACGGTGACCCTGCGTGCGGCAATATCGCCCAATAACGGTAACTGCAGTGCTATACAAATTAGCTATGCAGATAGTAAATCTAAGAAGGAAGCAATGCGCAGAAGTTATGCGGGTACGGAATGATCTCCAAAACGAATTAAAAAAAAAAATAGAAGAGCGGAAGATAACTTATTCGTATTCTTTCAATGTATAAAAATAGCAATGAAGAACCAAAATTCTTTATAGATAGCTTATTTGGAAATTTAATGTGAGCCAAGAAGAACTTTGCGGTCAGCTGAAGGAGTATAATTTAGGTGCGAATTTGTTAGGTTTCTTAAGCAGGCATACACACAGACAATGAGGTAGTTATAACATGGGAAGCAGGCATATGCGCAACCAGCAACAATAAAGAGAGGGCTCATTCAGGGCTGTTCACTCTCACCTGTGCTCTTCATGATATATCTCAGTGAAATTTTAAAAGAAATGAGAGTGAAGCAAATTAGGCGTTGATGGCGGTTAAATGAAAGGAGGGAGAAATGTAATGCATGTAATACCAGGAGTGATGTATGCGGACCACAAAGTACTTATGGCAGATGACCAGGATACAATACAGGAACCAGCTGGAATATGTGGAGAGGAAGGGGACACCTTTTAGTGGTTGCAATTCTGGAAAATCTGGAGTAATAGCGTCTAACGACGAAAAGAGGGGAACCCATGAATATACAAGGCATTGTAAGAGACAATGTAGAAGAATACAAATATATGTGTCTGGCTCAATGAGGGAAGGAAATATCTGGAGAAACATGAAGAGAGTATAATTAGAAAAGGGAAAGGAATTAATCTATTATGGAAGTTCAAGAAACTATTGCGCGATGCTACCTTTTTACATAGAATAGTTCACGGGGCATTGACTCAACACTTTTATGCACAGTGAATTTGAACATACCCGCTCACTCAAATAGGAGAGCTCTCACGTTTTATCCCCACAATCAACACATGATATCACCAACAACAAGAATGCAATGCACTGTCGTGTTTTGTTCCAAGCTAGTTTTATCGGTATTTGCCTTTTTTTTAGAATACGCATTGCTGAGCACGTTCTCCCACTGTACAACTGTTTCACTGTGCCACATTCCAGACCATGATTAGTTGTTTATTTGCACAAATAAAAGAGTTACGATGATAATGATGAAAATAATAATAGATACGGGGGGGGGGGGGGGGGGGGGTCAGCGGTATATTTAAAGGAATGTTGGTGCCAGGGCTGTTTTTCAGCAATGCAGTACTGTGCATGAAATCAGAGGTTCAGTCAGGATTAGAAATTCGATGAAGAAGCGTGGGCAGATTGGCACTGGGAGCATATAGAAAGACACCAAATGAGGGATTACAGGGGAACACAGGCTGGTCGTCTTTTGAAAGTAGGCCGAGGCACTTAGTAAGTTGAAATTTGAACAGAAGGTTAACCGAAATGGATGATACGTGGTGGGCACGAAAGGTATTAAAGTATTTAGACATGAGAAGTATCAACACAAAATGGACAAACCGAACCCAAAAGCTTACATTTAAATGCCTACACATTACTGATAAAGCTGAGCAGACTGCTTCAGTGGAAAAGAGAGTGAAAGAGCCAGAAAGAAAAATGTGAGAGGGAAGAATGCAGTAAAATCGAGCTCTAACAAAATACACGTAACAGAAACAGGATATAAAAAAGGAAAATGTGTTTGGCAATTCACTCGGAAGTGCCTTACTGTTTGAGGCGAGAACGCGAGTTTTGAGGACAACGACGTGTAGGGCTAAATTTCAGGAGACAGACACACTATGTGCTGCATGCCATAGTGATAGCGATTCACTAGAGCATTTAGTTTTAAAGTGTACGGGGCCTTGCCCTGCCTTCGATGAGGGGTAACGGATTTGGCGGGGGATCTGGCTTTTGCTGGAGCGGATTGAAGGACTGAAGAGAAAAAATAATAGTCACAAAGAGCCGATTAGAAGGTTGGTGGATCTAGGGAAAATTGAATAACGCACAGCTAATTACCGCAGTTGGGGACACGCGGGACGGGGGAAAATTTGGACTCCCTCCCACGTGGCTCCGACCCAAAGTTTTAACCCTGCCTCCCAGTGGGCCCGGCGTTGGGGAACGCCGACTAGGTTTGACCAGAGGAATATTGGCGACACCGTCGCTGGGGGAGAAGGAGGGCAGTGATGCTTTTAGTTTTCGCCCCCGATATCTCAGGGCCATCCTGACGATTTCGCACACTGCCTGGTGATTGGGGAAGAAAATTGGCTTAGAAGGGAGGGAGGAATTATATGTTTGTCTTTTTTAAACTTAGGCTAGGTGGCGCAAGCTAACGCCCGTTAAAAAGAACACAGCCATTAAAATCCATCCACCCATCCATTCATCCAGACTGTGCAGATGATGGAGGCAGAAAACTTCTGGAGGACACATGACGCCACGAGAGGTGAAGCCGGGGGAGACTTCTGGTTTGGACGGAAACAACCCCAAAGATGACCAAAGCCAAAAGACGCTATTGGACAGACTTGGGCATAGTAACCGTGACCTCCACTTCCGGCTCCCCTTGGGATTTTCTCGTTTGGCTGGCTTGAGCCAGTATGTCGCTCCATGGCGTGATCTTGGAAGATCGAACGGTGGCGCTGGCTAGCGGCCGCTTGCGGAACTATTCTGCGGGTATAACAATCCCACCGCTAGTATTCGTCCAGCCATGGAGGACGAGGACTTGAGGCTCGTGAAAGGTATGTGGATAATACTTATCTGCTCGAAAAGCATCTGCGTAGGGGTAGCATAGTCCCTGCTAGTCTCACCTTGCTTTAAATGTCACCGCATTCTCCTTGGAAGCAAAAAACCAACCCACGTGTAGGCGTTCGCGATCGGCCGCGTCGCTCCGGCTGCGCGCGCCAGGTCGTGCGTGACTGACGCGGTGTGGCGATGTTTGTGCGATTCCTAGGTTGGAGAAACCGCATTCACGAAACACACGCATTGCTTTTCCGTGTTCCAGTACCTTGCAACGATCATCAGCCACATCGGCGAGAGCAAGAGGTGCCTCGTTGAAGGCGAGGACGTGCTGCATTGCGGTCATGCAATCGAGCGCAGCGTCACCCCGGAGAAATTTTCACCAAAAAATCAACCAAAATAATCATTACATTACGTTTTTCTTGAAATGCCAAAATGCAGAACACACTGGTGAAAGAGATAATATAGTAAGGGTACAGGTGAGCTGGTGACTGTTAACCATGTTGAATAACCTGAGACTGGTCTGGTTTGGCGTTTGAACTTGTTACAGGTCGCCCCTTGTGTTGGTGGTGGCTGATTGCGGGCTATATAAAAAGGCGGACTAAATAAACCTGGTAGCTGAGTTTAAATCGTCGTCCTGTCCTTTTCTGTTCCTTCGACTCATTTGTTCACTTCTGCCCAAGTCTCAGGTTATTCAACATGGTTAACACTGGTGCACATTATAATGTAGAATGTGGGTTATTAGACTGCATATTGGCAATAAACGTTACATGTTGTCTTTTTCAGTTTAATTTATCGGTTATTCAAAGGTGCACGGTTCACGATGAAATATCAATGAGTTCTGCACGACGAGGACTTAGTCATACACACATTTGCATTGCTTAATCGAAATTATAGGAATCGCAAAATGATTCACACAATTGCGTAACTATCACAATATCGAACTGATACTACTGCCTAATATCTTCCAGTGTTAAAGCTAGCCTGGAATAAAATAGTGATCAAATGATAGCAGTACCTCTCGGTGGCTTCTGAAGCCTCACAAACCGTTCGTGTGATCCCTTCGGAAGATTCTCAGACAGAACGGCGTTTCGTGCCAAGAGCCTTCTCTTGTGCACTGTTATGAAATAGGGTGGGAATATTTTGCCGTGAGCCGGCACAACCATTCGGGAAAAAAAAGATTGCCGGGAGTTTCAGAAGGCAATAATTCTTCGAAAAAAGAAATAAATTAAAATCGCCAAATGTTTCAAGGGGGAAAAAAAAATCGCCTACTCTGATTTGAACCTGGGACACATGGCACGTGAAACGAACACCTTTCCACTAAGCTACTCACACTTTCTTTATTGCCAGGTTATATATGATACACGTGTTGATAACAATAAGATGCCCCAAAAAGTGAAACTTTCAGAAATTGCTTAACATAAAAAGGTTAAAAGCCTATCAGCCAGGCTTGGCTGAAGGTCGTTGCGATGGTTAATTTAAAAGGTTTTGAGCGCGGCCAAATCGTCCAGAACTGGTAACCATTCCACATCAGTATCTATCTTTTTGTAACATTCTCTTAACCATTTGATAGTTTCAATGAAGTACTCTCGGGGGTCGCGTGCGTCAACCTCCAGCATGCCGCACCGCCATTCTACTCTTCCATATGCCGTGGAGCCCCAGGAGCGTGATTATGTCATAGGGCACAGGTTCACGCTCTATTTTTAGGAACCGGATTCCTTGAGGTGACAGCGGGAGCTCTTTCTTCATCGTGCGCTGAAGCACGTCCAAGAAAAGACGAGCATCCCAGCAGCCCAAAAAGACATGCTCAACGCTCTCCGGTTGTTTGCAAAAAATACAATTTACCGACCATGTAGAGGTTCAAAAGTCTTTACTGGCAACGTTTCGTTGTGTAATTTAAAAAAAAATGAAGTTTTAACCGCCGCTGGTATTATGGCGTTTTTGACTCGCTGTAACACATCATCTCTCGGGGCCCCAGGGCCTATGAACCTATACGTTGGCATGGGTAACAACATAGCCATTAGGTCACGTGTCAAATTTTTGCGTGATACACCAGACAAATAGTTCATAAAAAAACGAACGAACAGAAAACGGCAGGCAGATATAACCTCGCGCAAAAAAACCCGACAGCGGTCCACACCGTGCCGGGCAGGACGAAACAACAAATTTCGGAAAAACGTCAAACAGCCTTGTCTGAATAACGCTTTGAAGAAAGGGATGACGCTGGTCACGGATAAACGTAAAGCGTGAGACGGGTTGTCGAACAAATACGTGGCACAGTCTGACACCCCCCGCTTTGGGCTTAAAAAAATGGTTGGTTCGGCGAGTTCGCTCCCATTGGGACGCTCAAATAAACACTGCAAATACACGGTGAATCCACTGAATGTTGATTCTCAAACACTGCAGCACTTGGAGGACATATCACAATTCGAGCAGAAGAAACACATTCCACACAGTCGCTCTGGCGAAAATGGATAAATTTCTCCTTACCCACCTCTCGGCAGTGGCCTTAAGTATAGCCATTTCTTTTCGCCAGTAATCTGTGGGCTCACGGTAATGTTCCAGAGGAACACCTAAGTACTTTGATGGCGTCCGCGACAATTGAACATTCACCAAAACAATTGGAGCAGTTGTCCACTCACCATGGCATAACCCCAGGCACTCTCACGAATTCACCGAGCAGGCACTAACCTCACAAAACCTTTTGGTCAGCTCAACAGCTTCTAACACACTTTGAGGGTCCGAAGAAAAAATGGCAACGTCGTCTGCGTATGCTAATATTTTATTGCCACATTCCTATAGTGTAAAACCTCTAATATTTTGAGATTGAATGACACAGCGGCAAAAGGGCTCTAGGTAGATTGCGAAAAGCAAGGGTGATAAGGGACATCCCTGCCGCACTGAAGAGCAGACGTTAATCCCCGCACTAACTTTTTTATTAATTACTAATTTAGTTTTGCAGTTTACATATGCCATCCTTACTCCCTCAAGCAGCACAGATCCAACTGCCACATGAAGTATGGCTACTCTCCGATATTCCGCGTCACAGACCTCTAGAACAGTTCGAGTAGTATGTATGTTTGTGCCAATGCTACTACCCTTTATCCCACAGGTTTGGTGTGGCCCTATATTCTATATACCATGCTTCTCTCTACTGGCTAAAACCTTCATTAGCATTTGATAGTCAACGTTTGCCAGGGTAATTGGTCTGTAATTACTAGTATCACGAAGCTTATCGGCGTCATTACACTTGGGTATCAAGACCGTATGCGTGCACAAGAAAGAAAGTGGTAATTCTTTCTTTTGATAGGACTGAGAAAAAACCCTGCTTAGAAGCGGCGAAATTCTCTGCTTAAACTTCTTATAGAAGGCCGTGCACAAACCATATCCGGTCCCGGTGACTTGCCTACGCTAAGGTCATCTATCGCTTTCTCGACCTCTGATAAACTAATAGGATCTTCTAAAAACGTGGTAGTATCGCAATCTAGCTTCGGCTGACTTGGCCAAAATTCCGCATCAAGCCCCTTTTTCTTTTGGTATTTTCTTTTCAAACAAATGTGTATAATACTCAACAAAAGCATGCTGAATACTGTCCTGGTCTCGAGTTACTGCGCCTCTGTACTCTATTTCTTCAATCCGGTTCCCGCTAGCCTACGTTTTTTCCAACTTAAGTGCCCTCTTTGTGGGCGTTTCCCCGACAATCAAGTTCGTCGCACCGGCACGAACGAGTGCCCCTTTATATCTTTCTTCATCTATTTTCTCAAGCTTAGCCTTGATAGTATTTATGTTGTCTTTGAAGGCTCCTGGCGTTCTCTCCTCCTCTACATAAACCCTCGGTAATTCCTGCCGAAGACTGTTCTCTACCCTTCGTTCTTCCCACTTTATGTTAGTTGCTCGATCAAGCGCATCAATCTTAACTTGCTGTTTAAATAGTTCCCACTTCTCACATATGTTATTTTCCGAAACGCCTTCTAGTCTGCCTAGCTTACTTTCGATTTCCCCTATCAATTCTTGGTCCTCGAGGAGTTTTGCGTTTAACTTCCACAAAAAGCTAGTTTTTTTCTTACGCTGACCCAAGGTAAAACTCACCAAACTGTGATCGGTAAACGAGACCTGACTGACCGCGAAGTCGTTACACTGGGGTACTAAATCCACTTAAACATATACCCTGTCGAGCTTGGCATGACCTCTGCCTTGGTGGTGCGTGTAAAGGACCCGATGTCCCGGTGTTTTGCAGGGTGCCAGGTCTTCGAGCGCCTTATCTTGAATCAACTGACTTAAAACTTCAATAGAATTATCATTATTTTGTCTTTGATTGGTCCGGTCTTCTGGCGTACAGACACAATTAAAGTCTCCCAGAAATATGGTAAATCGGTCACTGATTACAAATCTACCAATATATTCAAAAAAATCGCGTCGCTCACTCTCCACGTTTGGCGCATAAATGTACATAACCCTCCACTTTTATTTAGGAAAACAAAATCGCAGAAAACAAGCCTTCCCGATTCACACGATACAACGCTCTCTTCGATGAGTTCAGCAGCCCTCCTCAAGAACAGACAACATCCTCCAGATCCACCTACAGCATGGCTGACGCAGACATTTGTACCTCGACGTAAACGGTTTCACCAGAAACTCGGTCTGACTTTCACTCTCGACCTTCGTCTCCTGAACCGCCAAAACGTCTAGGTCCCTCTCTAGGAGAAGGCGACTCAGCTGACACTGCCGGCGGCGTGCCGCAAGTCCCCTGACGTTAAGGGTCCCTATGCGCAGACCGGACGTTAGTTGTGCCGTTTTTTATTGCGTCAGACCCAGCTTCCGGCCATTACCCTTTGCGTCATATCGTACCAGGGTCGCTACTCACTGCGACGGATTCCCGTCGCGGCTCGGCGACGAGGACCGCAGTTTGCTGACGTGGCGACCTTTTTTCCAATCAGCTGAAACTCCGGGGTCTGTATCTGTATCTTAGGTATATTTTCTAGTAACTTATAACTAAGTGAGGTTGCTTTTTACAGGAACTTTTCTATTCACTTCGTCAAAATGGTAGAAACTATAAATCTTGAAGTATTAACACACTGCCATGAGCCGTGATCAACGTTGAGTTGGGTACGTCCTGGGATGCACTGACTTGATCGAACGACGTTTTAGCGAACGAAGCCTCTCCTACGATGTTTCATCGAACGACTCTTAAGCGAATGGCGGTGTTCATTTGAGCGAACGGTGGATTAGCGATGCCGTTCTAGCGACACCAATTTATCGAGTCGCTTTGGAACTCTGTTTGGCGAAATTAGCAACCTGCTTCCTTCATCTAAGCCGAAATCGACTTCATTGTGTGTTTGAAGCTCCTCTAATAGCTATGCAAATGAGGAGATAACTTGAAAGATGTGCGCAGTTTCTGTTGCCTGTATCTTGTCCTGGTGGTGGCTCTCTTCTGACATAAATACAATATAAAATATAATTGAAAATAAATTATAAAAACAATCGTAAAACGCAATGTAACTCAATAAATCGGACTCACATTTCCTAGTTATCAAAACTGAAAAAGTTCCGAAAGAAAAAGAAGCTTATTTTTCTTCCAACCAACAAAAAAAAAAAAAAAAAAAAAAAAATCGAGCAAGTTTGAAGTTTTTCGCTCGTCATCGCGAAGTTTAGTTGCATATGCACTCGATTCATGCGTTTCTTCATGGGGCCGACGTCTTCTGGGCTCGTCGACGTCAGCACCGGCTCATGTGAGTGCGGTTTTTCTTATTTCTCGCATTGACACCAATAAAGCACATTTATCGAACTCGTTTTTGTGTGTATCCTTAGTATAAAAGCTTTGCTTCCAATATATTCTGACAAATTTTGAGAAAATAAATAAAGAAAGTATCTTTGAAGTGACTGTACCTGTACCAAGGTACATTTTTAAGCGAGTACCTAGGTACGCACTAGTCCCTAGGTACCTTTTTGTATAAGTAACTGTAACTGTATCTTAGGTACATTTTTGAAGTAACTTTTACAACTTTGACCTTAGTAAGTGCTGAGGTGATCATGGCCACATCTTCAATATGGAGGATATACAGGGTGTTTCACGAAAGGTGGACAAATTCGATATTGTGAAAACTAGGCATCGCACAAAAAAAAGGGCTTGTTTTGTTTTAATCCTAGGCTATGGACCTATTTAGGAAAATGCTTAAAGTTGGGGATAATTAAGTTATTAAATATTTTCCGGTAATTATTTTTATATATATTGAGTTTAAGGGCATGTATTCATTTAGAAACTTGCTGAGCATCATCGAAAACACTCAATCAATAAATTTCAGAACGATAGAAGGCACGCGCGGCTTTTTGCGGCTTTCTGAAAAACCGCACAATTCCGACGGGTTCTTAGGTTTCTGTTTGCAATCCGAGCGCTTCTAGGAACCGACGACACCGCATTCCGTAAAGAAATAGTGCAACCAGCCTCTCCTGCGTTATGCGAGGGCAACGCAAGAGAGGTTAGTTGCACTATTTCTCCACGGGGTGCGATGCCGTCGGTGCCGGGAGCGCTCAGGTTTCAAACGGAAACTAATAGCGAGTTCGTTTTACACGCACTGGCACCGTTCGAGTTCTCTACCAGAATGCATCGCACTCACAGAGTGTTGCACGGAAAACTGGACTCAAACGAACATGCCCAATGCACCGAGTGCAAAAGAGTGATGCTGCCGCCATCTATGTTGTAGAAAAAGTACCGACCTCAAACCGAAACTATAGGGCTTTTCTGTTTGGAGTGGTGGGTGGGAATGCGGGAGTGCAGTCACTACCAACGTTCATCTACAAACGTTGAACGCTGCAACCTGTGGTTTATAGTTGCGATGACTTCAAGCAGTTCGGCTGCCGTAAAGAGAGTTAGTTACACACGGCGTAAATTTCCGCATCCAGCTGTCTACAAAGCAGCTGGTTGCGATCTTTCAATTCGTATAACCGTTTACACTGAAGAAAACTGATGATGCTGTCCGAGCAGAAGCTTGATCCGTTCGAGCATGGTATTATGCGTGAACCACTGAAATGGTATTGCTTAAAACTAGTCTGTTGGAATATCCAGGAAAACTTTTCGTGGGACTTTCGATTTTGGTCGTCATTACAGCTGGTGAATCAGGTATTAAGCGCGAAACACACGTACGACGAAACCTTCCGATCCGACGTGCGGACTGCCGGAATGACCTTGGGGGTCGAGGGTTTTCGTAGCATCGGAGAGCGTTGAAGACCCTCGCCTCCGACCGTCGTATTGCGTGGTCGGGCGTCGGATCGGACGGTTTCGTCGTACATGTGTTTCGCGCTTTAGCCTTGGTGAAGACGTCGAGAACGAGAACTTTTTCAAACAAAATTCGACGGGGCAAGTTAGCTGACGTAGGTAAATGTTAAACATGATGATGTTGCCCAAGTCTCGAGTAAAGTCACTATGTTTAGCTTTCTCGTATGCCTATTGGCCAGTCAGAGGTTTCTGCTGGAGGTGTTTTGTCGACAAATGTTCAATTTTTCACCCGCCCACGGATGAGAATAAAAATCTCGGGGGCCGCTGATGGGTTTGTTCTGAGCATTTCTTGACACACTGGTATATTTCAGCGTCCGTACGGCAACAGAACGACTTAAGACCTGCAAATAAAGCACGGGTTGTTAATTGCTTCTTTCATGAAATAGCAGACGCTCATAATTCAAGCTCGCGTTTGATTATGTTGCCCGCGGGACGCGATTTCTATCAGAAAATCTACTTTTTTCTTTTCGGGTCCGCGCAACGAGGTAGTTGGTTCCGCGACACATTGCAGCAGACGAACCCTCCGTAGTCTGCTCCCGCTCCTTGCCGGACTCGCCGGAGCGAGGCATGACGGGATTGCATTTTGGCGCACGCCCGATTTTCTCGGTGCAGCGAGTGCATGCACGCGTGGGGTGCCGCCGCTGAAACGAACTCGGATAGTGCAACCACTCGTGGAGTGCCTGCCGAAACGAACCCGCTTTACGCCGCGAGTGGGCACGCGTGGACACGAGTGCCGTGAAACGAACTCGCTATTAAAAACCCGTCAAAATTGTGCTGTTTTTCACATAGTCGTAATATACCGCGCGTGCCTTGTATCGTTCTGCAATTTGTTGCTTTAGTGTTTTTCGATGATGCTCAACATGCCAAACATGCCATTAAACTCAATATGTGAAAAAAAAATAAATACGCGAAAAAATTAACATTTTAATTATCCCGAACATTAATAATCTTCCTAAATAGACCCTTAGCCTAGGATTAAGTCGACAGATGTCTTTTCTTGGTGCGATGTGTAGTTTTTGCAATTTCGTGAAACACCCTGTATAACGCTCTGGAGCAGCTAACGGGAATGGGATTCTGGTGCTGGGTGCTTCATGGTGTTTGTGTTTGTGTTTGTGTTCATTTCTAATGTGTATTTGTATAAATACCACAGGGACACTATTTCATAACAAAATCCAAAGTATACATTAAAAAAAATCTAATGTCTTTTTTTTAAACGTTATTGTGCGGTTCCATCAAAAAGAACTCAACAAAATTTTTGTCAAAAAGAAGTCTAGAAAATTTAAATGGCCAATTTTAGCTAGGAATGAAGTAAGTTGTCAAAATAAACTCTGGGAAACCCCCAAAAAATTGACAAAAAGTTTCAATACGATTCCAGAAAATTTTCAGCACAAGTTCAAACGAATTTAACTACAGAATTTTCTAAAGTGTGGCTGCTACGGTGGTGGTTCTTGTTTTTCGCATTCCGAACTTCTCACCGACGATAGTTTCTCATTATACAATTACCGACTCCTTATGTTAGCAAGCGCGCTCCATCATGGAACATTGTTTTCACGAACATCATTAATCATACAGAACGCAGCAACTTTCTACACCCTTTCGCAACACAGGTTTCGAAAAGCGAACCGCAGCATAGCCGGACCACACGATAACGTGCGAACAGTATGTAATCTTTAGTATAAATCGTAACAAAAATCATGAACATATTTGAAGATTCTTTCGTCGCTGACTAATGACCAAACTTGCCCGGTTGAGTTTGGACCTGCTAGTGCTTCTGAGGGTTAACAACCTTTCAGACAAAAACAAACAAACAAAACAAATGGTCATCGCTGATGATATACACCTGGCATCCTCGGCCCTGTTTCTTTCTGGAGTCTCCCCGAGTACACTACTTAGCGTTTTCCTCGTCCAAATATACTATAATGATCTACTGCCCTGTGCTGCTCGCAATATCCCCATTTTCTCAGAGAAGTTCGGCATTTACGGCAAAAGTATTAGCCACAGCGGCCACGCTAAATTTCAAACGGACTTTTAAACGATAGATGGTTAGTTACGAAAAATGCAAAATACAATTAAAATAATAAAAAGGTGTAAACTAATCATTTGTCGCGGGTGAACTAAGTCATGTATATATATCTAGTCTCTCTGTTGCTTTGCGTTACAATCAACCCGTTGTTACAGAAAAAAAAAGAATGTCACAAAGAAGTGCTGAACGTCACGTGATCAATCCACGGTCAATCAGATTGCAGCACTTGGCAATAGGAGAACCAAACAACCAATCACAAGGCAAGAAGTGATAGCTTGATACACCACGTGATGCATTTCTTGAGCGGCATTGACCGCAGGCGTGCACATGAATAAAGATATTTGGGTCCGTCCACACAGAAACCCGCAGCAAACAAGTTTCTGGGCTATCTGAAGTGTGGCTTTGCAAATTCGCTCCCCAGCACCTGAACTGTTCTAGACCAGATTTATGCTCATCTCTTCGAAGTTTGAATACGCTGCAGCGATATAAAATGGGTAAAAAAAGAACAAGGAAGAAAACGACCTCGTTGTAAATGTGAAGAACCATCAAAGATCGAACTGTTCGCTTTGCATTTCCTGATCACTTAAATAATAATAATAATAATAATAACTTTATTCATCACCACAGATACATGTGGTGAATGGGAGGCCAGAGAAAAAGCTGCATGAACGCAGCTTGACGAAGCTCCGGACCCCCCATTCAGCAGCTGCGACATGACACATAAATGTATTTACAATGAACATTTCATTTTTTGTGCATGTACGATCAAGATTTAAGAAAAAACAATTCGAGGATATTATTACAAGCAACACATGTACGATCAAGATTTAAGAAAAAACAATTCGAGGATATTATTCTTCGAAAGCTGAATAACATCTATTTTCCGAATAAAATAATCATTTAATAACATAGGTAACGTGTTGCTCATTTTCTGCTTACCATAATTGGTTCTGCATTTCGGAATCTGCCAAGGCTGGCGATGTCTAGATGAGTAATAGTAACTTTTTTCTTTTAAATCAGCGAGTTCAAAAATTATATTGTTACGTCCATGTGCCGCATACTTATACGAGAGTGTCAGTCGATAATCATGCATTTGATGTATGTTAAGAATTTTGTAAATTTTAAACAATGGTTGTGGTGGATGTATGTAAGGAACGTTTGCAATTATTCTTACGACCTTTTTGTGAAGGAAATGTATCGCATTTAAATTTGACATGGATGTATTGCCCCAGACCAAGTTACAATAGCATAAATGGGAATAGAATAATGAATTGTATAGCACCCTTTTTACACTCGTGGGAAGAACATGTCTATGTTTATTTATAATTCCTACTACCTTTCCAAGTTTAGCACAAAGATATTTAATGTGATCATTCCATTGCAAGGTTTCAGAAAAAATAATTCCAAGCGTTTTTATACTGTGTACAAACTCAATACTTAAAGATCCAAAGTTGAAGGGTGGGAAAGTCTCTCACCCGAACCACGAGGTCGGAACATGACTGCTTTTGTTTTTGACACATTAATGTTTAAGCAATTTATTTCTGACCATGCCTGCAACTTTAAAAGAAATGCATTGGCTTTATTTCTTAGGCTCTGCTCACAACTGTCTGAAAACAATATGCTAGTGTCATCCGCATAGATGATATATTTGCAGTTTGGATCAATGTTTACTAAGTCATTAATATATAGTATAAAAAGAAGGGGCCCTAAGATACTTCCTTGTGGAACTCCTGACGATATGTTTGAAAGGGTTGATTTTTGGTCATTAATTACCACAAACTGAGAGCGATATTGTAGATATGATTTTATAAGTGCAAGCGGAAGATCTCGAATACCGTAAGCAAAGAGTTTATCTAGCAAAATAGTGTGATTAATGCAATCAAAAGCTTTGCTGAAATCTATAAATATTCCAAGTGTCAGTTTCTTTTCTTCGAAGTTTTTAAGTATACATTCTTTCTGAACTAATAATGCTGCTTCTGTAGACCGATTTCTACGGAAGCCAAATTGATTGTCTGTTATAAGAAAATGTTTGTCACAACAATTTACAATCCGCGAGTGAATTATTTTTTCTAAACCTTTCGAAAATACTGGAAGTATAGATATAGGACGATAATTCCCTAATTCGTTTTTGTTTCCAGTTTTAAACAAAGCTATAACTTTCGCAACTTGCATGCTTTGCGGAAAAGTACCAGATGATAGGGCGAGGTTGTATATAAAAGTTAGGCATGGGGCAATGATATCAATTACGTATTTTACTGGTCTAATTTGTAGATCGTCTGCATCACGGCTCCGACTATTATTGATACACATGATAGAGGAAAAGACCTCACTTTCATCCGTTGGGAATAGAAAGAGCGATTCTGGAGTTGATATTTTTTGACGCTTCTGGGTTATAGTAGCCGCTACCTATATTAACAAAAAAATTGTTGAATACATTTGCAAGATTCGATCCATTAAGAACTTCACCATTATGTTCTATATTGTCAATCGGATTTAATCTGCACGAGGTATTAAAAACGCTCTTTATACGTTTCCATAGTATATCGGCCTTTATTAGGCAGTCGGCATCAAAAATACTGGAATTATAATTCTTTTTAGTTCTTTTAATTTCTGTGGTTAATTTATTTCTGTAGTCTCTAAATAGGGCTAGCACTACTTCATCCCGAGTCGCAAGGAATAAATGATAAAGTTCGTATTTCCTACGTATTTTTTTTTAAGAGTGCCGATGTCATCCAAGGCTTCCGTCCTTTTCGAGCAAGTTTTACGGTTTTATTTGGAAAACAGTCAAAATATATATGTTTAAACTTTTCTAAGAACTTGTTAGAGGCACTATCCGCGTTACCAGTATGGAATACATCTTCCCAACTTGTATTAATTAGCTTATTTCGAAACATGTTTTATTAATTAGCTTATTTCGAAACATGTTTTATTAATTAGCTTATTTCGAAACGAAACGAAAACTTAGCCTTTACAAGTGTGACCAAACACTGAAAATTTCGAAGTCTCTATTTTCTAACCAAGCATTTGAAAGAGCCAACCGCTGCAATCTATACATACTATTATGCTCGGCGAATGACGAAACAAAAGATATGTTTAAACGTAGAAAAAAAAAAGGCTGTACTGTGACATTGAGCATAGTGAAACGTCGTGCTGCCGCGTGGCAGAGCAGACTGCACGCTCTTATTTTTTTCCTAATCATATTATATATATATATATATATATATATATATATATATATATATATATATATATATATATATATATATATATATATATATATATATTTCACTCTCGCGACTCCAACTGTCTATAGAGGGCGCCACTGCAGTTTTCAAGATGGCTGAGTTAGTGAGTGTCAAAGGTACGGGGAGATCGCTCCTAATCAAAAGTATTTTAGCGTTCGCAAACGCGGCGCTTTTATTCCCGCTGGTACCAGGAAGGAGATCTTCTGCTACAGGTAAAGCACCTTTTCATCTGGGGAAAAACGTCGTCAGCCGAGGGCACCGTGAATATACTTGCACTGCGTCTCGCGACGAGCAGTGTCAGGGAAGACCCGCACGAGACTCATGTCAAACTCGTTGAGGGAGATGAGGCTTTTAAGTTTTGAGTGGGAATAGCATCCTGCTCGTGAGTGGCGGGAGCTTCCGAGTGC
This sequence comes from Ixodes scapularis, assembly GCF_016920785.2. Lineage (NCBI taxonomy): Eukaryota > Metazoa > Arthropoda > Arachnida > Ixodida > Ixodidae > Ixodes > Ixodes scapularis. The sequence goes on along the minus strand of NW_024609838.1, from coordinate 41,747,162 downwards.
TGCAAGCACTTAGTCGCCGTTCTCCTACACTGCAACAGGTATGTACCTACTTACGGGGCTTTGAACTGAGCTACGGTGGCGAGGGTCCGAGATCGTCTTGCTGGATCCGTGGGCTGTGTTCGTGGTTGTCGCTCGCTCATATCATAGGGATACCGGCACGCCAAGTACTAATAGCCACTGTACACCTTGATGTTACGCATTGAAGCACGATAGTTGTTTTGAGGCGGTTGTTGAAACACGCTCAAAAGTACGTCGTGATTGAGTCCTCCCGGAGTTGGGGTATGTCAGGTTGATCACGGGCATGATACGCCGATCCGATCGTTGCGTGGCCTCATTTCTCAATGTGACACAATTGTTTCTGGAACAGAGGAAAATCTGAGAAAATATAGACCCCTTTTAAAAAAAGGGCTCGAGGTACACCTAAGCACTTCGTATGAGTTGTGAATGCGAAAGCATGCTTGTCGTTTTTCCGCGTCGGCCGTATTTGCGTCGGCCCGATAGCGCGCTCTCCCAGCTCTCCTTGCCGCTCTGACCTTGGACGGTTCGTGTTACACGCAGCGCCATGAGGTGGCGGTCGTTTAAAATGACGCGCAGCGGCCAATGGGAGACTCGTCGACGCGCGCCAGCCAATGGACCGAAGACGAAATCCATCAGCTTTACTCCGCTCCTTTGGGATCGAAGGAAACTAGGTGCCGTTGTCTAGGCTTTTGCGTGGGTTTATAGCTGGGAGCTGGCTTCACTTGGAGAAAGGATTTAAGGTGCCGTTAGGCGCGGCTTCAAAGCTGATGACGTCGGCCCGCTCCACGAGCAACGTTACTAGATCACCTCAGTTGTGGAACCCCCGCGGAAGGATGTACTCCCCCCCCCCCCCCCCCCCCCTCACTCACCTCAGTCCGCCTCCCGTCGTTCGAAGCGCCATCTAGATTTTCGTTTACAAACTGTGTTTTCCATAGAGTACGGTGGAAGGCCATCTAGACGCTGCGCTTCGAAACGTACGTACCCCACAGAATACACTGTAGTTACCAAAGCAGCCGTCCGGAGCGTCAAACGACGGGAGGCGAGTCATGGTGAGTGAGGGGGGGGGGGGGGGTACTGCTCGTGCATGCAGCGTATATGAGCAGTTTCGTAACTGAGCTAATCTGAGAACGTTGTCTATGGGCCAGGTAATGGGTTCGCATTAAAATCTGGCAACAGCGAAAATTCGCTGGACGAGTCCAACTACGCTGGGCGGCCGACGCCATGGTGAAGGACTCCGTTGCGGCCGGTACAGTTGGTTACACTGTGGCGTTCTTGCGCTTCCTTGATCCCTTCGCCTCTGTACGGCTGGAGGTAGCGTTTTCCAAGGGTTGGGTAAACGACATTTCTCAACTCCCAACCGCTAAAGATGACGAAGTACGCAGCACTTCTAAAAGAGCCGATCGGAGTCGGAGCACTCCTTCGACAGACGCGACAATTTCCTCGTTGAGGGGCGGCTATCCATCTTTTGTAGTTCTTCGTGTTAGTTTAGAACCTATATAATGAAGTCTGCGAATACAAAATTAAGTGTTATTAAAATGCAAGTATCACTCTGGCTGAACTGGGCGATTTGAGCGGGATTGCACGACTTTTAGGCTTTGATGACTTCCATCGTTTTAAGAACCAAAAATCCACCCCCACTCTCGCCGGCCCTCCCAAATTTCTACTCTTGTTTCTTCGTGTTCAAATAAGTAGACCCATACCCCAGCCATTCTTAGTACACGGCCATCAGGGGTTTCCTGTACTTCAAAGATCAAGTAGAATAAAGAATACAAAAACAAGTGCCTGGAACGCGTCTCCGACTGGTGTGTTTACCGCGTCCAAAAAAAGTGATTCCTCGATTACCGCCTGATGACGTCATAGAAGTGTCATGCTGTCGCCGGTTGCGACCCTGGTGGCGTCCCAATAGTCGTAGTGTAAGTGGCAGACGCCTGTTTTGCTGCAGGTCACTCTTCACTTTGGCAGTCCACGGAAGCTACAGCAGCTGGAAGTTGGGACGTCCAGGACGCCGTGACGACAGTGACACTCGCGTTCGCTCGTGCTTTTCGCCAGCATTTCTATGACCAACCACCAGGATCGCGACAGACAACAGCATGACACTTCGGTTTCTGCGACGTCATTTGTTGCCACTTGGGGATCGCTTTTGATGTATGTGCGGGATAGGACGCTAAACACACCAGTCGGAGACGCGCTCCAGGTACCATACTTACACTGCCTCAAGTTTCATACCCTGGCGCAAAGAGAGATACATTCACGCTTTCCTTCTTCGTTAGCAGCATCAAGGGTAGGAACGACTTTCCCAATCACAGAGTGAGGCACAAAAAGCCCTGATCGCTCCAGACGCATATTAGTTTGGTGAGAACCGAATATTTTAGCGTGTGCAATAGGAGGTTCGAATTTAGTAATACTACGTCATTGATAGCTTCCACACACGACATACTGGCTGCACCGCTTTATTCGAATTGAAGCGATGTTCCCTCGCCCTTACCCAAGAGATATCCGCAAAACTTTGTTTGCCACTATGTTGCAAACTGTTGCTGCGAAACTCCACTCTTCAAATATAATATCTTCAAACCTAGGCGTCCTTTAGGTCAACTAAATAAATAAAGTAATACAAATATGCTCGTCCGGTTTTGCTGTCCAGAAAATTCCCAGACATATTGCTCCACAAAGATTGCTCTAAAATCAAGCTATCTTGTTTCGAATCGCGTTAGATGATTTTAAGCAAAAAACAACAACAACGAATTCCTTGAATCGAATGGTTTAGAAATTTAATAACACGCCACATTTACCGCTTTGCAGCCTTGTAACGGGAAGCCAAGCTCACCGGCATCTTTCTCTTTTTTTTTTCTCTCCATCTTTAACGTTATTACAAAAAAAAAGACTATCTGTTTCTTTGGTATATCCCAATCTATGACATTGTCCTGGGTGCACGCGATTTAGTATCTAAAATTGAAATAAAAAAAATCGCTATTGTACGTTTGTCAACCTGACTAATGTATCACTCTCCAAAATATCTAGTTCACCATTAGAAAATTTTAGAATAACGTACGCAAGCACATTAAGTGATTTAAAAATAGCGTCGCAATATAAAACGCTATGGTGACGCTAAATTTTGCTTGCGGACTCTCTTGCTGTACAGAGCGCGACACTGTTCGTGCGAGCAAGCGATCGTCGGTTTTTGCTGTTTATCTTATAGAATCCAAAGGGTGGCATGAAAAGTATTAGTGTCTTTTTCAAATGATCGTCTGCGCCTCTGACCTAAGCGGTACAATTTGGTGCCTACTAATATCAATTCAAAGTAATATTAAAAAAAAAAAAAACACAAAAACAACGACAACGTCGTGTTTGGGGTAACGGCAGCTGGGTTCACATGGATACAATAGTAGCGCATCGAATCCAGCAGGGACAAATCATACGCACCCTGTCTACAGTACCCTGTCTCTTTTCTTCTTCCTCTTCTACCCCAATAAAAATAGTCAAATCTCGGTTTAATGCGGCACCCCCAACATTCATCTAAATTCAGCCAGTGTCCGGGCAGTGTACATAGTCCGTTTTGCGGTTGCACGTTTTATTAACCATCTGAAAAAAGGGTTTTAAGTGATTGAAGTACGAACATATTACGTTGAAGCTTGTCTGAAAGGGTTAGATATCTCAAGAATACGTTGACATGCAAACATATTTCAGAACATATTTTTAAGCAGAGAACGTGCGCAGACCAGGGTTAGAACGATTGAAACTTTTCGCCAAGAGGTTTAAATGTGAAATGCCTTATACAAACGAGTTGAAACGGGACCGGTTAAAACGCAAAGGGTGTTTCGGGTACAAGTTCAAATAAGAAGGGCGTTTCGAGAACGGATTGAAAGGTACGGATTCAAATGAGAAGGGCGTTTAGGGAATGGGTTGGGCGGGTTCCAACGGAATGGTCATTTCGGGATTGGGTCAAAACGGGAAAAACTCAAACGTGAAGGTCGTTTCGGGAATGGGTTGAAATGGGACAAAATGGATTGTTTCGGGCTACACCCGCCTATGTCGCCTAGGCGGGTGTAGCCCGAAATGGGCAGGAATGCAAATTGAGGCAGAGAGAACCAGTCTACTTTTGCGGTGCTCCTGTGCATTCCTATGGAAAAACGCGTACTTTTTGTCTCTTCGCCGGAAAATAACATGCAATCCTTTTGTTTTTTGGGTGGTACTGTATAGTACGTACCTCTACTAACTCGGCAAAGGTGTGATTGCTTTAGTTACTGCATTTTTTTTTACCCCTGAACGATGTTAATCTTCGGTATATTTCAGACCCAAAGGTCTGTTCTATAGCAGGTATATAAAAACGAGCGACGATTCTAATCAAAATAACAACCGAAATGAATATAGAGTGTGTTCAAGGTTCGCCAGCATTCCGGTGAAGCTTACATATTGCTAATATTCCAGTCTTGTCATATATATGAAAATGAACCAGTTGTGCATCTTCACGAGCGGTTAAAACATTAAAAACACAAATAATAAAGTAGCGGGTAATGAAAGATGTCTCTTTTTGTTATTTCTAGTGCCAGACAGCTTCTACCGGGCGCCTATTATCTGGTTTCTTCCTATTTTCAGAGATTTCGAGCTTGCGGGTGATGTTCTGAATACAGAACAATCACCTTCGCACATGTGCACGAGCAGAGAAAATAAAGCAGTACTTATCTATTGCAAAGCGGACTATATTAACTTGGCCTTATTTTGATCGCCTACATGAAGGGGGAGTTACCGATCCAGTGTTACAGTCTAGTTCTTGCGACACTCCTGGTTTTCCGCATCTCCTTCGTTCGCTTGGTACGTAAATACCCCACGCTGAAAAAGCGCCGACGCCGCGTTCGCACTAATAGTGTCCGACAGTGCACATAAAAGCAAGTATGAAATGCAGATATGTAGAAATGCTTACCGGAAGTCAATTTTAGAGTTGTTTTTTTCAGCTTCATTTTGGAACAGCACACTAGTGCCGGCTTAACCTCTGGTAGCCTATTCGCGGCAAGAACCACGCTAGGGGGAGCCGCTGAGCAGCCCGTGAATGTCACGTGATACCCGGAACGTGACGTTGCCTAGAGTACTATATAGTAGCGGTGTCGCGAACCGGCCGAGGTTCGAGTTCGACCAGGTTCGACTTTTTCGAACTTTTAGTGGTAAGTTCGACGAACCCTGTGTTGAGATTCGACTTGTGTGCGCATCCACCACAGGCTGGACAGTTTGCTTCGGACTGGATGGTAATGGCTAATGGAGGAATTAAGGGCAGCGCTGATTGGTTATTTCATTAATACAGTACAAAAAATTAAGTTATTAACTTCTTCAGTGATTAGAGTTGGAAAAAAAAAACAGTTCTGGGCAGATACGCAAACAAAACAGCCCGAGAAATACAGGAGTCATTCTGCATAAGAGAGCAAGGGGAGAGCCTGTGCATTAGTGCGCCGTGGCTGCACTTAACAGATAAGGAGTTTTTCTTTCTGAGCCAACAGCCTGATAGACGGTATTAATAGCCAATGTTTGTTTCAATAAACCTTCAGTTGAGAGTGCGCTCCGTCCGTGTCCCCTTCCTCGTCTATGTTTATTCGGCGCTTTCCATTCAATTCAGATAAAAATGAGTTTCTTTTAATTGCAGCTGTTCACAAAATTAAATAACCCTTTGCATAAAAAAGATCTCCAAACCCAGGCATGCTTTTATCAAGGGCTGGCCACACTGTCCAAAAAGTCGAACCGATCGAATCTGGTGAAAAGTTCGAAGGTTCGTCTAACCGGTTCGACCCAGTCAAATCCCGAAAGTTCGACCTAAAAATCCGGTTCAACAAAAGTTCGCGACACCCCTACTATATAGCTCCTTCGGAACAGAGTACCGTAAAGCCCCTCTATCCTGGGAAAAGTGGCGCCATTCTTTGAACTAGCCGCCGTGCACACTATTGGCCGGTTGTCACGTGACGTCTGGCTTTCGGTTTTCGACTTCCGGTCGCCATAAATTTCCCAAGATGTTGCTACGCCGCAGCTGACGGGCTGCTGCGCCTGTAGAAAAGTCGGCCGGAAAGCTTTTCAGTGTTCCCTCTGGAACGGAAAATGAACCTCGGAGGAAGATCGTGCTTCACCGAATCGGTCGAAAATATTTCAACGCGACAGGAGCCGCAAAGTTATGCGAGTTGAGTGCTCTGTATAAAGCTCACCAGGATAGCTAGGTTCGACCAACGAGCTTGAGTCAACTTAGAGCGGTAAACCAGCGGTCAAAAATGGCACCCCCCCGGTTGCCGGCATCTTGCTTGTTTGCCACATTAGTGATCACGTGACGTTAAGATGGCTGCGCCCAGAGGTGGGCCAGATCAGATTGGCTAGATCACGGTCAGCAGATGGGCACTCTGGGGCTGCGTTCCAATCTTACTCGAATGGCGCCGAGTTATTTCGGCGGATCAATTCACGTGACAAGACAGATGCAGCAACGCTGGACGCGGGTAGGTTTTCGAACGCAACGGGTACAAGAACTTCACCCAGGAGTGACATAAAAGCTGCGTTCGATTTACTTGCACCTCCTGCGCCGGTGCAGAAAAGTGTAGGGCAGTCTACTTCCGGTATATGTATTGAGATACGACCGGAAGTACACCGCCCCACACTTTTCTGCACCGGTGCAGGAGGTGCAAGTAAATCGAACGCAGCTTCTATCTCATTCCTGGGCAAAGTTCTTGTACCCGTTGCGTTCGAAAAGCTACCCGCGTCCAGCGTTGCTGCATGTGTCTTGTCACGTGACTTGATCCACCGGAATAACTCTGCGCCATTCGAGTAAGATTCGAACGCAGCCCCAGAGTGTCCATCTGCCACCTGCTGACCGCGATCTGGTCAATCTGATCTGGCCCACCTTTGGGCGCGGCCATCTTAACGTCACGTGATCACTAATGTGGCAAACAGGCAAGATGGCGGCAACCGGGGGGTGCCATTTCCGCTGCAGGCAGTGGGTTCCGGTTTACCGCTCTAAGGTAAGACTCAAGCTCGTTGGGTTCGACATTGTACATGTTCCTTCTAAAAGTACACGGAAGTGAAAAGACGGTGAGAGTGCAGGCGAGCTGGTGGTAGCTAATCATGTCGTATTACACCTGAGACTGCGGTGGAAGAAATCGGAAGAACTTTCAGTAGAAGGAACAGACACAGAGAACGTCTCAACTCTACACGGAAGTGACGTCTTCACGTCTGATTTGTTGGAAACAAGAGTGACGCAATTTCCCTAGAAAAATGGGGGCGGAGTCGGCAAAACTGGGCGGAGTCGGCTACCAGACGTGACAACATATTGGGGAATTGTAGTAGACCGTTTCCGCAGCCCGCTAAGCACCCGGATAGCGCTCCGTAATCCGCCACAAGACCTGAACTATGCAGACAAGGCTGGCGACGCGCATGCGCAGCTGCGGCGTTTTCTTCGGGGATACCGTAGCGGAGGAGAAAAACGATCTACTACAACTCCCTATTGACGTTTCGTTTTGTACTGAGTACGTTTCAAAAGGTACTTGCTCCTGAGTAGGTCTCTTTCGTTGGTCATATTTTCCAAACCACGTCGTCGTCGGGCGATTATGCCACTTTTCATCTAATTGAGTCATTGTTTTCGCCGAGAAGACTTACCGGCAGCACCGCGCAGCATTCGAGCTGCCGGAGGATTGCAAGCGTGCGACGCAGCGCCGGCAGCGCGAGACAACATTGGCGCGAGGAACCGGAGGTGAGGAGACTGCGAAACGAAGTTCGTGGACGTTCACGACTGTGGAGCTTCAAGTGGTGTACACTTCGTTTCTGCGACACGGAGTGCTTCCAAAGTTTGGAGGCGAACGACGAGCACGCAGCGCGGGACTGAAGACAGTCGGCGTCTCTGTCCGGGTCGCGTCCGTCGCTATCGTGCGTCGTGTCGGGGTTCGGCGCGGTTGGCTCCGCTTCCCCGAGACGCCGAGCGAGAGGCACGACGTGGAGACGGGCCTCAGGCCGCTCGGTAGGATATTCGGTGTCATCGGTTGCGTGAACGAAACGCTGATCGCCATCGTCGGCCCGTCCAAGAACGATCCCACCGCCACGAAGGCGGTGCAGTGTGCCGCAAGCATTTCTACGCCCTCAACGTGATGGTGGTAAGTACGCTCGTATTACATACTCAAAATCAGTTCCATGTGTGTCGAAAAGAATACAGCGCAACGCCGGTGCGGTGTTGATATGCCATTTTATAAATGAGAGGTGCGGTCTTGTGCGGTCCGCCAGGGGCGGACGCAGGCATTTCTAGAGGGAAAGGGGGGGGGGGGGGGTCAGGTTTTTGGTTAGCGCATCATGTTTAACCATAGCCTCCTCTATACGGTTTAACCCCCCCCCCCCCCCCCCCCCCCGGTTTCCACGCCCTAAATTTTGACACATGCAGTATTCAAAAGGGGGGTCAGGTCATCCGGACCACCCCCTCTAAATCCACCCCTGTAGACGACGACAGGCTCCTCCTCGGTGAGTATGCTCGATTCATTCCTCTTGCATACGGTGGCTGTGTACCGCTTGAAAACCACAGTACCGCAGAAAATGTGCTGTACCAAATATTAACAACTGTGCAGGCCCTGTGTCTATACCTCTGGCACGTCTTTAAAAATATTATCCGAAGGAGCGTAGTACCAAGAAAACACAAAGTTGCAATCAGCTTTTTTCACTGCTTTCTTGCCTTCACTTTTAAAAAGAACAGATTATAATAGATTCTGTCTTCTAAATGTGCAGGCGACAGCGGCTACGGCTTGGAGTCTTGGTTGATCACCCTGTCCCTGGGATCCACGTGACCTCCATTACTTTCTGCCGGTCTAGTAAGGCACATTCCTCGGTCAGGCCCGTTGTGGAGCGCTGCAGTGGACCGTTGAAAAACAGATTCTCGTGTTTGCAAAGGCACCGGACTCTGCCTTACCATCCATCAGTAGCCACCACCGCCATTATAACGGCACGTGCAGTGCTGGACAACGCCTGCCTTGTATTGAGTGAGCTAAAACGGGAGTCAGGTTCCGACCCTGAAAAGTGAGAGTTGGAGTCTGAGCCAAGCTCGGAGGGGTCAGCGTCTGATGGCGAGAGGCTGGCTCCTGCCAACCTTCTGGTCGGCCTCTCGGACAAGGCTCTGAGGCAACGTCTTGTCGCCCGGTTCGAGACCTGCTGCAGCCGTGCCCCTGCGCAGCGCCACACACGCCAGGATTGCAGTCCCACCCATGAGGGACGCCGCCGGCATCAAGGAGTCTGTCGCCACGACGGTGGTCTCGCCACAAAGGACGCCGTCGGAGAGCCCCTACTGCCCTCGCCACGGTGATGCCCAGCACGGACGCCACCGGCGACGGGGAGCCGCTCACCACCACGACTGCGGTCCCGACCACCAAGGACCCGTCTGTTCCCTTGCCGTCAGTGAAGCCCTCCTCGTGAAAGTCGTCAAGTGCACACTTCACTCCCTGCTCCGCACTCATGGCCGTCCATAAGCTATGCAGTGCCTTCAGCTCCAACACCTTGCACAGTTCATCACACAGCCACCATGGCTAGAGCCAGCTTGAACTTGAGAAAAAACATGTTGCTGGACTACCAAATATGGTTTAACACTTCTTCCCCTTCATGTGTCTCAGCTATCCGCTTCTTTCTGTTCTTTATTCTGACACCTATAGATACAATTTAGTGTGAAACGACCCACATTTCAGCAAAACGTTAAACATTCCAAACACTATTGCTTTTCTTGTCGAGTTTGACGGAAGGCACGCTGACGCATGCTGCTTTGTTTCCTTCGATAGCCATTGTTTAAATGTTTTTGCATTTCTCGTGCATACAGGCTTTTGTTTCTCGCAAGAATGGTGATGCTGCTGAACACAATACTGTATTTGCAGGCGCGGCAATGACCTGCTGCTGTTCCCTTGGCAGGTGCTGCATGCTTTCTTGTCCTATCATTTACGCACCTGCCAGTTTCACCAATGTGACATATGCCGCGTGATAGGGGAATGTGATAAACAACCCCTGTGTCGCACGGGGAATATTGCGTCTTGTAAGAAATGTTGCACATTTTCTTCTGGTTGACGTTGCAACTTACTTTGTCTTGTCTTGTTAGGGTACACTATGTAGTGGGCGAGGAGGTCGTTTAAATTGTGAAGGAGGTCTGGGACATGTATACAAGGCGATGGTTGTTCAATAAATTTCAAGCTGTGTTAGAGACTTTATTCTCCTGTCCGTTTCTTCATTGTTTCTACATCTCGGGGTTACCATGGATGTTGTTCACCAGCTCGCCTGCGTTTTGTACCTTTCTCCATACAATACGCCTTGTTTGGAGCAGAGCACACAACCTTATTGCCCTGCCTCCCAGCTACTTCCTTTTAATTTATCGGTTATGCCATGAATGTAGGGTACTACAATTTTTTGCTTAGTTCTTGTCTTCTCTATTCCATATCCGTGTCAGCTGATTTGTGTTACAGTTTGGTGCAGATGTTTTCAGATGCGCCTCCCAGGAAACCAATCGGATACCCAGAATCACTTAGGCAGGAAAATTGCTTTTAAATACTTTGCCCGTTATTCTGGTGAGAATATTTCTTTAAGGCCGATGCAAGAGCAACGTAGGAAACACTGCGTTTTATAGTTTTAGAATATCCAGAAGCAAACAAAAGAAATCATTTGCACAACCTTGGTTCATACTTCCAACATTAGTTTATATCTTTAAATTCCAATGTGAGGTCGAGGAATGTGATGGATTTGTTCGCAGGTATTTCATGTGGTGTGTTCAGAGACGGACGGTACTGCCCCCAAATATGTGTTAAGTGCAAGGCGGGGATATTGATAGCCTTTCCATTTTATGAGCAGAAGGCATGAAATGCATGGGATAATGACAGAGAAAGCTTGCTGGTAGCCAAACCGACAAAGGTCACCTGTCTTTCCCCTGCAAAAAGCCGAGAAATACTTTAGACCATTTGTACACCTGTAAAGACCTATTTCTTAGCGTTGATTAAACCAGGAATATTGCCATTTTGGGTACTGTTTCATATCCCCTGTGGTTTTAAACATCCCATTATTACCTTCCGTATTATGACTACATCACTCAGGTGTGCCTCTTGATGTTAGTATTGGGATTTCTGTCAGTTAAGATCTCTCAGGTCATTCCAGGTTTCTCCCTCCCCCTTACTTTTTGTCACGGTGCCTATTTAAGCACTTTTTGGAAAATAAAAATTTCAGCTGTGTTTAAGACCTTTCGGTGTATGTGTCCTTTTTTACTTAGAGTATCGAGGTTTATGTTATGTTGCACCGCTAGTTTATTTTTGAAAGGGCTTTATTTTTAGAGTGCAAAACCGTTACTTGAAAACTTAAAATGATATGAAAAGAGGTGTTGCAATATTTCATTCTCGAAAGTAAAAATGAACATACTAGCATAGCACAACGTAAACATGGAGATTCTTAAATCACATGTTATGTCAAACATCGATCTTTTATTTGAACACGTTTTGAGCACACTACCTCAAGGTTGTAGTTCGTAACATATCTATTAATATACACGAAGGCCTGCCATATTGAGGACAAGGTTAAATGCAGCTAGACAATAATATACTTTAAGCGACCTATTTCTCGCGATTTAGGTTAAAGCTGAAGTTTTGGAATAATTCGCGGGCTCTAATTTTTGGGTACACAGAGGGATCTCAATATAGATACCAATGTGTTGACATCTTACCGGAATTGTAGGCGATTCACGAAAATTAAGTCGTTTACAGTATGTACAAAAAAGGCGTGGCGAAGTTTGCTACTGAGGTATTCCAGACAAGATGAAAGTTGTTGCTGTTGCAAGTTATGACTACACTGTAGGTCTCAAAAAAGGTGAGCGCGCAGGCGAGCTCGTGAAAAGTGGACATACCTTGACCTGAGACAGGGTAGGAAAAGAAAGGCGCGTCTCCGAACACACAGCTGTTTTTGGAGACGCTGTTTGCTGACCCTTCCTCTTACGAATCTTGTTTATTCCCTGTCTCAGGGTAAGTCATATCAACCGAATGTTTCTTGGGTTCAGCAAAGCAAGCAGGCGTCTTTGTCCAGATCATCTGCTTGCTTCCGCGCCTTCATAAAGCGCCGGGACCGCGAAACGCTGGTAACGGGAGCACTTTATCTGCAGCCATCAACCCCGCGATCCTGGCTTGCTCCGACATGTTGCTTTAAACAAGGCGCGAAGCGCGCATCCTGCATTCCCTGTAATATTGAAACAACGTTCTCTCCGATTAACTCTTAAATGTATTGCAAAAGGACACAAAAAAAAGCGCCCAACAGGTTTTTATTGTTCTTCGATACTTTTACCTGTACTAAAACCGATGCGACGGCCAGCGACGCACAGGATTGGTTGCCGTTCTTCATTCGATTAGGTGCTGAACCCGAGCGATGTTCCCAAGTATGCACCAGGTGTCTAGCCCTAGGACGCTGGCCCAGGGGTCTAAAAGCAGGGTTAATTGTAATTAAACCTAGATTCCTTTTTTAGTATAAACAAATAACAAAAAAAAGATACAGACACTGATAAAATTACGCAATTACAAAACTGAACGAAAACAGAGTTTTCATTTAAAAAAACTGTTTCATCAAATAAAATAACGATAATAGTAATTATTACGCTCGAAAGAGTAGCGGCACCGCGTAGCCCCGTAGCCCGTACCGAGAGGCCCGCGGTGTCGCAAATTTTTACAGCATGCACTATACACAGGCACAAAAATACGTAGTGATTTTTATCATTACTGGTACTGCAGTCAGCTTAAAATGCTAGCGTCATCCAGATCAACGCTTCCCCGATTAAAAATAAAATAGTATCTTGCTTTTTATGCCGCCAAACTGTTTTTAGCACCCGTAGGCCAAACCCTCCAGAAAGCTCGCCAAGGACACATATTAAAATTTAGTGAAATATTTGAAATCGTGGAGACTATAATCGCAATTCGGCTGTTTGATATGATGATTTAAAGCGACTTAAATTCCTGTGAAGCCGATCATTTACACACTCACGAGAAACTGACCTAATACAACTCGGTAGGGACAATTGGGACGATTACCTAAAGCACTTTCGGGATCTATGGTTGCACGAATAGATCTAGAGCGGCTTCAGGAGGGTCGGGTGCGAATGCGGGCTCTAAATGAGGTCATTGCCGCACTTGTCTGACGAGAAACGTCAACACGATCGGCATCTCGCCCGCTCTAACTCACCGAGACGTCGAGACGCTTGGGAAATTCGAGAAGCCGCCTCCGTCGCAAACCGGAGTTAAAGGTGGGGTAAGGAGGGTTTTTTGGAGGAGGAGAGAAGAGAATGCGCCATTTTTTCCCAGATACAGCGACTTTAGAGTACCGTAGAGTTCCTGTACATAGCTACCTACGGTAGCAGAGTTGCGCATTCAACCTCGAAGGGTGGCCGTAGCGCCGGCTTTCCTGCACGCCCTGGATGCTTTGCTCGTCACGTGACTAAACTTGGCGAATAGCGGTGCGGCGCGCGCCGCCGCGCATGAAAAACAGGAGAGGAGGAAAAGGAGGCGGAAAGGGGCGCGAGCAACGTCGGCAGAGCGACAGTAAAGGTGGCTTCCTTGCACGCGCCGGATGCTTTGCTCCTCACGTGATGGATCTCGGGAAATAGCGGCGTGGCGGCGCGGGGAAAACAAATGCGCAACTCTGCTCCCCCTTCGGGGGAGCATATCGAGGAACTCTATAGAGTACCGCAATCTAGAACGCCGTCTCGGCGACAAGCGGAGAACGCCCGGAGGTTCCAACTCCGGTCAGAAAGGCATGGGGAACGTGAGAAAATCGTTGTTTTTTTCAATATCGTGGAGATGAACGGAACGACAATAATTTTTGACATAATATTGGAACATTTTACAATAATTTGCGCGAAGTTGTGTGTCACGTAAGGACTTTTTTTTTTAATTGCCTGAGCGGCCTTATGCAGCAGACGACTCGGCAACCTCACGGCGACGTCACATTGTTCACGTGACCCGCTCCGGCCAACCCAAAAACCCAAACCCAACATCAACCCATCTTTGCTGCGTAAAAAAATCGTCTGCTTCAAACGCCATTGCCTTGGAAATTGCCTTCTCAAAATTTTCGCACGCATCCGATATTATGAAAAGTTTGATAAAGAGTTTAGTGCTTTACCAACTTCCCGACAGACTAGTTTCGAAAAGCGTGAACTCGGCGTTTATTTTTTAGTCAGTCGTGTTGCGTCGTTCTCCATGTGTTCTCCCATAGGGCGGGCCGCCCCCTGGAAACCTAAGTACCACGTGACTCGAGCCGAGCTGTTCTGTCGGCCATGTTGTCGGCAAAACACGCGGATCAAACGATTGCGCTACTCTGCTCCGTAGGAGCTATATAGTGCTCTAAGGATGCCGGCTCTGTTTACGTCGCGCGCGCCATAGCGGTACGGCGTGAGCACTTGCTTTCGGACGCGCCGCGGCAGATCGTTATTGTTCTCCCACCGGTGGCACAACACACGCGTCCAAAGAAAAAAAAATACAAGTTTCCATCCATATCTGAGGGAAAAATAACTGGACAAGTAGAGATGATAATAAAACAGGGCAAAAAGGTGTGGGCGAGCTCGATGGCGTGCTCGAACCACTATCAGGTGCTTTCCCGACGAATCGTGTTGTATTTTGTATTATGTTTTGAATTTCTTCTCGAGTGTCTGTTTCGCGCTCCGTACGGATTCCACTGGCAGGACTCAGCGCCAACGATAATCCGATAATCCGCCGTTCCTTTCCCCCGCACCTGTCGCCTGTCGCTTTGCTCAGTTGGAAGAATGAACAGTTATCCTGATGTTGTCGGAAACGAAAAGACGCTCCTGTGTCTGTTCAACAAATTAGGTCCCGAGGATGCCATATTCCAGCGAGTCTTGCCTTTCTTACTGTGCAGTAGCTGCAGCGCAGTGTTGTGATCGAGAGAAAAGAAGTAACTTATCGCTGAATGGTTTACTATTTCGGCTACATGTAGACGCCACTGGGATTTTTTTTTTCTTCCGTGCAATGAAAAGTGCTTTGCTAAACGTTCATGTTCAATGCTACCGGCGTTAATTATTCTAGACGGCTTATGTCCAGGACAAAATGTCGTGTAACGTCCCAAAATACTGGCTGTTATCCTAAGGTTTGCGGCGTTTTATTGTCAGAACTATATTTGGAATAAAAAAGTGTTTTCTTCACTCGCAGGTCAGGCATAAATAAACCCGCATTTGTAAATTATATTATCATGCCGTTCATCATATCGCATCATATGTGCAATGCCTCAAGTGTCTTAGCTGACTCATTGAAGAGTGAGCTGTCGATCAAACTTTTTGTTAGTTTAAATTCACGACCTTAACAAAATGACTCGTTGATAAAGAAATATTTACAAAACGATTTGCAGTAGCAGCTTGCCTATGTTTCTTTTTTTTTTTTTAGAATTTTCATTGTGTATACTAAATTGTTTTCGTGTTCTTTATTTTTAAATCGAGTTAGGCTTTTAAATTCTGGGCCTCTTCAATATATAACATTCCTCTTTACATTACCTCTGTAAGGACTCATAGTCAACCACACTTTATATTCTTGGAGCATTCACTTCTTCACTGTAAGTACCAAAATAATAAACGTGGTGCTGCTGATTTTATTAAGCTTGGTAAAGTCGAGGGTGTGTAAAAAAGCAAACGGGTGCACATCGCCCCAAGCGGCCAACCCCCTCCTCTCCCTCTCTCTCTTTCTCTCTTGGGCTTGTTACGACGGGGACATTCCTTAGAAGAATCGCAGCAAATCGAGGCAAAGGCGCAGGACTCAAGAGAAAGAAACCTTTTCGGAAGGCGCAAATGATTTTCCGTCAAAGGAGGGGAGAAATATTGCGACATAAAACCAGACGTAGAAGAACGGCCTTTTAGCACTCGGATTACCTAAGGAGTAAAGTAGGCGGTAAAGCGCGAAAGAAGCCGATTTTCTGGTTCGAGATTTTCTTCTTTCCGCAATTCTACTTTCTTTTATCGAGGCTTCACTGGACAGTAACTATGCAGGATGTTCTTGGTCGATGTTCTTATTTTTGTATCTTTTTTTACTTTATCTCCACTTTTAACGACTCCGGGAAAACAAAATCGTTCTTGCTCGCATAGTGCACGGAAGACCTTACGTGTTATCGTTAAAAGGAAATCCACCCGGAAAACTAGAGGATCAGTGCGCTGCGGAGTACTACCCTTTTGAGATAGTAATCTACAACGCGCGTTACAAACGGGCTGCAAATTAGTTCCGCACTGCTTTCGCCAGAGGTATTTTCAGGATCGGCATTTCTCTGCTTATTGTATACACGCACACAATGATTACAAACAACTGATTATTTGCCCATCCCAGGAATAAGCACTGTGCAACGTGTGACAACAATAGCGCCACCGAATTGGCGTGACGTCAAACATTTGAGTTAGTTTCAACGTTTCTAGACTAGCTCGTTTGCTAAAAAGGGACCCCCCCCCCCCCTCCCCTCCCCTCTTCACTCCGCCTCCCGTAAAAGGTAGCGCAATTCCTCCTGGATGGATGGATGGATGTTAATGACTATACCCTTTGTAACGGCCTGCAGCTTGCACCACCTAGCCTAAGGCTCTCCACGTTTTCCTCCTTTCCATCCCAGGCGATCCTCCTTGCTCTCCTTTCGAGGCACGCCCCCGCCGCCATGTTTGTGCGAGGCCCAAGATGCGCGCTTAGGCGAGCGCCTACGTGCCGGGCCGTACTTGTTTGCTATCGCAAACGACGGACTAGAAAATTGTTTTTTCTTTCAAATATGAAGGTAGTTTTGTTTTTTTAACGTGTAGAAACTAGCGTTCGTGCACATTTATTGAAGTTCTAAAGCACGGGAAGACGTCTCGATCGGCAAATGTAATAATGCGAGCAGTGTTGGAATCGCTCTGGTGTAAAGACCAACTCCGCCTCCGCTAAACGCAAACAATAAAAAAAAAATTCCAATGTAGTTATCAGTATTTTGATGCATCGACACGCACCACAAAAAACATATTTTGTTTACCCATTTTTTTGCAGCAAGAGCTGACAGCAGGCACATGATAGAAGGCACATGATAGAAGGCACCTCTTCCTGCGTGTAAATGGAGTTTCACAGGCAAGGACTGCGGTGCTAGCGGGAGCTCGTGCTGTCGCTTTGAGCATGTATTGGGCATGCGCCCGCAAGGCTCGCAGTCCTCAGTGTATACGTTCTACTAAAACGTTTTAGTGTCTTGAACGAAGTGCATTTGCAGACTCGGCATCATTCGAGTTAGGCGAATAAACGACCCCACAACGAGCGCACAATCAGAACTTTTCGGTAAATTTTAGCATTACCGATCGTTTTGTCAAATTAGCACCTTGGTTTACTTCGTAGAGATTTTATAAACGTCAAATATTACCTGCAACTGTGCGCATGCGCGCGGAGGAACATGCGACGTCTGCTATTTACGCGTCTCGTGCATATAGACGCTTTGCACACGCGCCAGATTGAGTTGCCATTGCCACCTTCTCTTGTATTACCGAGATGCTGAGCCACTGAAGCGGGCGTTGACGAGCCTCCATGAAGGCTTATGCTGAGGAGGACAGAGTAGCGCCTAAAGTGGCACTAATTTGTCCTGCTGTGGCAATGATGAAGTGAAGCGAATAGAATAAGAGGAGACAAAAACTGCAGGCCGGTTATGGCGGCGCCCATGCACAGCTGCCTGAAAGCGTGTATCCATCAGATAGACTCATTGGCTTCCCCCTCTTAGTTAATATATACATATATATAATAGCGCGTGCTCGCTTGCCTTGCCAGCACGTTTCTCAGTTACCCCATGGATTATCGAGGCCCTTTTTCGGCATTACTCCGTTTCGAGATATTGTTTTGACGTTCTCACGCGCAAGTATACGCCCTTGAGTTCACCTGCAAAACGTGTAAGCTTTGCCGCACACCCGCAGGCGTAGCTTACTGCGCGAGTTACAAATAAGGACCGAGAAAACCTTCAGCAGAGCATTTAAAGACAAGAGCAATTTTTTTTTATTGTCAATAAATTACGTTTTGATAATCACAGAGGAAAAATCGCATACAAAGATGAAGACAACAAGATATTTATTGCTACAAGGCAAAACATTGCACTGGGCTAGTTGCCCTTTCAAGAAACACTCCTGTTCAACTACAAAGACATTCGTAACAAAATAGATACTGTACATTTATCACCATATAAAACCTACTACAAAAAAAAAAATTCTAAGCACAGCAAAACCACCTTTTTTTCAGAATGTTTTTATAGAGTATACTGTTCTGCCGATCGAGGCTGAGGACCCGAACCAACCTTTTTTTCGATCACACATAAAACTCACAAAAACAGCGTTAAAAATAAATGCTTTGAAACAAAACATTCATTGCATATTTGTGACCGCATTTCTCATTGCAATGCTCCTTGCGCCAGATTTCTGTGACGCCACTCACTTTCGTTCCGCATCGACATAGTGTTTCTTCACAAGAATGTGAGCCCTTGTTTGCAGAAACTGTCACAATTTTTTTTGTGTAATTTATGCCGTGTCGGAAAGGTATAGGCAGTAAACATTGAGCTCAATAACGTTTTATATTAGAGCTGGGAAGCTCACTCTGCTGCTGAAAAGGTCGCACGAATTTTCCTGTAATACGGTAATTTAGTTCCGCGTTTGCCTTTCGGGGAAATATGTTGCACTACAAAAGCGCGAGGTGCTCGATCGTTGGTGACTCTCCTTTCACTGACAAAATATGCTCATGGTAACGCTACAACCTTCTTTATTTTAGTGGCACTTCAGTGTCTCACGAATCATTCTCAACTCGGCCGACTCAATGCAAGCGAGTGAAGAGCGAGCGAGTCAGTTTCCATTATCAAATACGCGTGAAAAGACGTGTCAAAGTTCTTCGTGCCGGTAATTTAATTCCACAAATTTGTCTCGTCTCGAGATTGCATTAGGCGATCTTCATAAGCGAGACCGAGAGAAACAGGTAATACGATCGAGAGTTTCACAATTACTTACCTCGCAAAGTCTCCCACGGAGGCACTCGAAACTTTTTCAACCGATTCAGTTGAGCCATTACTTTCGTCGCCGTAGATTTTCTTTTCCCGTCGGGAAAAGAAAAGCTTCTTGCCTTTCGCAATGCTGTTTTTTTGCAATCCACAGCGCAGCATGATGGCATCGCGTTGCCACCAAGGTGTTGGCGTTGGTTTCGAGCAGACGACAGAATCTCGCGGGATCATGGGAAGGCAACGGTCACGTGTCGCGCCAGATCCAATTGAACCGAGGGGAGGGAGAACTTTTGAGACGAAAAGGGCATCGGCGAGAAGAAATTTCTCTTCCCCATTTCAGACAATGGTTTGCGCTACCTTTCAGTGTATAGGGGCCTTAGCCTCCAGTCGTTTGAAGCGCCATCTAGATTTTCGTTTCAAAACTTCGTTTTCCTTGGAGTACGGTAAAACGCCATCTGGAAGATGTGCTTCAAAACATACGTATTTTATAGAAAACGAGGTAGAGCGGCTTAGAGCAATAAACTGGTATCCCGTTCACCAGGCAAAAGTGACCCCCACTTGGCTGCCGCCATGTTGTGTAAATTTGACCACTAGACACGTGATGGTTCCAAATCCTGAGGTTTTTACGGAAAACTGAGCCGAGATGTGTATTTCGATGACTGTAAAAAACATGATAAACTATTCTTTCAAAACTGTTACCCCAAGAGAACAGTGTCTAGTTCCAATAAAACCCAAAATACAGCACAGTGGCTGACGGCATCTATCGACGCATTGCGAAGCTGCCAGAGCTTTGGTCGTAAAATCACGTTTTAGGCTGAAAAAAAAAATTGTCGGTACTGTTATTACAGATCAATAAGCAATTACTTGTGCGCGGTACTTTGTTAAAATCTTGACGTGAAACCATAAGGTTACGTGTCCCTAGTGGTCAAAAATGTACAACATGGCGGCGGCCCATTGGGGGTCACTTTCAGCTGCCAGTTTATCGCCCTAAGGTCCTCTACCTCGTTGTCCATAGAACACACAGCAGTTACCATAGCAAGTGTCTTCCCAAAACGGTGGCGCGTCGAACGACGGAGACAGACCTTGGAGGTATAGAGTGGGGTGCCGCTCGTGGAAGCAGCGTCTATGGGCAGTTCCGTAGCTGAATTGATGTAATGATGTTGGTTGGTGTATACGTAGCTTTGCTCGCGACGTCTTTACATCATGCTGGTGTTCATTCTCACTTTTTCTTGCCGAGAAAAACAAATTCTATGGTTAGAAATGTACGCTGCAGAAGGCATGCGCTCAGCAGCCAGACCATCACAACAACCACAACAACCGCTGACGCATGCAAGCCGCGCAAAAGATTATGGGAACTTCTTGTATGTTCCTCTTTGCTCCCACAGGAATCTATCACGTGACACTGAGGAGAGAGAGAGAAAAAGAGCGAGAGCGCAGTTACTAACATGCTTTTGACCGCTCGTCTGCGTTGCCTTCGTCACCACCATGGCCGCCTCCGTTGTCTGGTACAGCCGGCTGCACAGAGGCAGTTCGCAGGATCCTTTTTAGTGCCGCGTTGGGTGCCGCAGGCTTTGAAATCAGTCTGTTTGTTCATTCAAGAAACGGTTATCATTTCGCAAACGTACAAACTCGTACAAAAAAAAAAAAAGAAAAAGACATGCGTTTGCACACGTTTTGTATAGAACCATTAATGAGGCTTTTCACTTGACTTTTTTAAGAGTTCTTTATCGTCTCAATCTCAGGTCGTTGGTATAAAGGTGCGATTTTCAACAAGCGAGTTTGTGTTGACAGGAGTCCCGCAGGGTTTGGTGGGAGGACCGATCCATTTTTCTATTTACATAAATGATCTAGCTCAGCGGTTCTGAACCATTGATGTCTCGCGGACCCCTTGTGGATTGGCGGAGATGATGGAGGTCTCCGTTTTTAGTGAGGGGAAGGGAAAGGTGTAGGTTAATTATGATAGATACTTAATAACTGGATATAACTAAGGCCTAGTGCGAAGTATACTTCTCCTATTGACGTATATGCTAGAAAACTCACCCGAAAATTGGAACGTATCCTCTCAATCTGAGAAAATAAACTTTTATTTTAAAACAAACCCCCGAGACTGGGGAAAGATGAAGGACAGAACAACACACAGAGTCTCAAACACAGCTCAATTGCCTGGCTTGACTGACGAGTCTGGTCTTCGCGGACCCCTGGAATGCCTTTGAGGACCCCAAAGGGTCCGCGAACGTCCATCTGAGAACCAGCGATCTAGCTAATATTACGACCAAACTGCAAACGATGATATATGCGGATGATACTGCTGTATTAGTCTCTGGAAACTCACTAGAATTAATTCAATCTGAAATGACGCACAAAATTAAGTAAATAGAGAGCTGTTTTCTAGAGAATAAATTAGCTCTTATCTTACTAAAGACAAAATACATAGTACTCTCGTCGCACCTAAGGATATTTCACTAGGGTGAGTGATATTAAGATAGGAAATAAACATATTCAAAGGATCGAAAGTATTAAATATCCTAGAATGATACTTGACTTATGTTTTAATTGGAAGTTGTATATGAAAAAAATCTGTGAAAAACTAGGATATTCTATATACAACATATAGTTGAAACACGTACGTCAATATTTTGATAGTAAAACGCTTAAGCTGATATATTTAAGCATCTTTCACTCTCACCTCCAATACTGTATGGAACCCCGGGGTTTTACTTATCAAAGGTATGTACAATAAACTCTAACAATTCAAAACAAAGCAATCAGAATATTAGCCAACACAAAATATAATACTCATTCTGCTCCATTATTTCAAAGTCAACAGATACTGCCATTTCACCTGGCACGAGATTACAAAGTTGTGGTTAGGATGCATAATATTATGACAACGAATACACCACTACCATCAAACATTTGCTCACAATCGGAAAGAGTCACTATACTTCGTTTTGCTTCCGTCCGAACGCGGCGGAAGCTACGTGTGGCCGGAGCCAATCACACACCGTCAATAGGTCATGCGATCTCGCCTGCGCTTTTGTATCACTCCGCTGATCGTCCGCGCCGCCCTCGCTCGCCGAGTAGTTCGTCTGCTACGGGTGTACCAACGGTATCGTCTGCTACAAGTTTCAAAAGTGCCATTTCACGTTCCGTAACTTAGTCACAGGGGTTGTTAGTACGTAGGCTGACCGCTGGCGTCTGTGTCCCAGCTTTCCACCTGTTCGGCATAGTTTCGAGACGTAAGTACACGTAGGAAGGTACTCGATGACCTGGTTGTTGATGTTTCCTTGTATTTTCTTTATATACCAAGGCTCGAGGCGCAGTCATTTTCGCCAGCTTCTCGGTGCTTAATATGATCCGCAGGTAAAGGGGCGCCCTGATTTCGCCGCGTATCAGGAAATTGTAGCGGCCCGGACGCTTTTCTTGTTTACAACGCATTCGCGGTACCGACGCGGCCGGAGTCTCCTGCCGAATTTGAAAGTAGACATTCATCACGATTTCTCGCGCCTGACGCCCAAACGTGCCTTGGCGAAAGGAGGTTTTGAAGCGACTCGGTGAGGAAAGCAGCAAAGCACATGATTCGACCATTATGGGAACGAAATCACACAGAAAAACCGAGTGCTGCAGCCGTGTTGCCTGCAGATGTATGTGGTTTCACGAAACCACATGCATTTATATGTGTATATAAATAAAAACATAAATTTCATATATTTAATTTCTTTAGTTGCGAATCATTCTCAGCAGTAAACATCTGGAATATTGCGCAATGTTTACGCACAAAAGAGTTATTTAAAATAAAAATTACTTTGGCGGACTACTTTCTGGTGCGTAGGAATGCTCTTTTCAAAGTTGCGAACTGTCCCTCAGACTTCAGCTGCGCTCGGAAGGAAGCTGAAACGAAGTTTAGGAATGTTTTCGCCAACAATTTTAACATTTCCTTGTCTCGTAGGTTAAAGAATGTTACAGTATACTAAAGCTGAAATAAGGGATTCACTATGCATTCCAATAAAAAAAAAGCAAAACGTTCAAAAGTATAGCCTAAACATTTTATTTGAAAACAATGTTTCAGTGACCATAAATGTTTGTACGGCACATGCATGGGTGCCAGGTAATCGCCGCAGTATTTATTTCGAATTGTCTAGCAATACGTCCGACGTAACCCAAGTTACGTCCAAATCTCCGCCTTCCCTAGGTTTACGGGGGAGAGAGAGGAGGGCGGTGAGAGGGTTAGGTATGCGCGTTTCAGTGCTCCGTCCGGACGTAACGCTAGCCACAGCGTTTTTTTTTTCTTTTTTTTTTGTATATTTGGAATGGAACCAAGACTAGCCAAATAAACTACAGATCCAGATGCGTTTGTGCAGTGTGATCTGTGATTATTTTGAATTTTGAATAAAATTGAACTGAATCGAATTGAATTAAATAAGAAAAAGAATACGGCATTTCAGACAAAGGCTGAACGGCATATCAGTCTTTTTGTAACATTGTCGCGTCGTAAAGGGTCTTGATTCGTCAGGCTTTCCGTTACGGCCTGCACATGAAAGCGAAATCATTGCGGGAGTTATATTCTTCATTTGGTTTGTGAACCTGGAGGACATTTGAAGACGATTTAAGCGTTTTCCCTCAAATACAGAACCGCTTCAGTTAGGCACAAGTCACCGCAACATCCGTGCCTGGAATGTCGCTTGCAAGTCCACCCCTTGAGCTGGTTGCCACGCTTCCTACGAAGCACGGATGCCTCTGTGACCCTCGATGTAAACCGACGTAAGGTCGGTTCACACAGGGGCGCTTTCATGCGTTACGCTACGTTATGACCGCTTACGACCGCTTAAGTTGCAAGCCACAGGGACATCCATGGTTCAAACGAACCGTGGTGACCGGTTCAAGGAGCAGCTTTGCACGCGACTTACGAAACACGAATGGCCCGGTGAGTCTTCACCGTGGTCTTCACGTAACGTTGTAAGCGAACGCCCCGGTGTCAAGCACCTGCAAGCTTTCGTAACGCGAAGGCTCGTTCTCACAGTTGCGTTGGAGTGCAAGTGCAACCACTTGAGTCGAGCTGTTGCTATGGCAACTACTACGACGAGCCAATAAGGAGGCGCTGAGTTGCACGACGCAAAGGAGCGCAACGCTGTCGACGCAACTGTGTGAACGAGCCTTAACGGAACGTAAGGAAACGGGGCTGTGTGGACCGGCCTTATGAGGCGAAAGCCTTAAGGCCGGTTCAGACACTTGCGTTTGAGTGCGTTTGACTGCGTTGCGGCGAGAACCGAAAGCGAGTCACCGCCACATCTGTGCTTCGTATGAAGCGTGGAATCCAATTCAAGGAATCATCTCGGCGCGCGATATAAGCAGCAAGAATCTCCTGGTTTCTCGCGGCCGCACCGCAGTCAAACGCAGTCAAACGCAGTCAAATGCGACTGTGTGAATCAGGCTTTACTTGTCCCATTGAGTGAAAAAGCGGCGTCGTTGTGCCCGAAATATGGCCATAAAAGTACGCCAAGCACGCGCCGCCCAATCGTACGCTCAAGGACGACGCCAAGGACAGCGTCGTCCTAGAGGTCGCCCTAGACGTCGTCCTCTAGGCGTCGTCCTTGAGATCGTTCTAGAGGTTGTCCTAGACGTCATCCTCTAGGAGTCGCTTTCGACGTCGTTCATGAGGTCGTCCTTGAAGTCGTCCTAGACGTAGTGCTTGACGTCGTCCTAGAGGTCGCCCTAGACGTCATTCTCTAGGCGTTGTTCTCGACGTCATTCTAGACGTCGTTTATGAGGTCTTCGTAAAGGTCGTCCTAGAAGTGCACCTAGCGTAGTTCTTGACGTCGTCCTAGAGGTCGTTCTAGACGTCGTTCTCGATATCTTCCTAGACGTCGTCCTTGAGGTCGTCCTCGGCGTCGTCCTAGACGCTGTCCTTGACGTCGTCCTCGTCGTCGTCCCAGAGGGCGTCCTAGACGCCGTACTTGGCGTCGATCTCTAGGACGTCGTCATCGGTGCCGTCCTATACGTCGTCCTAAACTTTCATACGAGTAGAAACATCACTCGAAAACATTTCTCCAGCGGGACTATAATGCTTTCCTCATTCCTACACCCCCCCTCCCCCCCCTCCCCCCCCTCCCCCCCCCCCCCCCCGTAAGCAGTCTTGAGGGTCCTCCTGTAATTTTTATTCTCACTTTAGAGAGTTTTCGTAGACCGCGTTTTCCCCTATGCTGTGCCCTCCGCAACGAAGAAGCCGCTATTGCGCCTGCGCACCGATGACCTCGACTGTGGAGTTCCGGGCAGTTCCGGGTATCGTAGCGGGTCGCGGAGAGCGTTGCGGGACGGTGAAAACGATCTACGATTACTCCCTTTTATCAGAAACCGGTCTTACGGCGGTAGGTTGTTAGATAGATTAAGAAGAGGGGGCATCGAATATTTTGGGTCCCCCTAGCAGCTTGAGGCGTCTCAAGAGCGCATGCGTAAAAATATGTGCCCATGCTCAGTGCTGCGCTTCAAGCTGCTCGGGGAACCCAAGGCCGTTTGCTGCCCCGTATGCTAAAACTCTTTGCGGAGCGCCAGTTTGCCTGCCTCTTGCGTACGGGTTGCGGTGACGCCACAGCACAGAGCTCTGATTGGCTCTGTTTGAAGCATAATGGCAGGGCCTTGAGGCCTCCCCCTAGCACCTGCCTGCTATCCTTCCAATCAGAGCCAATCAAAGCTTGGCGCTCTGACGTCACTGCAACCCCTGCGCACGAAGCAGACAAATTTGCGCTCCGCACTGTTTCTTTTAAACAGAAAGTGGAGTGTTAATGTGTGGTGATAATAGGACGTGTTTTTTTTTTCTTCCGATAAAAACAAAAACATATGCAACGTCCACGATTGTGCGAAAATGAGTCTTTGTTGTTCTTGGAGAGTGCGCTGCTCACCGTCGAGGATATCGAACTATGGAGGCGCGTGCTCGTTATCAAAACAAACGCGGCATCAGGGAAAAACGAGTGTGCCCAAGTTTCAGAGTGGCTCCAACAGATTCGATCGGATCCACGTGGTTTACGGGGACGGGTTTGCAATAGGAGCAGCGAAGCGGTGACCAAAATGTCGATCGTCGGCGAGCGAGCGTCTCCGCCTTTCTGCTCGCTTTTCTCCCCAAGCGAAGACGCAACGCGTACGTACTCGAGAGCACCTTGCGCTGGAAGGCATCCGCCATTAAATTGCAAACGCACTTCACGGTTTGAGTTGCTTTCTCTCTGTAATTTCGGCTCTCTATTAAAAAACAACAAAAAAACCAGAGACTAAGAACAGCGTCATTGTTTCGCGTGTTGTCGCATCGCTGCCGCTCTCCCTGCAATTTGCTTGAACTTAATTTGATGCGGCGTTGTTTGCGTACCCAAGTGCGCGACGTAGTATACGTCCTCGCAACGGAAATAAGCTGCTCATCGTTGCTTTTTTTTTTTGGTTAACAATAATAATAATATTAACACCTTCAATCAACCTGGATTAACAAGTTGCCAACTGAAAGAGTAAGCTGACATCTCCCGACCATGTGTGGAGTACGCTTTTTATTCTGCGTTTCACTACTTGAGTTGGACCGTAGCCGAAGCTTTGAGCGCCAGTTCGTCTGCTTCTTTTGCAGGGCTTATGGTGACGTCAGAGAGATGCCGAGCTCTGATTGGCTCTGATGGAAGGATAGAGGGTAGACCTCGAGGCAGCCTGCTTTGAGATCTATCCACTATCCTTTAATCAGGGTCGATCAGAAATTGGAGTTCGGATGTCACCACAACCCCTCATTGGTTGTGAAAGACGTCTAAAGTAATGGTGCTATCAACAGGTGCTAGCGCAATCGCGTGTCAGTTTTCTCCACAGTTTTGTTATTATTCAAATATGGCAACTGCCGGCACCGTTATGGAGGTAGTCAGGCGATTTATAGATCCTTACTTAATTACAGTCAGTTTCATTGTCGGATTGGCTGGTATCTGTGTCGTACATGCAGCGCCTGTAAAGGCTAGCCCACATGGCGCGCTTTTCTCCGCGTCTGCGTCGCGTCTGCGCTTTGACGTCACTTCCGGCGCCGGGACGAAACGCAGCGTTTTTTTGGTGCTTTCCGACGTATCTGGAGGAGCCAGATATTTTGCATCCAGGCGTCGCGTCTCCCGCTGCTTCCAGAAGGCAACAACCAATGAACGGCCGTGTTCACTTGTTGCAAGGAGCGTTTGAATTTTCTCCACAATTTTCGCCACATTAGGACTGTAGCTTTCGCCACGGACCTTGCGACAATAATAATAATAATAATAATATTAATAATAATAATTTTTATTCGCACAGATTGCGATACCCACTCGGCAGCGTGCAAGACTAGGCAGAAATGTTGAGACCCTTACGCAGGTGCGCCTGCTAGCCCGCCGCCGAGAGGTATAAGGGTTACGCGACAGGAAAATAAATACAAACATTTAAAACAGAAAGATACACATACAAAAACGGGTAACAACCCTGTGCCATTCCAAGGCAGAGCGCGCACACGCACTCACGCCCACACGCACACACACATACGCACGCACACCCGCGCGCGCGGAGTTTACATAACTTGCACGCCCGCGGCCTTACATGAAAACGGCTTAGGCCCCGCCAACGCTCGCAACAGGGCGAACATGGGTAGTTACGTTCTTCCCCCCCGCGGACATCAGTTTACCGTGCCTTTTGCACAAGTCCAGGGACTCTTCCCTGCTCCGCGGGAGAGGCTGACGCTCCTTCAGCGGAACAGACAGGAGTTAGCTAAGTATAGAAGCATCGTGCCCTCTGGCAGGCGAAATGTAAGGAATAAAAGAACACGGAAGGACATAGGCACAAAATTAATACTAGGGAGTTTTAGAATAGCGCACGCTAAAGCTTTGCGTACGCAAAGAATAGCGTCGTCGCCACTGCGCATGCGGCGAACGCAAACCCCGTTTTGCGCATTGCGTGCGCTATTTTAGCGCACGTAACTTCTCAGAAATTGCGTGCGTACGCAAAGGGTTTTTGCGCTCCTCCATTGAGGATTCCTGAGGAGAAGTTGGCTAAAGCCAAGACGAGCACAGTTTAAAAAATGGCGGCCCCGAGAACCATGGCTGCGGCCGCTTTGGTGGTGTCGTGAGCGCGACATCGGCGGCATCCTTGCGACTGCGATTTTCAAGACGGGACGACATTGCACTCGGTTTGGAAAACCCAAAAAGGTGGGCAACGATCACCGGCAACTTGATGCCTGCGACGAGCGAACATTTTTAGGCGAAGGTCAGTCTTGCCGAGGCGATGCATGCGGACATGACCGGTCGACCGCTCGCGTCGCATTCTCACGTTTAAACAAATCTAAAGTTGTTACTCCGGACCAAAAATCTTGTTTTTTTCTCAAGTTACAGCATTTTGTTTGTGAAATGAAGATCGTGACTCTATCTTGGTGGCGTCGCAAGCGCGAGATGCTTGGGCTTTTCCGTCGCGGCGGAGAAACGCTATTCTAAAACTCTTGCGTGGCGTGCGCTAGCGCAAGCGCTAAATTTAGCGCTAGCGCGCGCTAAAATTGCGTACGTTATTTTAAAATTCTCTACTATCGGCCACAACGCAACCTCTGTAGCGGCCATCTGTAAATGTTTTGACGTGGGAGATGGTGATGCCGATGGCATACCGAAAGGTGGATGAGACATACGCGCTAAAAAGGATGAAAATGGGTGAAATTGAGCTTCATTGCGATTGCTGTAATAAAAATGAGTGCTTACTATTACTAAAATTAAATATTACGGCATGTAGCCATCATTTACCGCGCGATTTCTATTTAATGTTTGCGTTTTTTTCTTAAGCGCGTCTGGCTACGTTGGGCAGACGCTTCGGAAACGCAGACGCGAAGCGCTGCACGGTAGCGCTGCGTGTGGTTCGACTGGGCGCACGCGTCCTGCTTAGCGCGCGCGCCAAGCCGAGACGCGCGTCTAGACGCACTGAAAAACGCGCCATGTGGGCTAGCCTTTAGGCCACGAGCGCGCTGCCTTCTAGGTCAGCTGCGCTCGCGGCAATATATACACAAATACACGCACAAGCACTCACGCCGACATAACACACGAACGCGGAAACGGGCACGTTTACTTCGTGCCAAGTAATAAATTAACGTCTTATTTTCTCCAGAACAACCGACAAGCCTAAAGCTGGGGTCGCACTGCTTGTACATCATACAAAAGACAGTCTGCGTGCAGATTCGAACGAGAGTCACCGCGAGATAAGTGCTTCGAATGCCGCATGACAGTCAGTCCAAAGAGAAAACTTGGCACACGGCATTCGAACCCCGAATATTTCGGTGGCTCGCGTTTGCAGACTGTTGTTTGTATAATGCATGAATAGTGTGGCCCCGACATTAAGGGAGGGGGGGGGGGGGCTGCATATCCATAAGGTTATATATATATTTATATAAAAAATGACTTACGTGTGATCACGAGTAAAACACTTGTCTTGAATTTCTCAACACTAGTGAGGAGGTCCACGTCAGAGTTATTTGACTCGTCTCGTATAGGCGGTATTCAGCGGCCGCCATATTTGAGGTCACTGTTTAGAGCGCAAGCTCAGAACGAGCTCGCATTAATTATTCAAAATAACAGCTTTTATTTTGACGTCTTGGTTATTTTGACGTTAACAACACGTTTTTGTTTGGATGCCGCTGAGTGCATTTTGAAATATCGGTCGCTCGGCGTGTGTGTAGCCGGGTGCTCGGCGGTGTCCGCGCTGGTGCGTGTTGTCGACGTTGCCGCCTGTACTCGTCGCGTTCTCACGAACATCGCAATAAGCGTTCTCCGTTTTGAAACTTCGCCCGGTGCCGTCCGTCACTCCTGTTGCAAATGAAGATTACGTGTACCGGAGGCGACAGAGCCCAGCCGCAGTAATTTTTTGTATGCACTTTTCTGGAGCTGTGCTTGTGTGCAAAACGACAAATTATCCCCCTTGCATAGAACAGCTGCGAAGGCCGAGCAAGCGGCGAGCGAGTAGCTATGGCTACGTTTACATGGATGCGATGGTAGCGCATCGAATCGAGCAGGAACCAATCGCACGCAGCCTGTCTTCTTACTTCTTCCTCTTCTACCCAACTGCTACCAATCAAAATCGTGAAATCTCGACTCGATGCGCTACGGTCGCATCCATGTAAATGCAGCCTTTGACTGGCATGACTGCACCCACTGCAGGATCGCTCGTGCCGGGTGATCCAAAGCAACTAGCTCGCGCTTTTAGCACTGTCGTAGACAACATTTTTTTGTTTTAGTGTTAATCGTAAAAAATCAATGTCGAAAGTATCGCCAAAAGCCACAAAAAAACAAAAGGTTAAAAAAACGAAGCGTAAGCCACCACTGTGGATTGAACCCACGACCGCTTGCGTATGAGGCAGGCACCGTAACCGCTAAACTGCACTGAACCTTCAAAAATCAAGTTTTGACAAATCGTTTTATACAGACTTTCGGACGGCACTTAACGCGGGGTACCATCGGACAGTACTTGAACGCTCTGCAAAAGTGCCGTCGGACGGTACTGTAGTCACTATAAATCTTCTTTTGCAACAGGAGTGACCGACGGCACCGGGCGAACGAAATTGGAAAACACTGTTTCTGGCGACGAGCACAGGCGGCACGTGAACACACGTCAGCGAATACACCGCCGAACCGTCGAGCACCCGATCACGCGCACACACTCGCCGACCGACCGATGTTACAAAATGCAGTCGGCGGTATCGAAAATAAAACGTGTTTACGTCAAAGAACACCAAATATGATATGGACGTCTGTTACGTCATTAACCGCGCCCCCCGAGCTTCAAATCGGTGCCGAAAATACACCTATCTTTGCCCGGTTCAGAGCTCACCGCTCCTCGCCGCAGAAGAGAGGAGCCAATGGGCGCGTTAAGTAGCGGCTCCCTCAGCTCCGAACGGAGTCACTCGAGTCGGAGTCCTCGGAGCGCACACTGAGCGGCAAAAAAAAAAAAAAAAATTGCGGTTTTATACCTGCTTTTACGCAATTTCCGCTTCCACCCCTGTGACAGACGGTTTTCGAATAAACTGGGAGCAGACGATGGCGAGCACGATCGCTTTTATTTGGCCCCGGTATTGAAGAAGCCTTGACAAGGTCATAAAGAAAAAGCGAGTGACTGTACACATCAGCGCTGCTGTTCGAAGCGATCCAACGCGATCGAGCCCTTCGCTTGACGGTGCAAAAGCAGCTACTGTTATAAAAACCGACAAAAACGTCGTCAGCACGCGCAAAATATAGAGCTCGGCGAATCTCCGCCGCCGGTTGCGATACTTATATATGGACATACGTTTGTTCTGCCCTTCGTTACGAACTTCCTATGAAATGTATTCGTATACACACGGGAAGATCGGCCGCGCTCGGCGATCAAGGTTTTGTCGGCCGAAGCGAGCGTCAGTCAACGCACACCCCGATTTAGCTGCGCAAACAAAACATCAATCGGGACCATGCTCTGCGTCAGCGTCAAACTCCATAAGGCTACCAAATTTGCGTTCATACCCTGCCTTGCTCTGTTTAGCGCGGAAAGGACTATTTGAGTTTTCGTGCAACGGCGATCAAGACACGGCGTCAAATAAGCGTTTACGTTGTTTATTAGCACATTCAAAGCAAACAAAATACGGTTCAATGCATTTTCCGAAAAGAGCCTTACCTGAAAAAGAAACCCGAACCCGTTATTCGTCTTGCCTTGAGCACTTTTCACTAACAAAAGTGAGCAAACCGCACACCCGCGACAGAACCGAACCAGCTTATCCCGCCATTTTGTTTGTTTTTCTCTCTTTTAGCGCCGGAAATCGTCACCAGTCAGGAAATTACGTCATTTTAGCTCCTTTGACTCTACGTGCACCGTCTCCGGACTCGGTGCTTCGGAGCTTGACTCCGAAGCCCCGGAGTTACGTGCACCAAAGGTGACTTTGGGCCATCCAGTGGAAGGAGTCAGTGACTCCTTGACTCCGGGGCCGCTACTGAACGCGCCCAATAGGAGGTGGCGTAGATAGTGACGTTGCGATGCCATGGCAACGCACAAGCCGGTTCTCCGCGCGTCTTTCCCGTTCCGAAGGAACGTCGCGTCGTTTCGTTTCGTCTGCTATCCTTATTTCCCCCGATGCCTTTCCCAACGGAGCGGTGCCTCGAAACTGTGCGACTGTTTACCTTTTCATATGACAAGACGCAGCCAGATTATACCTAGATAAGGACGCTAAGAACAACCGCTGGAAAATTATAGGAGAGGAACTCGGAATTACAAGTGAGTTTCTTCGTGGCACTTGTTGCATGTCGCCTGTGTTGTGACGGATGTCGTGTTGATTTGGGGACACTTTCGAAAGTAGACTTCATCTCTGGCGCGCCGCCGGGGCAGCAAAGCACTAACCTGTCCTCCGGTGTTTCGGTAGAACCAACTCGGGCGGACCCAAAACCTGTGCCTCCTTCCCTTCAGAGCGCGGCGACGTCGCAAGATCAACGAGCAGGCTAGGATAATCACATTCACGCTGATCACCAGGTCATCATGGACACGTACCATGTAGGCAGCGAGTACAGTTTCGATGCTGATATATGCAAAAAATGAGAGACGAAACGGAAGCATCTAACGAAGAGCAGACGACGGAAGAGCGGAAAATCCGACGGGAGGCGCGTGCGCGATCGCGAGAGTCAGTGCTGTCACGTGACGCCCGCAAAACGGAGGCCAATGTCAACGAGGTAGAGGGGCTTAGAGTGATGAACCGGAAGTTCGGAAGTGGCACCCCCCCCCCCCCCCCCGGTTGCCGCCATGTTCTACGCAAAAGTGACTACTCGTCACGTGAACCTCCCAAGAGCTGTGACGTCACAGGTAAGATGGCAGCGCTCAGAGCTGGCGGAGGCGAGTTTGTTTGGTGCGCGGTAGCCGTGATGTGCAGCGGCTTTCCGACGACTTCGGGCTTTTTCGTGCTCGCTGACGCAGGTGTAATGTGAAAATATGAAGGAATGAGACTTTATACCCTTTTTGCGCAAGATCGCTCTGGATCATCTGTTCGAGGGTCGATAGAACTTTGAGTGCTTAATTACCGTAAACTTTTCGCATTCTCTTAGCTTTGTTTGAACGTTGGAATGTCTGAAAATCGCCGCGAAATGTATGCGTCGGATGTAGGGCCTAGGGGAATTCGTTTCAGCCCTAGGTAACTGCATAATCGCAGCAACTTTTAGCGAGGAAGCTCCTGCGACCGTTAGGTTTTGCACTTATCAACAATTTTACAATATAACTTCAGGCATAAAATATTCGCATTTTTCTAGCTTTGTTTGAACGTTGGAATGTCTGAGAATCGAAGCGAAATGTATACGTCGCGTTAGGGCCTAGGGGAAGTTGTTTCAGCCCTGCGTCAGCGAATAACCATAGCAACTTTTAGCGAGGAAACTCCTGCGATCTTTAACCTTTTGTGCTAATCGACAATCCTACATTCGATCGCTTTTCTTCCTTTTTTTGTGAGTGCGAAGTGCACACTCATTTCCAGCTACGAGGATGACGTTTTATTGAGTGTGGGGATGAATAAATTGTTGCAGGTACCTGCTTCAAAGCTTTTCGACTTGCTTTAACAACAACTGTTTTGGTGTATGCATACATTAACTGCACCTTTTTCTCTTTTGCAAAAATTATTGCAGCAATACTTTCTGTTTTCATCAAGAGCGTACTTGTTCTAATTACCTGGATAAGATTATTCACATTTGTGTTCATCCCTTGCCTGAAGAGCAGTCTTGTTGAAAAATGCTGACCATTCCTTTCGGTCTCTTCAATAGACTTTTTTGAAAAGTGTGGGCTGCCTATACTTCGTTTCATTGTAACTTGGAAAAGGGAAACCGCCACAGCCCCCTCGAGCCATTCAGAGACACGGAGTGAAGGTGTGCGACAAATCTGTGCAGACGAGCACTCTGAATGACATGTTGTCATGTGCCTCTCTCCAACGTGCAAATTGGCTCACCGAGACTGTAGCCTTTGCCGTTTGCCAAATTGTGATGAAACGAATTACACTAGCTACTATTCTAATTACCCAAGGCTTTCATACTTTGGGCATTTGTTCGACAAGAATGTTGTGTCCGCCATCACTGTGAACTCGGCTCAGCGCCTATTGGACTGGAATGCTGCATTAGCATTCGACGTGGACTGGGGCCCATTCGTGTGCTTTACACCGAAAAAAAATGATGACAGTTGTGTTGGTTGATGGGGTTCTGCAAAGGGTCTAGTGTGTCATACGTATACGAAGTGTCCTGCTATACAACAATGCATCCATACTATTAAACTAGATGCTCAGAGGTGTGTTTGTTTTTGCACTCAACAAGTTGCAGCAATAATTATTTCTTACTAGTGTAATATTTATTTTCGGTAGCTGGGCCTGGTTTGTGCTCATTAATGTCCGTGTGTAGCTTTAAGTATCCTCTCTGCAGTGCCCACAGAGGCCCTAGGAGGGAATAAATTAATAAACAACATTTTCGCATCACTGGAGTTGGTTTTTGGATGCGCCACATGTTCAGGAGAAATGGAACGAGTGCAGCCCACTGCATCCAGTCTGCCAGTCTGGTATGTCCCATTAATTAATATTGAGGGGTCAGAGATGCGGGTGTCCTCAAAAGGTCCAGCACGTGCCGTGAATATAATTATTTGTGTAGAGACTCTGAAGGCGTAAAGGCTAGCGGAAATGTGTTGATCTGGTACGTGTATCAAATATGTTTATTTCCACTTAATTACACAATTATTGATTCTTAGAAAATGGTTCCATAACGAGTTTTTTCTGCGAAAGTCTTGTGTCAGGTGTCCGGTCGTAGTACCTGTGCTCCTTGTTGTAGGATGACGCTCCTGTCACGTCGGTGTTCAGTTTGGTAGAGTGGCAGCTTTGACCGACAGATGCCGTCTTGTAATCATACGCCGTGTGCGGCCACTGACATTTGATGCACTGGAGCTGCAGAGCTGGCTTCTAATCCGAAAATTTTCCTGGTAGTTCTCTGCGTCAATGCAGCAAGCACAAGCATTTAGTGCTTACGTGGCTGTGCCTTTTGCTGTATGTTGACTTGATGGCTGTCAACAGGCAACAGTGTTTGTTTGCTATCCAAGCCATTTCACTTCCATTTCGTAATGAAGATTTTTTTCTGCATCCCGCGACCACTGCAACTTGTGTAAGTCTCGTGTGGCAAAGTGAAGCGGGTGATGCTTGGTGTCCACTTTTGAAAACAACCAACCATTCTATTTCTTCAACTCACTCAGCGGCATTCTCCGTCAAAGTTGGAAATTGTGTGCTTCATTGCATGGACAAAGATAAATGGTGTCGGCAAATTATTAGGCATTGTCCTTGGACAACAACCAAGACCAAATCAACTGTCCTTGCATTGCCGCTCACCTGCTTTGTCGTGCTTACCTCCTGTCGAGGTGATGGGGATCAGGAGCTTCGGGGTAATGTCAGCACCAGGGGCAAAGGTCACCGAAGATAATCCTCAATGTCCTGCGCACGCTCCTCAAGACGTGGTCTAAGGTCGTTCGGCACAAACTCTTACAGGCCAATTGACTGGTACCGGCACTTCCAGTAGACATGGTCGGCCTCATGCAGTGGCAGCAGAGTGGTGTTCGGTCGACCATTCGCAGCACCTCCGTTTTCCTCGGTGAACTTTGTTCAGCAAGAACCTACACTGGTTCTTTCGGATGTTGGGAAGGCTTCCGCGTTGGGGTGTCTCGTTGAATTGCCATTGAACATTAACTGGTAGCCGGTGGTGGACGTCGTGACATTGTGGCATAAGTCGCCCTCGGTTCGTCAGATGCCTCTTTGCTTGAAGAAGTTTTCAGTTGAAATGCCTGTCGAACTGGTTCCGAAACAATCTCAGCAATCAAAATAAAAGCTAGGCAACTGATGGCAGAAAGTAGCTTCCTGATCTCCTCCCGGACAACAATGTGGATGATGTTACGGATGCCTGGGAGTCTGGCGTCGAAGTTGCAGCTGGACGACTCGAGTGTCGAGACGCCGGGGAGTTGTTGATAGTGACAGGCTCGGCCTGCAGTGTACATTCAATGTTGAAAGTCTCGGTGATACAAACCCTTCGACTGTTGTCGTGGGGTTGCGGACAAGGCTGCCAAAGGTGCTGTCCCTAACCTGAGAGGCTTGGGATTCTTATCTTCTCGTCTTCAGTAGCACCAGGGTTGGCGTGGGTGCTGGATCAGGCGCAAAACATCCTTTACGAATGCAGCGGCGATCTTGTTGGGGTCGTGTCCTGGACAGAATCAGGAATTCGGCTCTCTGTCGTCAATGTTGGCTGATGAACGTGCACTTCAGCTTGATCTTGCAAACTTCCGATGACGTTGAGGAGGATTTGTGGTTCTCAAACAAGTGCCTGACAGTTTCTTCCACGAGAGGTATAGGTTCTGCAGGAGCTGGTTGTCTGTCCACCCACTGTGGCGGGCAACACGGTCATATTGTTCAATCCAGCCCTCGACAGCTTCATATACCATGCGTGAAAGGGCATCGGAGTGTGAGGTGCGACGGGCATACAAACAATGGTGGGAGTGGACACGGTTCACTGCTACAGGTTTGTTATTGTTGGCTTAGTCAGCTTCGGATTTTTCTCGCAAAAGACCGGATTCCGGTGGTTCCTGCTGGTAGCAGCGACCGACTCAGATTTCAGGTTCTTCGTGGTGTATTTTCGAGGTTCGTCCTTGTGGTACTTGCTCGTCTTGCGGTCTTTCTGCCGGGCTCGGGATAGTTATTGGTTCACGGCTCGCCAAGGTTTTAAGACGCGGGATAGTCCGCCACCCGTGTCCCGTTATCGGGCAACTCGGCTGAGGAGCCGCCAAGGTGCACATAGAGTGAAGGGCTATGGGTAAGTACCCAGCATCTCCACCAGAACATACGATGACAGCTGAGCATGGCCTGGAACTTTCCAGAATAGTAAATATTGATAGAAGATAGGACAGGAGCAAGCACCCGTGACAATATAACAAAACTGACAGAAGAGAGACTACCCTGACCACTAAAGAAGCTGCATTGCTTTAGTGGCATTCTGTCCAAATAAATTCTCTCCCTCGGGGTTTGGCGACTGCCGTGGGTTAACTGAACTGAAATGGATGTGGGACCACTTTTCTGGTAATGAGCCGCTGCAGACTGTTGTCGCAAAGCGGCGTGAACGAGTGGACTGGTAGGTAACACGCGCAATGAAATGTCCATACGGCTTGCAATTCGCGTAACGAGTGTTGATGAAACTTTGGTGTCGACGAAGCGTGCAACAGACTAGCGGAATCAATATAAACTGCAACACTTGTGCTCCGTGAAAGTGCACGTTTACCCCGGAACAATTTGGGAACCAGCACAGCATCACCTAAAGCATGGCACAGGAACTACCAGCTTGAAGGCAGCTCTTCGGTACGCCGACACACCTGTGCTCCGTGAAAGTGCACGTCTACGCCGGAACAATTTGGGAAGCAGCACAGCCTCATTTAGCACGGCACGGCAACTACCAGCTTCAAGGCAGGTCTCCAGTGCGCCGCACAACCAAAGTGAGCCTTCGGTCACTTGAACGAAGCGGCACCACGATTGCCCACTGCCAAGCACGACTCACGCAATTTCCGTCGCTAAACTGTGTGTCCAGATATATTACACACGCTTCACCGCAGACCTCGAAGATTCCGATGGTCAACCGGAGCAGTAACGTCGCCTTAAATTTTATCCTAGCGGTATCCGAATCCATTCGAGGTCCGAGCAACGTAGGGCAGATTCTTCAGTGGCAATATTCCCGTTCGTTAACAGCGAAATGCACACCGTTCCTCCGTGTGTTCACGTTATACCTACGTCAGACACCACGCTGAACTCTGAAGTCGCTTTCAACCGGCCTCATATGACGGCTTCCGCGTCTGAAATCAACTCGCCGAGACGAACGACAACCAACAAAGACTCCGACAAGCTCCGGCCCAGCTGGGGCCAGCCGCCGCATGGGCGCTGCCATCTTTTCTGTGACATCACGTATTTGGTTTGGTCATGTGACGAGTAGTCAAATTTGCGTACAATGGCAGTCGCCTTATAGGGGTCACTTTCGAGTGCAGACCGGAACCCCGGTTTATCGCTCTAAGCCGCTCTACCTCGTTGGCCAATGTGGACTCCTCGCGTTGGGACGCCGGACGGCGGTGCCGCCCGGCGGTGCCGACGGGCGGCGCCGTTCACGCTAGTGTTTTTAAAAACTTCACAGATTTGTTTGCAAAAGCAGTGAAAGTTACACTAATGCAGTTTGTGCAGGTGAGTTATACGGCCAGGGGGATATGGTATATGGGGGTAATCATCAATCGGCTAATTAATTAAGATTCGTTCATTAACTTTTTAATTAATGAAAACAGATATATGGTTCCAATAAGAAACTTGCTGAGCGTCATCGAGAACCACTAAATCAGTCATTTTCAGAAAGACTGTGACCGCGTGAGAAGAGTAGTAGCGCACTAAAGTTACCACTGGTGGAGCAGGTACAAGGCTGGGGCTAGATAAGAGACGGAAAACTCGCGCGGGCACCTTACCTCAACCGCTATACTTCGTTTCAGCTTCGGTCCGAGCGCGGCCGATGTTATGAGCCGAAGTAGGGTGCCTACATGTCTGTCTGTCTCAGGGTGAAGACATCCATTGTTGCCCTGGATGTGTCAGCGCGTGACGCTCTCGAGCGCTCGGTGCGTGACTGGGGCGGTAAAATGGCGTCTATGCGTTAGCCAAAGCTACGCGCTCGAGGTGACTGACACCGGATGCGCGCACTTCAAAATGCATAAAAAAACGACTGGGTGGAAAAATGGCTGAGATGTCACCACTCAAGCAAAAGTGCGCGTGTGTATGAAGGCACTCTAAGCCGAAGGGCCAATCAAACACCGCCAAAAGCTCAGCGTCATGGCGTGCTCTCTACGCTTGATAAGACTAGCCGGCGGAGGAGCGCGCACAGAGAGACGGCGAATACCGGTGGTCCTATCAACTGCAGAGAGCACGCCATGACGTTGTGCCTCTTTCGCTGTTTGATTGGCCCTTCGGCTCATAACATCGGCCGCGCTCGGACCGAAGCTGAAACGAAGTATAGCTTTGTACGTGCTCCACGAGTGGTAACCTTAGTGCACTACTACGCTTCTCACGCGCTCAAAGTCTTTCTGAAAATGACTGATCTAGTGTTTTTCGATGACGCTCTGCAAGTTTCTAATTAGAACCACATATCTATTTTCATTAATTAAAAAGTTAATGAACGAACTTTAATTAATGAGCTGACTTATCGCAAAGGTTAGCCACCAACATAATGTCCCCCTGGCCGTATAACTCAACTTTACAAGCGGCATAAATGGAACTTTCCCGGATTTTTGAAACAAATCTGTTAAACTTGTTAAACTTAAAAAAAAAAACAAAAAAAAAACCGTGTATATATCTATCGTTCGCGTGACTTTCTCCCCTCTTCCCTTCCGATATATATATCGAAGGGAAAGAGTGGAGAAAGTGATTTCTGAATTTATTATATATATATATATATATATATATATATATATATATATATATATATTAAATCTTGCGTGTACCACATGGCATTGGCGCCTGTGCCATTAATATCACTAACTGTCCCGCAAAAAAACAAAACAAAAACGCGTAAAGGAGCCTAAAAATGACTGAACTCCTTCACGTACGTGAAAAAGCTTGTTTTATTTTCGTCCTATTCTACCGCTTCTCCCTGAGGCTGCCCGGGCTGGA
The DNA here is from genome assembly GCF_016920785.2 of Ixodes scapularis. Taxonomy (NCBI): domain Eukaryota; kingdom Metazoa; phylum Arthropoda; class Arachnida; order Ixodida; family Ixodidae; genus Ixodes; species Ixodes scapularis. Next base: position 41,707,504 of record NW_024609838.1, on the reverse strand, counting down.
GTGGTGAAATAGAAGACTCAGCTTTTCCCCTCCTCTCGCATGAAATCTAAGAGTTCACAACTTGCACGGTTATAAAATCACAACCCTACTTTCCTTTAAGAAATCCAATACGAAAATCAAAACACTGGCGTTTTCCCTGACCCAGAATTACAGTGCTTCGCTGTTCTGAACGAACCTTGACGGAATAAACGATGAACCTTCTTTTGTCAATATTACGAAATTTGGCAGAAATCTGCGGAGGCCTCTCCTGATGACCGCTGAACCTCTGCTGTGATAATCAAACTTAATTGCAGAAAATTGCCTCTTTTTTTTTTTTTTTGGTCATCATAACCTCCGTATTCGGATTCTTTAGTTGATAAATTCGAATTAAAAAAAATTTACCGGCGAGTGTTTTTTTTTTTTTTTGTGGATATTATCGAATTCATCCGAAAACACGAAACCATAAGTAAAAGACAAAAGCAGCTAACACTCGCGTCTACCCAGTATTCATCCCAATCAGAGCTGGGGGTTCTGGAGCCTCCCGCGCTCTCCATCCTCAGTTTCTCACCGCCTTAACTCAAAATGCTAAAAGAAAAAAGAAGAAAAAAAGTCAGACACGCGTTTTTTCTCCCTTCCATCGGCGTCCCAGAGTCCGCCCAGCAGCGCCACCTATCAACAGCTCCCGGCGCCCCCGCGGGCTTCGGCGCCCAGCGCGCGGTCAGTTTCATACGCGCTCTGGATTTCGAGCGGAGCGCGTGGTGCCGGCGCTGTTCCGTCGCATCGCCCTGTGAGTCTGCTCGTCTCTATTTTCTACTCCTTTAGTTTTCTCAAATTTATGTAGTCATAAAAAAACACAACAAAAACGGTAGATCTTTTTTTTTGTTGTTGTTTCGAATGCCACAGGTTTTTAACGCACGTTCAGTGCCTCCCACCTTTCATCGGCTGCGCGTGTATGTTCGAAACTCGCGAGTCGCCGAATGGGTATAAAAACTACAATCGGTGACGAACTAAAAAAAAAAAAAAGTAAGGCTCTCTAAGTTCCTAATATTGAACCCCCTTGCGCACGACATCAACATGCATTCTCGAATTTTGTTTTCTTGCGAGCTCGATCTGATAGCGCGCGTGTTGTCAGTGATCGGGCGAATTGATAAATCAATCTTCCACTTGACAAATACATCGAGTGGTAAAGAACCACTATTTTCTAGTTAAATTAATTAAAATCGAATGAATATGATTTATTTGATTTTTTAAAACATGGCATTTTTTCTTCCTGGTAAAAATAAATTTTACGCGTTGCCTAACTTTCTAACTTGATCGAAAGCGGCGAGATGCACCGTGTAGAAGTGTCAAATTTGTTCCATGGAAGTTTAGACAGTGGCACTGAAGAGAGCTCGTGTATCTTTATTTTTTATCTGGTTCTTCAAAATTCTTTTGGGTGACACGGAAGTTCAGACTAGCGTCGTCTAAATTAGCAAGACGGTTTCAGCAAGTCGATATTAAAACACGATTTTTTTGGGCTCTGTGTCTCTAACCATTCTCATTAATTAATCGGCTCAGTGAATCGGTGTCTTTACTGCGCAATGAAGAGACCCACGTGCTTAGCGGCCGGTATATTAAAAGGACGGTTTAGAAGGACTTCATATATTAGAAGGACCTTAACAGGTGCTGCTAGAAGCAAGTTTCTGGGCTACGTGACTTCTTCCTTTCATCGAAAGGCGGCGAGATACAACGGGTGAAGTCAAATTTATTATATGGAAGTGTATATAGTGGCAAAAGTGAGCCCACCTGTCTCTATTTTCTACTTAAAAAAAAAATTCTTTGACGGACATGAAAGCTCGAAACCAGTGTCGTGTATCAGCGAGACGGTTTTGGTAAGTCGATATTAAAACTCGAGCGTCTTCGGTTTTCTGTCTCTAACCATTCTCGTTAATTAATCGTCTCAGTGAACTGGTCTCCTTACTGCGCGATGAAGCCCGCGTGTTTATAGGCCGGTATATTAGAAGGACGGATTAGAAGGAATTTCGATATGAGAGGGACCTCAACTTGTGCTATTAAAAGCAATTGTATGTGAAACGTGACTTCTAAATTTGATCAAAAGCGGCGACATACAATGTGTAGATGTTAATTGTACAGAAAAAAGGGAAAAAATGAGTCTAAAATTCTATTTTCTACTAGCACTTTTTTTAAAAGTGTTTGGCTGACAAAAAACCCAAAACCAGTGTGGTCTATAGCTAGACGGTTTCGGCAAGTCGATATTAAAATTGGGCATCTCCAGTTTGCTGTCTTTTACCATTCTGGTTAATTAATCGGTTTAATAAAGTGTTTTTACTGCGCCATGGAAATTCCGGCGTGTTTACCGGTGTATAATATAGACAGATGGCGACCTTAGGATATGCTGACAGGAATGATATGTGTTCGCTACTTCTTAATTTGCATCATCCGCTGCGTCCAGGTAAAGTTATTTTTTTTGTACTGAGGTTTAGTCAGCGGAAATGAAGTGTACACATCCTGTCATGGCATCGCAAAATTGATGGCCTCTTGCGTAAACAATAAAGACAAATAATAACATTGGCCATTTGTTTTAGTCTTTTAGATTATGATGACATGTAAAAATGTGATTTCAAAAAATAAAACAAAACGAATAATATTTTATTTTTTTATTTTTAAGAACAGAGTGGAAATGAAAATATTAATTCAGAGAGCATAACCTTTGTGTATATGTCTACTACTCACAAAAGATGTAACCAGTCGTCCACGGTACCACCTGTTACACCGCGGTCATTAAGAAAAAGTTTATTTTTGCGTTCACCCTAGGCTTTTCGCTATTCAAATACAATATGCGAACCCGCGTGCTAGCTGCGCGCTTTATGTTTATGTTTACGCGTTAAATATTTTCACGAATCTTTCAATGTATTTAGTTACAACCAATAACAGGCTTTGTTTGTTCAATTATTGCTATCTACGACGACAACTCAGGAAATGTTTGGGAACAAAAAACTATATTTGCTTGACTTTTGCAGGTGAAACTCTATGCTACCACGCTTTTTTTGCGTAAAACCGACTCTCTGCCTCGATTTAATTTCGGCAGATTGTAATGATTGCATTTCTTCATGATAACACAAAGCCTGGAAATTTAATGTCAACAGAAACTGGATGAATTGGTTTGTCCTACCCCGGCTGGGTTAGACAGAGGCATTCCTTACGGCTTTTGCTCTCGCTTAAAAAAAATGGAATTATTATTTTTTTTTTTGCTCCGTGGGGGCAGGATTACGCCACCCATTTCAGTACTGCGTGAATCTAAACTGAGCCGCTGTTTTGATACCCCTGATTATCTGTGTGTGCCAATGTACTCGTATGAAATAACTCAGTGCGCTGACTGAAATAAGTTTGGGTCGCGATAAATAAATGTTTGTTCATGCAAACTTGTTTGTTGAGTAGGAGACGATTAAGAGAGGTTCTGCGCAAATCCCGGGAGAGGTCTCAATACTTCTATACCTAACTAGTTCGTAAATTCCTGCAATTCGAGCTAAGGGCGGGGGGGGGGGGGGGGGGGGGGATGGCACGACTTTTTTTTTTTATGGAGGCCGTAATAGAGTACGCCTTTTCATTCTCCCCCGGCAGTATTTCTACAAAAAAAAAAAAAAAAACGGTAGCAATTTTAAACTTCGGTACACCAATTTTTCATAACAATGACACAGTTGAGGTGTCATTGAGCTAGGATATGATTCCGTCGTTTTGTAAAATGAACCAGAGATATATCTGCCGAAGGGTAAAATTTGCCCAATCTTAGGATGTCAAAAACTAAATGCAAAATTAACCTATAGTTAAAAAAACAACGAACGTTTTAAGATTTCGGTTAATTACACAAAATAATAAAGTACACTAGTAAAATTTCAGAACAGTGTTTATTTAAAGTGTTCATTGCAATGTTTCTTCAAAGTTATCAGCCTACGGCCGCCAGATTGGTTTGCAACCTGCGGACTAGGCTTTCGTTTGGCTGTGTGCTAGACGCAAACAGCGCGCGCGCTTAGGTTTGATTCTTAGTATGCAGGAGCGCTTGCTTGCATTTCAGCCTCTCCGGTGACCGTTATCGTTTGTGAGGCTGCTCTTTCTTGAGCTGACACGTTGACACGGAAGGATTTACACATAAGCCGTAACAAACCATAAATAAAAAAATAAAATACACGTGTCAACATTAGTGAGTTGGGGTGGCCAAGCTGAGGCTTTTCGCGTGTTAAAAGAGCGGTTAGGGGCTCCCTCCCTTCCTCTTTTCCTTTACACTTCCCCGCCTCCCTCACGGTCACACGAGCAATTTCCCAAAAAAGAGAAATAGAACGCGTTTTAAATAGAAAGACAGGTTGCGGTTTGGTAGTCTTGTGCTACTTCTACCTTACGTACAGTTGGAATGTTTTTGACTCGGATAGATTGAAAGTGGTTCAAGTTTTGTTTATTGTTCTACACAAAAGTTTGCCGCCCCCCCCCCCCCCTTTCGCGGCTCTTGGAAGTTCCGTGGTTCTGTTCGCGGCTCTTAGGCCCGGTCAGCCTGGACACCCCTGTTATTGAGCTTGGCATACGAGAACAATATATTGAGACTGTCTGAGTGAACTCGTCAAACACGAAGTTAGGTTCGCAAGTTCGCCGAGTGCGCCGATTCGACTAGGGCGAAAAAAGTGCGGCGTCATCCTCACGAAAGTTCAATCGGCATACCCCGTAAACTTCGGCCCCGACTTTGCGCTTTTGATGAGTCCAGGGCTCCTGGGCTCCAGTATTCGCCACCTGTCGTAGGCGAACCCCGTCACCGTCGAACAAATGTCGAGATATTATTCGTAACAGATGGCTTTCCCACAAGGGGAGTGTAACAAAGGGGAAGCCCAACTTCAGTTAAACCACCGCGAACGGGGACGAGTTTGCTTCGCGTTCGCAATCGGGAAGCTGTGCCTTCAGAACAATTCGGGAGACAGCAGGGAAAGAGATATTACAGCGGTAGCTGTTATGCCCTCTTTCCAATCCCTAGAAATGACGTCCGCTGTTGATGCTGTAGTTTTTACAGCGAGGCTGTGTACCTCCACCAGCCAAGGAAAATTTCGTGTCGTCGTTGCAAGCAAAAGCTCCCGGCGAACAATTGAAGGCAAAACAGCATATCTTCTTTGAAATCAGGCATACGGCATACAGCTCAGTATCTGTTCCAATAAAAAAAAACACAAAACAAGCATCAAAACCACATGATGCATGATAAGGCTCGTGTAACTAATAGGAACACCCTCCCACGCGTTACGGTAAGTATTAGGTTTGCAGCTGCTTCGAAAGGGGTTGACGTCATTCGAAGTCTTCGTGTGAAGTGCAAACCGCATAATAGATGATAACGGCGCCTGCTGCCGTGGCAACGGCAACTTGCGACGTGAGGAGTGACGTCATTAGCCTTTCATATATAAAAGAAGAACCCGCCTATACCCTATTTCACCTTACGTCCGAACGCAGCGGATGCTACGAGTTACCTAGCCAATCCCGTTCTGTGGACGTGGCCCGTGATACGCTTACGCGCGTCGCTGTGCCCCCTCTCTAAGCTCACGTGACACTCACACGGCCTCTGATTGGCTCCGATGGCTTGTAACGTCCGCTGCGCTTAAACGTAAGATTGAACGGAGTATAGCAACTGATTTCATTCTTGCTGCAGTACCGCGATGAATAGGCCACGCATAGTTAGGAATCCCGAAGAGCAGCGTGAATACTAGCAGCGGCAAAGGGAAAAGAAACGGTAATACGACCAGAAGCGGCGTGCTGCGACTGGCGGCGGAATTTCGTATAGTGCAGTAGGCAATCGTTGCAGGTGATACCACAGCTTCACTGACCCACCACCTTCACAGTGTGTATTGGAGCCTCAATTTTTTGTTGATGTTGTAGTTGGCTTAACAGGGTGTGCGTCCGTCGATGCTGCCAAATCCTCAAAAAGGACCGCCCGCCGCCCGCGGGAATCGAACCTGGGTGCCCTGCGTGCGAAACAGAGGCGTTACCACAGAGCTAAGTCATAGCATTGATAAACCGCTTCATCCCCAAGGCCCTTACGCACATATGCGTTTGAGCGCGGTGCGTTCCGTTGTGGCATTCGGACGCGTAGCGGCAAGCGGACGCCTGCAATTAACATGTTACAGCAATAATTATTTCTTACGAGTGCAATATTTATTTTTGGCAGCTGGGTCCGTTCTGTGCTCATTGATGTGAGTGTGCTTTGATGTTATTACCATGTGTGTAGTTTTACGTATCCTCTCTGCAATGCCTACATGGGTCTTCATTACTTAATACATTAATGGGACATTACATGTCCCATTATTTATTATTGAGGAATCAGAGATTCGAGTGTCCTCCAAAGGTCCAGCACGTGCAGTGAGCACAATGCTTGGTGTCTAGACTGAAGGCGTAAAGGCAACCAGAAATATGTTTGTTTGGTTAGTGTATCAAATATGTTTCTTTCCACTTGATTACATAATTATTGATTCTTAGTGAATGATTCTATAGCGAGTTCTCTTTGCAACAGTCTCGTGTCGGGCGTTCAGTCGTAGTACCTGTGCTCCTTGTTGTCGGATGACGCTCCTGGCACGTCGGTGTTCAGACTGGTCGAGTGGCAACTTTGACTGACTGATGCCGTCTTGTAACCATGCGTCATGTACCGCCACTGACATCTGATGCACAGAAGCTGCAGGACTGACTTCTAATCCGCAAACTTTCCTAATAGTTTTCTACGTCGATGCAGCAAGCTCTGGTATGTATTGCTTACGTGGCTGTGCCTTTTGCTTTACCGTTGACTTCACCGCTGGCAACAATGTTTGTTTGCCATCTAAGCCATTTCACTTCAATTTCGTAATGGCGATTTCTTCTGTATCCCTCGGCCATTGCAACTTTTGTAAGTCTCGTGTGGCAAAGTAAAGTCGGGTGATGCTTGGCGTCCACTTTTGAGAACAGCCCAACCATTCTATTTCTTCAAGTCACTCAGCGGCATTCTCCCTCTAAGTTGGTAATTGTGTGCTTCGTAGAGTGGACACTGATAATTGGTGTCAGAAAATTATTAGGTATTGTCCTTGGACGACAATCGATACCAAATCAACTGTAATAGAATTGCCGCTCACCTGCTTCGTCGCGCTTACCTCCCGCGGAGGTGATGCGAATCAGAATCTCCGGGGTATTGTCGGCACCAGGAACAAAGGCCGTCGAAGATAGTCCTCAATATCCCGCAGTCGCCCCTCGAGACGTGGTCGAGGGTCATTCGGCATAAACCCTCGCAGGCCAATTCATCGGTACGGGCAATCCCGGTAGACATAGTCCGCCTCATGCAATCATAGTAAAGTAGTTTTCGGTTGGCCATTTACAACACCCCCGTTTTTCTCGGTGTAGTCTGTTCAGCGAAGACCTCCACCCAATGTCGGAAATGCTTCGGTGTTAGGGTGTCTCATTGAATTGAATACTAACGGGCAGCTGGTGGTGGTGGTCGTCATGCCATTGTGGCGTAAGTCGAGCTTGGTTCGTTAGATGCCGCTTCGCTCGCAGAAGTATCCGGTTGAAATGCCTGTCGAACTTGTGCCGAAACAAAACCTGCTATCAAAAAAAGAAAAAAAAAGGCCGGACACTTGATGGCAGGAAGTAGCTTCCTTATCTCCTCCCGGACATCGTCTTATATGATGTCGCGGATGCCTGGGAGGTTGGCATCGAAGTTACAAGGCCCGTTTCGTTGGCTGCTCGCCCAGGAGGTATTTCTCCGTACGCGCTGGAACTACGGCGCCACGATAACGGTCTCAGTGAGGCTATTCTAGCCGCTCCTTAACGCTTTCTAAATCCTTCAAACACACCCCGGGATTTACCCACTCCGCTCTAGAGAGCGCCTGCAGATCGGCCTTTAAACTTTGCTCGGCGCAACGCGCTTCGCAGGTGAAAACAGACGACCTCTCTATCGCTAGCATCTTTATTTACTGCGTTGCGATCTGCCACGCCTCAAAGCTATCCCCCCCCCCCCCCCCCCCAAACACACACACACATTTTCAAAACACGATTCGAAAAAGGTGTTTACACCCTCGAGAAAATATTCATCGTCGAGCAGAATGATGTTTAGCTTCCAAAGCTCCACTCGAACTTCGCCTTTGGCGGTGCTTTGTCGTCGATCGTTCTCGCAACCAAGCAATGGCCGAAAAAAAAAAAAAAAAACTGGTTTAACACGATACTTTGTTAACAATGCTGCCACAGAGACCGAAATGTTGATTCTATCTAATGGGGCGTCGGAGGACGCTTGAAAGTGGGTAAAACGCATCTCGCGTGTTTTGTTTCTAACGATCCCCGCGTCTACCAGCACAAAATCTTCGAGCAGCTTGCCTAAAATCGTCGCACTTCTATCGGTGCGTTGCACAGACGGCCCTCTGTCTATCTCCCGAACGACGCAATTAAAGTCTCCACACAACACGACTGTTTTATCACAGTCAACAAAATGGCGCCAGCCAGTAAAAAAAGAAACCCGGTCTTTCAATGTACTGGGGGCGTATACACAGATAAGCCGCCAGTGAACTGATACAAACAAAAAATCACACATAATAAAACGGACTTTGGTGTCCACGGTCACACTTAGCTCAGACAAGGAAAACGATCTCTTCAAAAACAAGGAACACCTACCCGAAAAACCGACAGCGTGTGTGACACAAAGTTCATACAAAGATAATAAAGGCTTTAGTGCATTCGCCACCTGCACTTCCTCGGTCATCTTGGTTTCGTGAATCGCAAAGAAATAGGGTTTCTGACTTTCCAACAAACGTTGTACTTGGTATTGTTTCTTACGCATGTTGAAGCCTCAGACATTTAACGATGCAACCGTAATAGCCGAGTCGAGTGTACAATTCATGAAGGGCTATGATGGTACACTTGCCTTGAAAATCGGGCATGAGTTCATAGACCAGGCGTTGCCGCCTTACTTGTTGTCATATCGTCGCCTCTCGTCCGATTGGGCGCCCGGTATTTGCTTGTACTTGCCCCGCTTGCTCGCTGCCCACCACGCGTTCGGGTTCGGGGTCGTGTCGGTCGGAGTCGTCTCGTCTAGCCCACGCTTGGTAAAGTCCGTGTTCTCGTCGATGCTGTCGACGACGCCTTCGTGGTATTTCTCGGTCGGCAGGAGGTCGGCAGAGGGCAGAGCCGCACTGGCCTCAGGCGACGTCGCCACAGGTGAGGGCGTCGCACCTTCCGGCATCGGGGCGTTTGCTGCAGTCTTCTTGCCGCCGTTGTCGTCAGCTCCGGGAGGTTGCTTTGGCTGCTCGATGACCGGTGGGGAGTCATTTTTGAGAGCACCCGCCGCAAGTTCGGCGTCCTCCGGCTCCATGCTGAACTGGGGCGGCTCGTCCGTCACAGCTTCGCCGCTGACGCCAGCGTACGTAAGCATTCTCCTCTTCCGTGCCCGAAACGGGAGCACTCCGAGCATTTCGGCACGCGACAGTCGCCCCTAATGTGCGCGGAGCGCTTGCACCGCAAGCAGACCGGCGCTCTTCCCGGGATGTCGATGAGGGTATTCGCACCTAGAAGACGGAGTTGATGGGGCATCCCGTCAAGCGTGGTGTTCTTCTTCAAAGCCATGCGTACGAATTGAGTGGTAGATTTAATGCCCTCAAAACCGCTGACGCGCCACTTCTCGCGTCCAACTTCGCTCACTTTCCCGTATGGCTCGAAAAGCTTCCAAACCGCGTCGTCCGCTACGTGGAATGGCACCCAGTGGATGCGTAGACGGATCTCGGTAGAACCAGGACCAATGACGAGGCAGCGAAGGCTTTTCATCATGATCTTTTTGTAGTTCAGGAGCCGTTCTTTTGCTTCCGGTGTGCGCAGTGTCACCAGCCCCACATGATTCATTTGGAACGCACCCAGCGAGACAATGTCGGGCAAGGCGGCGGTTCGCTTCAGTTCCTGGCGGAAATATTTGATGCCGTCCCTTCAAGTCACAGTGAAAAATAACAGGGTTCATAACGGTCTCCCTGGATGGCATCGAAGGCAAAACTACCTTGTAGTCCCCAGTAGATGACGATGAAGAACCAAACACAGAAGTTCCACGGCCATCGAGGATCGCTGTAGCCGCTCCGACGGAGCTCATGATTCCTGCGACCGTACTGCTCGAGAGCTTGAAGAAGCATCCACTTCCTAGCTTACTGGCAGGAAGAGCACGAGAAGCGAATGACTAGGCGGTACGAACGGGGGCCCGATAACAGTATCGCCGTTCCACTCTTCATTTTTCTCCCCTTCCGCACGACGCCGAGCCTTGACTCGAGTACGGGTTTGGATGCCAAAGTAAAGGGGGCACGGAACGCTTTCCACCAAAGTGGCACACAGCTAGGTTCTCTAAGGCCGCGCTCAACATTGACTCAACGCTGCTACCACATCGTACAAAGGAGAGTCTGCAGACACTAGAGAGTTTTAGGGAACCGGTTTTGCACATCCGATACGGTAGGATGGGTTCTCCGGTACGAACTGAACATATGCGAGTCTTCTGCGGTTGCGCATGCGCAGTTCGTACCGGAGGGCACATTGTATACCGTATCCGATGTGCAAAGATGGTTCCCTAAAACTCTCCACTGTTTGACGCGTGTGTCTTGCTCGAATGACGCCGCTGTCACATTGAACGTACAAAAACTGTCCGCAGAGAGGGTCAAAATGTACACATGTGTAAAGCAAAAAAAAAAAAAAAAAAACTCTCGAACGTGTTTGAGGCATGCCCGCACATAATTCTGTCATCCTAGCTAAAGCGAAACACTTCGTCTGTCGCATAATGAACGAACAAGGTGACTATGGTTTCGAGTAGCCAAGTTTGTGAGTGGCAAATGTTCCTCATCACGTTTTACGTATAATGCAATTGAATGCAAAGGGGCAAGCGAGCTGGACAATAATGATGAAAATAATCCCTGGAGAAGGGGAACAAGAGGGACAAGGGACAAACACGTTTTACGTTTTTTTGGCGTCGCATCTGTCGGACGCTCTCGATGGATAGTGAGTGACGCGTTTACAACGACGGAGACGATAGACTAAAACAGTGTTTACAAAGACGCCCACTTGGCCCACACCATGGTATGGGTACTGCGCGTGCTCAGAAACCAAAGTCGGAACCAGCGAAGCCTCTGCGCATGCGCACTACCGACAGCAGCTCCACCGCAGTGGCGTCACGTCAAAGAGTTGAGTTGGTCTATATAATCATATACTCCGTTTCACATGAATGTCCGACTGCAGCCCACGTGTTACGATACGATGAAGTAAGCCACGAAGCGCAAAGAATGCTTTGTCATGGGGCTGGTCGTCTTTACACGTTTGCGATATTATCGGCTAAAGCAATCATGATACGGGGGACGCAGGCGTAATCCGGCGATTTTTGTTTTGTTTGTGTGTATGTGCATGTGCGGTTTAGCAAACGCACAAAGACGAGGAACGCCGTGACGAAGCACTTTCGGCGATGTTTTCTTGGCTCGATCGCATTTTGTAGCGTGTACGTCGGCTGCGAGAGGAGTTAATTGTGAGTAGTTTCTTTTTTTGTATTACGTATTGGGAAGGAGATCCAATAGTCACGCCTACGGTGGCTGAATTAAGAACTTAGTACACCGATGGAGACAAGAGCAACCACGATTGTTTGTTTGTGGGTATGACGCAGGCGTTCGATCCAGGTAGACGAACGTTGCATCGGCGCTTGGATCGTGTCCAATCGGCAAAACCCAAACGTGGACAAAAAACCAAACAGCCTTTCCACTCTCGTGAAGAAGGAAGACTAGCGAAGCTGTACTCGATACACTGTGTGCTTCTTCACCGTCGTTTGTTTTTCGCGCTGTTTCCTACGATGAATTCCCACCAACGCGCCCAAGTATCCATTCTTCTATTATAGCTGGAGCCTGGAAAGGTTGGCGCCATCTATGAGCGACGGCGGAAACCATACTGGTCGTGTGCTTGCCGCCGTCGCTTACAGATGGCGGTAGCTGTCCAGGTAAATTTGTGTCGACATACACGGACACGATCCTGGGGAAACTAGCCCTTAACAGCTCCACTGCAAAAAAAAAAAAAAGAAATTGGGCACGAGTTGTTATTAGTTTTTGGACCACGCTCGGGATCAAGAAATGTGAAGTAAGGAGTCCAGCACACGTGCCGTTGTGTTAAAGAACACAAAACTCTTAAAAAGAAGAAAAAAGAAACAGCTGGACGTAACGCTCTTTAATGTAAAAGTTCCATCTCCTCGCCAATACGAGCAAACGCAATCGCCGCGCGCTTGCGTTACGTTTTGCACACCGCGCGTGCGCGGAGCCGGTCTGCTGTCTTAAATCGGCGTATGACGACGACGACGTGCGTGCGCAGCGGGGAGCGCGCGTAACGCTAACGCATCGTTTGCGTTTTGCTCCTACGCGCGATACTAAAACGCTATAATAGAGAGTTTTCGTATTGCGTATAGGAGCAAACGCGAGCGCTGTGCGCTAGTGTCGCGTGGTCCACGCTGCGCATGCGCGTCGTCGCAACGCGCCGATCTAAAACGCAGTATGTGGCTCCGCGCACTCTCAGTACGCAACGCTAACGCCAAAACACATCGCTCGCTTTCGCTCCTGTATACGCAATACTGAAACTCACTAATGCGAAACGAAATATAGTCCTTGTCCGTAATACTGTTTGCATTCTGTTACGTTTACGCAACTAGCAAATCCGTTTTGATGCCTGTAGCTCTAATAATGTCTCAGTTTCGACGAACGTGGAACAGCCTAAGCCTCTACGCGGGGAAGAGAAGGCTGAACGACTCGAGCGAAAACGGGAGCTGCCAACCAAAAATGGCAGCTCGACCGTCTCCCTTCCTCTTCAATAAAGACGTGAGTTCGCAGCTGCCGTACCCAGTGACGCGGGGTGGGCGTCGTTGTTGCTAAATCACGAGAACGCTCATCTATTTTCTCCCAAATCGGATTCTCTTTGACGACGCAGCTGCCTGGCTGGACTCCATTCACTTCTAAGCTGACAGTGCGGTGGCAGCTACGAGCGCGTTGGACGAATCGCGCGCCGATTCCTAACCACGTGATCGGGCTCTTGTCCATACACGCGCGCAGAAGGCGGGGTCAGCTGATGGAAAAGAGGCGGCTGATTGGTCCGGCGAAAGCATAGCTCCGAAACACCGTCGGAGTAGGGATGAACGAGGTATAGCGCTGACGGAAGTTCTTGACGATGTTGGGCCATCTCTACTCCGCAATTTCGGAAGCATTGAGGGGGAAACAAACCGCGATGGCACAGCTGCGTGTCCGGATTCGTGACAACGTTGCTCGGCGATATTGCTTTATCTATCCTCGTGTAATTGAGATTAAGAGGAACCCGAGTGAAAACGGGTGTATCGAATTCGAACGAGACGACGCGTGTCTCTACGTCACGTTCTTGGAATGGGACCAGCTTGCGCGACATGAAGTAATCCCCATTCTGTTAATTTTATTGAGAATGTGTGTAACAAACAGCGCAGGAACGCGGACAGAGTAGAAGACGGAAGACAAACACGGCGCTGTCTTCCGCTCTTCCGTCTTTGTGATCTGTCCGTGTTCCTGCGCTGTTTGTCACCCGTTAGAATGGACTGCCAACTAGCCCATTTGTCAACGGTACTAGCAAAAACTGTATCGTTTACTCTAGCGTGCACCTTCGTGTACTGGCCGATAGGCGAGCACTTTGAGAATGTGAAGCGGTCACAGATGAGCAGCTGTGTCCCTGTTTTCACATCGGTGTGCCTAAAACATGTAGGGTGTACAAGTTTTTGGAGAACGTTTCACTTCTCTAAGTAGATATGCCCGGCAACTGCAGCATCGTTTAAGGTAAATTCCGTCTTCGCTCGAAAAAAGAAAAAAAGATTTAACGATTTATTTCTGTTGGGAGTCTAGAATTTAGATTACACCGACAGAATGACCAGCTAATGACGTTGCGAAGAAAGCACATAAGTTGCGCAAGTGGAAAATAACATTTATAAATGAAATATTTTGTCGCAAGAAAAGTTAGTTCAGAACTTGATCTAAAAAAACCTCAGTTTTATTTTTTTATTTTTTATAGGACATTATTCTTTTTATCTCCTCTTCTTAACACCGTGTTGCGTTATAGGTGGTGAAATCGTTTTTCGAGCGTTTTCATATGTCCTGGGTAGGGCTGTTGAAATCAAATGCCAGATTGACTGAACTTTAGAATGTGATTTAAGCAGGACTTAGATTCGATTTACAAAAGTGCACGTCCAAAAAAAAAAAAAGAGATAAAGAAGATTGTAGCTTTCGGAGCTATCTTTTTGCGCACTTTTTCCTTGTTGACGTTGCACACAAACTGTAAAATGCAAAAAAAAAAAAAAAAAGAGGGCGACGCACACTACTCTTAAAATGAAGGATGATTATGGAGCGAATAACATAATCTGAGAGACACAGCCGACGAAGGCGATAAGCATGGGGAACTTTGATTACGTCATCGTCACGCCTTTGAATAAGAAGAAAAAGGAATGTGCTAGGGGGGGGGGGGGGGGGGACAGATGGAGGGGCTGTTCTACAGGGTGTTCCCGAGCGATAATCGGGCGTAATATAAAACAATATGTAAAAATAAACTAAAAAAAAAGTAATTACGAGAAAACACTTTTTTTTTTTACATAGGCAGTTTTAGGTGGTGCATTCATCATACTAAAGATTATTGAATGACGGTTTTTTTTAGCGAAGAAGAAGAAATAATGCTAGAGAATAAAAACTTGATATTTTCTATGATACGGCGGAGAAAAGAAAACAAACCACGGTGTTGTACGCTGTTCCATACATTCCGTACCGCGCATGCTCGGAACTGATGCATATACTTTAGGGTATTCGTCTCTAAAAAGCTTTCAAGTTTTTTGTATCGCCAACAGTCAGTAGTAGCGTGAATCCGGCAGTTTGCTTATGTTTTTCCTCCCGCGCCAAAAAAGCGAGTTTATTTTTCTTTTCCAGCATTTTGTTTCCCCCGAGGATTCTACACACACGAAGTTTTAGTACTATAAACGCGCCTCCTAAATACACGTGCGTGAAGAGCTTCACTGCACTCTGAATAGCGCTCAAAAGCACCCTGTATAGAAAAAAAAAAGAAAAACAAAGAGGTGCCGGAACAGGTGTAAGGGAAGGCACGTGCTTCGATTAGCACGGGTAGGTCGCCATCTTGATCCCATCTTTTGTTCGTCGTTTCTCGTTCGCCGGCCTTCTTATATAAACCGTAATATCTCGCTCCTCGTGTGCCGTGCGTTATACAAACCCGCGGAATTTGTTTATTAAAAGAATGGACAGTGTCTTATATCTCTAATGTCCCAGAATGCATGAAAGAGGTGATGTTTAGGTGTCATTAAACGGTCATTTCCGGGAGTAAAAAAAAGAAGCAACATTTTGTAAACATTTCTCCGATAAATTTAAAAGGAAAACAACATTGGATTAATGTCAAGAGACGTCAGTTCTCCTGCTAAATTTAGTGGGGAAATTCAATTGGTGTACAGGGTTCGCGATGTCAGATGACGCTACATCAATTTACCCTCTAAATTGCTAGGGTAGACGGACCGACGAGCGGAGAAAATTTAGGATTCGGGGTTTAGTTCTAAAAAGCGTTTCATGCTTTAAGCGGCGTTTCCCCAGTTTTCAAGTAAACCCGCTAATACTGATTAGCCCATTCGGGCACATTCAAAACGCAACTTTTTGTTCAAAAACAAACAAGAAAAACCGGCGCTGATTTTGGGGTATTTAATTTAATCTTGGTATGTTTTGATATAGGCTCTCGGCCGTAGACTTTCCGGTGTCTATTTATATAGAACATTGACAGATGTTTTCTGGTATTCCTTAGTTTTTAAAATATTGGTGTACCATATTCTGTTGATTTGGTTAGGACAAAGGCTAAGACCGTAGCGGTGAAGAAATGTCTTGTAAAACTAAGTGTTTTTTAGTTTAAGAGTGAAGGGTTTCCACAAAAACTTTCCTGGCTGTTGCAAATATAAAAAAAAAAGAAAAATTGCTATTTTTTGGTTTTAACATATTTTTGTCTTTGACACATACAATTGTTTATCGTTGTTAAAACCGACTTTGTATTTTTAACATCCACGGTTATTTATAGGTGTATTTGGGTTTGAAATCGATTTTGTATTTTTGGCACCGACGAATATTTAACGGTATTTTTTTCGGTTAAAGGCGGAAAGTAAATAGCCCAAATATAGCCGATATAAAATATATACGTTGTAAATGTGTAAATGACATGTACAGGTTTTGGTGTTTCTGATAGTTACAAAACAACACACCGTTAGCCGTACGCTGTTATAATTTGTTGTTGTGATAAGCTTGATGTTGATATCCTGATAAGCTCTACTCCAGAGTTTAAATGAGCCGTAAATGCTGGCTATGACAATTAACGATACTTTTTAGAAGGAAATGCCACGAAAAAAGATTAAGCAACGAAAGAAACATTCACATGCTCTTAGCGCCTCATTAATATTTCCCGCGTTCGTGCAGCACTGCTAATATTTCTCTTTAGCTAATTTTCGGAGATTACATCCCAAATTGCACAAACTTGCTAATTAACTCCAAAACACCGTACGGTTTTGTCCTTTCAAAGATTGGCCTTAAAAGAACTCCGAGAAGACTGCGGAGTTCTCGATTATTAATGAGGAAATTATCCTTGGGTTTATACGTATCTATGGTAAACGCATGCACATTTGAATCTACGCGAGAGTTGCACTTGCAAAGCAGCTGTGAAAGCGGCTACCAAAAGACCTAGTTTAGTTTCGTGCTCATTTGAAAAAGAAGATCAAAGGAACTCGTTTCTGGACGGAAACCAGCTAAAATTGGATGTGCTTGCCGGGTTTTACAGATAGCGGGTGTTTCGTGTTTCACTGAATCCTCTTCCTAGAGTTTAAATTGCATACAGATTACTTAGCGAAGGCTTGCCGGGACTTAAGTCGAGGAACAGAAGTCGCGCGAACGCACATTCATGACGCACGGTGCGTGAAAGAGGGCGCTATTACATCTTGTCGAAGCAAGACTAAAGAGACCGAAAAGCGGATTACGGGTAGAGCGACAAGATTGTATGGAACGCCGACTTTCAGCAGGGGATATTTTTGGTTGTAACCAAAGGTCTATACTCCATACCTATACGCGAATTATAGTCGCGAAATTCTGAATGTATTCGGTTTTGTCCATGGTAGTTTCTGTGCAACGAGCAGTTCTATTATAATCAAAGTGTTCTATGTGAGCGGTTGCTCGCGCGGTTAGGCCTATATATAGTGCCACCGCCGTGCTTGGCTCGAGCACGTCGTTCGCTTCTCTTCGTTGGCTTTCCCTGACAACGTTAACAGGGCGTTACCGAGGATGATAATGTTGATCCGCTCGGTCACCAGGGACTTTTACCTGCAAAGTCTTATGACGCGTGACATGCAATATGTAAAGAGCGATTGTTTAATATTTTTTCGAAGCCATTAAACAGTCGTCGAAGCCCGAAGAATACATTGTTTACTACCATCCCTCTTTAAATTTGGCGGGGTAATTAGGTCAAGGGACCTCACGTCATGTGATGTGACGTCACGTGACCTGACGTCATGGTGTCGTTGTGGAGTGACGTGATACTATGGCACGTGACCAGACGACACAAGACCATATCGTATACACTAGAGCTTTGCGTTGCTGCACTCCGTTTCTTTACAAAAAAAAAAATAACAAAAAAACCATCACGTTGTTAGACCCAATTTAGATGGGGTCGTTTAATGGGAGAGTTTGCCCAGTTTATGATCTAGCCGCCATGAGATCCCCTCCCGAGTGAGCCCAGCCCGCGGCGCAGAGTGAGAAGCGTGAGCGCATGCGCGTGAACTCCCGGCTGCTCCAAGCTGAGCGGAAAGGGCCGCCATTTTCATTCATCACCTGGTGGAATGCATGGGGTTGGCATCTAAACTTTGGTTATTTCCTTTTATATCGCTGGCTTTTGCAAGAAAATGATATACTGTTATTCCTCGTTGCGCTAAAAAGCTGACAAATAAAGTTTCTTCGACGTATGGCCACAAACCTTTATTCAGGCGAAAGCGAAGTCTGCCCGTAGCAGACAACGCGTAGCTTCAACAGTGCTTTGTACGGAAAGCGTGTTGCGTCAAAATGGCGGTCGTCTCCTCTTTGCATATTTTTTCTATCTCGCTTTTTCGGCGCTCCCCTTCCTTTCCTTCACTTTTCTCCTCTCCAGCGCCTTCATCGCCACACCCGCTGGCTAGACTCTCCCAATATACGGCTCTGGCGTAGCCCTGCTCTAGACCAAACAAAATACGATAACAGCACCACCCTTTAGCGACTAGTCAAAACATGGAAGTTCATTTATATTGCTACTGCGAAATCGCGCTGTGAGGTGGCGCCACCAGTCCTTCCGCGACCCGGCCTGAACCGATACGAGCAGACTTGCAGTTCCCGGAGTGGCCGCTACAGAAGAATGCGGCATTGCGATCGCCATTAGTTCCGTTCTCGAGTACGGATCGAATCCACTTTTTCATAGCAGGCTCTATGGCAGTTTCCCAACTGAGTTATTCTAGTGACGTTGGGGCGGGGCCAACATTCTGTGGGCGGGGCCTAGGGCGGATGCTGAACTCCACTTAAATAACGCCTTGCGTCGTAAACATTGGGCAAAAAAAAGTTGGGGTAAAGTTAAAGGGCAACTCCGGCCAAAACTCAAAATGAAATAAGTTACTGGTATCGCTGTAGTGACACAAAATACGACACCAGCCAAAATATTACGTCCGTGGGACGCCGCATTCTCAACTAATGCCGATAATAAAAATGCGACCCGCCGCGAGCCGCTGCTCCTTAGCGGGCGGCCAGCGGGTTGCCGATCGCTAGAGCAACATTGGGCCGTAACGTCAGTATCGTTCTCTTTTTTTCCTCCGGTCCGAGCGTTGCGCGGAGTGCGCTTCTTTGAGCCGCTACCACCGCTACTTCGGCTTGTGATTGGCGTGTTTAGCCGTTGCTTTTATCTGTAGCCCGTGTAGCTTCGGTATAGCCATTTTGTTTATTTGCTTGTGAGGACTCCAAGACTCTTTTTAGCGAGTAACTCGGTGCGCCCCAGACTGCCCAGCTGTTGATCGAAAGATGCCGAGTAACACTTGTAGCGCTGCGGGCTGCTCAAACAACCCGCTGCACAACCCGGAGGTGCTTTTTCACAAGTTTCCAACGGACCGGAAATTGAAGAAAGTGTGGGTGAACGCTGTTCGACGAGTGGACTTTGGATTTCAGATTTTACGCGCCCGAGGAAAAAAGAACAAAAAAACAGACGTGTACAGCCCAGTACGTGTGTTCGGGCGCCGCGGCCCGCGCCGGAGAGCCTCAAAGCTTCGTGTCTGGGACTGACCCGCAGCGCGAAAGCGAGAGGGCCCCCAGTACTGTACGTAACTACGTATTATTTAGTGCTTTATACGTCACTGGCAGCGCGGCGTAGAGCAACGCCGCTCCATCCACGGAGCCCCGATGACAATTTAGGCCTAGCGACGAGTACGGAAGACCGCACACACGGCGACAGCCAGCGAGTACGGCACCGAACGAGTTCACTCGTTTTCCAGTCGCTAGCTTTTGGGTATACAAGCGACGAGTACAGCATAGCGCACGCACGGCGGCGGCCGCCGAGTACGGCACCGTACGAGTTCACGGGTTTCCTAGTCGCTAGCTTTTGGGTGTACGCACTAACTCTTGCTACATGTGCTGGATAACTACCACGTATACAGAATTAAAACAAAATCAGCTTACCTCCTATCTTTAGACGGCTAGCGCAACAGAGGTAGGTACCGCTCGGTCTGCGTACTCGTTGAACGAGAACGATCCTGACGTCACGTTCACATAGCGGCTGATTTCCGGTGTTGCCGGGGCCTCAAGCGGTTAGTTTCGGTTTTGTTGGCCGCGCCCCAAACAAAACTTTGAGGCGTCGATATCTTTAAAACGACGCACAGTAACGAGAAACAAAATTACACCTTGCAATTCAGGGACGCTGACTGCACTATAAACAGTCATAATCCCAAAATGGAAAGTATGAACCGGAGTTGCTCTTTAAGGAAACAAACACGCCGAAGACACTTGATGGGAATGCGAAAGCATTATTGTACCGCGGGTCCGGCGGTGACATCACGCTCCCCAACTGCTCGGGCGTGGCGCCCCCGCCGGCATCACGGCTTCCGTGACGAGGCATCTACGTTGCTGTACTTTTCTTTGTGTTTTATTTCTGAGGTGCGTCCGCTTTGACCTTGAGCGGCGCGTGCTTGATGACTCATTTTTATGGCCATCTTTCGAGCACAACGCCGACGCCTTCTCGCGGAATGGGGCATATAAGCTTGCTTTCGCCTTAAAACAAAACAAAATACGGGTCGCATTTAAGCCCTTTAAGCCTATTTTTCTTTTTTTTCTTCCATTTTTAAGACGTCGTTCCGTGGAAATACTGAGCACGCGCCCCCGCACGGCCGGCAAGTCGCGGAGGCGTATATGCGCTGAGACGCTGAGGGAGGAGGAGGCGAGAGCGCGAGGGGTTCGTCAGCACACCGAGCTCTGGTTGGAAGGGTTAGTGGGTACACCCAAAGCTACCAGCAGCCTTTGTCTCCACTGCACTCGCCGAACGCGGAACGCACGCGTCCTGCGTTCGGCTCTCGCATTCGAACGCGTTCAACGAGTTCAGTGGAGACAAAGGCGGCTAACTTTAGGTCTACCCTCTAATCTGTCCAATCAGAGCTCGGCCTTCTGACGCAACCGCGCGCTCTCGTCTCCTCCTCTTCCTGAGTTTCTCCGCGCTATCTACAAAAAGAAATTAATAAAAAAAGCCTCTAAGACGGCTGTGATTTATATGCGCTCCCCAAAGAACGAGTGCCAATTAACGCGCTTTGTGTGATTGCGGTTTTAATTAGTCCGTTCAACGACGGCATTTAAGGACGCCCGGCGGTCCCCCGGGGTGTGCAAAAGATGTGAAGTGTCCACACGCTTCTAACCTCATTCCGGTCGGACTGAACCGCTCGCACTGAGGCTTTTGTTTCGCTTTTCTTTTTAGTTAGCCGATGGTGGAAGCGCGTTTAAACAGCGAATACGGTTCAACGCATCGGTATACCGGTACATTGACTTTTGCAATCGACCGTTTTCCGAGGTTGGCCGTGCGCGCACGCGCTGCAGCGTTACCAGACGGGCGTTTGTCGGTTTGGACGGTGTGCTCACGCCGTGTTGTAGTAATGTACAGCTTAGAGCCCGCCAGGTCACTCTGCTAACATATTATGCAAAAGACAGTCTGAAGACACTGTCTGAGACGTGTGCTTTTTCTTGTACGACGGTCTTGCCACATTGGTCGCACAAACGCGGTCTACAGACGTTTTCTAAGCGCACATATGTACGAAGCCAACATGGTCCGGGTTGCGTTGATGCCAGAAAGCCGAGTTCTTATTGGCTGGTCTTTCGTATGATGTACGAGCAGCGCGACTGCAACTGCAACAGGGCGTGGTCGTTCTCGCGCATATAATTATCGCTTGCAGCCAATGAGACTGCTGCATTACCCGATAAGAACGCAGATGAACCAATCACAAAGCAGAGTGCAAAAGTATAGGCGGAACCCAACTTCGTCTGCTCCTTGCACATGGCTTGCGATGACGTCAGAGCGCCAAGCTCTTATTGACGGATTAAAAAAAAAATAAGAGAGTGGGTAGACTTCCAGACATTTAGCATTGCGGTTTATCCAGTATCATTTCAATCAAAGCCAATCAGAGCTGAGCGTTGTGACGTCACTACAACTCCTGCAAAAGAAGCAGACGACTCGCTCTCCGCTATGTATGCGGAGCGCAAGTTCGTCTGCTTCTTTTGCGGGGGTTGTGGTGACGTCAGAACGCCAAGCTCTGTTTGGCTCTGCTTGTAGGATACTGGGTAGGCATCCAAACAAGCTGCCTTAAGGTCTACCCACTATCCTTCGATCAAAGCCATCCAGGGCTCGACGTTTTGACGTCACCACCCCTGCCAAAAAAGCAGACGAACTTGCGCACCGCCCAAATAACGGTGTAAAGGTGAAGGTACCGAGCGTTTCGTGGGGAGTTTTATTTTTGTAGTACGTGCCAGGGCCGTACCCAGAAAAAAAGTTCGGGGGGGGGGGGGGGGGGGTTTTCGGGGACAACGGCGGCCATTTTGTTTTATTTTCGCCTATGAATCATGTGCATCGGTGGCATATAATGGAGAGTTATAGCAAACCTAAGAACCGGTCCCGGTTTGGTACCCGGTAGCCGACCGGTGCCACTGCGCGTGCGCAGAGGTGGAGATTAAAATTGGCTGGCTGCAAGTGCACCGACCAGGGCCGTACCCAGAAAAAAATTTCGGGGGGGTCAGAACACCCTAACCCCCCCCCCCCCCCCTGGTTACGGCCCTGGCTACGTGCCATGATTCTTTTTATTTATTTATTTATTTATTTATTTATTTATTTAGATACCTTAAGGACCCCCTTGGGGGTATTACATAAGGGGTGGGTACAGAGCGTAAAACAAAAGGGTAGAAAACACGCCAAAAACAACTCGCGTACAAAGAGCAAAAACACACAAATGTGAAAGGCAAACTGTACACATATAGATGGTTCGTACAAACCTAAAGTGGGGAGTCTAGCAAGCGTTTCTTAAATTCTATCGGGTCATGAGTGATGATGACGTTCTCGGGAAGATCGTTCCAATCAATGGCAGTGCGTGAAAAAAATGAATTCTGGAAGGTGACGGTTCTTGCTTTGGGGCGTCTTACGCCGAGGTTATGTCCCGTACGACGAAGCCGGTATTCTGAAGATATGATGTATGATGACCGGAGGCACTGACTGTAGTAAAATTTGTGAAAAAGAGATAGCCTAGCAAGTTTACGACGGACAGAAAGGACAGGGAGGTTTGCACGGATTTTAAGATTAGTTACGCTAGAAAAGGAAGAATAATCTGAGTAGATAAAACGTACTGCACGATTCTGGAGTGATTCGAGGTTATTGATGAGATAGGCCTGATGCGGGTCCCAGATGGCAGATGCGTACTCCAATTTAGGACGGACAAGGGATGAGTAGGCAAGCAGCTTTAGGTGAGGAGGGGCTAGCTTAAGGTTACGTTTTAAGAAGCCTAGTGAGCGATTAGCAGTGGAGATAACGTGACTGATATGAGTTGCCCAGGAAAGATCAGATGAGAGGTGGACTCCGAGATACTTATAGGAAAGGCTTTTCTGCAGAGGTACGTTATTAAGTGAGTAGGAAAACACGGAGGGGCTTACACGACGTGTAAATGACACGAGCTGGCATTTCTGGACGTTAAGAGACATCTGCCATTCTTCGCACCACGCTTGAATTCGTATGAGGTCATCTTGAATGAGTTGGTGGTCCGAAGGGTTAGTTACTTGGTGGTAGATGACGCAATCGTCAGCGAAGAGGCGAATATGCGACGTGATTGATACGGGTAGGTCGTTAATGTATTTTAGAAATAGGAGTGGTCCAAGGACCGATCCCTGAGGAACGCCTGAGGTGACTTCGGCAATAGAGGATGATGACTGGTTGACGGTAACGAATTGATGTCTATGCGTAAGAAAGCTAATGATCCAGTTCAAAATCGCGGGGTCTAAGTTAAGTTGATTAAGCTTGTATATGAGACGTCTGTGAGGGACCTTATCAAAAGCTTTAGCAAAGTCTAGGAAGATGGCGTCAGTTTGAATGTTAGAGTCGAGGTTAACATGCAGGTCATGGACGAAAGACGCGAGTTGAGTTTCACAGGAGAAGTTTTTTCGGAAGCCGTGTTGGGCGGAATGGATATAGTTGTTTTCTAACAAGTGATGAATGATTTTGGAGTAGATGATATGTTCCATTATTTTACACGACACGCTTGTTAGGGAGATGGGACGGTAGTTAGAAGGGGAGCACTTGTTTCCGTTTTTGTAGATTGGGACGATCTTCCCAACTTTCCAGTCGTATGGCAAGGAACCAGTAGAAAGTGACTGTGCAAAAAGCTTTGCCAATATTACGCTAGATATATCTTTAGTATTTTTCAACACTTTTACATTTATTTCGTCAATACCGGCTGATGAAGAAATCTTAAGGGTGTCGATGATTTTCACAATGCCAGCCGGTTCAAACGTGATCCCATCCA
The DNA here is from genome assembly GCF_016920785.2 of Ixodes scapularis. Lineage (NCBI taxonomy): Eukaryota > Metazoa > Arthropoda > Arachnida > Ixodida > Ixodidae > Ixodes > Ixodes scapularis. The sequence continues at coordinate 41,683,422 of NW_024609838.1, read as the reverse complement.
TGGATGTAGGAAAGGCAGGAGGAACCATAGAAAACATATCATTGCACTCTTGTGTGAACACTGAACAAAAAACATCATTGAATTTTTCTGCACATTCGTCATCGGGAACCAAAGAGTCATCGTCGTTTTTAAGATTGATTACTATTTCAGGTTTAGGATTAACGACATTCCAAAACTTTTTTGGGTTGCTCTGCAGCATGCATGGGAGATCAACATTAAAAAACGCTCGTTTTTGTGTTCTGATTGCGCTTCTGAATTGTCTGTCGGAACTATAGAACTTATCCCAGTCCGAGCTGCGCTCCGTGGTTTTGGCTTTACGAAAGAGTCTATTTTTTTTCGTGCTTAAACGTTTCAGGGTAACATTAAACCATGGAGCAGAAGCGCTTTCGAAAAATGTCACAGTTGGGATAAAGCTTTCAACTAGTTGTTGCATTTTAGATTTGTACATAGTCCAATTTTCACAGACGGACCGATTGTCAAAGTCTATTAAAAGGACATCTAAGAATTTCCCTAGCTCAGTATTCACTCCTTGATAATTCCCTTTCTCGTATAGTTTTACGGTTTTCTTCCGCTTCGATTTTGACTGAATATTTAAAGAAAATGTGCAGTAAATCACTTTATGGTCACTTATTTCGTGTAGGTAGTTTATCGACTTTAGAGAGTCAGGATCAGAAACAAGGATGAGGTCAAGGATGTTCGAAGAGTGGGTGGTTGATCGTGTGGGTTTAGTTACAAGCTGCGAGAGATCGAAATTGAAGCAAAGGTTAACGAAACCAGTCGCTTCACTCGTATCAAGAGGGACCGAAACGGATAAGGCGGGCCAATCAATAGAGGGGTAATTAAAGTCACCGAAAAGCAGAATACTGGATTTGGGATATTTAAGGTACAATTCATTGAAAGCGTCATTGAGGTTAATTAGAAAAGATGGATCGCTGTGAGGGGGTCGGTAACATACACCGATAAGGAGCGAAGCGTGTTGAACCGTGCAAGAAAGCCATAGCATTTCCAACGGTGAAGACAAGCTTACTAGGTTGCACACAAAACTATCTTTTATCGCAATCAAGACCCCCCCTCCCCGGCCACTTTCCCTATCTTTGCGGAATATATTGAACCCAGAAGTGCCCGTAAAAATTTCTGTATCAGTTACCGATGATGACAGCCATGTTTCAGTAAGCGCAATAATGTCACAATCGGTAGATGCAATTAGGCTACATATCTCGTCTTGTTTAGATATCACGCTTCTTATATTTGTGTAAATAAAGGACAGTGGCTTTGGGGGAGTGGGTTCATGACCGCGGCGAAAAGATCGGGTTAGTTAAGAAGGACACTCTTTTACGGTGTTTGACGCGTCATCAAAATAGTATCGTTTTTGTCCAATGAGGAGCGTTTTGAAACGTAAGGAAAAGGGCATAGCTTGGTTACGCGCGAAAGTTAACAAATTCCTTCTAGCAAGCTGAACCGAAGGAGAGAAATCTTCACTTACAGCGAAGCTAGTGTCCTTGAACTTTTTACCCTGAGAAAAAATTCGTTCTTTGGTTTTATGAAGAGCAAATTTTACAATTATCGGGCGGTTCTGATTGGGACGATATCGACCTAGTCGGTGGGCACGCTCGATGCCGTCTGGCATGATGTTGATATCAAGATGTTGAGAACAAAGGTTTATTATTTTCTGTTCCGACTGTGCCCACGTTTCCCTATCAGAGTCAGGGAGGCCAAAAAAAAGAAGATTCGAGCGCCGCGATCTATTTTCCGAGTCATCTACGCGTTCAGCCAGAGTCGCTAAACTGTCAGTAAGGGTCGCCGTGACACCGCGGAGTTCGTCAAGATCATTTCGAATTGAATTAAAATGCGAAAACTCCTGCTCTATCCGCGTCATTCTGTCAGACAGAGCGTTGACCGTCTGGTCAGTGAGTGTAAGTTTGTTTTTGATTGCTTTCAGCTCGTCGAGTACAGTTGTTTGGCCGGCGTCAAGTTTAGTCAGCAACGCCATCATAGCTTCTGTGGTGACAGGGCCGGGATTTACCTCTACATCTCCACAGAGGAGCAACAACTGCCGTATCACGGCAGTACACTCAGACACAATGGCAAGACAACACTGGGGGCCTGGTAGCAAGAGCAAACACCTATTACTACTCTTTTTCGTATAAAGGCAGCAGGAATTACGCACCTGTACGAACAAGACGAACGGCGAGTTAGTGCTCATCGTGGTAGCGATGCCACCAGGCCCACAGTCCGGCGCGGTCAATGCTTCCTCGTTTATAGGCGAGTCCGTTGCTGTCGATGCCGCTTGACTTGTAAACTGGCCGAAGATAGTGGCCCAGTCGAAAACGCCGAAAGACAGGCCAGGGGAGTTGATCGCACCGTCATCCCACGAGCAATCAGATGTAGCAAACCACGCACGTGCCGGGCAAAAGCCAGACACAACCGCGGGCTCAGCGAAGGAAACGTTGAAGATCAGGATCTGTACGAACAAGACGAACGGCGAGTTAGTGCTCATCGTGGTAGCGATGCCACCAGGCCCACCAGCCCACCATTGTCGGCCGGCAGACGTTATTCAAACGTCCGCGTCGGCGCCTGTCCGCCATTGCTTGATCACGTACTCTGCGCATGTATTGGATACGAGTCTGACGTCAGCGTTCGTAGTCGGATCCAATCGCGTGCTTTGTGTCCAAGTAATGGCGACCGCCAAGGACCGTGTTCCAAAATTTACTCGATCTTACTCCAGGGTAAGAGTTTTGTACCTTGTTGTTCGAAAACATATTCGCGTCCAGCGTTCTTCAATCCGTGTTGTCACGTGACACGACCCGCCGGAGTAACTCGGGTTCATTTGGGTAAGATTTGGAACACAGCAAAAGTCGCTCGAAAGACTCTCGAAAAGGATTCCATTCAGGTGTATTTCCGGTATATTTCTGTATTTGGTTCATTTGAGGGAACGAGAGGAATTCTGTTTTACGTTTTGTTTTTTAGTGGGAGACGATCCATGTACGATCAAAGAACGCTTCTCCGGTATGCGGATATACGCTTCGCCGAACATTTTCGGAATGCTGGCTATGTGCTGCAATAAGCTGCCATATTCAGAAGGTTGAGCCGTATTCGTCGATCCCTTTCCCTATCCATCCATCCATCCACCCACCCATCCATCCATCGATTCATTCCTCCACCGAAGTACGGTGGCTAACTGAAGGTACATTCAGAAAGAAGTCCGCCAGGAAAGAATAAAGTATCGTAAAAAGAAAAGATAAAAATATAAAAAGAGAAGCAAAAAATGAAATTAAAGCGAAATTAAAGATCAGCAAAAATAAGCAAGGAGAAGATAGTCGCCAAAACGAAAAAATAGTACAAAATAATTGCAGTCGAAGCAAAAACAGAAATTAAGGTACGAAAATATGTTAGCAAACCGGTTAAAAGCGAAAAAAACAACGAAGACGGAAGGACGTCTGCCAAAAGCAACACCACAATGTTTTTCGGGGTGTGTGTGTCTTCTCCAACTTACTATTTGGAAAAGAAGTGCTTTTCGCCAGGAATGTACAAAAACTGACCAGTATTTAGAAAGAGTAGTAAAGGAAAGCAGTCATAGCATAAGAAAAATTATACCAGGTTGCTACGTGTCAGTTTTTATTTCTTCTTAGCATCTGCCTCTTTGCAGACGGCTGCGTATTTTACTATATAAGTTTTTGATAAAAATGACTCTCAGATTTTACAAACCGATCCCAACAGAGTAAAAAGCACGGTCTAATGATTGCGTTATGCCGTTAATAAATAACATTTTAAATGAATTATCATCACTTGGAAATACTTAAAACCAGTTTTATTTAATACTTATTAGGAACTAATCCGATTGAAGTTGTTGATTTGTATAGAGAGAATGGTGAGACAAAAACAATAAGCATGATATGAAAGTAATTACTGCTGAAGCGTCCGGAACTCTCGAATAAATTAGACAAAACCTTAAAGCAGCTTCATCTCACCTAAAAATATATACTTGTATAAAAAAGATACGTAAGGTGTAAACTGGAGCGTGCGGCATCAGTTTGGATGCTTTATCAAATCTATTTCATTAACAACCTCGAATCAATTCAGAATCGGCTTACAAAATTTATCTTGTATCACTAGAACCGTGCCTTCAGCATCTTCACTCTAGAAGGCGAGCACAAAATCTTCCACTATCAAAAATTCGCCATAAAAATTTGATCGCCTTTCATTTTTTTTTTTTTTTTTTACAAAATAGTATACTACAATCACCGTACGCCACTCGGCAACTCTCTTCAGGTCATCTGCCCGACACAGCAATATCCAAACCATCGCCCCTCTTATCGGGTAGAAAGAACACATTCATCCACTCCTTCTGCTTCCAAAACGATCGTTGACTGAAACGACCTGTCCCATTCCATCGCAACAATTGAAAACTCCAATGTTTGTTTTTTTTTCGCGCAGAACTACCCGCCTCTTTATTTCATTTTTATCATAAGAGGGACGTTTTCAAGACGCGTGTGTTGTGTGCTGTCTTTAAACGTTTCACGTGTTTGTTTGCCTTGAGTGTCATCATGTAAAATTCATGAAATGTATTTTTATTTTCTCACTCGAACAATGTTGTGCACACACTCTACGTAACAACAACACTCGTACACGTCAAGTCCTCCAGAGGGCCGTTAATGCAATTTTGAATTAAAACAAAAAACAAATAAATAAAAGGGGCTGCTTTCAAACGTCCTTATTCGTTCAAACGTGCTTGTGCCTCACTGCACAATACGAAGTTTGTTAAACTCGAACCCGTGGCATGTTTGTAGCGCCTTTTAATGGCTCTTTTCGATAGTGGCCCGTCGTTGAACCCCCGTTACGTACTTGATTTACCGATTTCTTCAATGTCATAAGCAGGCTCGCGAACAACAAAGTCGAGAGGTCGTTGACGCCGAAAAGGAAACACACGATTCCCATAAAACAGTTTTAATGACCCTGTATCATTTCGATCGAGATAACATGAGAAACATTTCGTTTTGCGGGGATGGACCTGCTGTCGTAAAGCTACAAATTCGTTTTTCTTTTTTTTTTTTTAACGAAGCTTTTGGCAGTTTGTTCGGCTTGTATACAATAGCACGACGGCAACTTTTAAGTCGGAGTCGAACTGCTCACATACGCCGTGTAAAATACGCTGTGTTCGCTGAAGGCATAATGGCAGTATTATTTGTGCACGCGTCTCAAGCATGTTTGAGGCACGTTTACTTCATACAAATGCCTGCTTCGAACAAGTTTGAAGAACATGTTTCCGGACAGTGTTTGTAGCCCAGTGTGACAGGACCGCCATACAAGGCACAAATTAAACACTCCCCAGCCGCGTTTTGGAGATTGTCTTTTGTTAGATGTATTAGCGGTTCGAGCGCCGTTTTAGGGTTGAGAGTTATTTGCGCATACGTAAAACGTAGAAAGTCACGTTCTCATCATGTTTACGGTCCATCTGAACTTCTTGTGTAACTGAGGAACAAACGCCGTCTTTGGGATGCATGCACGTCTAGTAATAAGACTTGTGCACAGTACTCGCGCACGTGATCGAACTGCTTGTAACCGATTAATTTTATGAGTAATTTTTGTAATGCTTCTAATATATTTGATTAGGAAGTGATCGGAGGAGCAATCGAATTACTTTTCGGAAGTACTAAAACGACTCGTAACCATTCTAGGAGAGAAGGGTGTTTTAAAACAAATTGGTGGATTAAGAAGATGAGTAGTTTATAGTTCGGGCTATTCTAATCGAATAACGGAAAGTATGAAATACTTGCATTGACAACGAAAAAAACAAACAAAACACCTGTCGTTCCAAAAATTTAAAGTAATCAGAAAAGTAAGAGTTGCATTTTTTTCAAGTAAGGTCAATTACTCTTCACCTCAAGTAATCAAATAATCTATTTGAAAACTTTATTTTTAAACCAAAAGTACTCGTAATTTTAGCCGATTAATTTTTGTGTGACACGTGTGCAACATCGCTAATAAAATATACGCATACAATGTCCATGAAGCGAGGTATATGTAGTATTTGTGGCATTGCAAAAGAAGTGAACTATACTCTGTTTCGCCTTACGATGGACAGCAGAGTACGCTGCGAGCCAACGATCGTTTATTTATGCATATTGAAGCGCGCGCAATGTGATGACACTCAGCTCGAGCGCGTAGCTTTGGCTAACGCATAGACGCCATTTTACCCCTCAAGTCACGCACCGAGTGCGCGAGAGCGTCGCGCGCTGGCACATTCAGGGCAACAATGGATTTCTTCACCCCGAGACAGACAGACATGTAGGTACCCTAAACCCAGTTAAAGCCCCTTCCTGTTTTAAAAGTAGCGAAAAATGCGTCGAAGCACGAGGCACGTGCAACGTGCAGCCCTTGGGAAGATCATAGCGCCACAGCGCAGAACAGAACTGAGCTAGATTTCCCACACCATGTTCTTCCCAGACAATACAAAGAAATTGCCGCGAATCATCATCAACTTAACATCATTAACTTATTTCTAGGCTTGTTTTCCTTTTCTGTATTTTTCTTCGCTCTCCCCCTCTGTAATGCCTCTGGCCTTGAGGGAAAAATAAATAAATAAATAAATAAATAAAAACATCATTATTGTCCGTCAACGGAACTAAAAAGCAGCGCGAAATGTGCTATCGGCGTAACACACACACATTTGACAAGGAAGAAGTCCGAAATTGGAAGGTTCATCTTTTCACAAGGCGTAAAAGATCCATAAGAAATGTTCGTGCACATAAGTGAAGTTCAGAAATTTGTTCTCACGCAGATGGACAAAAATATTTCTCTGCTTGTACGGCCCCGCAGAGGAAAAGTATACATTCGCATTTGAAGAATGAATAGTCGGTCGTTGGTGGGAATTCATCATGCTATAGTCATGTAATGCTGCTATAAAATGAAGGGTCGTTTTCTTTGTCCTCCTAATAAAATTCATCAGTTGATAGTCACCGCTCGTCCACGTGTGTTCCTTCTTAGTCCACGGGCTCGTGTTTCCGCGATGTTTCGACGATGAATGAATTCGCACCGAATCTTGCATTCTGAGGTATCATCCAGTGAAACAGGACAAAGACCAGAGAAGAGAGCGCAAATTACGAATCAACAGAGATCGACCTATTTCTGCTCTGATGATGAGAACAATGAGAAAGCAAGCATCATGTCGCGGGCCCACACTTGACAGCGTGCTTTGAGGCGATTATGTTTCCGTTTCTGGTTTGGTTGTAAGCGCCGCATGCGGAGTTCTAGAGAACTGGCTCGGCTGGCTTTTTCCGCTGGGCAGCCGAGCGTTCGGACAGGCCGGAGAAAAGAGCAGGAACACTCTCGGAAGCCATGCTCTCACAGCGCTGAACATCTCTCACAGAGCGAGACCGCTGCACCCGCTACGCTCCGTCAGGTGAAACGGCGAATAGAAGGAAGGATGTGTCGCGGCCGAGCTCAGATTAGTATGAACGCTGCCCACGGATCCCCAGGTGGCGGGTTCGGATCCCGGCCGAGGTTCCCGCGATCTTACGGAGGCTTATTGTGGAGAAGGTGTCGCGTAACCGAGATGCCTGTTGCACGTGAAAAAAGCCCCTGGTGGTCGAGAAATTAATCCTCGGTCCTCGCGCTGGGGCGTGCGAGATTCCCTTCGTTGGTTCGGCGCGTAAACCCCCCCCCCCCCCCCCCCCCCCCAAGTCTGATTAGAGTGCCACGAGAGCCTGTGCTTCTCCGCTTATGAAAGCATAAGGGGCCTCATTATAGTCAATATCTATGCGGCTCCCGTTATATTAGATGGGAAGCCGCATACAAATAGAGTACAACGAAGCCACTTATGTATTCGTAGTCATCTGGGCTATAGGCGAGGAAATCGAACTATAGAGTGCACTTTGGCCTGCTTGTTTTCCACAGAGTTCGGCGTCTACCCAACTCAAGATGATGTGGACTGGGTTTATTACGTCAGCTCCGTCAATCGAGCGCGAGGTACAGTTTGGACACGAGCCCTGCGGCAGCGTTCGGTCGAGACTCGTGTTTGATTGGTGATTTACTGCACGAACAGGAACCCCTAAAGCCGAGCGGTGACGCGGCGTTCTGCTACGTAAGCCGGGCGCCACGTCAGAAGCACAAACAAATGACTTATGTCGTTGTTGTCCTCGAGGGTTTAATTCCCACAGCCACCAGGAGCGCGACGGATGAACCTCCTCTTAGTAATAAAAACCGAGATTGCTACGAAAGTATGTGGAGCTTTGAGTATGGAAGCATCAGTGGCGTCGTTGTACTCACGATGTATGAGGCTTCCACGTCATTTTTAAAAGAGAAACGGCATACAAATAAACCATAACGTACAGTGCGCCGCCATATGAAAGATCCACTCGGAGCCCGTTGCCGAGCGCTCCAAGTGGGTCTTTCATATTGCGGCGCACTGTACATGACTCCGCTGGGGCGAAACGCTGCACGTGTGGCAGCCTTTTGCCACAGCTACCATCTTTCCTGATGCAAGAAACATAAAATAATTGATTCTATTAGCATACGGGATACATCACAGATTTTGGTAGCACTGCTAGGATAATAATAACAGTTTACTTTGCCCACGACAGTAGAATCGACTCTCTGATAAGTAAGATACGCAATGTTCGGTCTTGCGGTAATTAAAATATGGTGCGTTCTTGTGGAGCGTGAAAAAAATACAGTGAAAGCACTCTTGTGCGTGAATTTCGGCGATCTTACTACGCGAAACGAAAAAGAGTTTTAGTAGATCCTACCGATACCTCTGATAACGATACCCGATAACGATACGATCCATGCTCAAGGGTGTCGACGGAGCATCGAGTATCGTTATCGGGGTCATCGGAACGATATGCTAAAACTCCCTGTTTACATTCAGATGCGGAAGGTGACGTGAATGGTGTTCTTTAGGTTGCTCTTTCATATTATGCGTTTCGGTCAACATTTAGCGATGTAGCGTTGGCAACACTCTCCCATTTTAATTAGTACACTTTCTGGTCGCAGCCCTCCTAATGTTTTGTTTCCGCCGCTATGCAAGATCTCTATACTCTGGTTCATACTTAGTGTACAACGCTGTAGCTGCTGGTCCGAGCATGGGGTTTATCTCGCAGATCATTTGCACGCGTTCTTGCGCCAACGATATTATAGAGATGAAGCCACGCGCTCGCGCCACTAGTTTTGACAGCGTTGGATTCTATGTATGAAAGAGGATGTTTTGATTTATTTCAAAAAAGGTCTAAACACGTCCGCGAGTGCACCCTCTCTGCGCCAGCATTTTGTTGTTATACTCGTGGACAACTTCCCGTGTCATTTCAGAAGTGAAGAGCGCGCGTGCACAGCGTCGACGAGCGCCTAAAGATCGCAAGCGCACGTGCACCCATAGCATTGACTTAAGTCACTATACCGTGGGAAAGTATCGCCATTGACTTTCCGGCCTGCTAGCCGGACAGGAACAGTTACCAACATACAACCGACCAAACCTTGCAAGGTGATTGGATGATCGGTCTCAAATTGCCGTAAATCGCGATTTCGGTAAATCCAAACCTTCTAAGTTTGAAAAGATCGTTGTGAACCATTCGCGCCAAGATCGCTATGAAACCTCATCGTACTGAAATAGTTCCTCGCCAATATGAGCATTTTAGGTGCTGTGCATGCAATCCACTTATCAATCATTCTTATCTTCACACATTTCTTACGGTAGTCGTGTTGTTCTTCCGTTTGTAAAGAGAGGGAAATTACTTATCAGTGCCTCCAAGCACCGGTGCCGCGTGGGGTGGCGGAGCGAAGACGTACACGCTTGTTTCGCCGTTGTGTGGTTAACGAAATCTCGGTATTCAAGGAACGCCTCTATAAAGCTACCCGTCATCAGCGAGTCTAGATCTAGCTCACCACGAATGGAGAGGTCAAAGAGAAATTGTTTATTCTATGAACCAAAGCACCGACCCTACGCTACTTTCCCAGGATCCAGTGATATAAGCTTTGGCAAATGTTACTATAGAATTGTTCAAAGTCAGTTAACAAGCTTCCTAGAACGCCTGGCTCCTTCTCGTGGCCCGTCCGCTCGATGGCGCTCGCTACGCTATCGGCCCGCCCCATGGACAAAAGCGATGGAACCGGTGGAAGGCTGGATGCACGTTGCCTGCGCTGGAAAATGATTCTATTGGGGTTTACAGGGCAAACAGAAAGTTTTCATAAACGTTTGCGCCGGAAAAAGCGTCGTTCGAAAGCGGTAATTCTCCGGAGGTACAATTTATCCGCACGTACCCGCGCTTGCGTGCAAGCAACAGAGTAGGAGAGCAGTTTTCGAGCGAAGCTCTTCCACCATGAGCTTGGCAACTGATAGACCTACTAAGAACGTTGGCTATGACTGCATAGCCACAAAAAATGTTGTCCGCTAGGATAGCGTAAGTTGAAGCCTCACAGTGGTGCAACCACAGTGACACGACTAGTACGTGAAGAACAGCTGGTTGCAAACATGTCTAAAACTAAGGCGAATCGGAGAAAAATGGCGCATATACTCCGTTTCAAAATATTAGCAACCCACGCTCTGATTCAATAGAACCATTCAAGGAGCGTCAAAAGGGCATCGCCACTGCGCTCTTCATCTTTGCAGCCTTTCGTATCTCCGGCTTTACCAACCATTTAGAGTGAATGCGCACTTTTCTGTGATTGGCTGAGCAGACGTTAGCAAACGCACATAAACGACGGACGCCGTGACTATGCACTTTTGGCGCTGCAGGACTGACTCTATCGCGGACTGCGGTCAGGGGCCCTAATCTGGACACTTGGCGCAAAAGTCGGCGAGAAATCCGGCGGCTCTGATTGGCAGGCGCAAAGGTCAAGCGCGGCGTTGGCCAATCACGGCCGCAAAATTTCTCGCCGACTTTTGCGCCAAGTGTCCAGATTAGGGCCCCAGGTCTTGTGGAAAACAGAAAATAGACCTTTGCAAAAGTCGCCTTTTGCGCACCGCCGTCTTTTTCTGGTGGTCTGAAACGCTTCTGAGCATGCGTCGTTGCTCTGCTGTGCGTCATATCAGACGCTCTGCATGCGTCCACAGATCAGTGACTCTGCATTCTTCGCCCGGGTGATAAGCGATTCAAAGGTTTATAATAGCAATGTATAATGCTGCCATGTGTAAAAAAAGAAAAAAAAAATACTGAGTGCGAGATAGATTCACCGTTGTTTCTATGCTCCTTTCATCCTTCTCTTTAGGATGAATCATAACCATGTATACGATGCCTGCATTACTGGTTCAGTGACCCGAACAGTGGAGGATCAGCCGCGTCGCTCAGGGGAATTCGCGAGTTGTTTCATCTGTTCGTCTATACCTCAATCACGCCGAATGTCTTGCACTTTAGTTTGTGAGCGATATATGGACAATGTAAGGCATCGCATCCATATGCTTTTCCCGAGGATACGAACGACGCTGCGTCTTTTTGCTTCGATACAAGAGATGTTCCCATTCTATCGGTTGTCGCGACAGAGGTATGCTACCTTGTGTTATTTCGGGAATGTCTGCTCATACGAGATCGTTACATTCTTCTTACTTACCTTGCTCCGTTAGCGGGTTGCTTGTTATCGCATCGACGTTGTCATTCTAAGCACGGCAACCTTTTTTGGCGGTTCGTGTTTTTTTTTCGACGCCGTTTACCTTTTTTTTTCCCCCTTCAGGCTGGTTCAGACATTTGCGTTTCGGCTGGTTTGCGCGCCTGCGTTTGCTCGCGACAGTGTTCTTGAGATATCTCAAGACGAGAAAACACAGTGACATGCTGACGCTAAGCTGGCGCCATCTGAACGGTAGTCTTAAGATTTCATTTAATAGGAGCGAAGGTTTTGCGGTATTTGAGAGACCAAATGTGCCTTTCTATCCAAGAGAAGTGGGACACGCCTGTTCTGCGTATAATATACTATACTTCGTTTCAGCTTCGGTCCAAGCGCGGCCGATGTTATGAACCGAAGGGCCAATCAAACAGAGCAAAAAGCGCAACGTCATGGAGTGCTCTGTGCGCTTCATAGGTCTAGCCGGCGGAGGAGCAGGTACAGAGAGACGGCGAATGCCGGCTGGTCCTATCAACTGCAGAGAGCACGCCGTGACGTTGTGCCTCTTTCGCTGCATGATTGACCCTTCGGCTCATAACATCGGCCGCGCTCGGACCGAAGCTGAAACGAAGTATACACGTATCGCGATTGAAATAATTTCGACAGTGTGATAAGCGATAATGTCTCTTAGACAGTTCGTAGATTTGATCTCGGAAATACCGCGAAATATACACAGAAGGAAATTGTTCCAAACGTGGCTGATAGGAGGCGCCAGTGGGCCAGATTGTTATCTCGTCGCAAGTGGTTACAACTTACAAGAGCGCAATCGATCAAAACCAAACGCCAATATCTGAGCCAGCATTAACTATATAGCTCCTGATCTGTATTCGTACAGAAAAACAGATGTACAAGGTGTCCCCACAGGGTGTATACAGGGTTTTCTTACACCGAAAAATGAACTACGGGTGTCCGACCGGGAATTCTTTTCCCAAATGTAGCACGGTATTAACGAATGGCCAAAGTTTCAGCACGAATCGTGTTTTAATTGAAAGCCACGCGATTTTTTGAAGGTTTCCTAAGAAAAATGGTGGTCGACAGACTTCCTAAATATATGAAGCTGTGTGGCGCCAGTTACCGAAAATGGCCGAAAATTTTCTCCATTTTCCCTTTGAAATTTTCCCAAAATAACGTATATCTTTTGTATAAGATAACGGTTGTGTCTGAAACTTTCGCTTCTGCTTCCCACCACCAGCGCTACATTTGGGCGGAGAATGAGCGCAGTTTAGCGCAGTTTATGTTAACAAGGAAAAAAAAAAAAAAGAAAGAGAAAGAAAACGCTGTAAATTGTTTTTTTGCGACACGCTAAACTTAAAAATAATTTTCATTAAGAAATAAAAAAAGGTCCAGAGAAGCTAAATATATATATAAAAAAGCTTTCATAACACAAAGGCTTTGAAACGAGTAATTTCGTCTTCAAGTCTGCCCCTTCATCCGTTATCCGCACTTGAAGAAAAAAAATTTTTTTTTTTGAAAGTGTGTGTTATTAAAGTCTGCTTTGCTATTAAAATGTTTCTGAACGTTACAAACGAACCAAATCATTATCATGCGAAGTGTTGTCATGTTGAACGCTATGGTATATCTACACGAATTCGAGACGGACCTTAGCTCAACAGGCGAAGGGACGTAACATGAGCTTTCAGAATGATTTTTTATTTGCGTACTAAAAGCTGCAGAAAATTATGCAACAAGAATTTCTCCCGACACAGACCAGCCAATGATGAGGCACGCCTAAGGTTTTGATTCAAAGCTACACGGGGATACGGAGCACAAGGACGTTCACGTGCTCAGAATCAGCGCAAGCCATTTTTCTTGGAGAGGGAGAGAAAGAGTGAGAGATAGAGAGAGAAAGACTGAGAGAAAGACAGAGAGAGGGAGAGTAAGAGTAGAGAGAAAAGAGAAAGAGAGAGGTAGGGGGAGAGAAAGTGGAACGTGACCTGTGTCTCGTTTTTCCTCTGCTTCCCAATGATTGCGTTTTTGTGCGCCGTGTCGGAAAATAGAGACGCGAGACTCTGTTCACACAAAGGATGCTCTCTGAGTCTCTGGGGTCCGAATACACGGGCTATTTTTTTGTACTTCGTAGAGCGTTGCCGGCGCTACAAACTTGGACGAGGCCACTCCAGCTGCGCTAAAATCGTAATGCCACATGGTTCCTCGTCTTTCTTTGGCTATGCTTCTCGACGGCTAAACCAATAAAGTGTTTTAATTGCGCCGTGACCTTGTACTTTTAGTCTGTGCGTTTGTATTTGTATGTCTTATAGTTTTTGACCGCGCTTTGATCTAAGATGAAACAAATTATAGAACGTTTCAGTTTGAAATTGGCACCTTTTTTAAATCACGTAACTTTTTTTTTTTGCTTGACATTTTATGTTTGTGATACTTTTTTATTGAAATTTTAGGGAAAGCATACTTAGGTTAATTTGGTAGCGCTGATATACCCTGATGACCTGGTCTCACTTGGCGAGCAATGACCATCTAACAAAAGGATCCTTCTTGAAATCAGAACAATTTGTGGCAGCAACGCTTGTTCCCAAACACGTTTCTTCGTAGCGGCTTGGTGGCACGATCGTGCGTAACCGGTAAGTTAGGCTGACACACTGCCTAGGTGGCGCCAGCCTCCACCCAATTCAGAAGGTTCAGCCGCATTCATTGCTCCATCTCTAGTCGCTAACAGAATGCGTTCGGCATAGACGCGAGCTCTGCTTGTCCGTCTACCGCACTGATCTCTATGACAATTGCTGGATCGCGCTTCCCCGCTTCTAGCCCATTGCGCGATTGAGGCCACCGGTCGGCCATCTTGCGAGAACCGCTGAAGCGTTGTCAAGGCGGCGGTCACGTGACCTTTGCCTCTGTTTTCACGTGACCTACACACGGTAACCATGGTGCATGTCTAGGCTTGACAGCGCTAGAGCATATCTCGTAAGATGGCCGACGGTGGCCTCATTTGCGGTGCGGGGAAGCGCGATCCAGCAATTGTCACAGAGATCAGTGGTCTACCCTATCAGTACCTCCTAGATAGCATTCAAGCCTGCGCGTCACGTGGCATGACGTCACGTCCCGGAGGCCTGCACGGGCGCTGATTGGATGCGAGTGCCGCGTTAGCGTTCGCGCGGGGCTATGACGGAACGAGTCCCGCGCGAACGCTGACGCGGCACTCGCATCCGATCAGTGCCCGTGCAGACCTTCGGAACGTGACGTCATGTCCGTTACGCGCAGGCTTGAAAGCTGTCTAGGGGGTGCTGACCATATGCCTTGTTTCAGCGTGGCTTAACAAAGGGTGAAGGCTCCGGATCCCCGCGAGCCAACCAGAGCTCCACCACGCGGCAGGTGACAGCCCTACTCCAACGACATGTTGTCACGTGCTGTTTTAATAATAATAATAAGAATAATAATTTATTCAACAGGCAACGAGTAACACAATACACATACGGGTCTGTCAAAGCCATAGGACGTTTGTGGGACATGACCTGGCAAGTCGAGCGACGAAACACTGAGCGTTTTACACAAGAAAAGCACCCAACAAAACAACAGTCAGCGGATGTAGGAAACACTGGAGCGACGGCAACGTTATACGGCTAAATTATTTAACAGGCTTTTTAATTGTTTCTGCGTGCTGGCTTTGATGACGTGCTCCGGAATAATAATAATAATAATAATAATAATAATAATAATAATAATAATAATAATAATAATAATAATAATAATAATAATAATAATAATAATAATAATAATAATAATAATAATAATAAGCATAATCATCATTTATCATCATCATCTTTATTTCCATTTAAAGAAATGGTGGAGCAAAAAGGAAAAAGCTTCAACAAGAAGCTTGACCAGCCTTCAGCGCCATCGGCAGCCATTGAGCAAATAGTTTTCGTGCAATGAAAAATACAAAAAAAAAAAAATCATATACAGAAAATTATACATTAGCAAATGGAATAACAGAAACAAGACACAGAATGCTCAAACATGTAAAAATCTGTAACGCAACTCTTTAGGAGATATTGTTTCTAGATTTCTATTTTTTTTTCTTCAAAGTTGTTTAGAAGTTTTGGAATTAAACACCGAAGCATTTGCTGCCCATAATTTTACCTGCCATGTGGGAACCTTCCAATATTCATTATAGCTGGTCAAGTAAACCGTATTATTTTTTTTTCTAATGCAACTATCTCATTTAAAAGAACACTTTCTTTTTTTGTTTTCATTCTTAATGGTGATTAGAAGCCTATAATCATATTGGCTATAAATTTATAATATTTGCAGATTACTAAACATGGTCTCAGTGCCGTCGCCAAAGCCGTGGCTTTCCTCGTTCCTCGAATCATGCGGAAACGAAGTATACACCTTTCCAACGCTTATCACCCAGGGTACGGTGCGTGGAACGCGGTTTACCTGGTCCAAAAAAGTGGTTCCTCGATTTCCGCCTGATGACGTCATAGATGTGTCATGCAGTCGGCGGTCGCGATCCTGGCGGCGTCCCAATAGCTGTGGTGAATGTGGCAGACGCCTGTTCTGCTTCAGGTCGCTCTCCAATGCGGCAGTCCACGGAAGCTAAAGCAGCCGGAAGTTGGGACGCCTGGAACGCCGTAACGACAGCGACACTCGCGTTAGCCTGTGGTTTTCGCCAGCATTTCTACAGCCAACCGCCAGGATCGCGACAGGCAATAACATGACACTCCGGCTTCTGTGACGTCATTTGTTGCCACTTTGGGACCACTTTTGATCTATGGGCGGGATAGGACGCTAAACACACCAGTCGCAGACGCGCTTCAGGCACCATACCCAGGCGAAAAAAAAAACAACCGAGTTACTTCTGTGTGGTTTGCATACGCGGCGTCTAACGTTCGACGCAAGAGAGCTACTGCGCATGCCCAGAACGCAAACGACGCCACGAGGTAACGGAACCGATCGAGCGGCGTCAAATGCACCCATCACCAGATCTTATGTCTCTATGATATGTTCTGCGATGATGGAACATGAGAAACATGATGAACGTCAAGTAACTTGACGAACATTATGATGGTGCGCTTTGGGCGCCCTCTGAATGGTGTTATCAGCTTGTAGCGTCGTTAGGGTGAAACAAAGTATCGACAAAGATGCCAGTGCAGACAGCGCGAACATTGAAATGGTGTACTGGACGAAGCGATGATAAACAAAGAAGCCCGTAAGAAAATAGCAGTGGTGTATTGTAATGCCGAAATTGGAGGTTATAACAAAAAGAGAGAAAGAGAGAGAGAAAAAGGATACTTACAAACAAGTACGCATTCCAAGGGCTATATATGCAACTTGACGAAATGTGTGGTTGCAAGAAAAGATTCTTACGTCTGATTTTCAAACCCCCAGATTTGCGGGACCGAAAAAACTGAGCAAATCGACCGAAAGCGGACGGAAAGCGCACGACAGAGACCACGCATTGTCTGACCTCGAGTCCTTTGATGCAAGTGCTACGATTTTTATCTCCGAGCATCATACGGCTTCGAGCATGGCATCCCACTCAACTCGAATGAACGAATCTGCTCGCACAAAGCTCTACGAAAATAACGTCGTTTGCTTGGAACCATAGGCCAAAAACACGAAGAAAAGAGGTAAATAACATTTGTCGAGTAAGTCAAGTTCGCGTAGTTCGGTTGGCTGAGTGCCAGTGTCTCTCTTTCTTCGCTCTGATTTGGTTTCGGGAGCCAATAAAGTTTTTGCGTCCAGAACGTTCTACGCTTTCCCAGGAAACGTGACAGTGTTCTGTCCGGAGGCTACAAAGAGCAAATGCTGATCAAATAAGCCTGCATTCGACGCTCAGTGTTCATTTTGTTCGTCTCTGGCTCTCAGCATTCTACTTGGTCGTCTCTTTATTTCGGCAATATATTTTCCCCCGAGTTCAGAAGTGCAATTGCGCACCCTGACATAAAACATGGCGTACGGTGGCAAAACGCTTGATGTTTTTCTTTTTTTTTATTGTGCAAGCATAAGGAGGACAATAGTTTCAATCAAGTGGCCTTTATATGTACCCAGACTGGTATCTACCATTTTCATGCATTCTTGAATCAATCCTGAACACGTCTGTTACAGTTTCCAATGCCCTCTTTCTACGTTCTGTCCTCGAGTTGGAGAGACAAGTTCACGGATGGGAGTCAGACTATTGTTGTACTGATGTAAAGTATCACGGGTCTTTAAAGGAATTGTCTGGTGATATCCGGAATTTACTAGGTTTTTGCGCTGGTCACGTAGAAGAAACCTAAATATAGTCATCTATGATATTTATTTTATTAAAAGACGCCCCAATATCCGTTAAATCCGTTATGAACATCAATACGAAGCTTCGAGCCAAATTTCGCAAGTATGCGTGGCTGCGTTGGAACATGTCGTTAATTGACGTTGCGTTCGCGTATTTTAATAAATTATTGTGCGGCATAATCCATGGATAAAACAAAGTAAGCAATTAAAATAATCTATATTGAACTACCCGTCATGTCACCACGATCACGTTTGGTCTAGTTCTTTGGCTTCGACTACCTCTCGGACCCTTCTCCATCCCTTGAAGTCGGGGGTTGAAATATTCAATAATAAAAAGCCAAAAAAAAAAACGTGTTTTTTTTATCCGTATTAAAAATTTGTGTTCGTTTCATTAGTACAAAACTGGAACAATAAAATTCCCCCAATTTTTCTAAAAAAAAAACGCGTTTTAAGAAACGTTTTTTCCAACGCCTTTACGTGCATCACTGGTCGACAGTCTTGTATATGTATGCTACACACAAACAAATATTAAATTACAATTAAAATTACTGCTGGTTAAAAAGCATTCACTTATATTACTTGATTAGGTCAGAAAAAATGAATGTAATTGGCGGCTACTCGAAAAATGAATCGCTAGTTTTCCGATTACTTCCGATTATTAAAGCGACGGATTTTCTTCCAGTTTGAAAACGAGTCTTTCGTGCTGCTCATTATTGGATTAGGATCACTGAATTAAACGACTTATCCACTTGATTCACACATTTCGGTAAATTATCCTCCAGTCAGAGGCTTGGTACCAGGATTTCGTAGTAGGGAAACCTTGCACAACCAGAGATAGCCGTTAGAAAGGGCAGGAAATAATAGTAAGGGCCACGAGTAATTTTAGTACTTGCAAAATATTCAGATTATTCTTGTAGTCAGTTACTAATAAGCATATTCAAATTCTTACAAAATTACTTCAAAAAGTAATTTATTACGGGTAATTTGATTACTTGTCATGAGTGCCGCACGAGTCTGCTAGGGGGCATAAATTTCAGCCATGGAGAGGGCTTCTCTATGGGATGGCGTTCCTTCGAACTAGGCCGTGCGCCAGCCAATGGGGCGGCTGCTATAGACTACAGGCTTCGCTCCATGGGACAGGAGAATTTAGGTGCCGTTTGGCGCGGCTTCAAAAACTGATAACGCCGGTTCGCTCCATGGGACATTTAAAGCTTTCGCATTACTAAAATCGAGACCTCTGGCAGTTCACTCGCGATTTCAGACCGCCCAGCTCCTGCGCAGATTACTCGCTCCCAGGCAGGCGTGCGTTGCCTCAAGGCCAGGAGGACACCGGACGGAGGGACACGAGCAAAGCTCGGAGTTGCTTGCGCACGATCGACACTTGCGCCTCCTCGCGGCTTGTGTTGCAAACAAGGCCCCCGTGAACCCGATCAAGCAGTTGGAAACATTTGCGAGCCTAAACACACTAACAAAAAAACTAGATTTTTTCTTTTTTTGTGATTGCCTTAAGTGTGAGTCCTACTAGAGCGACAAACTGAAACAACCTACACCGACAGCCCGTATCGTGTGTGCACGAAGATATCTTAGCAAGGTTTGCGATCACTCGTGCTTATATAAGGAGTATTCACTGGGCGCCATATTTGTGGGTGATGTCTATAGCGCATACTCTGACCGAGCCCACATTAATAGGTTGCCAAGACCGGCACTCTTCATGGTTTAGAATGCACGTTACAAAAAAACTGTGGAAGCTCGCCATCAGCACGCGCTCAGCAGTCGTGCACACAGCTATGGCCGACAGTGAATACTTCCTATACTTCACGAGCACCGACAGGCTGCAAGCCTGCCAAAGGTAGCATCGCGTTCAGGCTGCACCTGCTTGAGGCTTCTCGGTGTTGGCTGTTTCTGTTTGTCGATCTTGGGGGACTCGGGCATTACAAGTCCGCCCGTGAAAAGCGCAACCTTTGGAAGCGGATGGCGGCGCAGCACTTACTCGTGGAACCTGTTTCGCGAGTCCAGGAGGATATCGTTGTTGGTACTTGTAAGAAACACGATGTATGAATTCTATGCGGGGACTTTAAGGCACCCTGCAGCGATTTTTGAGTAGGAGTTTTTTTCACTTTCCACAAGTTTACTGACACTATTGGGACCCGCACGCAGCGCCACTGATGCAGGTGATAATGCTCCAGGTCACGTGGCACCTCTTTCTGACTGCAAATTGAGGGACACAACTGTGCTCGTTTTTCTCGAAATGTTTACTCCAACTGCCAATATGGAAAAAAAAAAAAAGAAAAAAAAAAAGAAAACCACAATAGGCAGCTAACGCGTATTTTAGAACTTCTAAGTGTTCAGGAATAATTCTAAGCGGTATTTATCGAAAGTAAAATACATTTTGTTGCATCTCTCTGCGTCTCCCCTTTGTCGCACCGCTCAACGGTCACGAGCGGAAACTCTCGCGCAGCCTGAATTGTGCCATAGCGTCCTCTGTACTCACAAAGCCTGACAGTTCGATGGTGGGGCCTTAGAGTGCCCGGTTGCAGATTTGGAGCGCGAGGATCTGGTAGCACAAAGCATTTCTCGGGGAGTCTGGTATTCAGCGCACAGCTTTTGCTGCGGCGAGGACCCGAAACATGGTTTTCAAAGCCGACGAGGAAAGAAGTGGTAGCCTGAGGAACGTGTGAACCACGAGAGGACATTCTATCGCTCGGGGCAAGTGTGTCGGCGTGCGCCGCAGTGGGGCGCCTGTTACCTGACTTTTGCCTGCCGCTCTACCTTTTTCTTTTCGGCGGTCGCGTCTCGTGGCAATCTGCCAGGTTTTGTCAGTATAGAGGAGGCTATATGATCGTGCGCATCAAAACTAGCGCATTGGTGCCAAGCGGCCGTAGCCTTTTGGGTATAAATGAAATTCTTGACGAGATTCGTTTCAGTCTTGTATCACATTCGGCGGCAATTGCCCGGTCGACAACCTGGAGGTTTCTCAGATCCTTTCCGCTGCCCTGAAGCGCTCTCCACAACCTGCTACAAGATATGGGTCTCTGCCGACGAGGAAAGCGTCGCGCATGGCCAGATGTTCCTCGCAGACAGCTTAGTGGTGAGGGAAGAGGAAAGAGAGGACACCGAAAACTCCCTAATGGGTACTTTTTTTTCAGTACGGCGAAGGCGCGGCGATTATGCAGAATGTGGTGGAACAGTGAGACAAATCTCGGACGCAAATCCCATTTACCGAAATGGCCGGCCATTTGCCACCGTCGCTAATCTCGATGTGCGCTACCGTCTGCGCGAGAGTTTCCACCGTCGATCGTTGAGTGGCGCGATGAGAGTAGAAGAAGCCGTCGTTCCGTCGTCAGAATACTGCCGCCAGTGCTGACCTTCTCTTGTTGTACCGCGATATCGAGCCACGGAAGCCGGCATTGACGAACCTCCACGAAGACCACTGCAGGGAAGTACACAAAAATTATTTTTTTTTAGCGCCCAGAAACGTTTGATGACTATTTAAAATGACGATCTAGCTCCTCCTTTAGGTGAGGGGTAAGAACACATGCTACGTGAAACAAAAGTACAGTGAATCGGAGTGCATGTGCAAAATTGGACTCGCTCTACCATATATGGAGCTATTCATCCGAAACGCATTTCCTCTGGGGAGGAAACGGTTGTTCCAAATCGCTTCGGCTCATCTCGACCACTATTGCCAGCGAGACGTCAACTTAACTGGGGGTCATTTTCTTGATCGCCCTGCCACCGAAGCAGCAATTTATTTAGCTGGGCAACGAGGAACAAGTATGCTTAGTTGACAACAATGTATTTTCCTATTTATTATTATTTGTTTCATGTTGTTTCTCAGTGCGTGGGGCAGAAGATAAAGGGGCCTAAAGGCTTACAGGGCGCTTACCCCGGCAATTCAACAGCGCAAAACCCACGCGCTGTTTTCATTCGTCTCAGAGGACCGCAACATTCCCCACTCCCTTCCTTTCCAGATTTTCATTTTGAGGGTTTTTTGAACTGAAGTGCGTGGGCGTGCCACAAGCAAGCACAAACATTCCTTTAAGTAAGAACGCTAGATTTTGTTAGCTTTAGTAAAGGAGCGGTGCAACGATATTCAATTGGAATGTTTTTCACTTGACACGAGCTTACTGGCACACCTAGGACTCAAGGATACTCACACGCAACGCCACTGGTCAAGAAACTCCTTGTTGCGGTGTAATTTCAAGGACAAAAGCGATCATTTTCATTAAATCTCTCCTTTGCAAAATTTGATGACGTAACGTGGGGATCGCAGTACACCCAAGTGACGATATTTGAATGCGGTTCATAGATTGGACCCGAGCATTGCGTGGGCAGTCGACTTGGGCTCGCGATAATTGCTAGCTCGAGATGCATTCGGGTAGTGACCCATGTCCAATCGCTGCAACGACGACAACAGCCGAGCCATAACAATGTCTGGAACTCAGCGCGTGTCCTGCGCTTTGCCAACCCCAGCGCGTGGCTATGATCAACACTGGCGGCACATAATCGGCTCCAGATCACGTGGCCGCTTGTTCTGGCTGCGAGTTGAGGGGGTGAACGCTGCTCGTTTTTCTTTATTTTTTTCTGGGACTTCTATTGCGTGGGGTGAAAACCGAACGTGTGTTCCATAGGTCATTAACGTTAGTGATCCGTTTTAAGCGGTATTTGCGAAAAGTACAAAAATTGTTTCATCGCTCCTTTAAGCAACGGTGACCTACATGTAGCTTCCGAGACGGATGGATGAATGGATGGATAGATAAATGCTAGAGGCTCTACCCTTTATAACGAGCGGTAGCTTGCGCTAGCTAGCCTAGAATTAAAAACCACAACAAATATATACTTCCCCTCGCCCTTCCAAGTCAATTCTCCTTCTGCCCGGCATTTTCGTCACTTTCACCAGGCGATGTAGGATATCGACAAGATGTCTTTTGGGGGATTGGAAAAAAACAAAACAAAACAAAAAAACACTGACACTCTGTTGGCAAAGTTAGCGGCGGGCGTTCGCAGTAAAGGCAACCTCACTGTAGAGAGCCTAGCGAAGCGGGAACAATGGTCAACGAAAACCCCGTAATCCTCGACCCAGGTCCCTGGCAGGGGCACCAATTTTTGCCGAAAGAGGTGGCTTTCTCCTCTGGCTACGGTGCTTATAGATTTTAGCCTTCCTTAGTTTCGGTCATTTCAGTCCTTCGAATTCGGGGGTAGAACAACCATCCATGGTTTGCAATACGTCCTATATCACTCGACGTCCAACCGCTCTTAATATGTTTTTTTTAAATCTCTTGTCCATTTCTCGGGTGATGAAGAATCGGCGGAGCAGTTTTCACATTTTCTCAGTGCCAATGGCGCGGCCGTTTTTGAACTGTCTTCGATTGGCTCAATGCCGTCGGCTCGTCCGTGGCACTTTCGCACATGAAAAAGCCCCCGAGAGCATTATAAAAGGACCGCGCGAACAATTGAAAAGTTTGGCCGCTAAGACGCTCTGTTTTGGAAACGTGTCAGAAACAGGAGTCCCCTTTTTTTTGTTTTTGTTTTCTTTTTCGGCAAGCCGCCAAGGGCAGCCGCGTTTGTTTTCAGTGAACTTCGTTCATAGGCCCTCGTAAGAAAGAAGGGGATTATCGGTGATATAGGAAGGACCTTTCGTGGCTTAGTGATCAAGACCGCGGCACCTTTTGTCGTTGACGGATATGGGTTTCTTTGAGTGCCCAAGGACCTATCATAAAAGGCTTACTATATTAAAAGACTGATATAACGAAACCCACCCTACAAATCGAGGCATACAACGCCACGTTCTCTTGTGTCTCTATGTCTGTGTTTTGTCTTCAGATGCGCTACGCGGACAGAAACTAAGGGACAGAAAAGTGATGAAAGCACGAGCGGACATCAGAACGCCGAGCTCTGGTTGGAATGGTTAGTGGGTAGACCTGAAGCTATGGCTGACTTTGTCTGCATTGCACTCTTTCAATGCGTTCGAATGCCTTCCGTGTTCTAACACGTTCAATGAGTGCAGCAGAGCTAAAGGCAGCCATAGCATGAGGTCTACCCACTAACCATTTCAACCAGAGCTCGTCGTTCTGTCGTCCCCCCTCTCTCTCGGTTTCCCGTCTGCCTCAGTTTTGCGGCGCGTTGGATATAGTCCGTTGTAACTCAAGAAGGCAGGGCGAGGGTTAGACGGGCCGGGGAGGAGGAAGCAGACGCAACGCTAAGGAGAGGAGGAGGTTCCCCCCATTCTTCTCCAGCGTTTCGTCTGCTTCCTCCTCCTCGGCCCGTCTTACCCTCGCTTTACCTTCTTGAATTGCAACGGACTATAGGCAGGCAGCCAACGGTCTGTGACGGCCTCTGCGCTCGCTTCATTGACACTTGCCTGGGAGAAATTATAGAGCGAGCTTTGCTCAAGTCAGGCATCGCAGAGCGTCAAACTTTAACATGCAAGTTAGATCACACAAAAAAAGCAAAAACACGAAGAAAGAAGCTTTAATACGGTGGTGAGTTGCTGCCACACAACGGGATATAGGAAGTTGTTACTGGATGGATAAACGTTGAAAATCCGAACGGATGGATAAAGAAAAAAGAAAGGAAAGGAAAAGACATAGCTTTTATTTATTTTGATACGAGCTTCTTTTTAACAATTAATGATTACTCTCGCTTGGAATGAACATAAATGAACAAAGCAAGAAGTGAGGCGTACCGATGATTTAATTAAAACTTTCTGCGCGGGCTAACGATGCGAGAAAAAGAAAAAAAAAACTGCTAGTATAAATAAAAATTATGAGAGGCAAAAGAAAAAAAAAGACAAAAAGAAAACCCTTTCGCGATCTAAATTATCGGGAGAGAATACCCCCCCCCCCCTTGGTTTATATATGATCGACATAACAGGTTAAAAAATAATTGTGGGATTCTAGCTTCATCAGAAAATTAAAACCTTTAAGTGGGCTTCTTGTGTCTGCACAATCATAACCTTTACTTGTGTTTTTGGATTG
Source organism: Ixodes scapularis (assembly GCF_016920785.2). NCBI lineage: Eukaryota > Metazoa > Arthropoda > Arachnida > Ixodida > Ixodidae > Ixodes > Ixodes scapularis. Next base: position 41,658,631 of record NW_024609838.1, on the reverse strand, counting down.
AGCGAACTGCGTAATCTATCGTTCTCGAGCGAAAAAATTTTTACAAACAAGATTTAATTTTTGGTAAACAAACCTATAGAACAATTTAGTGATCGCCAACAAGTTCATAGTCATAAGAATTATCGCGGCCGAAGCCTCCCGAACTCTTCGATACATTAGACGAAACCTAAACTCCGCTCCATTTCATCTAAAAAGGTTTGACATACAAAACTTTCGTAAGATTCAAAACGGGAGTATGGGGTATCAGCTTGGAACCGTCATCGAGTCTACCTGAATAAAGACCTCGAACCGATTCAGAACAGGGCTACAAGATTCATTCTGTTTCAGCACCTCCAGCGTCTCCGCCCTAAAAAGCCAACTAAATCTTTTACCATTGCAAATTCGCCTCAAAATAACTCGTCTTTCTTTTTTTGACAAAATCGACTACAAGAATCGTCAGTCTTGCAACGCCGTACAACATCCTCTCCTCAGGTCATCTGCCCAACTCCGCAATTCCCGAACAATCGTCCGTTTATCTGGCAGGGCAAACGCATCTAACCATTCCTATCCCCAGGCGATCCTTGACTGAAACGACCTGTCCCTCTCCGTCGTATCCCTTAAAAGCCCTGACGCTTTTCGCACGGAACTAGAAGCTTATTTTTTTTTTTTTATATCCAAAAAGAAATCTCAGTAGCGTACTATTTTCGAACACCTTCCTAGTCACCGCAGTTTTGTTTGTTGAGTATGGTTATGTTGAAATTCGCTCTATGTGTTTGTACTCACCTGAACAGTGGTGTGTCGTATTTACCTACACCGTGCAGCCCCTTTTATGTGATGATATTCAGAGAGCCCACCAGAGGGAATACAACTAAATAAATAAATAAATAAATAAACCAACAAAATGTAAATTAAAGAATTTTTCTGTGTTATTGAGAAGTTCAATACAAAAAATTTCAATTTTGTTGAATACTGTTTAAATTTATTTTCTGTCGTTCATATGATATCGAACGCGCAGTATTGTTTGTCTTCGCACACCACAGCATGGAAGCGAACGCTTTTAAGGCACTTTGGACTGCCCGTGAAAATCGGTTTCTTAAAGTATCGCGCTAGAATTGTCTTCAGAGGTGCAAGCAAGTGGTGAAAAATCACAGTAAAAAACAAAACAAAACAAAAAAAAGCAATAACAGGGGTTTGTTTTGGGCAATCTACGCCGCCACTTCGCAGTCGATGAAGGAGCTCCGTGTTGAAAGAGCTCCGGCTGATTCGGGTTATAGCAGATGATTCCGCAAAAGAATCCGAAACGGCCGGCACAGGGGGGGGGGGGGGGGGGGGGGGGGGGGGGAAGGTGCCGCCGCTTCCAATGCACCCTCCTCAGAATTTACGGCGCTCCGTGGGGGCCGCCATGTTAAAACTTGAGACCAGTGTTGCTGCATCTGTAGGTCGTCTTTAAGTTAGAGCTGACGGAAAAAATCTGGCCACGGCGCAACGCCGATGTACGCTGGAAGCTAGAGCCGGTTTGCTTTCGTTTTTTGTGTTTGGTCGGAGAAAATCTAGCAACAACGCACGTTCAAGTTTCAACATGGCGCCGGTATTGCTTCGGCGCTTCGGTTTGACCACGTTTGACGCGGTTTGCCAGCACATGTAGCGAAGACGTGACCGGAGAAGTGCCCCTGTGATGGTCCCGGAAGACGGAAAGTATCATTCGTAATCGTCGTGCGTGCTTTGAAAGCGAAGGGAGTCACAGGGTCCACGAGTGCGCAACCACAAGCCAAGGTTCACGACAGCGCTCCGTTGACTTCGGCGATCTTGTTCTGTTTGGTGCATAGAGATAGGTTTGGTGCAACACGGCGATGCGACAAAGAGTTGAAACGTTCGTGGTGTGTCGTGCGGTGCTTGGAGGTAGAATCCCATACTAACACGAAGCTCAAATTGGTTATTGTGGCGTTAAAATTCAACGGGTTCAGTTCCGTCGTCGTCGTCAGCTGATCCGGTCCAACTGGTCCGGGAGGACGCAGCGAGCGCTTTTAAAAGTAAATCTTCCTTCGTTCCGTTTCAAAATGTGGAAGATTCTCGACGCATACCGTGAGTAAAAAGCTGCGGGCGTTTTCAACAAAATTACGTCGTTTTAATTGAACAATAGACTACGGATTCTTGACCTAGACCTGCCGTTGTTATGCTTCGTGTTGTTGGCGTTTGCACAGCGACGCACACCGCCCGAGTAGATGATTCGGTCCTGCAAACGACCGGTCATACAGAATTTCAGAGAAACATAAGTCACCACTGATATTTTCTTGTAAATCTCGTTTGAACTTGTTGCGCTCGTCATGCGGCGTGAATAAATTAGGGCAACGTTTCCTACCTGCCTACGGGTGCATGAACTGAGACCATTCTTTACGTAGTGAACATAGCGTTTTTTTATTTTTTATTTTGGAAAAAGGTGTTGGTGAATTTATTATGGTACAATCACTTGAGAGTTCAGAAATTGGAGAGAGCGAGCATGCTTTCTCAACTTTGTCACTTTTCTCTCTGGCATTGCCCCTAGTTTCAAGTTGCAGTTTCACTAGACATACCTACTAGCAGGTACAAACTGCTCTAAAGCAGGTAAAAGACTGGTAAGTCAGGGCGGTGCGGACTCCGTGTTTCGCGCTTTTCGCAAGGTTACTGGGTGAGTGCTTTTGCGAGGTATGCGGAATACGCAAACGATTTTGTTATGCCCGTCGCTTGCGTCTCTCCAGCAAAACGAATAAGATGATCGACAAAGGCGCAATCACAAGCCAATATTTACGATAACAGTGCATTTGATTCGGGGGTACGTGTAGTTGTATTTTACCCTGCTTTCTGCAACAGCGTGTCATGACGAAGAGCTGGAACCTTCACGCGGTTTCTGCTGGGCTACCGGTTGACCCAAAGGCGGATCCAGAACTCCGTTTATTTTTTTTTGGGGGGGGGGGAGGGGCGAGGGGGGAGGGAAAATCTAAACTCTAGAGCAAGATAAACAGGACTCCGGTTGCGCCTTTTGTTTTAACCGCCGCAGAACCACACTGCGCCGACGGCCCCTAGATGTGCGCCGCTGCGCCGACTTTTGGTTCTAACTTCTGCCGTGCTTTGAAACCGCCGCCGCGGACTTCAGTCTAAGCGACGGAGTGGTTCTCCAAGTGTGTGCGCCTGCTAGGGTGCGGCCTACCCTATTTCGAACCCTCGTCCTTGAGTACCGAGCTTCCTACCACCTGGCAGGACGGGAGTTGGTTTTATTTCGGGGAATCCATCCATGTCAAATCGCCCTCCAAGAAGGGGGCAGGGGGGGGGGGGGGGGGGGGTCGACTGTTTGGAGGGTAGGCGGCCGCCCCCGTCGCCTCCCGCCTCCCCCGTCGCCTCCCGCCTCCCCCTTGGGTCTGCCCCTGGATTGACAGAAGCCCGCGTCGCCCGCATCGTGAGTGCACTTGGGCTGTTGTAGTGGCTCTAGGCTGTTGATGCTCAAGCCTTTCATCCGCGGCTTGCCGTCAACTGATCCGGCTGCTCGACGGTGAGGAAGCGGCGAAAGTGACCTCTGAAGCAAATCTAAATCCTTGTTCATCTTGTGGGATGCTGCGTCGTGGTGACGAGCGAATCCCAACATAGAAAAGAAACGGCGGTGTTATTGCCTCGGGGGCGTCGGTCGACGGACGTTCCTCTGTCCCGCGTGACTGTGTAGCGGGCGGCCGTGCTTCCCTGAAGCAGACGACGACGAGGTTTTATAGCACCAAAAAGGCTGGTGATTGTGCGTCGCCACAATCTAGTTATCCGGTGTCAAAGTGTGGAAGGTGTCCAAAGTGTACTGAGGGCGGGAACTACGAGCGTTTTGCCTTGCTTTCGTAACCGAAACCAGAACAGCGAGATAACTGCCTTGCGTACTCCAAAATGATGGAAGCAATAAGTTGCCAAAACCTATTTTTAGGGTTTCAAGCCGAGTAAACAAGACAAATATATTTAAACTTCGTTGTCTGTATGCAGGAGGACTTATATATCACAACAATACATTCTTTCCAAAACGAAAAAGAAAGTAAAACTTCGTCCGCCGTATATGGCAGCAACTTCTCCACTGCGAAACCTATGCTGGCAACGTAAGCGGTTTTAATATGGCAGCCTCCGCTTTGCGCCGCGTTCCCTTTCCTTCCTTCCCCCCCCTGGGCCGGCACTCCCTCTGCGCGGCGTACGCCATCTGTCGGCAGCACCTCTTTCTATGCGTGCGTCGTCTGAAAAGTGGCGGCGTAGATTGCCCTGAGCATTTTGCTGTGTTTTTTTTCTTTTAAATAAGGTAAGTTCATTCGTCGATTTTTTTTTTTTACTGCAAACTTCCATCACATGTTTGCACCCATGTGATAAATCGCAGCGCAGAACAACATTAATGAGAGTGCGCCAAAAACATAAGAAAATCGCTATAGCCAATTTTATTTTTATCCTATTTTCCTAATGAGATTTATCCAAATACTGTAAGTTAGAAGGCACGCAACCTGCGACGCTTGTTTCTTTTTCGCTTCTTCGGTATTGTTTCTGTGAGCCAATGATTGTCGTAATTATTTCGAGTCCTCTTTGATCGTAAAAAGCATGGCCACCAGAAACCAAAGACCACTTCATCAAGTTAAAGCTGCAGGCACTCCGCTTGTGCACCATAAAAAAGACAATACAAAAAAAAAAGAAATAAAGAAAGAAAACAGCCCTGAACGTGGCGAGAGAAGCCAGAGAGGAAGTTATTACGGCCTCCAGATGAAATATGACATGCAGGATAAGTGGACAGAGTAGGTCGTGTTTCCAGTAATTAAGTTGCAGGCCCGATCTCATATCTATCTAACCTGTGGGTTCTCAACCTCTCATCTATCATTGTGCACGCATCCGTCGGACAATATGAGCTTCAACATCGGATCTCATATTTTGCCACTCCTGTGGTCCCCTCAAGCTCTATTATCTTTCTCTCTCTTTCTCCCTCCCTTCCCTTCTCTCTCTTTGTCAAAGTATTCAGAAACTGAAGTCACTTACAGGGTAAGAACGGCAGGGCAATATCAAAAGTAAAAAAAAAAAAAATGTATGGCAAATTGCCAGGCAATTGTTTTGCATACGTGAGACGGTCTACCATAACAAACGTTCAGGGAGACTCCGAGTTTCCAGACGACAGACGCCAACGTTCACGGCGCTCTTCATCAGATCGTTTAACGCGTACCAGATACGCTACACTTGATGGTCGTTTCTAGAACGAAGCGATGCCACCGATAAATCGGGCCGATAAATTTGGCGATCTTCCTGAGCCTTCCATACTCTGGAGCTCCTCTCCCCCAGTGCGCACAGGTGGTCGAGCTCCTCCTCGCCTACCCGTCTGGTCACGCGACCTCTCCGTTAACCATTCAACGTCGAGCACTTCACTCCTCTCCCACCCGTCGACCAATCGCTGTCGACCCTCGCGGCCACGCTCTCTTCCAGGCTTCACGATGTGCCGACGTATCGCAGCGTCTCACAACGAGCGTGACGCTGGCACGCCGCGTCGCCAAGACGGACTCGCGGCGACTGTCGTTTAGCTTAGGCGTGTTTGCCGCTGGGGGGCGGTTTGGGGATCCACTGAGGATGACGTCATTCACAAGCCTTGTCTTCTAGGTGGTACTGCTCGCTCACGTTGTTATTCATTGGTACCGACGTTTACATAGATTATTGCCATGTTCTTAGCGAACATTTGCTATTACTTGTGTAGTGAAATTGAAGGAATTTATTTTCCGACGCGTAGTTTTGGTAGTACTGTAAAGGTATTTGCTTAGATTTCGCGGATTGTCAAGTACAGTTTCAGCTCATCACTGACCCACAAAAAACGTTCTTTGAGTGCACTTTCTTTTTCTGTCTTAACAGTTTGGTAAATTAGTTTGTTAGACGCTTTTCAGAAATCCATCAAGCAACATTGATGGTCGCCATTGCTTGGACAAACAGCGCGTGATTGGATCCGAGTTTACGCCGAACGCCGACGTCAGGCTCGCGTCCAATAGGTGCCCAGAGCACTTGATCAAGCAATGGCGGACAGGCGTTGGCGCGGGCGTTGGCGCGGATGTTTGACGCCACCGGCGGTCCGCCATTGTTTGGTCACGTGCTCTGAGCACCTATTTGGCAAGAGGGTGACGTCAGCGTTAGTTGTAAACTCGGCCTATATCACAATGAGCAGTGAAAAAAAAAAGTACAAAGAGGCGAGGGTGAAAGGTTGGTGCGCCCGAGTGCATTAGCGTGCTACGGACCACGTGGAGCGGAATCTCACACTTGAAAACACACGGGTCGTCCCATGGTTCGGTCATCACGCCTTGTGGCTTCAATGTAATTCGCACTCCGGTCCACCTCGATCTTAACGAGCATTGGGCCGGCGCACGCTAGTGTAACCACTACTGTGCGATGCATGTCAAAGACCTTAGCCTTGCAGGGGGGGGGGGGGGGGGGAAGAGTACTACGGTGCCTCGAACGCGTCTGCGACCGGCATGTTTGCTGCGTCCAAAAAAAAAAAAATAGTCCATCGATTTTTGCCTTGTGGTGTCATAGAAGTGGCATGCTGTCGCCGGTCGCGATCCTGGCATTGTCACGGCAGCGGTGGTGTGTGTGGCAGATGTCCGTTCTGCTGCGGGTCGCTCCCGGGCTTGACAGCATAGAGTTATAATAAACGCTAGAGGCTCAGCTGGCGCTAGTGTCTATGGGACTTCCGGTTGCAAATTGAAGCAGACAGCATGCAGCCTACTTTTCCAGTCTTCCTGTGTATTCCTATGGGAAAACGCACGTGAATTTTGTCTCGTCGCCGGAAAATAACATGAATAACTTTTGTTATTTCGGTTGTACCGGATAGTATGTACCTTTATTAATATTGTGAAAGTGTAATTGCTTTAGTTACAGCATTTTTCTTTTACCACTGAACGATGTTCAACTTCGCTATATTTCAGGCCGAAACCTCTGTTTCATGGCAGGTATGTAGAAACGAGCGACGATTCCAAGCAAAATAACAATCGAAAGGAATGTAGAGTGTGTTCAAAGTTCGCCAGCATTCTGTTGGTGCTTATATATTGCTAATATGCCTGTCCTCTCACTATGTGAAAATGCCCCCGTCGTGCATCTTTACGAGTGGTTAAAAAAACGTTCGAAACGTAAAGCATAAAGTACGTGGGCTAAGGAAGGTGTATTTTTTTTATTATTTCCTATGTTGGGCAGTTTTTATCGTGCACCTGTTCTCTGGCTTCTCCCTATTTGCAAAGATTTGGAGTGCGCGGATGATTTGAACACAGAACAAGCATCTTCGCATGTATTCATGAGCAGAAAGAATAAAGCAGTACTTATTTATTGCAAATCGGACTGTATTACGTGACTTTAAATTCATTTTGATCGTCTGCAAGCACAAGGAGTTACTTATCCAGTGTTACTGCGTAGTTCTTGCCGTCTCTCTTGGTTTTGCACATGCCCTTCGTTCGTTTGGCACGTGTGCCCCCATGCTGGAAAGCGCCGGCGCCGTGTTCGCGCTAACAGTGTCCGACAGTGCACATAAATACACGTACGAAGCGGTTTTAGTACCGTTTTTCAAGCCACGAATTAAAATAAAAACGCCGTAACTGACCAATTATTTCTTCTGCGTGTCTGGGAAATGTTCCAATGTGCCTAGTAGGTACGAATTATTTGTGATATTTGCTCTTATAATCGAGCGCAGGGAGGAAATGCACTCGCTTTTTTCCGTAGAAATGCATTACCTGAAGTCAATTTCGGACTGCTTGCTGTCTGCTTCAAATTGCAACAGCACACTAGCGCCAGTTGAACCTCTAGCGTACATTATAATAACTCTATGCTTGACAGTCCACGGAAGCTTCGACGACAGGGAGTTGGAAAGCCAGGGACGACAGCGACACTCGTGCTCGCTAGTGATTTTTGCCGGAACTTCCACCGCGACCAACCGCCAGGATCGCCACATCCGACAGCGTGACGCTGAGGTGTTTGTGACGTCATTTGTTGCCGCGTAAGGACCACTTTCAATGTCTGGTCGGAATAGTAGTAGTAACAAATTTATTCCGAAAAAGGGTGGCACTTGGCCTGTTTGGGAAGGGGCTAAAGGGGTGTTACGAGTTAGGTGCGGCGCACTATGGAGGCTTCACAAGCGAAGCTCCACAGTGCGAGCAAGGTCGTTTTTTGGTTCTGTACCGGAGTAACCCACCCCTCGTAGGAGGTCACACCTGGTGGTTGGTGCTTCTCTCTGACGTCTTTTAGTCCGTCACACTCCCAGATGAGATGTCTGATGGTCGGTACTTGATCTGCGGAGCAGCTGCTGCAACGTGTGACTGGAGGTGGGGGGGGATCGCCTTCTTGATTGCACAGTTGGTTGTACCGCCACCTTGCCCCCATGTCTTCCGTGATAGCGAAGCCCGTTCGCGCTTCAACAACAAGTACTTGGGCCCCCCGAGGTAGACCTTTGGGCAATGGATTCTCGAGGAATGGTACATGATCTTTCAGCCGGTTTTTCCGAATTCGCTTCCGTCGTCGTCGTTCTTCCACCGGGCTGTGGTCAAGCGATGGACGGTAGATCGGCACTCCCTGCGAGCGGCGAGAAGTGCAAGCCTCGTTCGCCAGGTCGTGCGCGGCCTCGTTGTCCGCTTGACCGGAGTGCCCAGGCACCCACTGGATTTTTACTGCGACGTCTTTTTGTGCTTTTATTATGTTGCAGCCGCTTTTTATGGCGTACTCCGTGGTTCCGACTCTGGGAGGACAGATTAGGGCGTGGACAGCTGTGGAACTGTCAGTGCAGATCGTGACCGTCTTGGTTTGCTCGTTCACATGGTCTGTGAGAATCCAATTTACACCGACTTGAAGCGCCCGGAGCTCCACTTCGGTGGTGGAGGGTGTCTCGTTTGCCGGAATAGGACGCTAAACAGACCAGGCGTAGACCCGTTCCAGGCACCGGAGTGGTACTGCACGGCTAGATTTCTTATCTACAACTGAGACACCAGACGCTCATTGGGGAAGAGGGAAAGGGGGGAGTTACTATCTCCCAGCTGTCTAAACGTGCACACAACACACGATTACACTTTCCCGCTTCAATCCTGATAAACGTTGTACCGGTATGCGGTCGGGCCATCACCATACTGCGTTGTGCCACTTTTCACCCATTTTTTTTACTTTTAAGACTTAAAAAAAGAGGATGACTTTATATTTTCGTCAAAAATTAACGTCTTTACAACACGTTTTTTGAAACAAATTTTTTGTACTTTTTTAAATTACAGTGTCACGTTTGTTTTAAATACAGAATATGTAGATGCATTATAATTTGATTTCTCAAAAGCCTTCGACAAAGTGAGTCACATGTTGCTTTTGTGCAACTTACATCTTTATGGTGCCTGTCCAGAATTGTGTAACTAGTTTAAGAGTTATCTGTCTTTTCGGTCAAATAGTGTTCGGGTTGCTGACAGGTATTCTAAAGAGCTTTTCTCAATATCAGGCGTACCCCCGGGACCAATTCTGGGTCCCCTATGGTTTTTCAATTTTTATAAACGATTTAGCGTCATGTATAAAATACGTTGAACTGCTTCTAGTCTCTGACAACATCAAAAATGTTCAAAAGTGTTCATTGTCTTTTAGTTTGTGGGTTGATACAACATGATGTGTCTAATATAGCACAGTGGTGTAAACAAAATCAGTTATTCCTTAATCCTTTAAAAACAAAAGTGATATCTTTGGGCAGACGCCGTGAGATCATTAATAATCATCTTGAGGGAAAACCGATTGAACGAGCGTCGCTTTTAAGGATCTTGGTGTGTTCATTGACTGCAAATTAACTTTTAAAAATCATTTCTCTTTTGTTGTCGGCTCTGCAATGAAAGTTCTAGGAGTTTTATCACGTTTGACCTAGCATTTTAAAAAGCCCCATTTTTCGATACATATCTTTAATTCCTTAGCGGTTTCAAGGCTCGAATTTGTTTCTGTGATTTGGAATTGAGCATCTGTAACTAAGGCTTCGATCACAAAAAGTGTGCGAAAAAGATTTGTTCGAATAGTTTATGATAGATGGATTGCACGACGCGCGTATTATGACTATGAATGCTTACTAACTAGATTTGAGCTGAAGCTTTTATCCCGCAGAAGAACTTTCCGTGACTTGGTATTCCTGCAAGAGATCATTAATGATGCCATTGATTCTTCATGGCTTATAAGTATTATCCATTTTCATGTTCTTTTTCGCCCTACGAGAAAGTTCAGCTGCTTTGATGTTTCTCCACCATGCAGTGTGACACCACTTTCTCGTTTACAGACATTATACAACACGCATTGTGCCACCTCAAGTTGGCATCACCACACTCCTTTCTACATATCGCTGACAGATGGACGAAATTTTTGCCACCTCATAGCGCGTGAGTGTATATACATATTTTTTCTTAATATGAGTAGGATTATTGTTTAAGAGTTTCCATTCGTACGCCGTTCTAGGAAACCCGAAAAATAAAGATAATTATTATGATTATTATAGGTCATAACGATATGTTTTGTAGAGCAATTCAAATGTGAGGCGAAATTGATGTGGGTGTCAAGATTGTGAGTCTGTAAAAAATAACAATAATGTATAAAGTAAGCTGTTACCTTATAAAAACATTAATAATACAATCCCTGCTACGCAAAAATAATAAAAAAAGGCAATTTTGGAGAGGAAGTAAAAACAAAGTGCACCTGAGGATATCATATATTCTCAAATTCAGAACCGACTCGCCCAGCAGTCAGCACTTTTCGACTTCAGCGGTTTATCTTGTCAAGAAACGAATCTTAAGATTGCTATTTTGTGTGAAATACGATATTTGTTTTTCTTCTTGAGGGCAGCTTCATTTTGTTGAAAGAACTGAGCTATCACACACAACAACAACGAAACAAATCTTACAATCAAGTTTTGCCGAGTTCGAATCAAACGCCCCGTAAAATAATATATTTGTTTTGCTAGAAATCTTTCTGAGATGAACTCTCCTGGAATATCGCAGAGCGGTGCAGACGTGAACGAAAGAGCTCTTGTTTTGTCCGCTTTTAATACTTTCTCCTTATATGATCGGTTTCGTTTCGGTTTTGTTTTTATTTAAACTCGTCGACGTCGCATATACAACAGGACGCTACGGAGCCTGCGATTCGCATTTCCGCGGTAAATATTTGCCGCATATCAGTTTCAAGGCGCGTCAAGTTCGGTCATTGTTTAGCATACTCTTTACTTTGGCACGAAAGTAAAAGGTGTGTCTTGTTGTCTTTGTTTTGTTTTTTTTCTTTGTTTTTTTTTTCTCAGCTATTGTAGTTTTTCTCTGAGGCTTGAAGCTCGTGGTGGCGTTCCTGTGGTTTGGTCGCGTGAATCCCAAGCTCGTTCGCTTTACTCATGCAAATAACGGTCGTGTTGCTGTTCTCCTATCGGGGGGAGCTCCATCCACTGTGGTTATTTTAACTTGAATGCATAACAGAGCCGACGTATTAAAAGCAAGAACAACCACAACATAAACAAAAACAAACAAACAAACAAAAACAACAAAAAACAAAAGCAGAACAACAAAACAACACCAGCAAACAAAGAAACAAACAAACAAACTCTGAGGCTAAAATGTAGAAGGGCATTTCGGGCTGTTTAGAAAAGACGAATTTTGTGTGTTTCGGTGGCTAACATGTGAACGCCCTCCCGACTCTAATATTTCCACATACATTTCCTTCGAGGTACGAGTCATTTATTTGTTGGATGCTGCACGAGCCGGTCCCGTATGCTTGACACGCGCAGTACCTTGAATGCCTGTGGGCGTTAGCAACGAGCGTGGAGGAGGCCCTATTTTCGAAACTGGAAAATGAGACTCGAATTTTCTCGCGAGATGAATCAAAACCACGCAACAGGAGGCTTTTATAGAATTTTATTTCGCGCGGGGAAAAATTTCGCGTCGGCACACAGGATCAAAGGAACCATCCGGGAACGCCCTCTTCCTGAGCCTCTATAATGGCGTTAGTTATTTCGGTTGGACGGATTTTCGGTGCCGTGGGGAGAAGATCCAACCGTCGCGCTCCTAGAGGCGAAGTTGAAAACTAAACCTATGGGGACAACTATTCAACGCAAACGTCGCGCTAGGCGTGCAGTAAGAGTACAGCGTGCTGTAGGCCTTTTGCGTTTCCCAGGGGGCGCTGCGAAGAGAGATCTCGTTAAGACTTGTTTTTGGAGGTACAATCTTGAGCGTCTCAAAGTGCCACGCATGTAGAGGCGTACCTGATCTGCTGCTCTGGTTGCGGAACGTGAGATCAGGAGGAAAATACGAAGAAACCAGAAACATTTGAACGACGCGTCCAAGCACAAGGTTAAGCCATAAGACGCTGATCGCGTGGGCCAAGAGACGTCGTTTCATGCGTTCCAAAAAATAAAAGAAAAATAAAAAAATGTAAGACGTTTACAATTCTTCATAATGCCGAATTAAAGCACAGCACTTGAGTCGCTGACGATTATGCGGTTCAAGTAAACTCCCAAGTTTCGCAAAACAGGGTTGTTTTACTCCAAGAGTTGGCGCTAAAGGACCGAAATCCAAGGAATACAAACAGACCAATATGATGATGATAATTATGATGATGATGACGGTCCCGTGGTACACAATGCCCAGCTTATGAAAAGTGCCTCCCCAGTTAGGTAAGCTTGTACGTACTCAAACCCACAATGACTGCACCACAGTTTGTTTAGAGCTTCGACGCAGGAGACCAGTGCAAGGCTCCAGGATGGAGACACGTATATAGGTGAATTTGAGCGGCACGGCGCAAAGCTAAGGACAACAAAAGCCTTTTTTTTTCTTAGTTTTTTTTTTATTGCTTTTATCTGTGTTGCCGCTCTGAAACCTGTATGGGGCTCGGGACCTTGGTCAGGTGCTATTAAGTACCTATTGTCCCTGCCACCCCACTTCAAAATGGCAAATAAATAAAATGAACTGAGATGAACAACAATTTTTAAGGCGAAACCCTTATATTTCTCATCGTTCAGTCGACCTTGATAGTCCTTAGCGAAAACACGTCGGCGACACGAAAAGTACCAAAACGTTTACGTGACCACTCAGGCGAATTAGAAGCATTGAAATTAAGAAAATGACAAAGAAAATTAAGAATAATCAAAGTGAATTAAAATAAATTAAAGTGAATTAAAAGTAATTAAAGAGAAGTAAGAGCAAGCACTGGGAGTTACGAAGGATTATAAAGCAATCAAAGTGAATTAAGATGAATCAACGTGAATTAAGGTGAATTAAAGTGATTTAAGAGGAATTGAAGAAAAGTCAGAGTAATCAAAGCTAATTAAGAAGGATGACAAAGCTGACCTGGCGATGGACTACGAGGAATTGAGTGCATAAAATCTGGAAATAACATATAAAACAAACAAAGAGGATGTCAAAGAATTGAACGGGAAACAAAGGAAGCATGTGTCGGTCTTTAATGCATCGGCGCTCTGGCTTTCGCCTTCAAGTCCCCGTAGGGATAACAGAGGACACTCTGTGTTTTTGTCTGAGTCTCTGACGCGGCGCTTGGCTGACCTATAGCCCAACCCTGCGTTAATGTTCGGCTGGTGCTCGTGTACAATCAGCGAAGCACCGATTTAGCACACACGAGACACAGACGATCGCTGACAGAGCACTCGTGTCCATGGGTGCCCGCAGAACGTTTTTCAGGAGAGGGGGGGGGGGGGGGGGCAAAAACTTTGTGGAGCCGCCGTTCATCTCGATGTTGATTGGCTAAGCCCCCTATGACGTCACGCATGACGTCACACCCAAGCTGAACGCCCATTGGTTGGTCACGCGTTAAGAACCACGCACAACAGCCAGGACAGAACGTGCCGATTGAGTCAAGCAAGTATTACCCAAGTAGCGTGATACCGGACCATTCTACGAGCAACACAACTGCCCAGCAGTTCCCTTATAAAAAATATTCAACCCCTGTGTACAGAATTTCGCCAGAAAATAATGCATAGAGGCTGTATATATATTCTAAAGCAAACGTATCTTATCCACTGTCTATAGCTTTTTGGCCAATATATTTTCCTGTATACTTTGTAGAGAAGATACGACGGGAGTGGATAGTCGCTAAAACGTGGAGAGGATCTCTTTTGACTGCCTGAAATATATATATATATATATATATATATATATATATATATATATATATATATATATATATATATATATATTTTTTTTTTTTTTTCTTTCTAAGGACTCGCTATGCATTCTTGTAGTAGGACATGAGCCCTTTGGTCGTATTATTCTGAGTGATTGACAAAAGCGTACTTGCCGAAGGAATGGATACATCGCAATGCCTTGATGAAATCATCCAATCGTGACTTTCATCGACGGAAATCAGAGTAACGTCAGACTGTCACCTTTGACGGTGTCGGTTTTATGAACATGATGGCTTCATGCTTTCGTCATGCCTGTTACACATACCATCGTGCCTGTCATTCTCATTCGACGATCCTATAGACGCTTTGCACACGCGCAAGATTACAGCCGCTTTTGCTGACCTTCCCTTGTGTTACCCAGATGCCGAGCCACTGAAGCGGGCGTTGACGAACCCCTACAAAGGCCAGTGCTGGGGAGACGGACACAGTAGAATCAGAAATGGCAATAGCCTGTCCTGCTGTGGTAATCATCAAGTGAAGTAAACGTAATGAGAGGAATAAAAACTAAAGGTCGGTTATAGCGGCGCCCACGCGCAGCTGCCTGAAAGCGATCCCAGGCAGCACACCAATGTTGGACCTACATTGGGCCAACAATGGCAAACGCTGGCTCCGGAGGTTGGTCCAACATTGGTATTCTGGCCGAGCGCAACTTCTTCCAATGTTGGCCCAGCCATTGGCACCAACGTTGGGCCATCGTTCAACCAATGTTCCAGCCATCATTGGCACCAACGTTGGGCCATCGTTCAACCAACCTTCCAGCCGTCATTGGCGCCAACGTTGGGCCATCGTTCAACCAATGATCCAGCCATCATTGGCACCTTTTTTAGGCCATCGTTGGCATCCACACTATGTCGACATAGTGTGGATGCCAACGATGGCTGAAATATTGGTTTAACGATGGCCTAAAAAAGGTGCCAATGATGGCTAATGATGGATAAGAAACAGGCCAGGGGTTCTTAAAACTCAATGTTGGAATAACCAGGATTTAAACACATTGCCATCATTGCATGGCCAGCATTAAAGATATGGCATTAACACTGGGACATGCCAATGAATCAGCTTGACTGCAGATAACGGCCTATTCAATGATTGAACTTGTATACCAATGATGGCATAGCCATTGAATTAGTGTGAAAGCCATATCTTTAATGCTGGCCATGCAATGATGGCAATGTGTTTAAATCCTGGTTATTCCAACATTGGGTTTTAAGAACCCCTGGCCTGTTTTTTATTAGCAGCCCACTGCAAGAAAAACATTCTGGGCACAAATGGCAAGGTCGTCCTATGCTTTGTCTGTGCACTATTTTATCTGGCGAGCAAATGACTATTTCAAGGTCAATTAATACTTTTTTCGGAACTTTTATTGAAAGGGGCTAGGGAGGAAGCTCAGCGGGGAGCCTATGCCTGGTTCTGGGGAAGGTCCTGGGGCGAGTCCTGGGGCTGGGGAGCCATTACGGCTTCCGAACGCCTCTTCCTGCAGCCTCCCCTGTCGCAAGACCCTGGCAGCCACTTCAGCACCATTTTTAAGCTGACGATTCTTCAATTGTTAGCTTCGCACTGATGGCATCTACGAAAAGATCCAAAGGTCAAAGATCAACGCTTTCAAACCCATATTGGTCTTAGTAAAGCGCACTCCCAGGCAGCACTTGAGCAAATGTTAAGGTTTGAGTGTCCCCTAAAAAGTCCCTCGCTCACGACTTTTCAGTCCTTGCGGCGTAGCACCCGTGGTAGCCGATGATCAAGGGTCTACGATGTCAGGGCCGAGGTCCGGACGTAGTGGCGAGGCAGTTGACCGATGGCCGAAGGCTTGAATCAGGCCCCGTACGCCGGTGGCAGCCTATGACCAGGTGTCCGCCAAGGTCTGGGCCGAAGGACGTAGCGACGAGGCAGTTGGGCGTTGGCCGAAGGCTTGAGTCAGGCTCAGAACGTCTGTGGCACGGAGTGGCAGCGGGAGTTCAGCTGCGCCACGCATGCAGTCTTGTCTACCTCTGGAAGGTTGGCGCCCGGACTGCGTGAGAAGTGGGTTGTGGGTCGGGCCTCTTGACGTCTGGTCACGCCGACAGAGGTCCGGCCTGGTCGCGTCTGCACCGTCCTTTGTCAACCACCCGAGTCCCCTCTCGCGCTCCTCGCATGCCCCCACCTCGTCTTCTTCTTTCTCGTCCTCTTCGGCTGGTCGCGGGATCGCTCATCACACCAGACTAAAGCCTGGTTCAGACAGTTGCGTTTGACTGAGTTTTACTGCGTTGCGGCAGCGAGAAACCAGGACATCCCTGCTGCTTATATCGCGTGCCAAGATGATTCCTTGAATTGGATTCCACGCTTCATACGAAGCACAGATGTGCCGGTGGCTCGCTTTCGGTACTCGACGCAACTCAGTCAAACGCACTCAAACGCAAGTGTCTGAACCGGCCTTAAGCCAATCAATTGGCGACGTGCGCGACCGAAAGCGTCGCTGTGGTCGGCCTTTCACGATTGGCCCAAAAGCTGACTATGACGTCGGAAAGGGTATACCATCGACGGAAATAAGAAGAATGAAGGAACTTTAACTTCGACGGTGTTGGCAGTGTTCCTTTGAGAACGCAATGATTTCAGGCTTCCACCATGCTATTTACAAACACCATCGAACTTGTTGTTCGCAAGGTAATGACGTGACAAGGGGGAACCATATGAGGGCGCCACCAAAACATCTCGCCGCTAATTACCAACGTTGGTAGGCCACTGGCTAAGACAGGCAATTGGTGGCCAGCTTAAACCAATCGTTTATTTTTAACCTGTCACCGAACACGGTTTTTTTCTGCGTGGACGTTCAAACTTGCTACAGCTCGCAATGCATACAGCGTTCTAAT
Source organism: Ixodes scapularis (assembly GCF_016920785.2). Classification (NCBI taxonomy): domain Eukaryota; kingdom Metazoa; phylum Arthropoda; class Arachnida; order Ixodida; family Ixodidae; genus Ixodes; species Ixodes scapularis. Next base: position 41,641,639 of record NW_024609838.1, on the reverse strand, counting down.
TCAGTTGCTAACTTGCTCTGCGTGTGAAAACAGAAGAATCGTTCCCCCCGGAGGCATAGCTAGAGATTGTTCTCAGCGTGCGCGATCAGCACATTAAAAGAACTAAGCCAATTATATATAACATTGGTAAGCCACTGGCTAAGACAGGCCAATGTTGCCCAGCCTAAGTCAATCGATTACCAATGGCGGTAATTGATTGGCTTAAGCTGGCCAACATTGGCCTGTCTTAGCCAATCGATTACCAATGATGGCAACTCATTGGCTAAAATACACCAATATTGGCCAGCCTAAGCCAATCGATTACCAATGTGCGTAACCAATTGGCTAAGACAGGCCAATGTTGGCCAACCTAAGCCAACCAATAGCCAACGTTGTTAAGGCGTTGGCTGAGGTTGGCCAATGTTGGCCAGTCTAAACCAATCGATTGCCAACGTTGGCAAGCCATTGGCTGAGGTAGGCCAATGTTGGCCGGCCTAAGCCAATCGGTTACCAACGTTGGTGAGCCGTTGGTCAAGTCAGGCCAACGTTGGCCAGTATATTCCACTGTACCACCAACATTGGTTCCACGATGGCCACATTGGCCCAATATTGGACCATTGTTTGCCAACTGAATGCCAATGTTGGCCCGACGTCGTGTGCTGTCTGGGGAGGCATGCAGTCAGGCCGCTCATCCATCATGCAAGATACGCGGTGTTTGCTGCCGACGTGAGGACAGAAGCATCTGGGTACATGCCTCATGCATACTACGTTCGAAGCACGCTTGCCTCATTCACATGTATGCTTCGTCATACAAGATCGTCACACAAGAAAGAATCTTGCTTCAGACGGTGTCCGGAGACTGTCTTTTGTAAGATAGGTCAACGGTGTGATGGCGACGTAAGCCACCGAAAACAAATCGTTGTCGATAGGCCCGTTGCTTTCCGCCAGGTTGCGCGAGTGCGTCCTCGAAGCGCGACCATGTAATGCTCGTGTTGTGCATAAGGTGGCGCTGCAGTGTTTGATTGTGCACAGGCCAGGGTCGTTTACAAGCGTGTGTCAGCATATGTCCACGTGCGGTAACAGAGCGTACGAAAGAACAAAACAAAAAAAAAAGTCTAAATAAACAGCAGTAAACTACAGCTCGCGCTTTCAGTGTGTCGTCCAAAACGGTAAGAATAATTTTCTTGTTTTTATTTTGTTCTTTTCTTGTTTTTTGAACATTCGTATCAACCCATGAAATTCTGGCACCAGTTGGCGCCCGCGAGCAATGTGGGATAGCGAAATGACGCACGACCGTAACGCGACCGAATAATATTAGATTTCGCTCGCCAGAGGCGTTGCTCAAACTTGAGAGCTACAGGCCCAAAGTCACAGGAGGTTCCCTTGCGCCTCCCTCCGGACGTCCATGCGAGTCGTGTCCAATCTTCGCGCACACTAGCTCAAAAACGACGTAAAAAAAAAAAAAAGTTCAGCCTTTTTCCTCTCGCGAAGAAGGAAGACCAGCGGAGCTGTACTCGATACACTGTGTGCTTCATCTTCGTCGTCGTCGGTTTTTCGCGCTCTTTCCTACGATGAATTACCACCAGCGCACCCAACTATCCAGTCTTCTATGATAGCTGGAAAGGTTGCCGCCATCTACGAGCGACGGCGGAAACCGTACTGGTTGTGTGCTTGCCACCGTCGCGATGGCGGTAGCTGTCCAGGTAGGTTTGTGTCGACATACACGGACACGATCCTGGGGAACCTAGCCCTTAACAGCTCCGCTGTAAAAAAAGTCTGGCCCACGAGTTTCGCGTCGGGTAAACATCAAGATCTGCCGAAAATGAGCAGGACAAAGCCCTATAGTTTAATCTTCTGGCCAAGGCGGTCTGCGAGCCTGGGTTCCACAAGAGCGACAGACGAAAGACACTAATCGGTTAACACATAACACACATCTTGTTAATGTGTGTAGGGGGTTCAGGATGTAGCGGGACAAATAAGGTCCTCCGAGAAAGCCCTCCACTGTTGCCACTTTAACAGAGCGAATGCTGGAGAAGAGGTGGGTGGAGAGGGGGAAACCACCAATCAAAACCGAGCAGATAGTTTTCTTAGAGGGGATTGTCCTGCTGTTTTTAACCTGCAGGCGAACAATCCCGTAAATCGGTTTTCGCCATTGCGTCACAAATTGACCAAAGAAAAAGAAAACATGTTTGCGAGCGAGTGGCACTACGAAATACCGCTCGGTCCGACGAATGGCATTTCGTGTTGTTGGCGGAAATATATGGTGCTCGTATTGCGAATGAAGGGGACTAGGCAGTACAAAATTTCTAAAACGTCTAGAAAAAAAAAAAAAAACTATACTTTGTTTTAGCTTAGTCCCAAATGCAGCCAACGCTACGAGCTAATGGTACCAATGAAGCTGCGTTAAAAGCCCAAATCACTGGGCCTTTTTTCGTTCATGATTGGCGCAGCAATTTACGAGATGCCGTAGCGTGGACATCGGACACAAGGCAATCAACATTTTTTTTAACATGTTTACTAAATTGTCAGGACGAAGAAAGGAAAGCGGCGCCGCTTTTGAGTAATAAAATTTGATTCGCAGCAGCTCGGATTTGGAGGACGTACAGGACGTGCTCTTTAAACCAATGCGGCCATAAAAAGAGCCGACCATGTATTGGATTCGCCGCCTTGGCGATCACTAGGGAGGAACCATGGAAGAAGGAACATCGAGAACATCCCAGGCTTTTCTTGTTCGCTTTGTGCGATCAAAAAAAGAAAAAAAAAAGAACGGTTATAACGATGCGGTTAAATCACGCGTGTCCACTGCATTCTTTGTAAAAAGAAGTTTGCCCATTTTTTACTTTATGCGGAGGACGGCTTTCGCATGCATATACGTATATATATATGAAAATAAAAAGAACAAAGACCCATTGCCGACCAAGACGAAGAGCGGCTCTTTTGTTCCAAAATCCTCAATCTCCATACTGGACTCCAAGGGTTCCCCCATTCAGGGTTTATATATAGCGGATGCCTGGTGCTTACGAGAGATATACGATTCTGGGTGAAGGGACTCGTTTGGACGTCGGAATTGTACAATGCATGACGGAGAGATTCACTTTGTAGAGTTTCTGCGCTACAAATGATACTACAACGACAGGCTTTCTTTTATTCAGATGACCTCTTCTGTTTTTTTTTTTTTCTTTCGTGCGTGTGAACACTGAAACTTATTGGAATCTACAGATATAATTTCCTGTTTTCGGTGTCTTGTTCACTGACAGAATTGTGCGTACGGTCGTCGCTATCCGAATTTATTGCTGGTGACCCGACAACTAGATAGTGCCCTCGTTGGCGATTACTGGCTATTCTTTTTTTAAGTTTTCGCCATCATAAATAGAAACCAGTTTTTTTTTTTTAACCGTGAACAATCAAGAAAATTTGACTTCGTGCTTGTGGTGTTTAGCCGTTAACTGCCCGCCCATTTCGGCATTGCATGGTTTGACATAAATACGGCGAATGAATCGCGATTTATTCAAAATTTTCATTCCTATCGAAAATGACAGTGGTGCTTGTTTTGATCGCGTACTCCTTGTAGAAGGGACCAGAATTAGCACGACGGTTGCAGTACTGAGCGACAGAGATCGAGAACCAGAATCAAAAGAACCGTCAATTTAAAATAGTACCGTAGAATACCGCGCATCCGCCCATTCCACACTAACCGCCCATTCCCAAATTTGTGAGATTTGAGTAAATATGCACAGTACATTGATAAGTAAATTTGATGACCGGACAAGCACCCATCCCCCATTTTTTCGCGATTATCGGGCGCTCGCCAGGTATTTTGCGGTATAGGTTATTTTAACTTCAATTATTACATGACGGCCATGAGTTTACAAATATTTAATTGTACGGGAGAGAAAGAGCGACAGCAGTTCTTTTACAGTCACAAAGAAATCGACATGTAGAACTGCCGGCTTGCTACTTAGTAGAAATGCTTAAAGGTTCTGTACAGCTGTGATCAGGCAGTCGTCTTCAGTTGATATTTTTGTGTTCCTTCTTAATGTTTAATGTTACACCTCAATGTATGAAAAAAAAAAATTAAAAAAAGTATTTATCGAGAAAATGAAAATCAAATCTAAATCAAAGCGGCAAGCCCCTTTTAACGTTTTGTCATCGTTGTCAAGTTTTACGACATTTATTATGCAAAGTGCAAATAATAGAAAACGATTTTATTATTGTATAAATATAGTAGTCTATAGTGCAACAGCAATTTGTACTATCATAGGAACTATATATCGCAAGTTCAAAATGCACCAATTGGGCAACTTGGATTTTTTTACTTTATATTTGTGATTTCTTACCTCACAGAGTTTTTTTTAAGGATATAGCGTAGGAATTTTTTTAAATATATATCGACCGGACAGGCGTGCATGATCTTATCTGAACAGATAATAGAACGTCGTCTCATATAGACGTCGCAAGTAGCATACTAATTTTACTGGGAAACATTTCTGTGTGGACACACCAAATGATAGCGAAGAAAAAAACATCTAAACGTAAATACTCTCGGCCCCACTTCATTATTGCTCTTACTTACATATTGGAGCTCGAGAGCTGGCCGTCTTCATGATAATACAACTCTCTGTTATTGCTGACGGCGGGATTTGTCTCAATGAACGTCCGACCATCTTCAATCCAGTCCCCCGAAAGTCAAGCGGGTTATCCCCCAAGTCGGACCGCTTTGAGCGCTGCAAGCCAGCCGAACCAATCACGTGTTGTCAAACCACGCCGTCGCTGGGTTCATCGGCCTCATTAGCCAATCAAATGCCTCGAATGTTTGACGTCACTGCACTCTAGGGTCGGGTCAACCAATCAAACGCCCAGGATGGCACGTAGAAAAACCGCTACGGGAATGGGGTGTCCATTTGCCCGCTTTTCGCTGCGGTCCATCTTGAAACTAGACGCTATGAACTGAGCGGCCATAAGAGCGGAGAGGTTTCTTGTGGAAGCGAGCAGATATGATTTCTGCAAGTGTCCCGTCTCATGAAGGAAATGTTTAGGTTAGGCTCGCGTTTAATTAGAAGGCCGCTAAGAAGAGGGAGGTAACAAAATGAACGGATATCGCTGTTATGACAAGGACATAATGACGCGGCGTTTTCTCTTTATCGCTCGATTCATCTTGCAGAAGCAGGCGAGGATGGAAGTGTTTTGATTAGATTATCAAACGTCGGCCAGTCGAATAGGGTAGAGGGGCAGAGAGTTTGTTTGCGTAGCTAGGTTATAGTGCTTGGGGATAATCGCATATGCAATAACTTGTTCACTCAAAAAAAAAAAAAAAAAAAAAACAGTACCATTTTTGCGTTTTTTATGAAAAACGCTGGACTATGTTTCTCCAGTTCGCGGGTTCAAGTACCCGCCGAGGGTGACCAGAATCTAACGGAGGCTTATTGCGGAAAAGGCGTTCTGTGCGAGATATTTCGGTGGCACGTCAAAAGATCCCCAGGTGGTGGAAATTCATCGGCAGTCTTTCGCTGGGGCGCGCCGGGTGTCCTTTGTTGGTTTGGCCCATGAAGCCCCAAAATTTGACTTGAATTTTGTAATTGGAAAGTTCATTTACTTTTTAATTTGGTTTAATGCGGCCCGAATATACTTTGCTTCAGGCTAAAGACCAACGACCAGTTCGCGCTCTCCTCCATTCCGCCCTGTCCACCGCTGCCTGTTTCATACTCCCACAGGGTGAAGAGGATCTTCCGCCTTGCAGAATCTCGTGTCTGGTCGTCGGTCTTTAAGTCCAGACGCAGTCACTGGTTAATGGGACCACTCAAGCAGCGTCAAAAGCGCAAATCACGAAGCCTTTTTTTGTTCATGTTTGGTTCAGAGATGACACGACACGAATAGAAACACGACAAACACCGCGATGGTGTTCGTTGTAAAAAATGCACTCTCATGCATTATCTACCTGTTAGCATACACCTGTACATGTAAGTTTCATTCACATGTATTCTGTAGTTGTTAACATACTGCTGAAGAGGCAGCCAGCACTTGGATTCACGGGCTTCTGCCTTTTGGCTGCCTCAGGCTCTCGGTTGTATGGAAGTAAAGCCAATAAACTCCTTTGAACCTTTGAACCTTTTGACGATGTGTTACATCGTCCCATCAGCTCGCAGCGTCGGCTGGTTACGCCTGCACTTAAGGTGAAACGAACTACGGAATGGAGCCTTGAAACAGTTTTGCAGTTTGCCACAATGTCAGATTTTGAAGTAAATGTAAACAGAGTGACGCGACTTTTTTTTCTTGTTTTTTTTTTTGTTAGCAGATTTGAAAAATTACTTTTTACTAGATGATTTCCCTCCGTTTATTGCCCAAATGAAATCAAGATTCACTTTGCTATATGCGCGTGCGGGGCGTCCGACATTCTCCGGAAGATAGCTACTGCACATCTGCAGAACGCGTTCCATAACCCAGTAGACAAAGACGACTGCTCGTAGAATGCAGTCATTAAAGGGAAACTGAAGCGGTTCTCTTTTTGAAAAAAAAAAAAAACATTTCAATGGCCTTCATTCTACCTCCAGGATGAGGAATATCAAGATTATTTTTCAATTTGGTGCACGGAGGCTTCCGAAATTAATTTTTAAAGTAACGCCGAAGCCCCTCCTTCCCGGGGCGTGACGTCACACTAGGAGCCTTCGGAATATCTGCTCTCGCGCATCTTCAGCGCCTGTCAAAGCTATGCACGCGCACTCTTGCTATTTTCAGAAAGGTCAGAAAGAGACGTCACGACTGGTGTCAGTGCGGGGGAATATACCTGGCAAGCTTGCGTTGCACGCGCTGAACACACGAGTGACACGCGCTTGGCGGCCCGAAGATCCTAGTATGACGTCACGACTGGTCGAATGTTTTTTCGCTTTTTCTCGCTTTTAGTTGCATCTTCAGGGAAAACAAAAGTGATATTCAGATTCACGGGATAAAAATACGCCAGAATTCACCTCTAACTCGTTTTTTTCAAGAAGTGTTTCAGCTTCCCTTTAAAATGGTCTATAGTCGGGCGCAACATAAGCTCAGCAGGAGAGGCTTCGCCGCCAGTTTTTAGAATAAAAGCTTCGTCACAGCGCTACGGAGTACAAACGAGTTAGTACACTGGCGCCACTGAAAGGAAAAATAATTTACAAATCATTGTTTATCGGGCAAAGCTTTTCGGTCAAATAATCACTTTAATGAAGCCTTATTTTGAACGGAGTCTTTTATCTTTTACGGTGCAATGACTGAGTTCGTTTATGCCGAACAGAGCAGGAGGAACACCGTAAACTTTAATTGATTTAAATGCAATTGTCTTCCAACGGTGCATCTTGCTTTCAGATATAGCAAGAACGTTTGCGTGGAGGGTGCGCGCCTAATCATCTCCGGTGTCGTTTCGCTCCATGATTTATGCTCATGCCGGACTCATGCGCGAGCTTAACTTGGTCATTTTCTGCGCAAAAAACAAACAAACAAACAAACAAACATCAGCGTTACGTGATCAGTCAAGGGCGCTTGATGGTAAACCATCGTCACAGAAGGTCTCGGATACTGAAATGGAGACACATCTATTGATCAGCTGTAAAGTTACATGTCGGTTTGATTGTATCGTTTGAGCTTCGTACACGTGATAAACTAAAAAATGTAATCAGTTAGAATTCCACTCTTGCGTACCAAAGTACCAAGTTAGATTACTCGATTACTTGAGAAGAAAACTAATTGAACGCGTTACTTGAAACAGTAACCCTTACCGTTCCGATCACTTAAGATCTTCAGAATGATAAATATTTTTCTCTCGTTTTCAAAACGGGCCTTTCGTAAAAAAACATTATTGGATTAGGATAACCAACCGATAAACTATTTTTCTTCTTATTCCACTCATATTTGGTAAAACCGTATACTCCTCGCGGAAACTTGGTTCGAGTATTCCTTGGCAGGAAACTTGTAGAAACCAAGGGTGCCATTAAGAAAGGGGAAAGGAAAACATAACGTGGCTACGAGTAATTTTAGTTCTTCTAAAATAATCGGATTACTCGCACGATTACCTCTTAACGGACGTATTCTTCAGACGACAAAATTACTCCCAAAAGTAATTGATTGCAAGTAATCTGATTACTTGTAATGAAGTACCGCACACGTCTGTAATGGCCGCTTAAGAAACGCAGCTGGGGGTGCCTAATCCCGAGCATCTCATTATGGCTCAGCAGCCAATCAGACGGCGGCACTGACCAGTAAGAAAGCCAAGGAGTCAATCACAAACAGGGATTATAATGGCCACGTTCTCCGTTTTTTTTTTCTTCTTAAGCTCTCATTGACCACTCAATGTCCTTTCTTGTTGACTAACACGTTGTTTCCAAACAATACAGCGTTTGCCTACACAGGGTGTGGGCACTGCGCCGGCGCAGAAACCAGATTCTGGCGAGGCGAAGCATCTGCGCATGCGCAGTGCCGATAGCAGCGCCCCCGCAGAGGTGTGACTTCAGAGAGTTGAGTTGGTCTACATACATGGCTTGCATTGACGCCACGTCAGCCGCCATTGCTCCGCACCATGTTCCAGTGCTCGTATAGCTTCTGCGGCATACATTAGGCACCATCGACTCTTGTCTTCTCCGCAGGGCTTGCCAAGAAGGACAAAATCGGTTTTGCGAAATGTATGCTTCGGATCGTACGGCCACAGGATCGTGGTGCGGAACAATGGCGGCTCGTACGGTGCCATATGACGTCACATGCAAGGCATGTATAGGAAGGGACGCTCCGTGTATTTTGCTATGAGAAACTCAATTGTGTATCTAAGTGTCTTTTCTTATCAGAAACTGGATTGTGTGTCTATATGTAGATACACAAGTGAGTTTCTCATAAGGAAAGACACCGAGCCTCCCTTCCTATAAGAAAGGACATTGGGTGTCTCATAAGAAACAGACAGTGAGCGTTCTTCGCTATAAGAGAGGACCTTGAGTGCCTTATAAAAAAGCGCCGACTGCGTGACGGAAAAGGGTTTTGGAAGCGAACGGCGGCGTACGGCAGCAGAATGAGTGAAAAGGCTCCATTTTGAGCCCACGAAATATGCTTGGTGACGCTGGATAGTTGTCGTGGCTCGAAAAAGGAAAGTACGATGGACTTTATAGTATGCACTTAAGGGATTGCCAGGTTACGTATACACGTTCCAACACTTATCACCCATGCAAAACAAAAACAAAAAAAAATGCCGAAGTTAGTGATTTGTGGATGCTAGCGCATGACTGATATACAGCAGAATGTTCAGAACACGCTCCGCAACTCAGCAGACAAAAATACCAGCAAGCAGGAGATATTAATGAAGTGGTCTATAAGAAGCACTACAACCGCAGTCATTTGCATGATGCAAATGAAACAAGATTCGATGCAAACGCTATTGCAGGATTGTCTGAGGTTCGAAGCCCGTTTTCTCCATACATGTGTCTGCTTCTAAACATATCTGCAAACAGATTTTTCTATGACCGGTGTGACAGAACCGCCATGGAAGGGAAAAAACACGTCTGAGACAGTGGTCTGCAGACTACCTTTTGTATAATGTATTAGAAGTATGATCGTGGTATACGAGCGCACTTTTATCCAGGAACCTTTTTTAACTAATGCACTCGCGTTCTAAACTTTCACCGAAAAAGAGCCACGGAGGCCGTCAGTGCCATCTGGCGTGAGTCGGTGTTATTGCGTTGCGAGCAGTCGCTATAAAAAAGAAAAGAAAGAAAAGAAGCACGTGCGGACACAGAACTGATTTGCAGTTTCGCGAAGGCGGGGTCTCGTCCCGTTAGGCCCCAAAAGGCGCCATCAGCTCGGGGTCTTGTTAACCGGAGCACGTCTAAGGGAGGCTTTGGCTGCCGAGGCGAGCTGCACGTCTAGGAAACGGGAGCGAAAGCCGGCGCAGAAAGCAGACGTCTCCCGCATGCGACCCAACTTCGTCTTCACGGGCTGGCCGCCCTTCCAGAACTCGGCGTTATACCTACGGAGCACGCGGATGAGCCCAGTGCACAGCAGTGGAGGGCATCGTTCAACTGAACTGTTCCTGAAAATCTCTAAGAAGTTTTCGCAATGTTTTCTCTAGTCGTCACGAAAAAAAAAAAAAATAGAACAGCAACAGCGAAAGAAACGACATTGTCTAGGCTCGCGTACCGTATAGTTACCGTCTTAGGATGGACCAGAGTAGACGTTAAGAGCCATCAAAGTCAATCCCAGTCCACGGGAGTGGCGTCACCTTCGGGAGGGGCGCAGTGACGTGCGGGACGCGTAGTCACCTGACAGATTCGCAGCACTGGATTGGTTGGAATGGCTCGTAAGCCGTCCGCTGTGGTCCATCGTATATGGTGAAAACGGAGCGGAGCTTCCCGGAGTTCAGCAACGCGAAAAAGATTTGGGCGCTGAAATGGGCACGTCAGGAACCGGGACGAAGGAAGGACTGCTGGGACGTGACGTAAACGCGCAGAATTGCTCGCAAGAAGAGAAAGGCAGGCGCGTGGTTCGGGAGTGCAACGACGGACGCAGCTGCGCTGGACTATTGTTCTGCGGTGTTGTGGCCGTCCCAGGAAGACCGCCGACTAAGGCCGTGATGATATAAGAAAGGGGTTGTCACGTTGACGCACCCATGTATATGCTCCTTTGACTTGCACCAAGTTGAACGTGGGGTTGTACGAGTCGTCTCGCCAAAGGGGATGGAAAGGGGGAGGAAGGGGGGAGGATGATGCCCAACGTTTTGCTTAGTTGACACGTTCGAGCAGGCGGGCAATAGTAGTCGAATATATAAGTCGGCGTGGTTCTGTGTAATATAACGTTTTAAAACAATCATTTTTTTTTACGGACACTGGAAGTGTACACGAAACCCTGATAAACAGTCTAGCCCCCAAGAAGTAAATTTGTTTCATTTCTTTTTTTTACCTCAAAGGCGTCTTCTTGAGGGTACATCACATAAGAGAAGGGGGTAGAAAAAAAATTCTTTTATAGAAAAAAAAACATCAACATGATGATAATGCACTTAAGGCAAATGTGCAAGGGTGCTGGACAAGAGCTAGGCATGGAGAGGTCCCTGGCTTGATACCAGGAGCAGGCGAATTTTTTTCGGCCGCGCACCAGTCACCCAGCTACGTTTGGAGATTTGTGTCTGTCCTTTGTCCCCCTTGTTCCCCTTCTCGAGAGATTATTATTGTTATACTTCAGCATGACAACATTGTAGGGCTACTCAATACCAAAGAACAAGAAAATAATCAACCTGATACACAGTATACCATTATGTTTCAACTTGACTTAGAAATAAACACAATTTAACACAGATATAAATGTGCATGTCCCAATATATTTATGGCGTCATCCACGCAGCTTCGCCAAGTCTTTGTCTGAGTAACCCACTTGAACTGTCATACTTTGGTTGAATTAGTACGTTTCAAACGCATTGATAGAAAAAAGAATGGCCAACTAATAAATTGCAAGTCATTGAAAATGATCAAAATCGCAACACTCTTTTCACTCTCAAAAATACAGCGTAGTCGTTACTTAGCTACCAATATGGCAGAGTCCCCACCTTACGATCTACGGTAATATTTTAATGCGCTGAATTCCAGACAATAGCGTTACATTCAATGCGTCACAATAAAAGAATTAATAATTTCCACGAGTTATTCTTTGTGAAATTACTCTCGTGTTCTGCAAACAACAATATTACTCGGAGCTCTAAGTCTCATGTCCATGAGCATGAGCTGGAAAGCTCGTGCAATTATATAAATTGTAGTCCACTATAAAATACAAAATTATCTGCCCTGTTACTGCCCAGACAATATAATCTTATTACTTTCAACGTTAAAGAAGCTGCAGTATTACTGGCAAGGCGTTACTTTCCAAAAAATCGCAATCCTTAATTGTAGAGCGTTGTAGAGCAAACAGTCGTTCTACGTATTACTTCACGAACAGTCGTATTACTTGTAACGCGTTCTGTCGCCACTCACAGTATTGCTAGGCGATAGGTAACTTCACGACAGAGTGACTCAAAACGAGTGAAAACAAAACAAAAAAACATTGCCAGCTGCTTCCAAATACCATTCCCGACAGTTTCGACAGGGAACGCCCCCCTATAATCCTCTCTTCGTCCTAAACCTCGGATTACGAGACTGGGAGAAGCATCAAACATTACCGAGAGGGCCGACTACGAACAATCTTCATTAGGAGGCACTGTCGTGTACGCATTAGCTACAGATTAGAGATTACGCAACTATTCCTCACCCTTTTCCCTTTCCAGGCTTTTAGATCAGAGTTATCCTGGCGGAAGTTGTACCTTGTTACTTGTAACTTGTGAGCCGCACAGTGCACGCGCGAGATTGGACGGGCGCGGTTATTGGATCCGCGCTAGCATACATGGATTAAGCGGCCGTGTCGTGTCGTTGTTAGTGTGTTTCTTTTTGTGGCCTAGATATGCAAGTTGGATAATTGTCTTGTGTGTATGTTTAGACAGGGGGAAGTTGGCCTCATTTAGCGTCTGTGTCTCTACTGTAGACGAGACATTTCGCCAGTGCTGTACCATCGCTAGCTTACGCACTTTAAAGGGCCACTGCATAAGAAAAAAAAGTTTTTTTTTTTAAATTAGTTTTATAGGGACACGCTTGTTGAAAAATAAATTTTACGCGAAAACAATTTTTTTTTTTAGAGAAATATTGACGGCGCGAGACGCGATTTCCTGGGTAGTCACCTCCTTTCCACTTGTTTTCCCTCTCGGCATTACGGGCGCGGGGAAGAGAGGTGGATCGAATAGGGCATAACGTTGAGTTGGAGAAAGTGTATGACCATCTCGTTGAGGTGGAAAGTGTGTATGACCATTGCATAACGTCATGAACTTTGCGCACATAATTTAAAATAAATCTCGCTCCGTCAATATTGCTCTAAAATGTTTTTCGCGTAAAATTAATTTTTTTGCACGCATCTCCCAATTAAAAACTGTTTAAAACTTCTTTTTTTTTTCACTGGCTTTTCAAGGTGCATTACCCCATAGTTATACAAAACCGCACGCCGGTACAGTATTTGACCTTAATCTCGTCTTTTTGTCCCTCTTACTTTCCGAAACCCAGCATGCACGTGCGATATCACCGCGGGCGACGGCGAGTTCGTCCATGACGATCTCGTCGTCATCCCTGGAGCTGGTCGCGAGCGGGTCCAAGACAAAATGACCGACTTCCAACATTTTTTGGTGGTTCAATCACTCTCGTCGCTGCTGCGATCAGTGTCGAAGACTCCTCCGACGAAGCGAGCGATGAGGTTGACATCATCGCCTCGAAACGGAGTTCTCGAAAAACGCGGGAGGTAAACGTGGAAGCTGAAGCGCGAGACGCCGAGAGAGCCAGGTCTGCGAGTGCGTTGCAAGGGGACGCTGCTTTTTAGGCGAATGACGTCACCGACCCAAGAAAACATGGGGGAATTTTCTAATGGGGTGAATCCGAGGGTCATTCGTATAAAACACGATTTATCCACAAATCTATCGCGCCATTTTCAAAACAAATTTAGCAGAAACATAGGAACATACAAAGTGGGTCCTAACAGTATCGTTATCTCATATTTTATTTTTGACGTGGTCTAACCCCTTCAAGATGCATCGAGCTCGCTGCGCCTTGCGTTTCTTATAAATTCTATAGCAACTCGAGTTGTAATGAACACACCGAACGGAAAAAGAATTACTGCTAGGTAAAACAAATCATAAAGACAGTACAAATGTTCAAAACCGAGACTAAATCCGGTGCAACGGCTTACGCGGTTTTAAAATGGTTATGAAGAGGGCTCCTCGGCGCCGAACGTACAACCGCGCATGGTGTGGACATCGGCCAACACCGAGGCTTTGCGCGCGACGCGTCGTCTGCTCGTGCCCTGTGCGGCGAGCAAGTCTTCTGCTTCCTGCGCACGAGTTGCGATGACGTCAGAACGACGCCGAGCTCTCATTGGCTTTGATTGGAAGGATAGTGGGTAGATCTCAATGCTAGAAGCCTTCAGCTTTACCCACTTTTTTTCTTAATCGGCCAATAAGAGCTCGGCCTTCTGGCAGCATCGCAACCCTTGTGCAAGAAGCAGACGAACTTGCGCTACGGATGGAGATCCTCTATTACAGAGAGTTTCCGACTGCTTCATCGTGGTCACGTTGTTTACTGGCCCCATCTGCAATACGAGCTGCGAGGAAGTGACGAAAGCGTTTATCGTCTGCCAACGTCTCCGCCTTTCCTCCCGCTTTCCTCCTCGCCTCGCGAAGACGCAGCGCATGCGCACTTTGGACGTAACTCCGCGGTAGGCGTTGGTCATTAAATTAAAAAAAAGCTCACATGGTTTGAGATAGACTCTCTCTCTCTCTTCGATCGGCTTGATGTAGACTCCCAACGTAGGCAGCGCCGTCTAGCCGCGCACGCGGGCAAAAGGAGGAGGGATCGACAAACTCGACGGCCTCGGACGCCGGACGACATCGAGCGTGTGCGCGACCAGATTGGTGGCACTGCAATTTGCGCGCCAATTTGAGCATCAATTTCCGCGCAGGAGTCGAAGGCACGAACGCAGGGCCAACAAATGTACACTTGGCGGCGCTTAGTCTCCCCTCTCGATTCTCATCTAAATATAAAACGAAAAGCTACGGCAAAGGAATGACACGCGTGCAAAATCGACGGATGTCTGCAGCGTCCCTTAGCCGTGCTGCTCCTCGCCACTGCACAACACACACACACACACACACGCACACACATACACATAAAAAATGGCGGCGGGAATTCGGTGTCTTGTTTGCTAGCGGAAATTAACATCGCCCCCAAGGATATTGGTAAACAGTCAGTCGAGCGGAGACGAGACTCCTGACATACGCCAAAGACTGGACGGGCAGGATGTCTCCACGGTTCGGGGAGTGCTGTCGTGGACCTGACGGTCAAGGGTCTCGAACCGTGCAGTCTGTCGTCGCTCGTTTTGATCTCGAGGGATGGGTCTACCTTCCTTCCAGTGTGAGAATAAATAGAGCAGTGCAAAGAAGGAGACAGGGACATGTGATATATAGACGCACAGACGCAGCGCTGTTCGCGCTGCGCTTGTCCGCGTTATTTTGACGCCGTTGTGTTTATTCTCGTCGTACAGCAGCTCGCCCAACTACGCATTTTGATCCTTCCCGTGTGTTTGGGCGGGCCGAGTCTCCGACGCATTTCGCCAGACGGACGTTGAACCACGTTTGATCGCAGACGTAACAAAAACAACCCTTTCTGGCGACCTCTACAAGTCTTCAGCGCCACAGACTGGCAGCAAGCCCGTCTGAAAACACGGCGTTTGCTCTTTAGAATTAGCCAAGTCTACGACCTCCATCACACTGTTAATAAAGCACACAAAAGGATACAAAGTTCAGTGCAGACACGATGACAAAATAATCGGTGGACAAGCCTCAGGCATGATGGAACTTCGAAGACTTTTGCTTTAGAACAGTTACTGCTACAGACGCCAGCACGTGCGGCGCGTGGAACACTATTCCCTGATTCCCTGCATTAGCCTTGATGCTTGTGTGATTTAGCAATAGGTCTATTCGCGGCGAGAAGCTCGCAGGGACGCTTCTGTTTTCCTCACTATAAGTAGAGTACGTGCTATCCATGTGGTTATAGCTTTAATTTTCCTAGTGCACAGGAGTTCGGCTTAGCACGTGCTTGCACTCAGCAGAGAAAGTTGAAGTATCCTCACTCTGGATTGTGAAAAATTTCCACCAGACGGTTATACCTAAACTTCTCGCCGCGAATCCCCATCCTTGCCCGTTTCAATTCAAATGAGCACAGTACCGGCAAATGCTTTACTAGTGGTAACACATTCCACTCCTTTCAAATACAGTAGCTTCGGCGCGGAGAGTTTTTCTGGGCTTGGCGAGAGCCATCTATTGTCGATGAGGTCTCGACTATCGGGCGGTAAATGATGACGATGATGATGGTTGTTCTACACACCAAATTCATCGTTGTGGAAATGCTTGAGACACGTGCCGCGCGCCACTTCTGGGAAGAACATGGAGTCTAATATCTAGCTCAGTGCTGCGCCAAATACTTTACTAGAGTGTACTAGTATTCTAGTACACTGCTGTGCCGCCATGATCTTCCAAAGGGTTTCACGTTGCACGTGCCTCGTGCATCCACGTACCTCGCGCTACTTTTGAAACATGATGACAGGGGTAGAGTGCCTACATACACACGCGGGCTTTTGCTTGAGTGGTGACATCTCAGTCATTTTTCCGCCCAATCGTTTTTTTATGCATCTTGAAGTGCGTGCAATCCGGTGTCACTCAGCTCGAGCGCGTAGCTTTGGCTAATGCATAGACGCCATTTTACCGCCCAAGTCACGCACCGAGTGCGCGAGAGCGTCACGCGCTGGCATATTCAGGACAACAATGGATGTCTCCACCCTGAGACAGACAGACATGTAGGCACCCTATACTCTGTTTCATACTTAGCGTGCAACGCTGTGAAAGCTACTGGCGCGAGCGCGTGGCTTCATCTATGGTTTTGTTTGAGCGAGAACGCGTGCAAATGATCAACGAGATCAAGCCCCACGCTCGCGCCAGTAGCTCTGACAGCGTTGCACGCTAAGTATGAAACAGAGTATAGACAGGGGGAATCGGAGACGACACCCCTGCGGCCGCCGCGAGCATCCACGTGCAAATGCGCGTGGACTGACGCGGACCTCACCTCCGTCAAGGCTGGATTCGGCGCTGTAGGCGTTTTGTCTCATGCAAATGAGCGGAGTGGAATGTATTCCTCCTGGTAAAGTATTTGATGATACTTTCTGGTTTAGGCTACTTGCTGCGGCACGCGATGGAGGGTGGGGAGAATTGGTTATGCGCTGTCGGGTGCAATAGAACCACGAATCAATGCAGCACAAGGAAATCTCATCGCTTTCCGACCTAGAAGTCCCTGGGACGGAAGTCGGTTTGTGCAGTTCGAAGCGAACACTGGCTCCCAGCGTTCGCGTCGTGCTAGAAAATAGTTCGCACCGTGCTAGCAAACAAAATCTTCCATAATACTGTCACGGGCAGTAACCGAAGGAACAATAAAAAAAAACAAAAAAAAACATGAAGAAAACAACGTGTAATGGAGCGAACTTGTGCCCAAAACAAAGAAGGAATAAACGATAACAACAGAACGTCGCGGGCGTCTAAGTCGGCGTAACAGCAAGATCGAACGCTGGGGCGAGACTCCCTCCGGCTTGCCACGCTGAGCACCTTTTGTACCCGCGTAATTTTCTGGAATATTCGCCGTAGAACTTTCGGCGTGTAGAACATTCGTAACTCGATCAGACGACAAGGTTCTCGAACTTCTGAGAACGCCATGTGTAAGGAATAAATAAAAGAGCATTAAGGGCTGTTTATACTCCAACGTTGAGTGCAGTGAACGCAGCGTAGCGCAGAACTCCCGCCTTTCATTGGCCGGCAACCAGGAACTCGATATCTGCGGCCAATCAGTATCTGTATGCGCTGCGCTGCGCTGCGCTACGCCACGACCGTCGACGTTACGTTGGAGTATAAACGTACCTTTACGCTCCCTGGAACCGAACCTGAAACCTCCGGCGAAATAGGCTCAAGCTGCTTACGTGCTGATGTTTATACAACATCTGACGTCAGTACAAGATGGCGTGCCAGTAGAGTTTCAGCTTAGCTTCAGTTTCGGTGTTATCGTAATTCTGCAATTAAAAATTAATTTAAAAAAAGTCATCGGGACATATACTTGCGTCTGTAGGCTCAGTTTCTTGCGCTCTTTTAGAAAATCTATGTAGTTGAAAATGTTAAAATTGACACATTGTTTATGAACGCAAAAATATGAATCAATATACCGAACTGTTATTGCATTTTTTTTGTGCCAGGTGGGGGTAGTCCAGAAGTTTGTTTTTCGATTTTTCCGCTGGCGTACGGAACCCAGTTCAAAAACTGTGAAACTTCGCGTTTAAAAAAAAAAAAAAAAATGCTGAGCTTGTCGAATTTCAAATAGGGCAGATTCGCGATATTCCCAAAGAGTAATAATTGCTTGTGTGTTCATACAGCCGGAAGTTAGTCTGCCTCGGTGGGCGTCTGGTGTCTCAGCTGTAGATGAGAAATTTAGCCAGTGCAGTACAACCGCTAGCCTGGGGACTTTAACATGCACCACGCAGTAAAGTGACAGACTACCGCACGCCGGAATACGATGGTCCTCCAGATCGAAACGGGCAGGGGTGGGGTCTGAGCCCAGGATTTCCCAGGTTTCTGAAGCGAGAGCTTTCGCTCCACGTCCTCCCGAGCTGATGTCCGCTCCAGCCTACTCGGCCATCGATCCCCATTCCGAAAAGGGCCAGTGTCGTCCGGGATGCTCTGTCTTCCTGGTAAAGTTGCCGTCACACTTTGAATACAGTATACAAAAGACAGCCTGCATACACTATTTGAAGCGTGTTCCTTGCTTGTACAGTGGTCCTGCCACATTAGTCGCACGAAAGCTGTCTGCAGGCACGTTGCAAGCGTGCATATACAGCGTGGGCGAAATGGATTGAACGCGTTCTAAACTGACCGCATAAATCAGTTTCTTCACTTGTCGCGCCGGGATTTACTACAGAGGGGCCCGAAGCTGGGGCATTTATTAATTGTGAGTATAAATACATACAACCTTTGGAAGTAAAAAAAAAAAAAAAGAAATAACAACAGCGACTTTTTTTGTTTATGGAAATATTATCGCTAAGCCTTTTACCTCAAATACAACAGAGAATTGTTCTGGGCACTACTGGCATTTACCACAAAAAAAAAAAAAAAGTTGTGAAATGAAAAAAAAAATAATAGAATTGGCTTACCTCTTCTTTACTTAATTTGCCCCAAGTATGCGGCACCGTAACACATTATATATATTTTAAGTGTACATGCAAAGTATAAAGAAAACATAGTTTTTGATTCTTTTTGATTTACTCAGGTGAGCCAATCTTTCCACAATTCTAGCGAACGCTTTTACCAATTTCAGGCACCTCTGTAGTAAAGCATAGCCCGACACGTTAAGAACCGGATTTGTGCGGTCAGTTTAAAGCGTGTTCAATTAATTTTGCCCACGCTGTAGGTATGAAACAAACACATTTCGAACATGCTTGATGCTGTCTGCAGAGTACCATCATTGTCATCACATGTGCAGCGAACACCGTGTCTTTTGTATAATGCATGAGGAGTGCGATTCCGGTTTGAATTTGCAAAAAAACGAAAACGATTAACAACTTACCCGTCGGATGTCGTCGCGTTCGCAGCAGCAGTGCATGGATGCCGCCATAGCCAACCTTCGGCTTGTCTGTTTCTTGCGCAGTCGCCTGTTTCTTGCGCAGGAGTTGAGGTGACGTCAGAATGACGCCGAGCTTTGATTGGCTTTGATTGAAAGGATAGTGGATAGACCTCAATGCTAGATGCCTGGAGCTCAACCCACTATTTTTCTTCAATCGACCGATAAAAGCTCAGCGTTCTGACATCATCGCAAACCCTGTGCAAGAAGCAGACAAACTCGCGCGCTCCGCATTGCGTTCACTATACATTTCATCGCGAGCACAGCAGGACAGCGGTTTTAGATTCTAGTGTTCTTCTCCCCAGCATTGGCCCTTGTCAAAGCTCGTCAACGCTCGCCTCAGTAGCGCGGCATCTCGGTAGACAAAATGAAGGTAAACGATGGCGGCTGCAATCTGGCGCATGTTCAAGCGTCCATAATTTTGGCCATTGACCTTGTAAGTGACGATGTCACACCATGGCGCCCCTTTCCAAACAAACCGTTGCTAATGTCTTTGTTACGCAGAAATGCATAGGGGCTCGACGTGAGGTTAGTAATTGTGGAATAAAAAAAATGAAAGCCGTTTACATCTGCCTGTAACGCCGAATTTGAGCGCAGCTCTTGAGGAGGAGGAGGGGAAGGAACGGAGAGGGGGCTATGCCCCTCCTCCTCTCCTGCTCGCCTCCCATTTAGTAAAAAAATGTTCTGCTAAATTTAGCGAAGAACGTTCCCCACTAAATTTAGCTGGGAAATTTTTTCGCTAGAATTAGCGGAGAATTTTTTTCCGCTAAATTTGGCGGGGAAATTTTTCGTTAAACTTGGCGGGGAATTTTTTCGCAAAATTTAGCGGGGAAATTTTCCCGCTAAATTTAGCTGGGAAATTTTTTCGCGAGCTTTAGTGGGGAGATTTTTCCGCTAAATTTAGCGGGAAAACTTTTGCGCTAAATTTAGCGGGGAAAATGTTCCGCTAAATTTAGCGGGGAAATTTACCCATCATGCACCACGCGGTTACGCCGACGCCGACGCCGCTCGGGCCGGAAACGGGCGCCTAAGAGCTGCGCTCTAAAAGTAAATATTTTTTTGTAAGCATCGTCTCTTCTCAGCATCTATTCCTGAAGACTTTGCCTATAGTCTCAGCACAATAAAGCGATGATAAAAGCCAGTAATAAGGTTTCGCTGCTGGTTTTGCCTTTTTTTGGCACATAGACTTCGCGGGTTCAGTGGTTCTTCTCGAGGGAGTAGACAGCCGCGTTGAATGAGGTTGGTGACGATCGACGAAACTTCCATTCTCGGGGTCAACTTTCTGTGGGATTTCGGAAGCGAAGAGTGCCCGTGCACAACTTTGATCGACGCCTTCTTGTGGAGCTCGCTTCCGCAATATTTGAGCTGGTGAAAACACTGTGAGGCCTAATAACGTACAACGACGACGTGTATCAAGGTCGAAGTGCAGGCCACCACGCGTTTCAGGGATTTCTTACAGCACAGTTGCTTCAGTGCACATTTGTATGATCGAACGAACTGTCCGTATATATATATATATATATATGTATGTATATATGTATGTATATATATATATATATATATATATATATATATATATATATATATATATATATATATATATATATCAGGGTGTCGAACCGGAACCGAACCGAACCGAAAACCGGAACCGAACCGGTATTTTTTCCGGAACTGAACCCGAACCCGAACCGTTATATTGTTATCGCGATGAACCCGAACGGGAACTGAACCGGAAAAAAAAATAACGGTTACCGGCTCATGTCAAAACGGTTTGGCCACGCGCTGTTGACAATGAATGTGCTATCAATGCCATTTCTTTTTTAAGTGCCGTCAACTGACACACACCTCGCTTACATATTTTTCTTCTCCACTCAGTCTTAGGAATATAAACGCTGCATCCATGAATCTTGATAAACGCTGCATCCATGAATCTTGACATAGGAACCAGTATTGTGCTGGTTGCGGCTTGCACGGAAAAAAAAAATTGGAAGGCTCTGCAAAAAAAAAAAAAAAATCGCGTCACGGGATTTCATTTTTCTACAATCTCGTAAATCCTAAATGCTGCTGTGTGCTCATTTCATAACACGTTTCTAGAACGCGCGAGTTCTTGAAGCTTGCTTCCATCGGAATGAGAAAAGAAAAGGCTGTGGAGTTTGATAATGATGCATCCGGTTTCGTATAGGCACTTAGAAGCTAACATATTTGTAAGACAGCGAACTCTTCTATTTTAACATTTATCCTATTACGTCCTTCTGGCATTGCGTTCGGTGAAGTGTTTTTCATATTCCGTATCTTGTTTAATGAAAACTTCTTTAATTGAGTTACCGAAGGCTAGTTCAAATAAAGAAAGCTGTATTTTCTCCCCACTGTTCCTTCAATTGCTTACACGCCGAGGTGGCGGGATAGTTGGCGAGTTCTACTTGTAAGTGGGTTTGTAAGGAGGTCGCGGATTTTACAGCTACTGCGTTGGATCCACTTAGATGAAGTCCGAATGCGTAAACGTCGGTGAGGTAACCTTTGAGTGCACATAAAGAAACCATTCCTGGTAGAAATCCCTGAGCCTTACACTACAATGTATCCCGTTTCGTATATGTGCTGATTTCAGATGTTTTATTTGTAACTTATTTTGATGTTGCAATTTGTCATTTATAATTTCCGAACCGGTTCGCGAACCGGTTCAGCGCCCCGAACCGGTTCGCGGATCGAATTAATCGAACCGGAACTGAACCGGAACAAAATAAATTTACCTGAAGCTGAACCGTAACCGAACCCGTATTTTTTTCGGTTCGACACACTGATATATATATATATATATATATTTATATATATATATATATATATATATATATATATATATATATATATATATATATATATATATATTGCCGCAGATGGAAACGATTCGACAAGTGTAAAACAGAAAATAAAGATTTAATCGGTGAACTTGCGCATAGAAACAAAAGATAGGATGAGCGTCGACGGCAGCAGCGGCGAGCGACGATGCGTCGGCGTGACAGCTTGCTCCGAGTCGACCAAGCCGCGCTCAGCTCATTATCTACTACACTCGGCATTACGAGCATTCGAACTACATAGAATGTTCATTAGTGAGCTAGGGCGAGACTGACTAGGCAAGGCCGTTCTGGTCTCCTTATCTTTTACTCTCGGGGTAAGGGTAATCTCAAATCTTCTAGAAGCACGGAGATGCGTCCCTTCTCATTCAGGCACTATGGGGGACTATTAAAATTAAAAATTGGTAGAATTTTTTTTTTTTTTTCAGTTTGATGATTACAAGGCAGGTACGAAACACACACCCATATTGCGAGCCTAAAAAACGGTATGGGGTTTCGAAACGCTCTTGTTAAAGTAAAAATAATTGATCTTTCGTTACAAGGCACGTCAACGGCTAAATGAGAAAGAGAGCCCGACGCTGATCTTTTCTCGCTATATTTTTAGCAGATTTCCACGCGTGAGATGATTTTCGTCGGTATTCCGTGTCGCACCCAAATACAATTCGTTTTTGTAAACCTGATTAGTATTACTAGGCTCGCTGTGTTGCAAAAAAAGAAAAACGAAAACAAAATCGCATTATTGTGCAGACGATTCAAACAGTTGCAGACGGCATACTTCAATCAATCCGTGTATGTTCGTCAAGCGTTCGTCGTCTGCAACAGGAATCTCGAGACGTCTCGAGGACCGGAAGTTGCAGTCGCAAATATTTCAGACATAATATAGACAACGCGACTGACAAGGACAAAGAGAGACTGGACGACACGAGTGCTCGAGTCGTCCAGTCTCTCTTCGGCCTTGTCAGTCGCAATGTTTATACTTTGAATACGTACCGACTAGCCCAGGGCCGCTAAACTCGTCAAACACAAAGTTGGCCACGAAGTTCGCAGAGCGTGCTGATTGGACTCTCCCGACGTTGGCGTCACGCGGGGCGAGATGTCAATCATCCAAGCTCTCTCGGTGCTCAAATTCTAGCGAGAATGTTAGGCACAAAGTTGTAGCGAGCTTCATCGGAGCGCGCGGGAGCAACACCGTGGGGCCAGCCGATTGAACGGCTGCACTGATGACGCCGCGCCTGCGTGTCCCTACATCCCTACGCTGCGATAGAGTCAATGAAACGTAGATTGTAGAACGTAAATACTCTGAACTTCCTCGTCGCAAGATCGTCGTTTGTGGAAGTTATTGCTGACGATAAAGTGACGTTTCACAACTTTGGGAAGGAGTTATTTGAGGCCAAAATCTTCCCTTCGCAATCAAGGCGAAGATTAAACTTTATGATATTGTGGAGCAGTGCGCGGTGTATGCGGGTTTAGAGCTCATCTTCCGCCACTATCAACAACCCCACCACGGGGTCACCCACACGTCGGTAATGTCTGAGAGATGAGGGGGCGAGGAGGGATGGCGAGGAAAGCCGTAGAAAGGGAAAAAAAGAGGTATGACCAACACAAACACACACTCAAATAGGACGATCCCCCCCCCCCCCCCCCTTACACCCTTATGCCCTTTGCGCCCCCTTTTCGACGCCACTTGCCGGGGGGGGGGGGGGGGGGGGAATCGTCCTTCTCCCCGTTCTTCTGTTTCGACGACCCTGTTTAGAGGCGTTCCAACTGAGCGATGACGAGGAACAGCACAGCGTGCAATTTTCGAAATTAGGGTTCTAGAGATTCTGAAATTAAAACGGGGCGCGTTCCATGAACTTACGAGCGGCCATGACAGACTTTCATTCGAAAGGCGTGTGCCAGGGCTCGTTGTGTGCATTCGCGTTCAGTGACGTCCTTTTATAGTTCATAACTTTGACGTTAGGGTCAGGATGATCAGTTGTGAACGACAAATTTGATGATGCGTGTTCGAGTCGACGGTGAAAAGTTTGGTTGTGTACGATGAAAGCTTGGTGTCCTCGCGTTCTCGAAACATCACCGTCAATATTGACTAACTGGCATTACTCTTATTTCAGTTGATGAACGCAGAATTAATCCCAGTTTGGCTAATCTTTGAAAGTCTATCATAAAAATGATTTTATCTCCCGCTGATGGGGGACAACTGCCCGGAAGCGAAATCCGTCCAAGGGCGGACAATGCTACTCGGCTGGTTGTGACCAGACTTGTACGTAATCCGTTACAAGTAACGAAATTACTTGTAATCCCTTACATTTATCGGTAATTTAGTAACGGAATAATTACATCTTTTCTAAGGTAATTTTAAAGTAATTCCCTTACATTTTTTACGTAACGGATTCCTTGTAATCCGTTACATTTTTTTCAGG
The DNA here is from genome assembly GCF_016920785.2 of Ixodes scapularis. Taxonomy (NCBI): domain Eukaryota; kingdom Metazoa; phylum Arthropoda; class Arachnida; order Ixodida; family Ixodidae; genus Ixodes; species Ixodes scapularis. The sequence goes on along the minus strand of NW_024609838.1, from coordinate 41,617,126 downwards.
ACCAGCCCCCCCCCCCCCCCCCCTTTTATAGAAAAGGTCGTATTTATTTTGGTAAAGTTGAGCGCAGTGACACTGTCACGCGCATTGACCAGCGCTAAGGGAGGCTTGACACTCTTCAGTTCTGCAAAGCCTTTTTTTTGCAACACCAAGCCCCTGAATCTATTTTCTTTTTAGACCCTAACAACAATATCATAAAATCCAAATAAGCATTTCTAAAAAAAAAAGAAAAAAAAAAAGGGGGGGGGGGGGGGGGGCAAGTTATATCCGCTTTTTTAGTGTCTGTTTTTTTTTCTTTTTTTCTTTGCGATCGAAGAATAATTAACAATGTCCTTCTCGGTTATAGTAACTACAACCATTTTCATAATGTCACAACACGAGACAACGCTCTGTCTGCCCTAAAATCCACTAAAAGGGATGTGATAATATGTGAAGGTATTATTGCCACAAGCATCCTCGTTCGTTGCTGCACACTTGTCATCTTCTCTTAGAAAACAGGATGTGTTTTTTTTTCTGCTTCTTTCACATTAGTTGAACCTGTTTTGAAAGCTACTTACTTTTTTGTGGTCCAAATTCTAGGGTTGGCCCATTTTATTTGTTAATTTCGGCCAGGTTATCTGCATCTCAGCCACCCTCTTTGTGAGTCAGCTTTTTGCGATCACTCCAAAAAGTAAATTGTCTTTCTTTTTGTTTTCGCTGTTTATATTTCAGCACGACGCATCTTTACAAATAAAAGATAGATCTTTACAAATAAAACATAATGGTGGCTGACGTAGACTTGAGATTCTGGGCTTGATGAGAGAGTGAAACTCATGAGTGGGAAGCCATAGTGTGGCTCAGTTCTCTGCCCTTCGCTGCCCGTGGCATCAGCGGAAGTCGATCTGGAGAAAACCGGAGTAAACTGCAATCGGTCCGTGCTCCGTGCGTTTTTGAACGGCATCAAGAAAGGTACACACGGCAAACGTACATTTGCATTTTCTTATTTTAACCAACGTTCTGATTTTTTTTTTCTATTACTTATATTTATATATTAAAAACGTTTTCTTATTCACCAAGGCGCCTCAACCGAGGCTCGACCTGTTCAGAATCAAAGGAAGAAGAATATCGAGCCAATGCCTTAAATATTATTTTATTATCACCTTACTGGTACCAACTCTACAAAAACTCTCGAATAGCAGGCAACGGCTGCAACGATGAACCGTTGCCCTATCTTCGAGCTAAATAGTACTTCAATTGCTTCGCTGAAAAAGCTCAATGCACAGAATTAAATATTCGTGAGGCACCATACGGCACTCCCATCCAGTGACTCAGTTTAAATGGTGCTCAGCGTAGCAGTCGACATCTTCAGAAAGAAATGGCGCAATATATGTCTGACGAGACTTTCAAAAGCCAGCTGTTGCTCAAAATACTCAAGGTCAATAAATGGGACAGGTGGCAACAGTAAGAACTTGAATAACCTTCTTCCTTTTGTTTCTTAATTGAGGAAACTATTGTTGAAAGTAACGCCACGAAAGTAACGGATTACTTTTGGGAGTAACGGTCACTTACTTTTATGAGAGGGCAATTGTAATTGTAAAAAATTACAATTTAGCCTTGAGTAATTGTAAATGTAATTCCTTACAATTTTTGAGTAACCTGTACAAGTCTGGTTGTGACCTAGCCACGTCGGTCTACAGCCGAGATCAATAAAAGGGACGGCAGGGACGTTTTTTTAGTAAATTCTGCTTTATCGGCGGAAATAAGAACGATATCAGACTATCAACTTTGACTGTGTTATTTTTAGAATGCAATTATCCAAGCTTCCGCTGTGCTTTTAGAGACCATCAAGGTCGCAGCTGATAATCTTTATCGTGGCATTATACGTGAAAGAACCACGTTCGTCTCCGCGTGCTTTCTCGTGCTGCTCTAGCTCGGCGCCTAGGGAGTAGTAGGGATTTTTAGCCCTTTCAATGAAAAACGTCACGAAGACAGACGGATCTGCGGGTTTGTAAGAAAAGAAAACCTCACTGCTATCTTTTGGCTCCTCGCCCCGCTATATCATATCACAAAAAATATTTGTGTCTGACGAGTTTAGTGAGCCAGCTATTCGTTCTGTTTTCAGAAACAGCCGATTCTCGACAGGCTTCTGTCGTGGTAAGTGTGAAATCCTTCCTTCCTTTATCTATTTCTTTAGACGTTCCAGTTCCACTTCCGAATTTTAACCCATCGTTCTTTCGGAGCGAAATCCAGTCCTATGTATTGGTCCATAGCAACGCCCCTGGCAACGGTTTGTTTGGCGCGGTGATGTCACACTAAACGGGGTAAATTATGTAAAACAAATGTGGCTTCGGGAACGAGAAAATCGCAAAAGCAGTGTTGGTGGGGTCACCAGCACGTTAACATCTTGATTGAAACAAAATACATTGTAAATGATGTTTTTCTTATTATTAAGGGGGGATCGGTGGCCGAGTGGGCTGAAGCGCACACCCAGCTCGACGCGCGTGGAGCGAGAGCTCGCGCTGCAGAACCCAGGGATCCTGGGCTCGAGCCCTACCCCTGCCCGTTTCGATCTGGATGAGCATCGTACCGGCGTGCGGTCGTGTATCACTACTGCGTGGTGCACGTTAAAGACCCCAGGCTAGCGGTTGTACTGCACTGGCTAAATTGCTCATCTACAGCTGGGAGACTCGTCGCCCCTGTGAGGCAGACCAAGTTCTAGGCTGTATAAACATACTCACAACCCAATTTTTTTTTCTTATTATTATAACACTACACACCAACTCATGTTTACAAACGAACCGGAACGCTCCTAGCGGACGCCAGCGGCGCCGCGCATGCGCGATGGGGTGTGGGCAAGAAGCTCGCCGTCGCCCATAAACAAACCATTGAAATGCGATGTTGTCGGCGTTGGTGTGAGTCACTCTGCCCTTTTTAGCGTTTGAATTGTTGATTCTACGTCTTCCTGGCGATCTCTGACTATCTTGAGTGGCGTCAGCAAAATTACCGAGGCTCGTTATATCGCCAAACTTTGCGTGAATAATGTGACATGCGGCGATTCATTCCGCGTAGACGCCGCAGTATGAACGCTAAAGCCTGATTTGCACATTGAAATTTCTCTCGCAATTTTCAGTCGCAACGTCGCTCGGGCTGCAGAAGCGTGAAACCGTAGCTGAGATGGTCGACGTCGATACTGAAAATCGCAAGCAGAATTGGACCAAGTGAATCAGGCATAGCAAGTCGGTGATGTCCACTGGTAACAATAATCAACATCTCCTTGTATCTACTATTTACATTGAACCTGCTTACAACCTTCAAACTTAAAGGCCCGTTCACACTCTTGCGACCGAGTAAGACCGAGAGAGACCAGACCGGTTTTTAAGCCTCTTGTGATCTCTTATGATCAGCTCCGCTGCAGCGCATCCGGTCCTAAGCAGTCGCCTTTTGAGGCCTACGCTTACTTCTTATCGCGAGTGTGACCCAAAATTTGGTCTACGGCTGGTGTCATCTAAAAGAGCAGACGACAAGTAGACGACAAGCAGACACGTTTGAAAGAGCAGACGACAGTTCGAACAATCAGGCGGCCGTTTGAACTTGAAGACGCACTGAACGTAGTCCGTAGGTGGTCCGTACAACTTGACGGTTTTCCGGCGTTCATGTTGGAACAAAACAAATAAATCTGATGACCACAAGTATCCATAAATTCAACCAAAATGCCTCCCGCCCAAGCAATCGTGTCTGACGGCGTTTGGTTTTCCCTTTTCACGGCACATATCCACGTTCTCAAACGAACCGAGCACATGAAAACTGACCTTCAAACCTTTCTCGACTCTTTTGGTACAGCCCCAGTCGCGGGATTTTGATAAGAAGGCAGTTTTTTTTGTGTGGTCTGGTTCCTTTCAAAACAACGCAGGAATACACGCCTCCCCTTGTAACTTCCGCCCCACAGCCCCAGACCAGAAGTGCGCCCGACGCGCCACCACCGCGCCGTGACGTAACAGAGTTGAGTTCGTGTATAAAGTTAGGCGGGGTTACAGCAAACTTTCTTTATGTAACGCAGCATTTTTGATGATATAAAAAGAAAAGAAAGAAAATGCAAGTGGGAAAGTTTAAGGGATCACCGCATTCTTTGGGAGCATTCTTCCGACGGATTCTCCATTATGCACTCGTGCGTATCGGCGGCTCTTTAGTTTGGTTCACCCGTGCAGAATGACCCAGCACCGGAATTCTCTTTATTTCCATCGGTGGCGGTGCTTGTCAAGCAAGCAGTATATATATGTTTACTCAGCTGATAAAAAAGATCAAAATATAAGTCACGGCACTTGTTCTTGCTCCAGCTGAGGCAGGTTCCATTGTCGGGTCGGCCTTAGAACGGAAACAAAATATATATCGCAAACAGCCTGCCAGAGAAAGTAGACAGGATATACATTTTTTTTCGCATACCCTGTTTCATGTGGACCGCGAGGCAATGAACGTTCTCGAGCTCGCACAACTAAAAAATTAAAACAAAACGTTATTTGTAGGGAGGTTTATTCAGCAATGACTCAGCGGAAGGGCAATTTTTCAATGCTGGGCAGCACTGTATCTATCCTGATGTTGAGACAATTCAGCAATGATTCAGAGTTAGTTTAGCGCTATGTAAGTACCACTGTGCTTTTTCTGGGTATTAGAGCACGCACTTTGCTTTGACAGGTTGTTCTTTGCGCACGCCATCGTGCCTGATGATCTGAAATCAGAACAAATCACAAGGACCACAAGCAGTGTGACACATCGGCATCGTACTTTTGAGATACAAGAGGGCGCCATCGTAACCACTCATTATTGCTTTCTTTTCACCTCATCTTATTTTTTTAAATTCACGCCACGTTCAAAATTATTTACAAATCAAAACTTTGTTATACTCTAAGAAAAATGGAAACTTGACTTAGTCCCTCCGGGGAACAAGTGCTTTGCCACAACCATTAGTCTCATGGGGGACTAACGGGGCGGAACCAACTTCTGCGCACCTCCCGTTACTCCCTCAAAGCTGGACTCCGAGGACTAACCTTTGCCCTTGGAACTAAATTTCGCGCCCATGAGTTTAGACCCCTGAGACTATATGTCGCGGTCTTGCATTTAGACCTCTGAGACTGAAAGTTAATCCGTTACATTTGGTCCCAAGCTACTAACGTTTGAACCCTTGCTTCTAGTCCGCTTAGACTGAAAGTTGTACACCACAAATTGCGCACAACTGAAGAAACCAGCCTAGCGTAAGTCTACTCGTTGCCTAGTGTACTGCATTATTAGAAACAAAACGAAGTAAAACGTAGCTTTATTGCCTCTTAGGTACATCACATTCAAGGATGACTGAAGTAGAATTTCCTTAGCGGCAGAATCCACGCTAAGGTCGAATTCCAAAGGGTGCACTAGCGTCGACGATGAATTAGACAGCCGACATCTGTTCAAACCGGTCCTGGCCCAAGCACCGTCCGGCAGCTTTTTGCCTGTTCGCGAGAGATTTGAATTATTATTAACATTGGCAATGTCAAATATCTGATCGCTCGACAAACGTATGACCCATAACACTCATAATAAAATAACACGTAGGTTGCGCAAGTGCTGCAACGGTTCACATAAAACATGCGATCTGTTGACAGCAAAACGACGCAATATTTTAGAATTTTAGTATATCTTTACGCACGCGCCAGACTACAGCCGCCATTGCTGACCCTCTTGTCTTTCCAAGGTGCCAAGCCACTAAAGCGGGTGTTGACGAGCCTCCGAAAAGGTCAATACTGTGGAGTAGGCCAGAGTATAGCCCAAAATGCCAATAACCTGCCCGCCTGTGGTAATGATGAAATGAAGTAAATGCAGTAAAAATAAAACAAAAACTCAAGGTCGGTTATGGCGGCGCCCATGCACAGCTGCTGCAAAGCGTCTATTGGCGACTTGCGCGATCGAAAGCGTCGCTCTGATCGGCATTCCATGATTGACCTAGCGCTGACTATGACGTCAGCAAAGTATTTATTTTTGACGAAAATAAGAGGAATGTAAGAACTTCAATTTGACCGGTGTTGGCAGTGTTGCTTTGAGAGCGCAATGATTTCAATCTTCCACCATGCTCATTACAAACACCATTGAATTTGCTGTTCGCAAGGTAAGGACGTCACGAGAGGGAACCATAGGAGGGCGCCACCAAAACATGTCGCCGCCACGAGAAGCGGCCGCTGAAACGGAAAAGGTGGAGTGGCAGGCAACGGATGAGAGGAAAGCTACGTGACTGACGCCCCGCTGCGGCGAGACTTCAAAGCACACTTCTCCCGAGCGAACAAGTGTGTTTTCGGTTCTCGCCACTGCAAAAGCTGTGCGCTGACGTCCCAGGTTCCCCGAGAAATGGCTCCTCGATGCTCTGTGCTTCCAGATCTTCGCGCTCCAAATAGACCGATCTCACCGGCCAGTTTGACTACGCCACCGCTGCCGCAATGGATCGAGGGAACTTTAGTCTTTCAGCACAGGCGTCAACCTCGCTGGAGCTCTGCGCGTGCAGGGCACGAACAGTTTCGTGAACTTCCGAACTGCCGAACTGTTCATTGCTATGAACTAAAGTTATGGCTGCCTCGCGCATGCTCCGAACGCTTGGTGAGATCGGTCTATTGCCACCGGGCATCTCTATGGCTCCGTCGTCAAACTGCCAGGCTCTGTGAGTATAGAGGAGTCTATGACCGTATGCTGCGGATTACCGACCTAGCAGGAACGCGCTCAATCTATGCTTCAAAGTGACGGCACGAGCTCCCGCTAGCAACGCGAAAGTCTGTACGCCGTTCACCCCTAAGGCTCATTCACACTGCCCGATTTGTTTACGTTAAGTTACGTAATGAAATACTACGTTGAAGTCACCGGGGCCTTTGTTTCATATTAAGTGAGGCTACCAGTTCAAAGAAGAAAGCATGACACGCAACATTCAAGGCACGAATGTTTCGGTGGCTTATATGTAACATAAATTAACGTAAGAAAATTGGGCAGTGTGAATGAGCCTTTAAGGTGAGACTAGAAGCTTCGTCTTCAGCGCGAGCTCGCTGGCTTCCGCAGTGCTTTGGTTGCGCGTGCCTGCGCGTTCACACTAGTGTTATCAAGGACAGAAAGCTCGCGCTCGAGGCTCGAGGCCAATACTCGTGAACAGAGTATTAGCCTCGAGAACCAGATTGAATGTGTCGAAGCGTTCTTTGTTTATCCAAGGTTCTGTATGAGGCACGTGGTGATTCCATCTGTCTACAATGTGGGTGGAGACAAAACAACCACACTATACTTCGTCTCACCTTAGCATGGACTATTGTTAGCCGCGCGTGCCAAAAGCCCGAGCTAGTTGCTTTGAATGAAGTCTCGGCGGCTGCACGAGAGCTCGTGCAGCGAGTGCTCCAGTCAAGGCAGTCGAAGCTAGCCACTCGCGCTTGCACACCTTCGCAGTTAGTCCGTGCTAAGGTGAGATGAAGTACAACGGCACAGAGCACGGGCAAGGTACAGAGCACGAGCTCTTAGCAGTTGATTTTTGTGCGCGAGCGCTGCATTGGCGCCTCCCGTGGCTTCGGCCTCGCGTGCCTAGCATTCCTTTTGCTTCAAGTTAGCGTAAAACAAAGCGTATACTTCTGCTTTTCACTACATGAGCCGTGTCGATTGAATCTCGAGGCGAACAGTGCGTACGGTCGAATAAAAGTCTCTAAATAGTCCAGCGACCACTTCCAGTGTCTGTCAAACACAACAAAGAAGGCATCAGTGGAATTGTCGTTCCGCTCGCTTTTATGAGGTAACCGCATCCGATTGAATATGATGTCTCTGTGCTACATAACAAAATCAGCAACCATGGTGCCAAAAAAAGAATTGGGCATGGCGCGCGCTTTGCAAGCTCAATAACACGCTCAAACTGAAAACACTTGAAAAAAAGTGGGAGTATTCAGATGTGTGCTGGTTTGTATAAATACTGAATTCGCATTAACACAAATCAAAACAAAACTTGAAAACAAGAAAAAGTGTTAGTATTCAGAGGCATTCCGTTTGTACAAGTGCTCACATGCTTGTGCGAGGGTAAATTATGTCAAGAGGACTTGTCAAATATCATGACACCATTCTTGACGAGATAGTTAGGTGAATGCCGCGAGGCAGCGCAATTGTTAACTCACACTGACACAACGCGCAAAGCTCAGTGTGCCATGTAAAGTCTGAAAGATCGTTTGCCAGTTTCGTCAGAGTTTGGTAAAAACTTTCAGCCATGCTGGGTTGAGTGGCGCCTATCCCCAAGACGAGCGAAATGTCAGCTGCCTTCTTGACGAGCATTCCGGTTGCCTTTTCGGACCAAAACATACAAACGCACCCCCTCTGAGCAAAGGAATGACTGCTTTTGCTTGCGCACGCCCTTCGGTTAGTCCCAGGTGAACGTTGGTTGTCTCCACGTTTTGCGCACGGTACCTAGCTTAAACCAGATGGTATTTTCGGGGAGCAAATGGGAGGTCAGAGGACCAAGTGCCGCCGTTAGTCCCCTGAGACCATATTTTTTCTTAGAGTGAGACACAAAGAATGCGTTGCCTTGCACTGTATGTGGCAATCAGGTGTCATTCCGGAATCGTTCGGCTTCATCTATTCGAAAACAAAGAAGCGTGTACGATGACCACCCACAAAAACTTTAACCACCTCCTACGCCTGTATTACTGATCTAAACGAAGGCAAAATAAAACTACGGAGTGTTGCAATCGAGAACGCTGAACTATACGCCTGGCTTCACACTTTTACTCGCCGTCACCAGATCAAAGTCAGTTGACAAGCTTTCTAGAAGGCCTGCCGCCGTTTTGTGACGCTCGCTGCGCTTTCAGTCGGAAATATATACCGTTTTGTATACCCAAAACCCATACAATTAAAAAGAAAATCCGTTCCTGGAAGGATCTTTGACGTATCAAGAACTCTTTCATTTCGTGAAGAACGGTTTTGCCTCACGCACTATCGCCAATGACGCACTAGAAAGGCAACTAGGCAATAAAGAACTATTTGCAATAAAATAACAGGAGCATCAAGAAAAACCCTTTTAGGTTTTTCTTGAAGAACTATTAAAGGGTGTGCTTAAAATAACTTTTTAGGGTGCAAGATATGGTCAAGCCGAAGAGCTTCCAGGAGTTTTTTTACGACCCTATTTTTTTTTAAGTGTACGACCAGAAGCAATTGAAACGGTGGAACGTTGGATGCACGTTGTCCAAGGTAAAAAAAGGGATTCTTTTTAGTGGTTTATAGTGATCGTCAAGTTTTTGAACAAGATGGATCAAAGAGAGAGTCGTTAGAAAACGGTCGTTCTCCGTTATCCGTGCTGGCGCTTGAAACATTATCTGCCCGCACCTACTCGAGTGCAGGACACAAAAAAGGACCGCTTTTGAACGGTACCCTTCCGGGGAACTTTTCAACTGATAGATCTAAAAACGTTACCTTCACACCTTTCAGTTCGCCCCCTGTTGTTTGAAGCGCCATTGAGTTAATCGTTTCAAAGCTCGTTTCATAGAGTACGGTGAAACGCCATCTTGACGCTGTGCTTCGGAACACATGTATCCCATAGAGTTCACGGGAGGCGGGCCGTGGGTGGAGGAGAGGGACGGTACTGCTCGTGGGAGCAGAGTCTATGGGCAGTTCCGAAACTGAGCTAACCTAATGACGTTGGTCCCTGCGCTCAGCGAGGACGTTGATGCGCGGACATTCGAAAGTAGGGGTGCTCGAACGAACAGCGAGGGAGCGGAATAGTGCCACTTTATTCGTGTCGTTCACAATGAGGGCAGGAGAGCCGAGCTGATTCGATTCGCTTTTGAATTCTGAAGCCCACGAGCGACGCAGTGTTTTCCAGTTTAAACTAATTTTCGCACACCTATGCCCCTTAAGAGGTCGGCTGATACTTGTTTGAAGAAATTTGCGATTGTTACGTCTGCCACTTGCTCGAGGATTTGAACGCAGACCTACAGATCTTTTCGGAATCTCACTCCGTTGTTTCTTTTTTTTTTCTAGATAGCTGTCTGCTCAGGATTCCTCTGTATATATAGGGGTGATATGGTGTTATGAATTTTTCGACTTTGCTTATTTTGTTTACTTTTGATGCTTTCAGAACGTGTTGGTCAGTTCTGCGTATCATAGGGAGAGCCCGCGTCATTTCTTCGATGAGTTCTCCACGAAGAAATTCTAGCACTAGTTCCGAAGTTCCCACACCCGGCAACAACATTGGGGCGCTGCGAAGAGGATGTTTTCCACCTCTCTCGTAGATGGCGTTATATACAAAATTTGAAAATTTTCGGCTTATGCCATTCTGTAGCGACATTTTTTGTCTATGCAATGGTATATTTGTCACTTTTGCACGAAAAATATTTTGGAAGCTGTAAGCCAGAGTCTGCGCTACGAAAAATCATTGCAGCAGCGCCGATAAACTGTCATCACTACGACACAGCATCGTCTATATTACCTCCAATCTTTCATAGAATACCCATATTGAGTATGTTGCTGGAAATACGAATCGTAACCTGGGCTTCTTAAAACGCCATTTTTTTTTCGAGCACCTTCATCCCTGAAGCTAATTATGTACAAGTGCCTAGTCCTTTCCAAATTAGAGTACGCTTCATCCGTGTGGGATCCCGGCCAACATTGCCTTGTCACTGCATTGGAGAGCATTCAAAGTCGAGCAGCTCGTTTCATCTTATCTAACTATAATCGCACGTCCAGTGTAACAAATATGAAAATAACTCTATCTTTACCCAACTTATCTTTCCGCCGTAAATGGGCTCGTCTCTTATTGTTTCATAAAATCTACCGTCACAACCCATTTTCACGCCAGTCATTTATACTCGAACCATCTTATCGCTCCGCTCGCCTCGATCACGTCCATAAGGTTGGCATGCCAAGTTTCAATACTAACGCACTCAGTGTGTCATTCATACCTCGCACGTCAACAGATTGGAACCGCCTTCCCGCTTCAATTGCCTCCAACGCTGATGTTTTTGTTTTTCTTTAAACAAAATTGTAACAGCGCTTTTAGTTGATTGATTTCATTGCCATCATTCTTTTTGTGTGCGAATTCACTCCCCTCTGAAATGTACTATGTACCTAAAGGATAAATAAATTAATACATAAATTATTACTTAATTCAATGCCAAAAATAAGCAAGCGCAAACGTTTATTCCGTAGATGGAGCCAAGACAACATTATCGTTAATAAGCGTATACAATAAAAACAACAACAAAATTGTATCAAGACAAAGTAAGCATTATTGAGGCTTCAGCGGCTGTTCAATTTTTGTCGCCACTCCACACTTAACCACATGTTGCTGATGTTAACGCTGAATACTGCGCAGAGTTTAAAGGGGTTCCGCGACGGAAAGACAATATCAAGCGCGAGTGAAACCACGGGTTCGGCAGGTTGAGCAATTAGTTTTCGGGCGGTTGATAAAAAAGTTCACGAAATAAATGACGACACGCTGCTTTGATTTTATTTCATCGAGCCCTACTACTGCCAGTGTTGGCTCAGCAATCGTTGTGACAATAACTGAGATGTCTTTCGTTAGATGGCACTGGAGGTTTTTGGAGACACACGCTCGCCTGGGCTTTCTCGAATCTTCCGCGAACCTACCTCGAAACGAGTTTGTGCATATGGGCGACCACATTTGTTTCCGTTTATTGTTTATTTCTTAAAGTAATGTCCTCCTTCGTTAAAAAAAAAAAAAAAAGGAAATGCAAACTGCACACTTTTAGTCCGTAGGTAAAGTGAAGTAAAAAAATAGCTTCGCACAGGGAATACATAATAATAAATGTACGTCAAGTCAAACACTCGAATCGAAAAAAACAAAATACTCGAAGTTCCAGAGGAATTATCAACACTCGCTTGACATACGGTGTTGTATACGTAGATTTCGAGTCAAGGTCACGCAGAGTTGCTGAGATCTTAGTCTTTTTATTTCTTAAAATCCTGCAGACCCTTCTTTAAAAGGCATAAAAACAGCAACATTTAATTTCTCGGTATAGTAATAATAATAATAATAATAATATATCATTTATAATTTTAATAGGTACTGGGAATACATAATAAAAATTTGGGTGGTGGAAAAAACCTCACCGGAGAAAAGCTCACTACGAAATTAGCAGATGTGGAGAAAAGCTCACCGGCCCTTGAGCGGAAACGGAGAAAAGCTCACGAATTTTTTTTTTCTTAGCTTAGCGAATTGTGCGTCATAGGTGGCATTTTGACACAATTAGAATACATTTGATTTAAAAAAGTGTCCTCTTGTTTGTAATCTTCTTGAAGTTTATTGGGCATATTTACTAATACCTCAGATATAGTAATCACCCATTTGTTTATTAACCACGCTGCAAGTATAAAATCAGAACAAGGGACATCCGTAAAAAGACAATTTATTGACAGCTTGACAGTGCGCCGTCGGTAGCTCTATCAGATATCGAGATTTGTTCTTGCAAGCTAATATGAATAGCGGTATGTGAACCGTTTCAGCTCCGAAGATTGGGTGGTGCCTGATATATGAGCAAGTGTTTGTGGGTAAAATCAGTGTCGACTACACTTTTTATTTCTGTTTTTTTTTTTTTTTTGTAATAAATCTTTAGTGACGAGAACAGCGTCGCCCAGTCATGTTTGTGGTCTTCACTCCGTTTTCGTAATTTGAGCTGCTTTCATCAACACAATTGTATAAGTTCCAGAGGAGTCATGAATGCTCGTTCGACATATGATACCATACATTGTTTTCATCGTTTACTAACTCGCCCAATTCGCTACCTTACAGAGACTAGTCCTTATATCGGTCACTATTAACAGCGGTTACAGTGTGCAGCTCTGAAGGTCATGGGTGGTTCGCCGTAGAAGGGCACCATCCCACAGAGCAGTGGAGAAACCAGCGCGAACGGCTATAAAACGAGCATGTCAGTGGAAGAACGAAATCTCAATATCCTTCTGACCATTCTATAGTGTTTTCAAAGGCTTACAAAAGCAACAAAAAGAATGCCAGGCACCGTATTGTTACGCATGCACTTTTGGATTTTCGGCATTTGCAGTTTTGTATTTTAGGTTGGAGGGAGACATTGTTATCTTTTCCAACTTTATCCTGTTTTTCAAGTTTATAAAGTTTTCAGTTAGGCTTTTGTAACCTAAAAAGAAAACCACAAAAAAAAAAAGAAACATTCGCCCTGAATTATTTGTATCGGAAAGATATACTCAATAAGCTTATCATATATTAAAAAAAGGAAATCTTTCTTGTTTTACAAAACTGACAAATTTCAACAATTATAAATTGATCTATGTTACCATGAAATGAAAAACAAAATCGGTGAGCATTTCTCCGCATCCGATTAAGGGCCATTGAGCTTTTCTCCGCTTCCGCCGGTTAGCGGTTTGGTTTTTACCGGTGAGCTCTTCTCCGGTTAGCTTTTCTTTGGGATTCGAAAATTCGTGTCAAACCAAGCATTCAAAACGCGAACAGCATAATCTTTCATGTTCAGGAGAATTGCAAACATTTGAGCGATATCTGGTGCAATACCTCGAAGCAAGTTCTTGAAAGTTTGCAGATTTATTTTTGTTATTTGTTTTAGGTTTGCCGTTTTCTTTTTGTTAAAAGGAAAGCTGCTCACTTTTAATTTGTAGTTAAGGTTAAAAACAGTTTCGTCCGTGCTGGGAATACACAAAACAAATTTGTGTGCAAGACATACAGTTGAAATGCACAAAACAAAATGTTCTAAGTTCTAGAAGAATTATTTCGAAAAGCTTTCAAGTGCGCCCTTGGACTACCAGAGTACGTTGCCACGGAGGGCCTGCTCAGCACGGGCCTCTACTACACCATCGAGGAGCTCTGGGAAACCCAACGGATATCACAAATCAAGCGCCTCAGCGAAAGACCGAACGGAAGGTGGCTCCTGGAGCGGCTGCAATTGGCCACACCGGGTGGCATATTACACCAAGAACCCAAACAAGAATTAACGCCAACTCTACGAGGCAAGATTACGGTCTAGAAGATCCCAAGGAACATGAACTTGAAAAGGAACGCCAACAGAAGAAGAGTTCGTGCACAAACCATTTCCAGGATATGGAGCAAGAAGCCCAGAACCCTGTACGCCGACGCGGCCATCCTACCAAGAGGCAACACCGCCACCCTGGCCGTGGCCGATCCCCGTGGTAACGTGGTGAGGACGGCGTCGGTTTACACGACCCTCACAGAACACGCAGAAGAAGCCGCAATTGCTCTGGCTGCCACAGGTACCAATCAAGACCACATCACCGTCATCACAGACTCGCAACAGGCGCGCCGGAACTTTGCCAAGGGTGAAATAGGCGAACAGGAGGCGAGAATTCTCTGCAAGGCGCCGTTTAGGAGCATAAGATTGTTTGGGCACCAGGTCACGCGGCTGTCGAGGGAAACGAGGCGGAAAACGCCACCAGCCCGAGCCTTTCATTCAAACCGGGACTCGTTCGCACCTCACCCACACTCCTCTGACTCCAACATGAAGTACAACGAATACTTGAAGACAATCAGGGAAGCCAGGATAACCCTTCTAGCGCCACCTTCGAAGTTACCAATGAAAAGGAGCACCTCTATAGAAAACTGCAGACACGAACCATGAAGACGCCAATGGAGCTCCATCAATGGTACCCCCAACTCCATCCTTTACCAACTTGCACCTTTTGCGGGTGGAAAGGGGGGACCTGTACCGCTTGATGTGGGTGTGCAAGCACATTAAAGGTTTGGATGCGATTCCGAGCCCGATGAGGGACAACTGGAACGCGGCCCTCCGCTGGAGCGATGCGGGAAGCAAACACTGGTTAGTAAGGAGAGCGACGGTGGTGCAAGCCGCGATTGCAGCCCCGGACTATGGGCGCTCAGCCAGAACTGATTCCTCCAATTAAGATCACCTATTTCTCTCTAGTCCCCCTATCTCCTTCTTTAACTAAATAAAATATGGTTTCAACAACAAATAGAGGAATTATGAACACTCGCTCGACATATGGCACTATATGTCGAAACAAGTTCATACAGATTTGCAGACCTATTTGTTTTGTTTTCTTTTTTTAATTCATTATATGAGGTGTCGGAAATGCTGAGGCTCGATCTAAAACGGGCCGTAAAAACCGGCGTTTACAGGTAGCAATCTAAACCTTTTCTCAAGGGTGTATCTCAATGGGCTTTGCCTTGCACAATTACAAGGCATAACTCCCTTTCTGTAAAAAAAGCCAGAAAATTTGCCAAGGTCAACGGCGAACGGCGACGCAAACGACCGAGTTGAATGGCAGGGCGAGTTTGGCGCGCGTAATGATAGATGGCGCTGCCTTTTCTGTTGCAGCTTGCTTTAAAAAATGTCGTGACTGCCCGCGACGACCGTGGTCGATCAACATGCACATGATCACTTTGTAATGCACCTTCGGTTTAAAAATAAATGCGGACAATGATAGTAAAAGTTGAAGTAACAGAAATAAAAGAAAACGCGATTGCGTAAAGACAGCACTTTTGCTGCTGACGAAGTTCGTCTGCGTGTCGTCTGCTAGTTTGGTATCATTGGCTGCATTTATTCTTAATCCAAAGGTACATTACAAAAGCATTATTTTTATTTTAACAAACAGACTACGGTCGCCGCCGGGCAGTCTCCATATTTTTGAAAAGCAAGCCGGAACAAGGAGGGAGCGCCATCCATTAATAGGTCCACCAAACACGCTCCTGCCACTTCACACTGTTGCTGTCCACCTTTGTCCCGCAAGCTTTTTTGCCCTATTTTTTTTTTTTTTTTTACAAAAATAGGAGCTACGCATTGCTATTTTACAAGGTAAAACTTAACAGTGAAATACACCTTTGACAAAAAGTTGCGATTGCTACGAGCAGTCACCGATTTGTACGGTCCATTTAAGATCGAGCCTCCTCATTTGTGACACCCTATAGCTCTGTAGACCTTTGTTAAAAGAAAACTAAAACTATTTGCCTCTAATTCGCCGTTAAAATAAAATCAATGTCATCTTGAAACGCACACCTACATACTCACACAGGCACGCACGCACACACACAGCCACGTATGCTCGCATGCGCGCGCACACGCACGCACATACACACACGAACAATAAAAAATCATGTCGAGACAAACATTAAAAACGCAAACAAAACGACCTTAGTCCAGGGGAGTTGTGCCCACTCGCTCGACATATAATACATAACACGTTTATGCTTGCTTTAAAAAAAAAAAAGAAAAACGAGTAAAAAAATTGGCAGCTCGGTCGTTAAAAATAAAAGATCGAAAAGAAAAAAAGACAATTTAATTTTTACTAGAAACAGAGATCAGAAACTTTAACAAGACAAACACTCGACCCGGTGCAAACAACTTAATGCTTTCCAAACTTCCGGAGGATTCACGACGCACGCCAGCGTTACATACTTCAGACAAAGGTGCGCAGACATGCAAATATTAGATTTTCACTCCCGGCCCATGTATGTCTACTCTGTCCTCGAAGAATAGCGGCAGCGTGTTCGCTCTGACGCTCTCCAGAGACTCGGGACAAAGAACTACCGTGGGAAGATCAACAGCTGACAGTGATGGAAAAGTGACGCGAAGAGGACCGATGGCGTCTGAAAGCACAGAGTCGTCCTTATCCTTTTTTTTATTTCGTTGCCTTTCTTGTTCTCAATCTTTACTTTTTTCCCCCCCGATCTAAATCAATAAGGGATCACACTGCGTGTTCTACTTTACTATTTCCGCGTCCGGGCTGCCTTCCCCTTGCTGTAGGTGACACGCGGGGACTTTGTTGGCAGTTGGTCTTTCTAAACGCCTACCACACTGCCTAATATATAATGCGAGAACAGACTGCACAGACACGCTCTGAGCCGTGTGCCTTGCTTGTAGGACGGCCCTGTCACGCTGGTTACACAAATACAACTGTCTGCAGACATTCTAAAAGCACACGTAATCTATCTAAAGCGAACGTGCAAGTCAGCTGGTTCAAAGCCGAGCGGAAGTTCGTCTGCTTCTTTTTGCAGGGGTTGTGGTGGCGCCAGAATGCCGAGCGCTGATGGGCCCGGATCGAAGAAAAGTGGGCAGACCTCAAAGCAAGCTGCCTTGAGGACTACCGACTATCCCTCAATCGGAGCCAATCAGAGCTCGGCGTTGTTCTGACGTCACCACAGCCCCTGCAAAAAGAAGCAGACGAACTTGCGCTCCGTATAATATACTGACTTGGTACCCCAACACAAAAAAAAGCAGCTGGACGAAGAACACAAAGTCTCAGCATTGTGTTGTCCGTCCTGTTTTTTGTCCACCCCTGGGTTACCATGTCAGTACAAATGTACGAAGTAGACGCGTTTCGTACATGCGCGAGGCTTCTCTCCGCGCATAGGTCATTCGTCATGTCTGCAGCAAACACAGTGTCTTTTGCATGATGTATACGAAGAGTGGGACTGCGGGTTTAGGGTATTTGTCTACGCGCCTGGAACGTAGCTTTGATCTGGTCACGTCATGCTGATGGCGTCACGATGTTCAGTAGTAGCTTTTGTCTGTATTTGGGGCTGGAACGCGTGACGAGCGGAAAAAATATTATATAGAGCGCTAAACACAAACACTTAGATAGTAGAAGTAGACGGGGCAAGCGCTAACTGACAACTGACAATTTTTAATAATAATAATAATAATAGTCTTTTATTCATTTGAAAAACACTTACAATAACTGGCCCACAAAAGCAAAGAAGATTGCTTGTCCGTGGGACCAGGCAGACCAAAATCTTTACAAAATAAAAGGAATAGAACACAGTATTGCAAGTAGCACTATAAATAAAGAAATTAAACAGAATTGTAAAACACAGCAATATTTGCTCCATGTAAATGAAACCACTCTCCATATGAAAATCAAACAAATCGCCGAACACTGAAATACTAACAAATTCTAAACACTGTACGACTCATGTGAAACATACCAAAATAGACAACATTGAACATCAACATCGCATAACACAGAAATGACTCAGGAAAGACACACTAAACAACAGGGAAATCAGAAATGACTCAGGAATGGCTCAGAAAAAAAAATACAGAAATGACTAAGGAAAAAACACACTAAGCGACAGGGAAATCAGATTTTACACTCTAGACACCACTTTTTAAGAGCTTTCTTAGCCGTTCGCATGGATTATATACTAATCAAATTATCGGGTAATTTATTAAAAAGGGAAGGAATATAATGCCTTTTTATTCTCTTTCCGTAGTTCGTAAATATTCTGGGTATTACGTACCTTTCAGTGCACCTCAAATTTCTCTTTTTGACCTCAATTTTCGAGCTTTTATCGTAGTAATGCCGTGTTAATATTACATATTCATACAGTTTAGAAAAAGACATTATATTTAGTTCATTCATTTTCATATCTATTACTAGGTCATTATATCTGGTTCCTTACGCAACGTTACTCGCAATTTGTTTAAGTAGTCTATCTCTTCCTAGTTTTTTATTTCCTGCACATTGTCCGAAAACAGTAATACCATATCGCAAGATCGACTCTCCTAAGGTCATAAAAACAGTTTTACGAACTTTTACACCACAAACGCTCTTTAACCGGTAAAGATACGCTGATATTACGCGAAGCCTTTTTTTAATAAATTCTAAGTGATGGTTCCATAAAATATATTCGTCAAAATATACGCCTAAGTACTTTACCGACTGTTCGTACGGAAGTGCAATACTTTTACAAGAGTTGCCTTGCCCTGAATTTAAATAAATGCCTGCCGTAAGCTTCACCTGTTTATGGGGATTACGGAAACACATAAGTTTCGTTTTGTTGTTATTTACTGAAATAACATTGTCAGAAAACCACTGCAATAGCATGTCCACGTCCTTTTGAAATATCGGAATTGCTTTTTCGTATATGTCATATGGTAATAGTAGAACCGTATCGTCTGCATATAAAACGATTTTAGACTGTAGCGGTAAAAGACTTAACTCATTTATGTAAATATTAAATAACAACGGGCCCAAAGTGCTCCCTTGAGGTACGCCGCACTGAACCCGAGTTTTATCACTTACACAATTTTCTATTTTCACCAATTGAAATCTATCTGTGAGGTAGTCATGGAAAAAATCATAAAATGGTCCTCTAAAGCCCATTCTTTCAAGTTTTTGTAAAAGGAGCGTATGATCGATGGTATCGAAAGCCTTCGATAAATCTAGGAATAAGGCCAGAGCAATTTTATTGTTATCTAATGTATCGTTGATGCAGTCCGAAAAATCCTTCAAAAGTGCTGTTGTGCTTTTATTTTTCCGAAAGCCATACTGAGAATTAGTAATAAGAGAAAATTTTTCACAGAAATTATTCATATTTATCTGAACCCATTTTTCCATGATATGCGAAATTACTGGCAATATTGATATCGGTTGGTAACTCCCTAAATCCTTTTTATTACCGCCTTTGTAAAGAGGCCTAACTACTGCAACTTTTAGCTCTTTTGGAATTTTTCCTGTAGTAACGGAACCGTTAATTATTTTCAGTAATACTTGTTTCAGATTATCTATATTGTAGCGTAAATCTCGCACACGTATTTTGTCTATACCTGGTGACTTTGTTATGGACATAGAATTTATGATGGTTACCAGATCATCCTCACACATTAGAGGTAAGTATGCCGAGTTTTTGTAACTGAACTTGGGAGCGTTATTTTTTGCTTCTACTGTTTTAATTTTCTCTCTTAAATCTTTAACGCCACTGATAAAATAACTGTTAAAGGAGTCTGCTAAGGTAGTGTAGTCATCAGTATTGGGGAAATGCTTCTTGATTGTATTATCAATATTACTTTTTTTCTTCCTCCCAATTAACTGATTGACAAGATTCCATGTTTCCGCTGAGTTTTTTACCGACTGGCTAAATTTGGTCATGTAATGCTTCCCTTTTGCCAATCGAATTTTAGTTGTTAGTTTATTGCGCACTTCCCGAAACTTCTTGTTTAAAAGCACGTCCTCAGGTTTCAATTTACATCTCTTCCACAGGCTGTCCTTAGTGTGACAAAATTCCAAGATCTCTTCGGTAATCCACACATTTTCTGGTCTTCGCTGTCTGATCTTTACTTTCCTTTTCGATTTTTGGTATATATCCTGAAGTACGCCTACTAGAGTATTATATGCTGAAATGTGGTCCAGAGATAGTAACAATTTCCAATCAGATATCCTAATTAATTGGTCAATTTTGCTGTTATCTAAAATTATTCTCCACCCGTCACTTCCCACTAAACAGTCAGTCTGCTTTTCACCCCATATCAACAATGCAGTAATGATCTGCAACTTTTTTCTCTAATGACGCCGGACAGCATATGCAAGTTACTGACTCTGGTAACTATATGGTCTATACACGTTCTAGTAATTTTATCGCCATAATATTCTTCTCTAGTGAAGTCGTGTATTACATTTTCTAGCCCAAAAGAAGAGAGAGTGTCAAGATAACTCGAGACGCCGTATTTAGCCTCCTTGGAAACATCAATGTTAATGTCACCGGCGAGAACGAAATTTTTATTGTTGTTGAATTTACTAAATAAATCAGACAATTCTTCGATGAACAGATTAATGTTGGAGCTCGGTGGCCTATGCACAGCACAGACGATGTAAGAGAAGATGCTTTTGTGGATGGATACAACACATGCTTCTGAGTGTTCCAAAGAAATGTCAAGTTTATCCGATATACACTTGTCGTTAACAAATATAACTAGTCCACCACCCTTTCTTTTTTCTCGACATAGATAATATACATAAGAGCCATCTAAGGTGAACGTTTTGCATACTGTTTCTTCCACATTAATCTCAGTTAAAATAAGCACGTCCAAGGAGGATAATCTGTCTGATAACAGCACCATGAGTTGATCCCAGTGTTTATTTAAACTCCTCACATTTAAATAAAAAAACACAACTCAGCAATTACAACGAAAACCCGAACAGGCTAAAAAAAACATGAAATAATTTTTTAATTGTTACCACTTGTCATTTAAGTCAATTTCTTTTCTATGTAGATAGATTGATGTTTGACAGACGCAGCACTCAAGGTCAAAATTGTTTATTTCGTATGCCTCCAGCGGTTCTCTAGAATATTTATTTCTGCCTCTGCCCACGATTTAAATACTCTGAAAGACTGCTTGGCGGTGACAAACCGCACCGTGTAGGGATAAATTCCCTCCCATCGTATAGAACGCAGAGACAGGTCGTGCTTTCTTGCTCTTTGATTGATGGGTCAATCGGTTTTTCCGTGCATGCCTAACCGCACGTCAGTGGGATTTTGTAGACCGTACCGTACCCATGACGCAATGAACGTATTTTATGTTGAAGCTTCACGACACACCCCCTTTTGTTCCGAGGGTTATCGCTGAGGGGGCGGCACAACTATCCTACCTGATGAGGGTCTAGGAATATGGCTTGTACATCAAAGCGTCCCGCAACTCTTTCAGGGGTTGCGAAAACATATATATATATATGGAATAACCTGCGGTCTAGTCTTAAGTTTGCTCGCTCTAGGTATAGAGTCACTCAAAATTATTCTTAGTAGCTTTCCTGCAACTCATAGAAATTGTTTCAAAGGAAACAAAATAATATTTTGTTTTATTTTATGTTAATGCTTCACAATCCCCCCCCCCCCCCCCTTTTCGGCTTGTTCTGAGGGTTATCGCTGAGGGGGCGGCACAACTATCCCAAATGACGAGGGTCTAGGAAAACGACTTGTACTTCAAAGCGTCCCGCAAGTCTTTCAGGGGTTGCGAAAACTTATATATGTATGGCATTACTTGCGGTCTAGTCTTACGTTTGCTCGCTCTAGGTATAGATCCACTCCCGATTATTTTAATATCTTTCCTGCAACTCATAGAAATTGTTTCAAAGAAGACAAAACAACTGATATATTACGTAAAAATACTTTAATTACAAAAAAGGAACACTTTCAGTTTCCCAAAACATCACAGAAGAAGCCCTTTAGAAGTCTATTACAATATATATCTATCCTTTTTAGGAAACATAGTAAGATCTGATACCTAATCAAGAAAAAGTCAGTTAGATGACTAGACGGCATAAATTTTAACTGCAGGATATTTTTTTCTAGACTTCTTTATGCTGTTATTGAGAAATCTAAACAGTGAAGTGCGGCTTCTAGCTTGGGGTCTTTGACATGCACCACGCAGTTGCGACGCACGATCGCTCCCCCGTACGATGCCCATCCATAAATCGAAACGGGCAGGGTCATGGATTGAATGCAGCGTGAGATTTCGCTCCGTGAAATTCGAGCTGCGGTATGTTAACACCCTGATCCAATAGTCCCCCGAGTTAATAAACACAGCACCAAAAACAATAATTATAAAAAAAACATGAAAGAAAAAAAGAATGGTAACTGCGTTTATGATGAATTCAAACGGCAGGCAAAGCACGGACCCCCCAAAAAGTAAACAAGCTGAACAGAGAGTTATTTCTACGCGAACCCTGTGGGAAATCAATCTGGGGCGTCAGCCCCGCCGCTACAAGCCCCACGTCCGACGAGCTCACGAACACCATGCACTAGCGAGCGACTCCGTCTATAAGAGCTTATATACGGTGTCGCAATGTACGGGAGGAAGCACTTTGGGACGAGATGAGGGACCGTCTCGTCCCCACAGCTTCAGAGTGAATGGACAGGCACACCGTTGCCTACTAAAAAGGGCATAGACACTTTTCGAACGTGCGCGCCATCTAGGAGCAGCTGCGCCAATTATTCGAGTCCGACACGAGGGTTGCGTCAGCGCTCGGCGAGGAGTCTGATCCAATCACACGATTCTTGCCCAAGAAATGGCGACGGCCAATGATGCTTGATGGACTTTCGAAAAAAGGTACCTTCGCTAAGTACAGAACACGGTGGAAGAAGAGGAGCAAGTGTGGCGAATGTTCGCTTGCATTTCTGGCAAATGAGGTGAGATGGCGCAACGTGTATACGAGCATCTTAATGGACATCAGGGTCGCTAAACTTGTCAATAAAAATATTCTTTGTGTTATGACATAGTGGGGGCAGGAGCCGAAAGATTGCTGCGAAGTTTTCTTTTCTCACAAACCCGCAGATCCGTCTGTCTTCGTGACGTTTTTCGTTGAGGGGACGAAAAATCCCTACGCCTCCCTAGGCACCGAACAAGAGCAGCACTAGAGAGCGCGCGGAGACGACCGTGGCTCATACGTGTGACATCACAACAAAGATTATCAGCTGCGACGGTCATGTTTGATGGTCTCTGAAAAACACGATGGATGCTTGGGAATTGCATTTTAAAATCAACACCGTCGAAGTTGATAGTCTGGTATCGTTCTTATTTCCGCCGATAAAGCAGAATTTACTAAAAAGCGTCCCTGCCGTTCTTTTGATTTATCTCGGCTTTTCTGGCCAAAGTGTAGCCCGACGTGACTAGGTCACAACCAGCCGACTACCGTTGTCAACTTTCGGGCAAATTTCGCCTCCGGGCACTTGTCCCTTCATCGGCGGGATAAACATTTTATGGTAGACATTCGAAGATCAGTCAGTTAGGGATTAAGTATGTTTATCAACGGAAATAAGGAAATAAAAGTAATGTGAAGTTGTCAATATTGACGGTGATGCTTCAAGAACGCAAGGACACTAAACTTGACATCGTCGATTTGAACACGCACCATCAAATTTGTCGTTCACAGCTGATAATTCTGACTCCATCGTCAAAGGTATCAACTATAAAATGACGTCACTGAACGCGCCCGCACACTATATACGTGCCCTGGCACGAGTCTATCGCTTGAAAGTCTGTCATGGCCACTCTTGAGTTCATGGAACACGGGTCGGTTTAGTTCCAGAATCTCTTGAACCGTTATTTCGAAAATTGCAGGCTGTGCTGTTCCTCGTCATTGCTCATTGGAACACTTCTAAGCAGGGTCGTCGAAACAGGAGGATGGGGAGGGGGGAGGTTTAGCCCCCCCCCCCCCTCCCTCAGTTGCGTCGAAAGAGGGGGCAAGGGGCATAAGGGTGGAAAGGGGGGGGGGGGTATCGCCCCAGCCCCGAACCACCATAGCATTTCAGAGAGTTATAATAAAATATTAGGGGAAAGGAATATCCCCCTTCTTCACCACCATCACCTCCTCTCTCTCTCTCCCGAACAATTTCTACGGCCCTTCTTGAGACTCCTATTTGATGTGTGTGCGTGTGTGTGCGTGCGTGCGTGTGCGTGTGCGTGTGCGTGTGCGTGTGTGTGTGTGTGTGTGTGTGTGTGTGTGTTTGTTGGTCGTACCTTAATTCTTTCTTTAGAGCGCAGCTCTTCGGCGCCCGTTTCCGGGTTTCGCGGCGTGGGCGTCGCCGTCGGCGTAACCGGCCCGCTAAATTTAGCGCGAAATTGACGTCACATGACCTCAACACCAATTCAATTCCCAGCTATGTGACTTCAATGCAAATTCACTTCTCGGATAGACTGTCATGTGATGTCCTTTTCCCTGCTAAATTTAGCGGAGAAACTGAATGGGAGGAGGCGAAGAGGAGAGGAAGAGGGGAGGAGGAGAGGCATACCCTCCTCTCCGTACCCTCCCTTATTCCTGCCCAAGAGTTGAGCTCTAATTTCGCATTACAAAGATTTGTAAACGTCTTTATTTTTTTTTATTTCCCTTTCTTCGGCTTTTTTTTTTTTTTTTGTTATCCCCCGTTTCTACTCATCTCTCAGACATTACCGACGTCTCTACACAAACTGCCTGTGGGTGACCCCGGTGGCGTTGTTGACAGTGGCGGAAGATAAGCTCTATAAAGCCGCCCGCGTACACCGCGCACGGCTCCACAACATCACAAAGTTCAATCTTCGCCTCGATTCCGAAGCGAAGATTTTGGCCTCAAATAACTCCTTCCCAAAGTTGTGAAACGTCACTTTGTCGTCACCAATAACTTCCACAAACGACGATCTTGCGACGAGAAAGTTCAGAGTATTTACCGGCCGCCTAGGTACAATCTACGCATCATTGACTCTAACGCGGCGTAGGGATGTAGGGACACTCGGGCGAGACGTCATCAGTGCAGCCGTTCAATCGGCTGGCACCACGGTGTTGCTCGCACGCGCTTCGATGGAGCTCGCTACGACTTTGTGTTTTACATTCTCGCAGGAATTTGAGCACCGAGAGAGCTTGGATGATTGACAGCTCGCTCGGCTTGACGTCAGCGTCGCGAAAGTCCAATTAGCGCGTTCCGCAACTTCCGGACACAAAGTTGTGCTCGACGAGTTTAGCTACCCAGGGGGCCAGTGGGAGCCACTTAGAAACCGTCCTCATGCAGAGCACAAGTTCGTCTGCTTCTTGCACAGGGGTTTTGATGATATCAGAACGCCAAACTATTTTTGGCTGATCGAAAAAAAAAAAATCTAGCATTGAGGTTTGCCCACTATCCTTTTCATCACAGCCAATCAGAGCTCGGCGTCATTCTGACGTCACCGCAACTCATACGCTAGAAGCAGACGACTTGCTCTCCGTATATGCTTTCTACGCTGAAACTTTGAACAAACTGTGGCGCCTTCATTTCGGGTAGTACATGCCCGCTTGATTTGTCCTCGCACTACTCATGGCGCCTTCTCCGAGCTTTTAGGGGCAAAGCTCCTTAGGGGCTAGCCATGTCCGTATGTTCGTCCGATGTCCGGCGTCGGGTGCTCGTGCTCACGAGCACGTGAGCACGTGCTCCCGTGCTCGGCGTAGGGCAAAAAAAAAAAAAAAAAAAAAAAAAAAAACGCACCTCCACGTGGTGAATGATGTTGATTGGGCCGAAGCTCTGGTGGTGCTTGTCTGCGTAGACGGTGAACCGCAGCATGCCGAGCCTTTCGTTCGTTTTCATCCATGTCAGAAAGAGAATGTGTGGTATGGAACGTGGTTATATAGGCCTCCTGCGTTGCCCAGGGGGTGCTGCGAAAATGTACTTGTTAGGACTTGTTTTGGGTAGTACAAATTTTAGCGTCTCAAACTGTCACGCATGCAGAAGCGTGCCTGCTCTGGTGCGGAGCGCGAGATCGCGATGAAAATACAAAGAAACAACAAAAATTCGAACGCCGTCAAAGCTGAGACGCTAAGAGCGTGAGCCAAGAGATGCCGTTTCACGCGTTCCAAAGTAGACATGAAAATGAAAACAAAATGAAAGCGTCGCGACACAGGTGTTCTGACGTCACCTCCCAGACATAAGAGACGCGTGCCCTAGCGGTGGTGTCATGAATTTGGCACTTTCGATTCTCTTGCAACGTAGAGTCAGGCCCATTTCTGGCGTCCAAAGGTGTTTTTTCGTTCTTCAGCACCCCACAGAATTAAAAACAGATCAACAAACGTTCCATTAGTAGTGCGAGGCTCAATCAGGTGAGCTTGTACTACCCAAAATGAGGGCGCTACAGTTTGTTCAAAGCTTCAGTGCAGAAGGCCTATACGCATTTGAGCATTTGACCGCAGCGTGACATGGATGAAAACGAACGAAAGGCTCGGCATACAGCGGCTAACCGCCTACACAGACAAGCATTACCAGAGCTTCGCACCAATCAACATCATTCACCACGTGGAGATGCGGTTTTTTTTTTCTTTCTGTGTAGTGCCGAAAAAAAGCCCCCCAAAAAAAGAAAAACCTTTGGACGTCCCAAATTGGTTAGGTTCAACGCCGCAAGAAAATTGAAAGTTCCAGATTCATGCCACCACCGCTAGGGTACGCGTTTCTTATCTCTTGATGGTTACGTCAAAACATCTGGCGTCCCGACGTTTTTTCCCATCTTTTCTTTTGAAGCTCGTGATACGGCATATCTTGATTCACGCCGCTGTTGCTGTTATCGTCTTAGCTTTGACCTGTGCTACGACGGTGCTCACCCATTTAATGGGTGAGCACCTCAGCATTCTCTCTCATCGCTCTTTCCCTGTCCCTTTAACAGCAGCACAAAGTATCCAACCCGAAGCGGCGTTCAGTTAAAGATTTCTGTCTTTCCCTCATGAAACTAAAGTCACCGTCACACGACTAATACACCACGCAAAAGACAGTCAGCAGACAATGTCCGTGGTGCGTTTCTTCCACGTATTCGTACTGTCCTGTCGCACTGGTTTTTCTTTCTGCTTTCTGCAGACATGTTCAGAGCATACCTATGTATAATGCAAACATCATTCGAAAATGCTTCAGGCCTGTCCGCCGTTGATTCTGCCATCGTGTCTACAGCGAACACCGTGACTTTTGTAAGATGTATGAGGAGAGTGACTGCGGTTTTTATGCTGCACTACTTAACTTTCTTTCTCTCCCTCTTTTTCTCTTTGTACGTTACAGCTAAGCTGTATATGACTCGTTGGTAGTGTTTTGTCGAGACTGTCGACAGAACAGTAGTCGGCAGAAAACCATCGCGCGCGCCTCATCATCTATAATGTGGTTTTGACACTTGTTTCAATAAGAAAACCATAAAACAAGTGTCAAAATCACATGATAAATGATAAGGCGCGCACGAACGGTGATAAGCACGTTGGGCTCCCAGCATGCGTTTCTCGGTAAAGATTGCGGTTGCTTAAGCTGCCACGGCAACGGCAGAGTACAAATGGGGAGTGACGTCACTAGCCCCACTAACAATGCGAAAGACGTAGCGCTCTCCGCATGCGTTTCGCGGTGAAGATTGCGGTTGCATAAGCTGCCGCGGGAACGGCAGCGTACAAAATATTTTATATATACAAAATTTTTGGTACACTGCATTTCATTTTCTTTCGTCAATCATTTGGTATAGACCCTTTTGCTGTTTACTAACCTGAACTGCCGCTTGCGTCCTAAGCGACTTTCGGTCGCACCCTCTTTGCAAGCCTGTGGAACTTGCTTATGTCACCAGTGCTAAAAAGCGTAAATGCGACACGGACAACAAAGTTGGAGATTTAACGAGGGCCTTCGGCTGTACAATATTACATCTTGAAGGAGGCAAGCTGGTCTACGAGAATACTCGAACCATTTTTACCGATCTCGCACTCCTTCGCTCTTTCGCCGTTAACCTGCAGTATTGATGGTTAAACGGTTCATTTATATTTCAAACAACGGTGTTAAGGTGACCTTTGTTCATTCTTTTTATCAACCGGAAGTTCTCTGGGTTGTGAAAGACTGGAGCACCAACTGGTGGCGTTTGCCATAGAAAGGGCCTATAGTGCAGTGGGAAATCGTTGGAGATGATATACCACATGTTCGGTGGCCAACCACTGTCACAGCGTGGATTGGAACCCAACTTTTTTTTTAAATGCCATATTTTCCGGTGTATAAGACTCGACGTTTCCAAGACATATATGTCGGTGCGTCTCACTCAACGTGGCGACTTATATGCGTTTTTTCTCTTCGTCCAAAAGTAGAGACCTCGACTGAGAAAATTTACGCAGCGCTTATATCTTTTGTTTGATTCGTTGACGAGCAAATTGAAACTGGTGGCGAAGAAAAACTGGCTGGACGAGAAACGCCTTTTTTTCCCGCTGTCTCCGATTTGCTGTTTAAACAACACCGCAGAAAAAACTTCGTTTTAAAAGGTAATTTGGGAACTGCCTCACCAATCCGCGACCGCGTTAAAGAGAATTGCTCTGCAGACACAGTCGAGCACCAACATCATAGGACAAATCAAGGCGGTAAAGGCTCGTCTCCCCCTCCATGGCTTTTGCCAACACCATTTACTACGACCACCTCAATTGATTCTTCCAGCTGTTGTTGAGCCCTCACACGCCAAGCAAGTGACGACTCTGGAGAGACACCAGAAAAGAAACTATGTGTGCCGTCGGACGGTGCGAGCACTTCCGACTACTCACTAGGAGACCAAATTGACGTTGATTTTGACGAGACACCTTTCACAACAGTGACATACAACACGTAGCGCTCGGAAGGTATCCCCATCGTCTTCCAATCAACGAAGGCACGGGCCTTCTGGTAAGTGGAACCTAACCGCATCGCAAACGAAATTGTCACCACAGCACAAGAAAAAGTGAGGTCACATAAGGTCACAAAAGATGGAAGCCTCGTGGTAAGTGTTGTATCCTCGTCGTCAGCAAATAAGCTTCTAGCTTTGAAAACTGTTACTGGAATTCATATCGAGGCAAATGTACCGCGCACTTACTCAAAGAATTTGGGAAAGATAAAAAAAAAATTCAAACGAGAAAACGGATGAACAACTCCTGAAGTATCTCACTGACAAGGGGTGACGTCTGTCAAGTGGCAAATCACCTTTGTACCTTAAGGTGACGGAAGTGTCCTCAAGCATCCATGGGACAGCATCATCTTACAATTTAGAGAATACTGCTCAATGCCGACACGTGTTCTCCTAGGATTCACCAGTCACCCGGTGAAAGAATACTTTGGACAGGCTGTACGATGTTTCCACTGCAAACGGCATTGACAAGTGGCTAATGCGTGTCGTGGATTACAGTGCAAGGTATATGCTAAAGCCATCGGGGCTGCCGGACCAGGGGCACTACCACAAGAGGCACCGCCGGCACCGCCCCCATTACCGATACCACCACGACTTCCTCCACGGATTCCTCCACGCCTGTCAGCAATATGCGACTCAACGCAGACTGCAACACCTCTGACAGCGAGAAACGTTGTGGCACAGACAGCCGACCCCAATCCATATTTAATTCCTCTCTGGCAAAACACCACCGCCCGATCCGAGAAGCTAGAGAAGCTGCTGCTTCCGATTCTGTTTGCTGCGTTGAAGGCAATTGTAACTACGCTACCGGAGGCTAGAGACCTTCCTAAAGTGCAAATGTTACTTTCAATGGAGCTTATCCATGCACGTTGAAGTGCGCTGATTAGCTCCAATTCTACAAATGAATGATCGGTACCGACAGGCGTTTCAGATCCAATGGAACGCTAATGGTCTGCGATCAAAAAGCAACGACTTTCGGCAGTTTGTTGCCTTCCATTAGGTTCCAATTCTCGCCATCTTTGAAGCACGAGTCGCAGCAGAGTTGAGACTGTCCAACTACGTGATCTATCAAACGACACGACCTTCCGGCTCCAGTCGGGCTTTGTTCTGTGTGCGAAAGGACCTGATATCAACTCTCGTATCTACGTCATAACAGGGTGCACCGGAATATGCAGCGTGCAAAATGAACATCGGTAAGGAATGCCTAGTCACTTCAAGTGTGTGCTTTGAACCCCTTACACCTATCACGCTCTCAGAGTTTTCCCGTATGATCTGAAAGCTTGGGAGAACATTCATAGTTGCTGGTGACTTTAACGCCCACGATCATTTCTGGGGAAGTGACTGACGCGATATTCGTGAATATATGATCTCGAACGCAGCTGAAAATCTTGACTTAATGGTACTAATAGATGGATCCGCAATATTCTTGCGCGGTCCTACATATTCTAGTTGTTCAGACCTAACACTCTGTATCCAGAACTCATCTTCTGGAACGGACTGGCGCACAAATATTGAGACAAGGGGAAGCGATCATTTTCCTGTCCTCGTGTGTCAATCTAAACTTTTTTATTTTCCTCGAAAATGTAGAACTGAATTAACAAATTAGAAAGTTTATCGACACTTGAATACTAAAACCAGAAATACAACTGACTGCACGCTTCAAATTTTTGCTACAAGCATTCGCACATACATGGAACGCTCCAAACCTGTAATATCAGTTTCTCAGGATGTATGGGACTGGATGCCGAATATTAGTGGCTACGGGATTAACGACGAAGGGCTGAACAGAAATGCAATGAATCAGGGCAAGTTGAGTTGAGTAGAGGCTCAACGAACGCATGCCCTCATGCGTCGACAGCTAAAAAAGCTAGCGAAAAAAACGCTGGGGCAGTAACTTTGATTCTCTTTCGCCTTTTACCTCAATACCAAAAGCCTGGAACATACTCCGAGCACATAGAACTCGTGTCCCTTAGATTCGCCCATTCCGGACTTTACGATTACAGCGGGGTATTTCTGTGGTCTTCGTTGCCGATGAGTTTTGCCTCCTGCTCACGCGGCCGGGCGGTGTGACATGTTCAATAAAATTCACAACATCGTGCAGCGCAGTACGACAAACGGCAGACGAATATTTTTGGTCAACTTACTAAGAGTTGGAACTCCCGTTCACAATGTTCGAACTGGAAACTGCCTAACAATTTTCGGTAAAAAAACAACCCTAAGTCCAGATAGCATAACATACAAAGCTCTTACAAACTTGGGACCTAAGGCAACCATACTATCTCTTCGACTATTTAATGACATATGGCAACAAGAACGTCCTTCACAGGTCTAGAAACTAGCGAAAGTTGCTCCTCTTCTGAACTCAGAAAAATCGCCCATGTCACCGGAGTCAGTCTGCGCCGTGATTCTAACGAGCTGTACTGGTAAAGTTATAAATAAAAAAAAATAGCAACGAGCGATTGCAGTGGTGGGTTAAAGAAAACAACGCGCTTTCACTGCACCTAGCTGGCTTTAGAAGACGACGATGCACAATGGATTGGATACTGAACCTAGTAACTCATGCAGAACACGAAAGGAGCTGAGGTAACTTTACCGTAGCCGTATTTCTCGACATCAAACGGGCTTTTGACACCGTTAATCATAGTCACGTTTTACATGGACTTCTTGAACTCGTTGGTTACGGTCGCACCCTGCGCTGGATAGCAAACTTTTTAATAAACGCAAGATTTTTGTTGTAGTAGTATGTTCCTGGCTCAAGCCAGGGCAGCGTATTGAGCCCCATTCTCTTCAACGCAGTTATGAATCAGCTATGTCGTCTTCTTCCATCAGATTTAGAGCATTCCATCTACACAGACAACATATGCATCTGGGCGTCAGCACTCTCTATCATTGCAGAACGGTCTATACATTATTGTGTCATTCTTAAGAGATCATAGAATGGACCGTTTACTACCAAATCGACAGTTCTTCCTTCCACTCTAAAACGACTAAAACACAATGTAAACGGAGAACCACTAGAAATCGTCATGACTCATCGATGTTTGGGGATAGTTACAAACCGAACCCTCAAGTCGAGTACGAACGTAAATGCGACCGAAGGAAAAGTTAATAGGATAGAACTAATGCCTTACGCTGCATTGCGGGAACCAAGTGGGAAGGCTCTGCATCATCCCTCCTACACTTGTTCGTTGCACTGGTCGTCAAACGCTATCCTATTCTATACCAGTGTTTCATGGCCTTTAACGCACCTCCGAGACTCGTCTACATTACTTGTTGGCTCGTAGCATAAGCGTTTGCCTGGGTGTGCCTCGCGCAACCTGCGGTGTTCTAGTTTTTCCAGAGGCACGGGTGCCACCAATCTTGGTCCTTCAAATACAAGAAACCTGCAGGAACTTTTTTTTATCGATTAAAGACACCACATATCAATCCCCCTCTTTTCATAACCTTATGAGCAGAACCGGAGCACGAGTCCATAAGGTTCTTTTAGAATATTAGCGCCTCCTACCAAGTCAATGGGAAACACTAGTCTCACCTACCCCATGGACTTTGGTGATGCCTAAAGTTTAGACGAAAATTATTGAAATCGAGAAAGAAAACGCTCCGTGATCAGTGTGGTGGCGGCACAACTGGCTCTCTGTTATGTACACACTCAGTACCCCAGTTTCACTCAACTGCACATCGACGGATCAACCGATGAATAAGGATCAGCTTCTGCATTGGTTATACCACCCTTAGACACACATCGTTCATTCCGGCTATCACATCGATCTTCCTCTACTACAGCTGAGTTACATTTCATACTGTCAGCATTGCAATTTAATCAGCAGGCAAGCATGATAAAGAAATGGATCATATGCAGTGACTCCCAAGTGGTCTCACATTCATACCATCAAAGAACTATAAAAGTAGCAACGGCGGATACATTTACAAAGTTCTGAATAATATGACGGCGGAAATGAATGCAGGCTACGACATTGCACTTCAGTGGGTCCCAGGACACTGTGGTCTCGCGGGTAATGAAGCGGCAGACTGCCGCACCAAAAAGGCACACTAAGACGGGCACTATGAACGAGTCACCCTTTCTCGTGGAGACACTTGGGAGATATTAAGGACAGTAGTACGAAGAGGTTTAGTTCTACGCGGATTGACGAACACTCTAAACGCTCACCTTCTTTACGAAATCGACCCTCAGATAAAATTCCGCGTGCCCATTTCTCTCACACGCAACTTAGAAATACTATAAAGCAAACTTCGTCTTAATGTCGCTTATACCGCTAGCTTTTTACACCGTAACCAATCTGCAAATTCTCCAGAATGTGCATCTGGAGAGTCGGTCGAAGATAAAACTCATCTTCTACTGGAATGCTCGAGATTCGAAAAGTGTTGAAAGAGCTGAATTTATGGCTCATGGTAGTTGACAACTGCCCCTTGTCGCTAGAAAAAGTGCTAGGAGCTTGGCCTACCCCAGTTCTACAAAAAAGGCTATATTTGCCCTACGCGATTTTCTCTGGGAAACTAAAGTAGTGGACAGTTATTGAGGGTACTATATCTTCATCAAGAACAACATAGACGCAACATAGAAATATATATGATAAACTTACATTACGTTCAAACTTCAACTGTGAAATTCTGTATACTACTCATATACCTTAGTTGTACATTATCGCGCTAAAATAAGCTTTTAATGTAAAACGTGTTTAGGTAATCTTAATGTGCATAACGCCCCCTTTATGTATATTCTACAGTACACCACGTATGTTTGAGTGTAGGAGTTATATATAAATAGCATGACAAATCAATGCACCCTGATGTAAGTATTATACTTCTATAACCTGGAGTGTATTGCAGGGCGTTCTGTGCAGTGTTTAGATTATCTGACAACTGTGAACTCTCAAGGAAATGGACACTAATCACTCAAGTTCAAAGATGTACCGGCGCTGTTATCGCAGCAGCGAATGTCTCCTTTTTATTTATTTTTATTTGTTATTAAAGAAAAAAGAAAAGAAACTGGTCACCACCTGCAAACGTGTCAAGTTTGCGATCAACGAGGTAGACGGGCTTAGAGCGATAAACTGGCAGCTGAAACTGACCACCACCCGGCGGCCGCAATGTTGCACATTTTTGTCCACTAGATATGTGACCTTTAGTTTTACGTCTAGGTTTTAACAAAGTACCGCGCACATGTAATTGCTTATTGGTCTTCAACAACAGTACCGACGAGATAAGTTTTGTTTCGTACCAAAATATGTTTTTACGACAAAAACTCGGGCAGCTTCGCAGTGGCTCTGCTAAATGCCGTCAGCCGCGGTGCTGTTGTATTATGGGTTTTTATGGGCACTTGACACTCATCTTCGGGGCTAACAGTATTGAAAAAAAAAATAGTTGATCTGTTTTTTACAGCGATCGCAATACAATTCTCGGCTGCGTGGACACACTAGTGGTGGCGCTTAGGGAGGGGGTGGGGGAAGGGGGGAGCGTGCAAGCCTTGTAGGCGGTATTGGTTCCACAGACTCGTAAACAAAGACGTCAGCCGGCCCAAGGCGATTACTGGTATATGAGATGGAAGTAATAGTAAGAGAACTCGTTTGGATTGGGAAACGGTGGGCGCGAATGCGCCAATACCGCGGAACGGCGCCATCTTTGACAGCTGTTCTTCGCAGCCGACGCAATAAAACGGTTCCAGACAAAAGACGGGGAGAAGACGAAATGAACGCGGTTTTGCGCGTCATATGGCTTTTTATGTGGCGTGTCTATCCAAATGGGCACTCCAGTGCGCCTTATGACGTACCTCGGAGGACTCTATACGAGACATTTTATTCAATTTAACGTTGCTCATGTCTCGCGCGCCCCTCCTGGGGGATCACGTGGCACTCACGTGGCTTTGGATTGGCTTTGATGGCTTGTAGTGTCCGTAACGTTCCGTCGTCGCAATTGCCAACTGCCAACTCATTTTAGGGTGCCGCTTCGAGCCTTTTGAGCATGGTGTTATAAAATTGCACTTCGTTGAATTTGGTCTTTCACGCACACGTCGAGCAATGCGTTCCTCCTCTTCGTACTCTACTACTAAGGGCAGAATTGTTTTGCTTCAGGGGGTGCTTTTCCGGAGCAATCAACGTTCTGCTATCGTCTAAAGAAAAAGCTCTGGGAATACAAAAGGGGCATTAGTGTCTGAGCTTTAAAGGGCCGAGATTTCAAAAGACAACAATCAATGTGTTTTTTTAATTTTAAGGTTCATGTGTTTTACGTTTATTGTTATTATTGGGAAATTATAGCGTGTTTTTCTGAAGATATTTGGACAGCTGTTTCTTGTTGTCAAAAAAGTGATGTCAATGAGACAAAGACACCAAAAGAAAGGGGAAACAAAATGTTTGCATGGTTCTCTTTATTAGCCATCGATTATATAAAAATGATATCACCGTAATGAAGGAGTTTACCAGTAAGTACTTTGTTGTGTGACAGTTCGGGCATCGAAAAGTTGGTCTGCCTCAGAACGGGTTCGATGTCTCCGCTCTAAATGAGCAATGTAGTCATTGCTGCGTCACTGCTAGACCGGGGTCTTTAACGCGCACCACGCAGTAGTGACACACAATCGAACACCGGTACGATGCTCAGCCGGATCGAAACAGGCAGGGGTGGGAATCGAACACAGCATCCCTGGGTTCTGCACAGCGAGCTTTCGCTCAACGTGCTCCGAACTTTTGCTTCCGAAGAGAAGAGGATTGCGCGTGCCCAGATTCGATCGTCTCTGAAACACGTGCTCCCGTACCTTCGACGACATTGCCCCACAAAGTCATCCACGAGTGTAATACACTCGTCTACTGGACCACCCGTTTATTGATAGCTGGAATAGTCCTCCGTAACCAGCCTCAATACGGGGCCTCGTGTTTCTGTAATGTTCAGCGTTTGTGTTTATGTCAGGTGCTCTGCTCAATATTCAAAAGCAACAGAGACGCGCGTTCTCGGTCGTGGAAACTGGATGTTTAAACAGTGAAACGTAGTATACCGAGCGGACGTTCGTCTCATTGTTGCGCATGTCGTGCGTTTGTTTACCCCCATGTGAGTCCACGTGCGTTTGTTTACCTCGGATCTTAACCAAGGACGGCGTGAGCTTGGCTGCTTTGTTGTTCCGCGTTCTCTAAGCGTTATCTGTGTTGTCTTTTCATTGGCGGGCCCCTCTTTGCGTTTCCATGCGCCAATGACACATTTTAGAACGCTTGCTCGCCATATATGCTGTTGGTGCGTAAACATCGGAATGGTGTATAAGTCTTTGCAAGAATCACCTTCTGCGAGCTGCCATCTTCGTCTGCTGGACTGTGGAACGCCTTCTGAAAACGCGCTGTCGCTCTGCTGTGCGCTATATCAAAAGCTGCGCATGCGTGCACAGCTCAGTGACTCAGGATCTTTCGTCCGAGTGATGAGCGATGCAAAAGTCGCGGCCGAAACAACCGTCAAAGCTGCTGGCTTGTGTCTGTACATTTTTTTTCCGGAATAACGCCCAAGCAGCATTTCCTTCGTCATAACATTTTCACGTTTTGACTATCAATATTTCAATTCAATTAGCGAAAGCTCGCGCTGCAAGATACTGGATTCGATCCTCCCTCCTGGCCGTTTCGATTTGTGCCCAGTTCCAATTGTACCGGCGTTCGTTCATGTAATCGCTACTGCGTGATGCGCGTTTAAGACCACGCAGGCTAACTGTGGCGTCCCACTGGCTAAATTGCTCATATGCCGCGTTTCAGCATACTCTGGAAGACCAATGTTTATTGTCTAAACATCGAATATATAATTTGCGTCTTGACTTCACCGTTTTTTTTTTTTTTTTCTCTTTCAGTCCGAGAGAAGTAGGGAGGGGGGGGGGGGGGGGGCATTTTTATGTTTTTATGTAAACTGCAAGCGAAACCCAGGAACTTGTCCGCGGACTTCAGCAGCCTTGTCCATCGCGTGAAAAATCGTCATTAAAGTGTTCCACCGACCTCCTCATTAATTGCGAATCACAGGGTTATTAAGGTTTTAAACTCCATCAATACACCATCCCTGGAACGAGCTATTGGACGGTTCTGTCGTTTGCTACTTGTCAGAGCAATACACCAAGTGATTTTTAACAAACTGCTGACTGGACGTCGCGGCCCGCAGATTTACCTTTCGTCCATCACAAGATTAGACCAAGTGTAACACGCAGAGCCAACACACATGGCCGAAAGGTAATGCGTTCCTCGACTTCATTCTGCTGATGTGCGTTACTCCGTTCTTCTTAAGGCCTGCACAGTCAAGCCAGTAGACACAGCAGGATATGTCGTTCCTTTTAAAAGGATGCTGAACCAAACATTGCACTGTTTATAATAAGTAAACGCCTAACTCTCTTTTCATGAGTCAGCAGCCGTCGGTTTGCGCGAGCACACGCAACGATATTTACGTCATCATATCGCCCATTCAAGCTTATTAAGCGCGAATAGAGGATATGAAGACGTCAACTTCGTGGCGTGTGCTCGCGCACACCGGCAGCTGCGGACTCATCGAAACATAGTCCGCCACTTATTGTAGACACTGAAATGTTTGGTTCAGCATCCCTTTAATATAGCCTAGGAATTACAGTCGTAGCAGACCGGATGTTTAAAGCACTGAGTGCCGTGCAATGGAGTTTTTATTGCAGTATGATCGGGCTATTTCCTCAATGGCGGTGATATCCGTTCGCGTTTAGAAGCACGAAAATGAATGACAAACAGACGAACGCCGTGCCGAATGTATTCACGGCGGGAGTGGTGTGTAACGTAGCCATTTGAATATTATCACTGATAATATTCTCACTGGTAATATTCTAAAATGCTCGTCATTACTGATAATGTACGAGTAAGGACGAGCGTAGAGGAAACAGAAGCCCACAGGATTATGCTTAAACTCTGTTCGAAGTGAGTTTCATCTTCGAAAACCTTGAAATGTATGAGTCACTCTCTGGATTTCATAGATAGCGTATATGCCGGCGGTTAACCTTAGGAGCTCGGAATCTCGATAATGTGCTCTTATCGTAGACTGTTCTTTTGAATTCGCCCGCTTCGACAGCCGGGATTGATTTCTTCGGGTTCGTTGACGCAGTCTGCGGCGGGTTCGCCGATGCCGCTTCGCATGACGACCGGTCGATACTTTGAAAGTTTTTTCTTCCACCGACCCCGCACGACTTTTGGAGCCTGGAGGCGCATAAAAGTTTGATCTCCGTAAGTTGCGCCACTCTCATTGTTCGATTATCGTACCCCGATGAAGGGCGGCTTTGATGAACGCAGTGGAGTCGAAGAGTTTAACGAGCGTCTGGGCTTTGATCTCCGCGAGAATCGAAAGCGTGGAACATGCGGGTGCAAAGACGCGATTATGCATGTCCTCGTGCTTACGTGTTGCACCCTTTTTAATTTATTGCGAAAGAATCTACTGAAAGACAAAATCTGGTTGCCCACATTTCGCTCAAAGACTGAGCTGCAGGCTTAACCGAACCTAACCTAGAGGTAGCAGCGCCAGTGCAGTAGAATTTCGACATCATCTCGGTGCGATTGTGCACAAACCTAGGAGGTAGAGGGGCTTAGAGTGATAGACGGGAAGGTCGGAAGTCGCACCCCCCCCCCCCTCCCCCCTTCACCCCGGTTGCCGCCCTGTTGTATGCAAATGGGACCACTCGTCACGTGACCTCACAAGAGCCGTGACGTCATCGGTAAGATGGCAGCGCCCGGAGCTGGCGGATGCGAGTTTGTTCGGAGCGCAGTAGCCATGATGTGCAGCTGCTTTCCAACGACTTTGGGCTTCTTCGTGCTCGCTGACGCAGGTATAACATGAAAATATAAAAGAATGAGACTTATACGGTTTTTGCGCAAGATCGCTCCGGATCATCGCGATATTAACGCCTGTGAGGCAGCATGAACCGTATCGCCGTACCGATGCTCGGATTCCCGGATGTGTTCGAGGATTGATAGAACTTCGAGTGCTTTGAGGATAAAATTTTCGGATTCTATTAGCTTTTTTTGAGCGTTGGTATGTCTGAGAATCGACGCGAAACGTATGCGTCAGACGTAGGGCCTAGGGGAATTTGTTTCAGCCTAAGGTAATTGCGTAATCATTGCAACTTTTAGAGCGAGGAAACTCCTGCGATTTTTACGTTTCGTACTTAACAACCATTTTATGATACAACTTCTAGCATAAAATATTAACATTTTTCTAGCTTCGTTTGAACGTTGGAATGTCTGAGAATTTAAGCGAAAGGTATACGTCGCGTTAGGGCCTAGGGGAAGTTGTTTCAGCCCTGCGTCACCGAATAACCATAGCAACTTTTAGCGAGGAAGCTCCTGCGATCTTTAACCTTTTGTGCTAATCGAAGATTCTACATTCGATCGCAATACTTTTTTGAAGTGAAAAGCTGGCGTTCACTTAATTGCCGTGCATGCAAACTCTTACAAAGCCTTTGAACCAATCATTCGGAAAAAAAGTCTATTACTTATGCTCATAAAACAGTTTATTTGTCCCCTTGGAACTCAAAACACACCAAGTCTTCACATTCTTGATTGATCAGTGCACAAAAAGTTGCGTCCGATGTCCCTTAGAAATTAGTATTAGTAGGTTCTTTACCTTGACGATTTGTATCAATAGTCCACAGTAACCCATATGTGTATGATCATACACCTCTTAGATGGTTGTCTAATCCATCATTCTAACAACTGTAATCTTTAAAGAAAATGCAGCCCCACTTTTTAGAGGTCCAGAGATGGAATTTCACATGTCAATTCGTTAAATGTAATGCAACTGAAAATTTTTCTTTTTTGTGGGATTTATTGCAGCAATAACTTCCTTCATCAAGAGTAGTCGGTAAATTATTTACTTGTTTTAATTACCTGAACAAGACGACTCGTATTTGTGCTCATCCCTTGCTCGAAGAAGCAGTCTCGTTGAAAAATGTTGACTACCATTCCTTTCCGTCTCTGCAATGGACTTTTTTCAAAAGTGCAGGCTGCCTATAGTCCGCTTCGCCTTAACTTGGAAAAGGGAAACCGCCAGAGTCCCCTCAAGTCAATTAGAAAAACGGCGTTAAGGTGTGTGACGAATCTGTGCAGACGCGAGCACTCTGATGATATGTTGTCATGTGTCTTTCTCCAACGTGCATATTGACTCACCGAGACTGTAGCCTTCGCCGTTTGCCTAATTGTGATAAAACGAATTACAGTAGCTACTACTCCAATTACCCAAGGCCTTCATACTTTGGGTATTTGTTCGACAAGAATGTTATGTCCGCCATCACTGTGAACTCGGCTCAGCGCCTATTGGACTCGAATGCTGCATTAGCGTTCGACGTGAACTAGGGCCCATTCGTGGTGATTTACGCCAAAAAAAGAATGGTGGCAGTTGTCTTGCTTGATGGGGTTTTGCAAAGGGTATATTTTGTCATATGTATATGAAATGTCCTGCTATATAACTCATACTATTAAACTAGATGCTCAGAGATGTGTTTATCTTTGTAATTATGAAGTTACAGCAATAATTATTTCTTACGAGTGTACTATTTATTTTCAGCAGCTGGGCCCGTTTTGTGCTCATTAACGTCAGCGTGCTATGATGGTATTATTATGTCTGTATAAATTTAAGTATCCTCTCTGCAATGCTTCCAGAGGTCTTTGAAGGAAATAAATTAATAAATAACATTTTCACGGTCACTGGAGTTTGCTTTCGGTGTACCACATGTTCCCGTGAAGTGGAAGGAGTGCAGCCCCATGCAACAAGTCTGCCAGTCTGGTATGTTCCATTTATTAACATTGGAAGGCCAGAGATGCAAGTGCCTTGCGGCTTCTAGTCCGCAAATTTTTCTGGTAGATTTCTGCGTCAGTGTAGCCAGTTCGAGCATGTATTGCTTATGTGGCTGTGCCTTTTGCTGTACCGTTGATTTGATGGCTGGCAACAACATTTGTTAGCCATCCAAGCCATTTCACGTCCATTTCGTAATGGCGATTTCTTGCATTCCGCGACCACTGCAACCTGTGTAAGTCTCGTGTGGCAAAGTGAAGTCGGGTAATGCTTGGTGTCCACTTTTGAGAACAACCAACCATTCTATCTCTTCAAGTCACTCAGTGGCATTCCCTCAAAGTTGGAAATTCTCAGACATGCGTTGGAATGTCGATTCTCAGACATTCCAACGCTTCGTGTTATGGACAGAGATAATTAGTGTCAGCATATTATCCCGTAATGTCTTTGGACAACAACCGACATCAAATCAACTGTCATTGCATGGCCGCTCACCTGCTTTGTCGTCCTTACTTACCGACGAGATGATGCGGATCAGTAGCTTCGGGGTAATGTCGGCACCAAGGACAAAGGCCGCCGAAGATAATCCTTAATCTCCCGCTGTCACTCCTCGAGACGTGGTCGAGGCCGTACCAATGAGTTGGCCTCGCAGGCCAATTCATTGGTACGGGCAGCTCCGGTAGACATGGTCGGCCTCAAGCAGCGGTAGCAAAGTGGTTTTCGGACGGCCATTCGCAACACCTCCGTTTTCTTCGGTGTACTTTGTTCAGTGCAGACCTGCACCCAATGTTGAGAATGCTTCGGCGTTGGGGTGTCTCGATGAATTGGCATATAATACTAACGGTTAGCTGGTGGCGGACATAGTGACTTTGTGGCATAAGTCACCCTCGGTTCGTCAGATGCCGCTTAGCTCGAAGACGTCTCCAGTTGAAATGCTTGTCGAACTTGTTCCGAAACAATTTTAACAATAAAAGTAAAAGCTGCGCGACTGATGGCAGGAAGTAGCTTCCTGATCTCTTCCCGGACAACGTCGTGGATGAAGTTGCGGATGCCTGGGAGGCTGGTGTCGAAGTTGCAGCTGGACGACTCGAGTGTCGAGACGCTGGGAAGCTGTTGATAGTGACAGGCTCGGGCCTGCAGTGTACATTCAATGTTGGAAGCCTCAATGATATGAACCCTTCGACTGTTGTAGTGGGGTTGCGGACAAGGCTGCCGAAGGTGTTGTTCCTCACATGAAGGAAAAATTAGCTTCTTGTCTTGTGCAGCATCAGGGTTGGCGTGGGTGCTCGATCAGGCGCAAAACATCTTCCATAAAGGCGGTGACGCTCTCGTTGGGACCATGTCCTAGGCAAAATCAGGAATTCGGCTCTCTCTCGTCAGTGTTGGCTGATGAACGTGCACTTCAGCTCGATCTTGCAAACTTCCCACGGCGTTAAGGAGGATTCGTGGTTCTCAAACCAGTGCCTGGCAGTTTCTTCCACGAGAAAAATAGGTTCTGCAGAAGCTGGTTGTCTGTCCACCCACTGTGGCGGGTGACATGGTGATATTGTTCAATCCAGCCCTCGACGTCTTCATACACCTTGCGTGAAAGGGCGTTGGAGTGTGATGTGAGACGGGCATGCAAACAATGGTGGGAGCGGACACTCTTTGCTGCTACAGGTTTGTCATTGTTGGCTTAGTCAGCTTCGGTTTTTCTCTCAAAAGAGTGAATACCGGTGGTTCTTGCTGGCAGCAGCGACCGGCTCCGATTTGATGTTCTTCATGGTGTATATCCGAGGTTCGTCCTTGTGGTACTCGCTCGTCTTGCGGATTTTCTGCCGGGCTCGGGTTAGGACTTGGTTCACGGCTCGCCGGGGGGTTTAAGACGCGGGATAGTCCGCCGCCCGTGTCCCGTTATCGAGCAACTTGACTGAGGAGCCGCCAGAGTTCACACAAAGTGAAGGGCTGTGGGTAGAGTACCGAGCACCTCCACCAGAACATACGATGACAGCTGAGGAAGGTCTGGAACTTTCCAGAATAGTAAATATTGATAAAAGATAGGACTGGAGCAAGCATCCGTGACAATATAACACAACTGACAGAAGAGAGTCTATCCTTACCACTAAAAAAGTTGGATTGCTTTAGTGGCATTCTGCCCGAATAAATCCTCTCCTTCGGGGTTTGGCGACTGCCGTGGACGAACTGAACTGAAATAGATGTGGGACCACTTTTCTGGTAATGAGCAGCTGCAGATTGTAGTCGCAAAGGGGCGTGAACGGGTGGACTGGGTAGGAAACACGCGCGATGAAATGTCCATACAGCTTGCAATTCGCGTAACGAGTGTTGATGAAACTTCTATCGACGAAACGTGCGAAAGACAAGCG
The DNA here is from genome assembly GCF_016920785.2 of Ixodes scapularis. Lineage (NCBI taxonomy): Eukaryota > Metazoa > Arthropoda > Arachnida > Ixodida > Ixodidae > Ixodes > Ixodes scapularis. The sequence continues at coordinate 41,574,156 of NW_024609838.1, read as the reverse complement.
GAATTAATACAAACTGCAACACCTGTGCTCCGTGAAAGTGTACGTCTACGTCTGAACAATTTAGGAAGCAGCAAAACATCACCTGAAACACGACACAGGAACTACCGGCTTGAAGGCTGCTCCCCAGGGCGATGCACAACCAAAGTGAGCCTTCGGTCATTTGAACAAAGCGGCACCACGATTGCACGCTGCCAAGTACGACTCACGCCATTTCAATCGCTAAACTGTGCACCCAATATATTACACACACTTCACTGCAGACCTCGAAGGTTCTGATGGTCAACGAGAGTACAGAAACGTCTTAAAATTAATCCTAGCGGTATCCTAATCAATCCGAGGTCCGAGCAACCTAGGGCCGATTGTCTCTTTCGTGGCAATATCTTCGTCGGTCGCCAGCGAGATGCACACCGTTCCTCTTTATTTTCACGTTGTATACCTACGTCAGACACCACGCTGAACTCTGAAGTCGCTTTCGACCGGCCTCATACGACGGCTTCCGCATCTGAAATCAACTCGCCGACACGAATGACAACGAACAAAGTATCCGACAAGCTCCGGCCTAGCTGGGGCCAGTCGCTGCCTGGGCGCTGTAATCTTTCCTGTGACGTCCCCTATCGGGTTTGGTCACGTGACGAGTGGTCAAATTTGCATACAATGGCAGCGGCCTTATGGGGGTCACTTTCGAGTGCAAACCGGAACCCCGGTTTATCGCTCTAAGCCCCTCTACCTCGTTGGCACAAACACAGATGGGACGCGAGCACGCGCCATCGTTCAGCTAGGATTTGTGCCCGATCAATACGTCGAAGGACGTTCAGGGTCGCACTCGGGGCCGAACTGCTTGTGTCATTCTTACGTGATGACGTCGCGTTGAGGCGCAAGGAGGCTGTTCATGGGCTTCGGTTATTTTAGGTGGTTTTGGCTGGATACCTTAGCGAAACGACGACTGCCATTCTGAGGTTTTGGGATGTTTCTTCTGGAGTTCTCTAACAGGTTTGGAATACCTAGACACCCCCCGTGGTGATCGAATGCGATTTCTTTTCTCACCGCGGCTCGTTTAAAGCTATAAGTTACAAATGTTCGTTATTTGCCTTCCAATGTTCCCTTTAAAAGGCGAGAAAGAAAGAAAAACAACTAGATGAGACGAATTCAAGCCTGCTTTTGGTGTCGCCAACACGGTGCCTTCTTGAAAGCCAATAACTTCAAAAGTAACAAGAGACGAAAAGCTAAGTGAACGGAATAAACACGCAATATAATGCTCATAGAGTTCGTCCACGACAACCCCTGCATCTGTGCTTCACAGACTGGTTGCAGTGGCTACCGGTTGCAACGATGCACCGCAATTTCGTGCAGCCTTAATCACACTTAATTAGGACACGGCAGTGACGTTTAATGCGTAAAAAACAAGAACACTATACCATTCGCGCATATTTTTTTTAAAGCCCCGTACAGCAGAAGTGTTATGAAGACAAATACTACGACACTAAACCAAAAGCGTGTTCAAGAGCACAAAACGAACCAAAATATATCAAGAGTAGGCTCAGCTCCAGCTCCAGTTAAGTATGATTGACTGTATTTTATTTATTTATTTACTTCAGGTACCCTTCAGCGCTCGTGAGGGAAATATAGTGGGGCAGGGGCAAACAAGTAAATGACAGCATAACACATCAAATAAAGCATGCATTTTCAGTACCCAGTATGATTTTTTTTATCTTGTAACAGTTTGTATACGCACCTTTTTGGACCGTCGGGGAGTGCTAAAAGTTTAAACCCAATTTCGATATTCGCCATATAAAGGCAGCTTCAGGTGTGATCGTCACTTTTCTTCGAATATCATTTGAGAGTGTCACAAAACAGTTTAGAATTACTACCAGTGCTCTTGTTATTAAACAGCTTCAGTTTTGATTGCTCCTCCCCTTCCACCGGAATTTCCAAAGTGCTCCACAACAAACAAACTTTCCCGAAGCAATCTACGCTCCCCCCGCCCCCCCCCCCCCCCCCAAAAAAAAAAAAAGAAAGAAAGAGAGAAAGAATAAAAGAGAAACTGTTGCGCATCCCTATAGCGTTAGCGGGACTTGGGGGGGAAAACCGGGAAATAGGGCTACGTCCCGACGAGCAACTTCCGGTCGGCCGCACAGCTATCCAAAGCAGGAATTCCGTATAGACTCCGTTTCACCTTGCAATGGACCGCAGTAAACGCTACGCGCCATATCAACCAATCCAATATCGTGATGATTATCACGTGACCTTCGGAAGAGGCGTAGCGAGGCGCGTCGGGGCGTGTCTTCACGCGACAGGGCTGGATTGGCAGTGCTGGGTCCTACCGTTGGCTACTGCCCATCGTGAGGTGAAACGGGGCCCAGTAGCTCATTGTTCGACGGCACAAGCCGGCAAGAGCGTGGTCCTATATTCCGTTCACCCCTAAGCTGTCAGTGCGGTGGAGGCTACGTGCTCTTTCGGACCAGTCTCTACGTGGATCTTTCCCCACGTGATCGCGTTCTCGCCTTTATCGACTCGCAAAGAGCGGGTTCACGTAATAGAAGGGAGCCGGGGTGATCGGCCCGTAGAGTGCGTAGCTCCCACCGTACTGTCAGCTTGGGGGCGAGCACAGTATACCTGCGGCTGACGCGAGGCTGATTTCGCTCTAATTAGACACCCCGTCTCGACAGCCTCATTATCACGGGAACCCCCGTCGCGGCGAGGGCGGACAGGGCAGGCAATTACGCTGTACAGTCGGGAACACGCCACACTAGAGTGTAGCAACGTGTTTGGTTGGGTGGGTGGACGCGGCGAAGTCCACTGAAATCGGGTGGCGACTTACGCCCTCTATAGAGCGTTCTGCGCAGGGTGGTAATAGTGAGAGCGTCTTACTATTAATATACTTTATTGAGCCGGGGTCACACTGCTCATACATCACACAAAAGACAGTCTGCATGCAGATTCGAACGCGAATCACCATTAATAAAATCTAAAACACTTCATGAAAAAAAAAAGAAAAAAAGAAAAGAGTTCAGGTGAATTTAGGCGTATTTTTGTCCCGTGAATCTGAATATCGCGTTCCTTTTCCTCGAAGATGTAACTAAACGCGAGAAAACGCGAAAAACTTCTACCTCTGACCAGTCGTGACTTTATACTAGGATCTTTGGGCCGCCAAGCGCGTGTCACTCGTGTGGGCAGCACGTGCAGTTGCGAGTTTGCCCCGTGTATTCTCTCGCATTGGCACCAGTTGTTTTGTCTCTTTTTGACGTTATTTGAAAATACCAAAAGTGCGCGTGATTAGCTTTGACAAGCAATGAAAGGTGCACGAGAGCAGAGATTCCGAAAACTCCTAGTATGACGTCACGCCCCGGGGGGGAGGGGCTTCGGCGGTACTTTAAACACTAATTGCTGCAGCTTCCGTGCACCGAATTAAAAAAAAAAAAAAATAATCTTGATATTTCTGATTCTGCAGGCCGAATGAAGGCCCAGTGAAGTGTGCTCTCTCAAATACAGAGCCACTTCAGTTTCCATTACAAGGAGAAAACTTGGTACGCGGCATCCGAACCTCGGACACTGCGGTGAGTCGGTGACTGACTCGTGTTTGCAGGCAGCCGTTTGGATGATGTATAAACAGCGTGACTCCGGCTTTAGGGTCGTGGTAGGTGGAACCTTGACCTGTCTGTTCAGCAACATCTTCATCTCCGAAAAAGATTGTTTATTGTGAATACAGTTTTCGTAGACCATTTCCCTCCTTCGCTACGCTCTCCGCCACAAGGCGCCGCCACAGCGCTTGTGCGCCGTCAGCGTCGTCTGCAGAGTTACGGATGCGTCGAGGGACGAGGCCGGAGAGTGTTCGCGGGACAGACAAAACAAGCTACGAAAACGTTTTTTTTAGTCAAGAAGCTTATTTACTTGTATCTAGAAAGAGCACATAGAAGGGCAATAATAAGAGCAAGGCAGTCTGACAAGGAAAAGTTAAAAAAACAGATCTGCTCTGGGGCATTGGAGTATTGCAAACGCACCCATATTAACTTAGGGCATATTCATATTATTGCAATCGAGTCTTTGTTTTAGGCTTTGCCGGCCATTGGTCGTTGCCATTTTGACAGTGGTGCGTGTGCTTCATGGAGGTAGGAGGAAGAGGAGGCGGCATACCGGCTCAAGCCAGCCAAACGAGAAAACCCCGATGTAAAGCCGGAGGTGAGGTCGCGGTGGGTGGGAACGACCTCGGAAGTGTCCAAGGGTGTCTTTTCTGTCCGATAGCGCCTTTTGGTTCTGTTCGTTCTTGGACATCGGTGGAGGCGTGTCCCTTTAAAGCGAACCGTCTCCCCCGGCTACATCTCTGGTGGCGTCATGTCGCCTCCATTCCTACCTCCATGGTGTGCATCGTCCGATGTTCAAAACCTTGCTCCTGCCAGAAAAGCTTCTGAAGCGCAATTGCTCGTAAAAATGTATGACTCCCACTGACCGAGCCTTCGACGGCACGAAAGAGGATAACCGAAAAGCGCGGTGGCAGCTGTCTAGATAACCGACCTGTCTCCATGGCAACGGGGCTTGGTGCGCTCGATCGCCCCCACACGAAGCCGCCAAGAGTATATATTCTACCATAGAAATTCGTCCGCTCTATAGATCGTTTTTCCCTTAGAGGAGCGATGCAATCATTTTTGTACTTTGCGCAAATACCGTTTAAAACGGATCCCTAACGTTAATGACCTATGAAACACGCGTTCGTTTTTCAACACACGCATTCGAAGTCGCAGAGAAAAATTAAAGAAAAAGTGGAAGCCGTTTACAACTCCCTGTAACACCGATTTAGAGCGCAGCTCTTGAGGAGGAGGAGGGAAAGGTACTGGGCCCGTTTGCTCGAAGCCGGTTAACTCTAACCGCGGTTAAAAGTTAACCGACCTTCCCTACTAGGTACCTACAAGTACCTAGCCAAGTTTGAAGAGGGCTGGATGAGCGATAGCTCCGTGTTTTATTATGGGGCGGTGGCTGGTGTCACCTACTGGCTGTAGCGAATATAAGTGGCTTCTGTGGAAAGGTTCCCGAAATGGGGGGACCCAAAAAATGCGCGCTGCCTGGTTTTCGCGACGCAGCGTGGCATACATTTGAGCTTAAGAAACCATTTTTATTGCTCGCGGTACAAATAATTGGCAAGGTAAAACTAAATTAACCCTTGTTTGGAAATTTTCTAAATATTTGGCTGTATGAAGTGAAGAAAAGCCTCGTTGAAATTTCCTTCCGACTTCGAAAGAGGACGACGAAGTTGAGTCCTAAAAACGATGAGAAAGAAGTGAGCAGTGAAAGGCGGGCGGTACACCGGCAGCATGGTTGGCCAGCATGTAAGAACTCATAAATTGAAAAACCTGTAACTTGGCTCCACTGAAAATTGACCTATTAAATTACCCGAACATCGAGAAGAACGCTGGAAGTGTAATTCTATGATCCGCGCGCGCTGGCCTTCCACTTATAAAAGATTTGAAGTAAATGATCATAATAAATCGTTGACGAACGCCCGTGCACGGCAACATTTGTTTTAGGCTTTTTGCTTCAGAACAGTTATTACTGCAGACGCCAGCAGGTGCAGCGCGTGTAACTACACTCGTAGCATGCACCTCGGTGCTTTTGAAATTTAGCAAGAGGTCTATGGGAACGCTCCATGCTTCTGTGTGCTATCAATACCCGGCCGATTGAGTCAAGGCAATCCACTTTCCAAAAACGTTGCCATGCCGACAACTATCGCGTTCATTTAGGCTTAGGAATGGTCAGAGTCGAAAGTCTATCTAAAAAATGCGGTGAGGTCATTGCTCATGTTTTGCGTTTTAAGTGAGGTAATGCAGCGCGAAAACCTCCTGCACCATTCATTGCTGACTAACGCGCCCGCTACTGCAGCTACTGCGACGTATTAGTTCCAAAGCGAGCGGAGCTCACTCACCGGGGCATCGCCATGTTTCCCCGCCGTCCTTACTCTGCCGGTCACGTGACCCAAAATTCCCCGTCGTAGGGAAATCCGGTTAACCGCGGTTAGTTAACCAGCTTCGAGCAAACGGGCCCTGGGGGGTGAAGTGACATAAGGGGGGGTCACGTGACCTTGGGAGGTCACGTGACGATGCGGATGATGTCATCAGTGAACTCACTGATGACGTCATCCGTGATGATGACGATGACGATGCGGATGCCGGTGACGTCATCAGTGACGTCATTGATGACATCATCAGTGATGATGACGATGACAATGCGGATGCCGGTGAGGTCATCAGTGACGTCACTGATGACGTCATCAGTGACGATGACGATGCGGACTCCGATGACGTCATCAGCGATGATGACGATGCGGATGTCGGTGACGTCATCAGTGACGTCACTGATGACGTCATCAGCGATGATGACGATGCGGATGCCGGTGACGTCATCAGTGACGTCACTGATGACGCCATCAGTGATGATGATGATGACGATGCGGATGCCGGTGAGGTCATCAGTGACGTCACTGATGACGTCATCAGTGACGATGACGATGCGGACTCCGATGACGTCATCAGCGATGATGACGATGACGATGCGGATGTCGGTGACGTCATCAGTGACGTCACTGACGACGTAATCCGTGATGATGACGATGACGATGTGGATGCCGGTGACGCCATCAGTGATGATGACGATGACGATGCGGATGCCGGTGAGGTCATCAGTGACGTCACTGGTGACGTCATCAGTGACGATGACGATGCGGATGCCGGTGACGTCATCAGTGACGATGACGTCATCGGGGAGGTCACGTGACCTCGGCAGGGGGCACGTGACTTGCAACAAAATGGTGAGTTGGGCCAGTTGGTTCATAATGGAAAAAGACAAGCGCCGAAAGACCAGGACAAGGTAAGAAGACGACGACACAAGGCGCACTCGCAACTGAAGCACCCCCAGGGTCACGTGACCCTGGGGGTGGTCACGTGACCTCGGGGGGTCACGTGACCTCGGGGTCACGTGACTTTGGGTGTCACGTGACCTTGGGGGTCACGTGACCCTGGGGAGGGGTCACGTAACCTCTGGGGGTCACGTGACCTTGGGGTGACCTTGGGGGCCACGTGACCTTGGGATGACCTTGGGGGTCGCGTGACCTTGGGATGACCTTGGTTACGCCGACGCCGCTCAAGCCGGGAACGGGCCCCTAAGAGCTGCGCTCTAAAACGAGCAGCGTTCACCCCTCAACTCGCAGCCAGAACAAGCGGCCACGTGATCTGGAGCCGATTATATGCCGCCAGTGTTGATCATAGGCACGCGCTGGGGTTGGCAAAGCGCAGGACACGCGCTGAGTTCCAGACATTGTTATGGCTCGGCTGTTGTCGTCGTCGCAGCGATTGGACACGGGCCACTACCCGAATGCTTCTCGAGCTAGCAATTATCACGAGCCCAATATAGGAACTCTTAAATTTTTCGTGCTTCGATTCATTTCTTCGTCCAAGTCGTTTTATCAATTACCTATTCTTTCCCTTTCTTTCCATCATGGGGTAGCCAACAAAGACAAGGCCCAAGGCTTGCGCGTAGATAGCTCGTAGATAGGTAGGCCGTAGTACTGAATGTTTGACGTCACCTAAAAGAGGCCTATTTGGAGATCCCACAGGACACTCTTGCCGCGTATGCGTTCGGCTATGACTAGTGTTAAACTAGTGAAAGCACAAGTCAAAGCAAAATTCTGACACAGTAATGTTGTCTAGTCTGTGTCTCGCGTTGTCCTCTTCTAGGTGATGATCAACCATTAGCACTACGGCCTTGCCAGATATAGGAGGAGTTCTCCCGGGTCAGCCTCTTTGTCTTCCTGTTCTACAATGCCCTCTTTTCGTAATTTAGGCGCACGTGACTCTCCTTGATTTTAAAAGTACCCTGAGGAGAATTCTGAAATAATCTGAATATGGCGATAACTCACTCTGTGAGTTATCGCCATATTTAGGCTCGAACACACCTAGGTCATCTACGACGATGGGAGGAGCATTGTTACGTCAGCCAGGACGACATGTGATCAACGAAAATGCGACATTTCGTTGAGATTGCAGCGCTGTTATTACAAAATGGGTACGCTTTTGTAGGTTATAAAGGGAAATAAGAGTAGTCGAAAAATGTTATTCTTCGCGGAAAGGAAACATAATATTGCAATGATTGTCTACAAAACAGCGCTCTATGTTTTTTTTTGTTTTTTTTCTCGAGGGAGTAATTTGTTTAGTCGCCAGCTCTCGACCGCGCGCTCGCTGGGTTGAGTCGTAGTCCGGGCTGTATGGGCAACGAGCCGCTCGCATTCGAGATATCACTCCGTGGTTCCACCGGACGGAGGAGCAATGATCCTTCGCTTGCTACTGGTTGACGGTGTTCTTGGTTTCGGAACATGCTCCTCCCATTACCAGAGATGCACGTCGGAGTGCTGCGATCTTTGATTGTTTTTTTAATAGAAAAATTGGCAGCGTGTTGTCATGATTTAAGGATTTCTAATATGCCTAGAGCCAGCAGAGTGAGTTATCGCCATATTTAGGCCATCTCGTGGCCGTGGCCATAGGGATTTCTAATATGCCTAGAGCCAGCAGAGTGAGTTATCGCCATATTTAGGCCATCTCGTTGCAACACCAGAAGACGCAGCACTGATGCTGTGCTAACTCGAAGGTAGCCTTAGCACAGATGCAGCGTTGTATTGCTAATGTAACTTGCAGCCAGCACTGCGTCACCAAGCTTAGCGCTGTTTCCAGTTCTTACTTAAAGCGCTGATGTAGTGCAGTGGTGTATGTGTGAATGGCCATTTAGGGATGCCCCCAATATTCGAGGTTGTCGCAACATTACATCACGTCCTCAAGGTAGTGTTGTAGATGTTACCAAAAAAAAAAAGTAGTGAAATACGCTATTCGTTACATGCGAAATAGAGGAACGCCTTACCGACTTACGCTACCTCAAAATATAAGAAACGCATTTTCATTACCGTTACCCAAACAAGTAACCCCAGGTTACTTTTCATTTATAAATTAACAATAACAGCGTTTTTTTTTTGCGACAGCGTTTTTCGACATTGGAACGAAGGGCATGGGTGTTATTTTTGTTTAAGTGGTACTTTTTTTTACGTGTTGAAAGTACAGGCAAAATGTCGAAGGCATGTGGAATGAGAGCAATAATTAATGGCTTGGCGCTTCAAAAGTTTTAAAACCAGAACAGTGCGGTAGGCGTGATGACCCATGGACAAGTAAGAGATTATACTTGGTTTGAGCTTAACTCCACTAAGTCAGCGCTACGAGCGAATGGGACTAATCAAGCAGCGTCAAAAGCACGACTCATTGGACCTTTTTATTTTTGTTTATGATTGGTCCAACCATCATAGAACACGTACAAAAACACGAGGGACACCGTGATGGTTCCCTTTTGATGTTCTCTCATTGGTCCCATCAGCTCTTAGCGTCCGCTGCGTCTTAACTTTAGGTAAAATGATGTAAAGAAACGCGAACAAATATAAGTGGACTTTTTTCAGCTTTTGCGAAAAAGACGCAACGAGGAACGTAACAACTTTACCCGTTACTGGAAATACGTAACGTAAGTACGCTACCCGTTACTAATTTGAGAAAATAATGAGTATGTACATTACCTAGAAAGTAGCACGTTACCGGTAACTCCGTTGCTTATAACGAGTTACAGTCAACACTGCCTCAAAGACAGTGTTCAGATCTCAACGTGCGGCCAACTTTTTGTCTCTGCAGGTTTTGAAGACTGCTGCCATGACGTCGACCTCCGCCACCAACGCCACCTGGGGACCGGAGTTGGACGTCACCCTGGGGGGCGAAGAGGGTCTCCCGGAAGACTACGACTACGTTGAGTCCTCGACCCACTACGATCTCGCCGACCTGGTGCCGACGGCGGCCGTGTACGGCTCCACGCTGCTCCTCGGCCTGGTGGGTAACCTGCTCATAGTGTACACGGTGGCGAGGTTCCAGCGCATGCGCAGCATCTCCAACATCTTCCTCGCCAGTCTGGCGACGGCGGACCTCCTCATTGTCCTGCTCTGCATCCCCGTCAAGGTCAGTTGGAGCGACTCGGATAGACTCTGGCCCGTGGTGCCCAGACCGCGCATTTCGGACAACTGCCTTTAGCGTCCTTAAGTCCCAGTGCATTGGAAGGTCCACAAAATGGAAATCAGCCCCCGTGTTATGGTACGGCTTGCCGCGATCCTGGCGGTCGTTTGTGGAAGCACACGGGAAGAAAGCGAGCGGTTGCAGACATAGAGTGAATGTAGTAATCAGGAGGGAAAGGCCCCATGCACCCGGGCGGCTTCGGAACGGCGGGGCATATAGACGCGGACATAGGCGGTCCCAGTTGATAGTCCCGATGGGTCCATATCATTGGTGACGCCTTAATATGCACCAAGAAGCAGCAAAACAACATCTGTAAGTACTGTACCTCGTTCTTTTCTATAGCTTACTTTGTAGGAAAACACTGGAATCGCGATTCGTTCAAAACTAAATAAGGTTGACAAGCGCTCGAGCAACTTCAGCCGGTTGCGGCAAAACGAACACGCCTAACCTTTTGTCTGATATCTTTCTTTGTTCTTCTTTCGCTCTCTTTGTCGTTCTTTCTCTCGGGAGCGGCGATGTCAGCAGCGCTGACGATTTGCCACGTTCTGCTCCCATCGAAGTAATCGGGGGCTCGAGGCGCCCTATATAGTCGGCCTAAATTGAGAGCGTTTCCAATTGCTCGATGGGGGTCATGTCGTTTATGGTCGGTGTTTGCAATAGAAGGATGCAAACAGGAAGCGAGAGCGTCCATTGCCTGCAAGAGTCTCCGCCTTGCTTCTCATCTCCGCACATTATCCTCGTTTCCGCGCGACAACGCGGATGCGAACGCGAACACAATTTTAGTAGGAAGCGTCCGCCATTAAATTTCGAGAGTTTTGCATGGTTTCAGTCTTCCGCTCTCAAATTTAGGCTCTATACTGCCCAACCTGTGCCTCTGGAGCAGGGGTGTAAATACGAGAGCAAGAACGTGACAAATTCTGGCCGCTGACATCAGCAGTCCAGAGAGAAAGAATCAGAAAGACAGCAGCAGAAGAGCGGGGAAAGAAAGCAGACGAAAGATTAGGCGTTTTCGTTTTGACGCGTCGAGCTGAAGTTGCACTAACGCTTGCCACTTCATTTAGTTTGATACAATATGAGATTCAGATGTTGTCCTGTAAAGTGAACCAGAAAAAATAAGGTACATACCTTAAAGGTGATATTATGCTGCTTTTTTGAGCACATTAAGGCGTCGACAGTGATTTGGGCCCATCGGGACCGCCAACTAGGTCTGCTTATGTCCGCTTCTGTGCCCCACAGTTCTCAAACGACCCAAATGCATGGGACCTGTCCTTCTAGATTATTATATTAACTTTATGCTCTGAATTTTTTATGAACAGACGAGCTGTAGAGCGAGCCACACAAAGTATAGTATGCACACCTCTACCGCCATGCACACCTTTACTGCTGCGCCACCATCAGGATTGTGAAACACCACGTTGGCAGGCAGAAATTGAGCAAACAAAAATGAAGACATAACAGCGGTAGTTTTAGTTCAAAACGGCTACGAGTTTCGAATTTTGACGTAACGCGAACGCAGTGGCAGAGTCTCAATTACAAAGGATTTCCTCTCCCATCGCTCGCAAACTCGATTTTGACAGGACTCCTACCTTCACGATGACGGGAATGCTATAGGTTGAGGATGTCCCCCGCCCGAAACGCAGAAATCCCATTTACGCATTCCATCCATCATACTCATGCGTTAATTATAAAGTCGCCGAAACTTTCCTTGAGCACCGCATTCTACAGTTTCCGAGAGACCTGAAGAGTCTAGCCAAATTAGCTTTGTGATTGGCTTATGCAAAAGCCATTAGATAAGTTACGCTTAGAGTAGCGGCACTGCATTCCTGGATGATGTCGCGGTGCTTGATACTCAGTTCAGAGTGGCCAGAATTAGTAATCGTTACAATTAGGAAATTCAATTTTTTCATCTTAGGATAAGTGGACAGAAAGCTCAGACGATAGCGATATTCTCTGTCGCGGACTGTTGTAACATTTCTGGATTACGAAAAACCGTTTCCTGCAATTTTATATACAGTTCTAGATAATTGGCAACCATAACTTTAAGCACCAAAAAATCTAACAGACGAGGAACTCGGCTGGTCTTGGCTAGGCACTTGGCGGCCCAGCAGAGATAGCTTTTTGGCAAGCCCTCGCCGGAACTTCCGGCGAGCGGCCCCCGTTGTAAGGGGGTCGCCATTAAATATAATCCAATCCAATTCAATAGCTGAATTGTGTTTTTTTTATAAGCGTAGGTCATCGAGAGCCCTATAGCTTATGCCAGCCATTGTGACGACGGGCTAAGAAGAGTATATTGTATGTGAAACGTATACGCGGAACAGCTCGGAACAGCTGTCAAATTATGGCCAGTCTGAAGGTGAGAGGCGCGATGGTTTTCGCTAGGGACTTCAATACCGGGTAGTGATTGATCAATCCCACCAAAAGGGAATGTCCGCCCGTTTGACAGTGGGCTAGCATATATTGGCTGCGTCAGTTCTTTTCGTATAAATTTGATTTGATCACATGGTGCCGCCATATTGATGGATGGATGGATGCATGCATGAATATGGTTGAACAGATATAATAAAGCTGGGCTCTCCTTTGTTCAGCCATTGCTTTTGATATATTTCCCCCAACATATGTAGCTCGCTAACGGTTAATGAAAACAAAAATTGTAATCTAATGTATGATAACTGGATGAATTTTGAGTTGAGTTAACTTATAGAACAAAGATTGATGGGGTACAGTATCGAAGGCTTTGGCAAAACCAATGAAAATAACATCAGAAGTTTTGAAAGAATGAATGCTTTCGTGAAAATTAGTAGTGAATTGAAAATGTGGTGCTTCACACACATAACAATTCAACCTTTTTTTTAAGCCATTTTGGTTAGTGCAGATAAATAGTTAATGACATGGGAGTACATTATATATTTTACAGTTTTACATAGTATACTTGTCAAGGATATTGCTTTCTAATTATATACACTATATTTATCTCCAGGTTTAAACATTGGCAACACTTACCTAAACTTCCAGTCCGTCGGAGGCCTACTAGGTATATGTTCTACTCACTGCCTAAACATAACAGAAAGCAAATAACAAGATATTGCCCAAATTATGTTAAGAAGTTTAGAACACATCTCGTCTTTTTCGAGTATAGAGCTAAGGAAAAGTCGTTGTTTGGTGTACTTCCGCAAATACACCACGAGAAACAAATATATTCAGGATCACAATGAAGACAATGCTAAAGCAAAGATAGTACACAACACAAAAACGTATAAATTAGTTAGTAAACATCAAACTGTCAGCAGGCGGCGTAACTCAGATGCTGATGCACAGATGTCGAGTAACTATAAATGAACATTGCTGTGAGAAATATAACAGGTTCACATATTACAGTAGGCGAAACACAGGATGAATGACATGGTAAAGGAAACTGTTTCTCGGTAAAGACAGACACTTAAAAAATACCAATGTAAAAATGGCTGTCGATAGGTGGTGGGAGAGCTGCTGTCCGTTATCTTGATAAATGTTAGACAAGGTTCACTCTTGTTTGTTGTCCAACCCAAAGTTTTTTTGGGGTTAAATTTGAATACATTCAGGAGGTCACTCATGCAATACTTTTTTGTTGTGCCTTCCTAATGTTTTATTTGTATTCATTGTACGACATTATATTTTGATTAATGTGTGACAAATTCGCTGAACTTCGTTTGGTAAAACAAACGTTTTCTTTTATGGAGAATCTCTGCTGTTTTAGGAGACCACAGGCGCTCAGCATGTTCTTTTAGCGCAATTTCAGGAATGAAAGCGGATTCCATCCTTTTAAGCTTTGTTTTCAGCGTATTCTAGTTCGCATATTGCGGTCTTTTATTAATATAGCGTAGGTATCTGGACGCAAAATTTGGAAAGATATAACACGGACGGTCTCGTCGATCTTAGCCTAGTCTTAAATTCCTTTTTGTGTCGTGACTCCTTATTTAATACTTAGCATAATTAAAAAAATAAAATAAAAATAAGGCTCCAATTTACGCTTTGAAGGTGGTTGGACAGCGAAGGTGTGGTATCACCTGCAATAATTGCCCACTGCACTATAGACCCTTTTTATGGCAAACGCCACCAGGTAGATCTCCGGTTTTTGACGTCCCAGAGAGCTTCCAGTTTATAAAAACAATTAACAATGGCCACCTTAGCACCGCTGCTTCATATATAGGTGATACGTTTAACCACAAATTCTCCAGGGGAACGCCAAAAGAGCGAACGAGCGCGAGATCGGATAAAATGCATCGAGTATTCTCGTAGACCGACTTGGCTCCTCCAAGATGTAATATTGTACAGCCAAAGGCCCTGGTTAAATATCCTACTTTGTTGTCCGTGTACCATTTATGCTGTCTAGCACCGGTAACATAAGCAAGCTCAACAGGCTTGCAAAGACGGGGCGACCGGAAGTTGTTTGGGACGCAGGCGGCAGTTCATGTTTTTAAACAGCGAAAGGGTCTATACCAAATGATTGCTAAAAAAAAAGTAAATGAATTGTACCAAGACGTTTTTTTTAATATATATATATATATATATATATGGAATACTTCATACGGTATACCGTTGCCGCGGCAGCTTATGCAACCGCTATCCTTACCGAGAAATGCATGCGGGGAACGCTACGTGCTTATCATCTATCACGTAGTTTTGACACTTGTTTAGTGGTTTTCTTATTGAAACAACTGTCAAAACCACATGATGAGAGATAAGGCGTCGCGAACAGTAATAATGCGCGGGCGATGGCTTTCTGTAGACGGACACGAAAAAACCTGACCTACGGCTTCGCTCTAAAAAAATATATTCCGGTCACTGATTTGGTTAAGAACGTGAATCCTCCTAATATCATAGCGGGAAGATGTAAACAATCAGTTCAAAATAGCGTCATTTCTGGTGGGCCGAGTCACTACTTGGAAAAAACGAAAAACTCTCACTACATCAAGAAAGTCCGAGGCTTCAACTGGGTTCGATTATTATGCTTAAAGTTCTTTCCAGTTAACGCCAGGGTAGTTGAAATTAATGCCCCTGAATAAAAAAGGGAGCGACATCGCCTCCCTCCACCTCTGACGCGCACACCTTGTATCTTTATGTTCTGCTTTTTAACGCCCTCGCGTCGACGGTAGCGCCGCCTGGTTTGGCCCAAGATAGCAGGCAGCATACATCATAAGATGTCGCTACTTTTCCGTATGAAGAGGGTTTAGTTGAATTCCCCACATAACGTTGTACAGGAAAAATGGTAGCGATATAAGATACTTTCAATGCGTCATACAACCATTCTGAAAGACTGCTGTCGCATCCCGTTGGGCGCTAACAGGCGGAAAGACCAAGTACAGACGAAGTAAGGACCTGTCAGCGTTGGCAAAAATAAAACCTGAACGACGAGTTCAACATTTTTTATTTAAATACAATTCCTAGATTTATTTGAATGCATTAGAGTATCTTTATAGTACATACTAAACGAGGGGAAAAGTTAAGATGGCGGAGGCAAAACAGCAGCGGCAGCAGAGGGTGTCAAACACGCGACCAGCCGCAGGCCAAAATATTAGTTTCTGGCACTGCGGCTTCTACGTAACTCGAGAACAAAAAACCTGGGAAACATGAGGTTTGCGCCCTCCTTCAATTGAGAAATTCCCCCAAAACATATATTTTTTCTACCCTTTTAGCCTGCCCAATTTGAGATGAAACAACCCATACTTATATATTGTTTTACCACCGAACTATTTACCGGGTACAGACAAAGTGTAGAAAAATATTGCTTTTCAACCAATATCTTCCCTGTTACCATCCACCAGGTACGGACTACAGTCCGTACAATACGGCAAAAAAGTGGTTCTGAGATCGAGCTAATTAGCCGCATTCTTGAAAAATTCATCGTGATACTGAAAAAGATACAGGTCGATGAGTAACCAGTGTAGTGGCGTTAAGGAAACAATTATACAAGCTTGATCATGCGGACATAGACTAGCAAGAACAAAATGGGTGATAGGTCTTCCACAAAACAAGATGGCGGCGTCTGAACGGTACCGCTTACCGAAGGTTCGCTCTCACTTCTGACACACGCCGTGAGATGGCGCAGCATAAGGAGAAAGGCCGCTAAGCGCCAAAGAGTTCGCTTTTGCGTTTTCCGCCCACCATCCCTGGATAGCTTAGTCGGCGAAACACTTGCTCAGAATCTCGGGTGGTGAGTTCAAATCCTGCCGAAGGACTCAACTCTTTTCCTAAGGTACCCTATGGGCGTAACGCTTTTCGGCGTCGGTTTTTCGTTACAGCCGGCCGTTACGGCCTGCTGTTACAGCCAAGCGTTACAGAACTTCATGAAAATTGTCTGATAAAACATTCTGCGTTAAAGTGAGTAGATTGGGATTGGATGATCGCCGTCCAGTTGCCACGATTGATTAGAGAATTAAGCTCAATGAACGTCTCGCAAAAATAACAAAACACAAAAAAATAATGAAAAAAAAAAAACGATGGAAAGTACAGAAACTGCAATCGGGCGTTCATTGCCGTCATCTCGCACCATAATGAGTGAGTTTTAGTATTGCGCATGGTCTCTCTTGACCTCAGAGACCCTCCTTCAAACGGCTCACTGTGACAATTTACCTATATTTATGCCACGTTAATTATACATAAAAAATGCCTTCCTTAGAACGATATTCTTCAAACGTTTAAAAGGATTGTTGACATGAAACGAGTCGACTATACGCACTTTATTTGACCTTAACGTATACTGCAAATGCAAAGAAGGCTCTAAGTGCCTGCTCCTCGCTTTTAAGCGTGTCTCGGCTACACGAACGATCGAAGCACCGGAGGAGCAAACAAATCTATATACCTGCTTTCGCAAGCAGGCAGGCATAAGGAGACTGTACAATCGCGCTAAATGAAGGCTCTTCGACGAAAGATTCTTACACTATAAAAAAAAAACAAAAAAAAACAATAAGGTAAGAGGCCTCTTTACACGGCGGAAGTTTAGTTTCTTGTAAAAAAGCGCTTCGTTTTCTATTTTGAACTAAACTTTCGTCGTATAAAGAGAAGTCCAAATTTTACGAAGCATCTGGATTTGACGCTTATTGTGTCAAGAGATTGATGCCACATGCATTCACAAAAAGAAGCCCCATCCCCTCAAAATTTTTGACAATAGAGACGGCTTGCTTAGAAAATTAACTTGCCGGCAGGAAAACCCAAAGCATCAAATGGCGTTTCTTTTTTTTTTCTTTTTTTGTTAAATCGAGGTTGTTTTGATGAGAGAAAGAGGCTGATATGTCGGCCCGTTTTATTACTGAAAGAGAGTAGGGCGTCATCACTTACCGGTCGCGGGGAATACCAAGATTTAGAGTAGCATACGTACATGGTTTGCTTCACACATATATATAAATATAAGTAAAAATATAGAAATAGCGTTGTAGTGTATATATCCCCAAATCTGAAACGCGGTTCGGGCTCGGCAGATGCAGAGTGCTGACGGCGCTATTTCTTTACGTACTACACAAAGCTTTTTTGCACGCTATTCTAAATCCTGATTCTGTTTTCGAAAGGCTGGTTCGGAAACACTATTATTTGAAAATGTATCCTCCAGAAGAATGTAATTTATTGGCCACTCGGGGCAGCGTTTATTAGAGATAGGCCCAGTGCGAAGGATTTATAATAGCCTTCTGCGACTTTTCTAATCTTCATATATATATATTTTCTTTTCTTTTCTTGCGAAAAACGAAACTAAATAATGTTTTGTAGACTCAATAGATGGATAGTCGTGTGATGGCCATCGATATTCGGATTCTAATATGCAGGTTTGCGATCTATGAGAGATTTTTTTCAGAAGGAAGCATGCAAGAGGCCGAGTTAAGAGCAAGTTGAACTCTTAGCTTCACTCAGGCAAATGACAGAAAAATAAATTAGCATGGGCTATGAATACTCCCTTATTTTTCTATAAAATAATAATATGCGTTCGCTAAAACCTTTTCTTTCTCATAATATTCTAACCATTTTCATATGTGCATGGGCATGCAGGTGTGCACCAGGTATTCACCAGATTTACCTGTAATTTCAGTCACTTTTGGTGCATTATTAAATAATCAGGCATTTAACAATGAAGCAGCTATGAACAATACTAAGCTTCAAAATGGAATAGTATAAAAATGATTTTTGATCACATGCTTTTAAATTTTATTAGTTTCATTAAAAACCGAAAACAGTGTTGTTTTTCTGTTACGGCAGTGTAAAGTGTTCGGAAGGTTGGCATTTTTAGGGCGAAATACTTTTTTGTTGTTTTGCAGCAATGCCCTTCCCCTCCACCCACCCCCCTTTTTTTTAATTGACACGTATGTGCATTTTTTAATCGCTTGTTTTTTTGGAGTGCACTCTTTATTCTAGTTGCTGAATGATTTTGCGCTGTACGAAGAGTGAAGGTAACGACAGAAATGAATGTTATCAAAATAACACAATGGTAAAATTGGCGCAAACAAACAAGAAAGCATAAAAATAAAAAATCATACATTAAAAAAAATTAAACAAAACAACGAAATGAATATGCGAATGAATGTATGAATTTCCCAAAATTAAGACATACGAAAACATGCTAACAATATCACATAAATACGTGTAGTTAAAAGAAATGCTAAAACACACCTACAACACCCAAACATTTAAAGAAAAAACCGGATAACACAAAGAAATAAACGAACATACACAAAAGCAACGGAACCGATAACGAACGCCAAAATATCCGAGCCAGCTCAAAAAGAAAGAAAAGCAAAAAAAAAAAAAAATTGAAGATGCATAAATTTTTATATAAAGCAACAAACCCATAAAAAACGAAAAAGAAAAGAAAATATTATTGTGCCGTGTCTCCTTGGCTTCCAGTTCGGCCAGCTGTTCTCCTACACGTGGACGCTGGGCGAGTTCGGCTGCAAGTTTATCCTGTACGTTCAGCACGTTTCTATGATCTGCTCCGTGCTCAACCTCACCTTCCTCAGCATCGAGAGGTAAGACAGACCAGCCTACACCAAGCTAAACACTCTGAGTCGGGTGGAGGCTTGCGCCACTTAGCCAATGATGCCACATACTCACTAGCTCAATCTACGCGGAGCGCTAGTTCGCCTGCTTCTTTTGCAGGGCGTTGCGATTTGGTCAGAACGGTGAGCATTGATTGGTTTTGAATGAAGGATGTTGGGTAGACCTCAAGGCAGCTTGCTTTGAGGTCTACCCTTTATCCTTCAATCACGTCCGATCAAAGCTCGGCGTTCTGACTTGATCACAACGTGAGAAAACATGATTGCGGTTTAAGACAAGGACAGAGAAAGAACAGACACCACAAAGCGCTAACTTTCAACTGATTTAATTCAAGACCCTCAGCGTAGATACACACTGCGTCACTGCACAAGATCTCAACCAATCTGTGGCCCTGCCACGGATCGCAGGTACACTATCTCTTTTTCCGCTAAGTCAATTGAAGCCACATTGATACAACACGTGCCGGAACTATTCATGGCGTCCGCCTCAATTATCTCTCTAAACCTCGCCTCAATTATCTCTCTACACACAAAGATAAGACTGTTAGAGAGATAATTGAGGTGGACGCCATAGATAGTTCCGACACGTGTTGTATCAGTGTGGCTTCAATTGACTTGGCGGAAAACGAATTAGTGTACTTGCGATCCGTGGCGCGTCACGGATTGGTTGAGATGTGGTGCGGTGACGCAGTGTGTATCTACGCTGAGGCTCTTGCATTAAATCAGTTGAAAGTTAGCGCTCTCTGGTGTCTGTTCTTTCTCTGTCCTTGTCTTAAAGCGCAATCATGTTTTCTCACGTACAATACCAACTCGTCCGAGGATCAGCACTTGTCATCACAACCCCTTACAAAAGAAGCAGACGAACTTGCGCTGCGCATGGACTTCTATTGGCCCACATATGAAGTGCACAAATTTTCAGTGGTTTTGCGCATCTTTTTATTACCATATGCGGGTGATTTCATCTCAAATCGCGCAAGAAAAAATGATGGGCCCTTAAAACGTTTTGGCAAAAATATGTTGTTGGAAAATGTGCGACTTGAACAAAACTGATAATAAAAACTACGGAAATCTTTTTTGTTCTTTAATGAGGGCTTCGAAAGGGCAGAAGGTATGTCTTGCCACTTTTGCACTTTTACGATTGACACATTTTGAAGTGTTGAAACTTTTAAATTTTAACCTTTTTTTTTTACAACAAATACAACTTTTTTATTTCTTAAAGACTTTGTATAGAAGGGTTAAGGATCTCTAGAAGCGTTTTTGTTATTTATTTTGATTACTAAAAACTCTTGGATCTTGCACCTTTGACAATATTAGGCCAAACCTGAATCAAACTAGCCTTGGATGTACAATTCTTTGATGCACAAGAAACATATTAAAGGGAAGCTTGTATGTGAGCCTTTTTAAAGATTACAATATTGTTAATTTAGGTATAGTTCATCGAAAAAAATTCACTGTAAACTTAAAAAAAGAAATGAAAACACAAAATTCAACGTAATTAAAAAAAACGTGTTCCCTACTTTTTTCAGTTTTTTATATATAAAAAGCTTCTGATGCGTTCTTATATAGTAAATAAAATTTCTTTGACATATATGCTTTCGTCATATAAACATGGCGCTTGAAAAGAAGTCATATTTGTACCTCCATTCTAAGGTGAAACAATATGGGCCGTTACAAATTCTTTCACGTAATTAATATATGCTTGGAACATGGCTTTAATATTTATGATGCACCTGATATACCATTTAGTAAAAAGGAGGCATGACTGGCTTGTTATGATTAAATAAAATGCTCATTCATATGTCCAGTTCGCTTATAAAATCTCAGGATTCACAACTTTTCTTGCAATAACCCTTCTGAAACGACTTCTTTTATTTAACAAGAATAAGAAATAAGTTTCACAAACCTTTATTGAACAGGCAGTGAAGGGGCGAGATAAATTATTTTCAGAAACCCAGCGGGCCGAGTGAGAAATTCTGCTTCTTTAATGCGGCCGCACTTTCATGTAGACTTGAGAAGCTCGTTCAAAACTTTTTTTTAGGCAAATACAAAGATTACCGATAAACAGGGGAAATACCTAACATCACGTAGCATCTTTAGTATTATAAGCTCACAGTAACGCTTATGGTGACAAAAAGTGATTTTTAGTGAGGTTAACATTATCTTGAGGATTCACTTTTTTTTTTATTTTGTAATCGCCACCCTCAAAAAACCGTTTATATTTCGAGCCTTCATTTACACGCGACATGATTGGATGTTTTTCACAAGGCTCAAGGAATTTCATTCCTTTTTCATCGTGTCGCGGTATTGGGCGAAGCATGCTGCTTCACTTTTAAGGAGTGCGATTCCAGGTACCTTCGGGGCCACTACAAGAGAAAAATTATCAGCACTTTCGATGGTTTCCAGTTCCGGCGACCTGAGGTTGTGCAAGGAGGCTTGGTACTTAAGGACTTTCCCCACGCCAATATACGCCTTTTTGCCGTGTCCCGCGTAGCTTAAAAACAACAACAACAACAATTTGTTTATTTTTTGTCTTTTCTCAATCTCGCACAGTTGAAACCAATTTTTGAAATGACTATATATATAGCCCCCACGTTGGAGATGTGGAAAAGTTTTGTAAGTATCGGAATGGGGAGGTTTCTTGCAGCCACCCTACAACTGTGCGCAGAGCGGACGGTGCGTGTGCTGTATCGTGAACAATGTCGTCTCTGACAACTTTGAAGCTGTAAATTGTGCGCTATGTTGTTGCTAAGCAGTTGAAGATAGACGCGATTTGATTCTCCTAATGAAAGCATTGTACCGCTTGCGGAAGAAGGACGCTCCAGTTTTCTGCAAAATCAAAATGCAATACGATGATACGAGCCTTTAAATGCGACTTTTTTTAGTTTATAGCAACACACTGAGCAAGTCAGGTGAATTGATGGGGGAGGTACGTTGCAGTGTTGTACGGAACGGTGTTCCAAGGAACGGCGTTCCTGGAACGCGTTACTTTTAGAAGGAACGAAGGAACGCCGCCGTTCCATTTTGCACTGATAGAACTGGAACGGGAACGCGTTACATTTTTACTGGAACGGAAAAAGTAACGGCGTTATTTTTTTTCGTTCAGTAGAGTAATTTTTTATTTTATTTCTGAAAGGGAAATTCTAAAAGTATAAAAACAATATCCATCTACACGAAGAGCAGGATTTCGTTAACTTTTTGGTTATATACCATATGGTTCATTTTGTGTGATACTCGCTTGGTGACAGTCGGGTGCAGGAGAGCTAGTGGACATCGATTTTTTTTTAGTGCCTGAGACTGCGGTGCAAAAAGCCAAACTTTTAGTCGAAGGAAAAGACACAGAAAGAGAGACGTTTCAAACTTAGCTACTTTCTTTGGTTCCACGAATCCTCGTACACCCAGAAATCTGAGACCGACTGCAGCCATCACTGAAGTTCCACAAATAGATGTACAGTTACAACAGAAGAGCAGGTTATCCGGTATCGAACCCACCCTTGTATCCCGAATATTGGTGACATGAAACATACACAAAAATCAATTTTTATTTCTTCTCCCCTTGTTCCCTATCTTCAAACTGAACAACGAGTCCAACCTTCAGAAAGAAGGACTTGTACTTTTCAAGACTGACATTCCAACAGCCCTACCATCTTCACTTGCTCCTCTTGCGGACAGCAACATCAAGAAGCAACTGTTGTTATGTTCGAACAAGTGACTTTGTTAGATTGAAACGCGTGAGGTTTTTGTGAAACGCTCGTGCAGTGTGGGGTAACAGTACATTTGGCTGGTCTGAATCACCCACCACAAAATAATGTTAAAAGCTGAGATTTTTAAAGCTGAATATATCAACAAATGAAACACTGCTTCCGCTTGTCTTCTTCTCTTGGTGCCTTTTCACCACTGCATTTAAATTTGTATGTTGCCATTTGATGGGATAGATAAAAAACAACAAAAACAACTTTGTTCGATCTAATTGCATATGGTAATTGTCAAAATACAAATGTAACGTATACGTGACGATACGTTCCGTTTCTTTAACTGTAACGGGAACGAGTTCCTTTTTCACATATGAAACTTATAACGGGAACGCGTTCCAAACACAGAAGGAACGAGGAACGAGCTTTTGTTCCATTTTTTGAGGAACGTGTACAACACTGGTACATTGTTACGCACTTCCTGAGCTCATTGCAAAATGCGTTACTTCCCAATAATTGCTATAGTGGTTCGCTAAATTTCCGCCAAACTACACTTATTTATTCGTCTTCCTTCATTGACAACGATGCCAGGGTTAAGCCATCTACTTTTGGACATACCTTGCGGGTCAGCAAAACACACTCCTCAGTTGGGTTAGCACACGGGCAAAGTCTCTAATGTCTTTAAGACTAAATTCTTGGTCGCACCCGTTTGATATTGCTGTCAGAAAAAATAGTTTGTTTCTTCCTCTCTTGGACGTAGTAAACTGTGCCTAACAAGCCTGGATGAGATAACATATTCTTTGTCAGCCTAGAACCTGCCAGCGAAGCAAAACGGAAGGGAAAATCATGCCACTGTCGAAGGCAGCGGCAGGAGAGCTTTAGCTCTGGTAGCGCCTCCTGGAGTCACAGCTTGCCTATAGCTTCTACCTTTCTGTCACGCGCATGGGCAGTCAGATGATAGTCGTTTATAGCGTTCACAGTGACCCTATCTGTACTAAATAAACAATCACGACAGTTTTCTAAAAATATAGTGTGACACTCATCGAGTTAGAAAGGGCGGCATGTCTATGTCCCTCTCGTCGAGGGGATAGCCCTTTCGTTTCCCCTTTCCGAGGAAGAAAAATAGCCCACGTGAACCTTAAAAGTATTTATATCTGAAGAAGAAAAAGGAAATATAAAAAAATAAAAAAGGTTAGGGAATACGCGTACATTGCAGAAAAGCGAAAGCAAGCGCCGAAGCAGCGAGATGCTGTAAGAACTGATAGTTTCACCCCAGATCATTCTATGACGTTTGAACGTACGTTTGGTTTTCGCAAACATAGACATGACAATAGTAAAGACGAAGATTTGGAGGTTTCAACAAGCCTAGCTTAGCCATCGTGCAAAGGAAGTTCTTTGAAGAAAATAATCCTGCACACTTATTGACGCGCTCGGCGGGCCTTCGCTATTAAATGTCTCCGTCCAGAAGTGATCTATTATCTCACAGATAATTTTTTAAACGTCCTATATATGTTTCCTAATCTCATCTGACAAAGCTTAGACATTACTTAAGACAGCTTTCAGTTCTGTAGTTTACTAAGTAAGCAAACTGAACGTGCGGAAGAACACCTTACCGTAACACCTTACTTTAAGCAGTATCGATGTATTAGTTTTACCGAACTGTGTGTAGGCTTGAAAACAAGTAAAAGCTTTGATCCTGTAACAAAAATCAGTAATATTCAAGTAAAAAATGCGATGAAAGATATATGCGTTGTAGAATTGAGGTACAAATATGTATTCTATTCAATCGCACTGCTCAGTATGGCGAATACATAAATGTCACAGAAATTGTATTCCATAAATAAAGACACACAGAATGCGTTTCATGTGAAAAACAAAGATAATATAGGACACACGCGCTTAAAAAAAGACGTTTAATTTTGTAGTTTTAGCTTTTTTCCCAAGTTTAAAGTGTTTCTTTTATATAATCTGTACTTAATTTAACAATATTTTAATTTTTGATAGGTTTAGATACAGGCTTTCATTTAATATGTGTCTTATGCTTTAAATAATTGTACATCGAAAGCTAGCTTGATTCGAACTCGGCCAAATATTGTCAGATCTGCAAGATTCAAGCATTTTTATCTTATAAAATAAATTAGGAACACACTTCTATAGACCTTTACCCTTATCCATACGAAGTTTAAAAAAAAAAATATTGTTATGAAAAAAATAATGTAAACGTTGCGGGACTTCGAAATGTGTCACGTGTGGAAACTGCGAAAATCGCAAGACCTACCTCCTCCCTTTTTTAATCCCAAAGCTCAAGAAAAAAAATCCGTAGTTCTAAATTTCAGATTTGTTCTAGTCACACATTTTTCAGAAAAATATGTTTTTTTCATTAATTTCTTTGAGGATCCATCACTTTTTTTGCACAATTTGAAATGAAATAACCCATCTCTGGAATTTGTAGCACAATGTTAGAATTTACTATTACTCGGTGAGAGCTTAAACATTCATTCTGGAAAATACCGGGAAACCAGTAGTGTCGCAGCAGTGTTTTAAAATATTTTCACAAAATACTGGAAATATTTCAACACACGCAACAAAAAATGAATAATTTATTTTGATAAAAACAAACGAAAAGATTATGTACTCGGATTTTACTGCTCAGGTTTCGTGCGGGTCTCCTGGTAGGCTTGTTTTAGCATTCCAAAATTCCGCATACATTGGCCTCATTACCTAACGAGAAAAACTGATGTGAAATACCTATGGCATTGATCCCTCAGGCAGGGTCGTCGGAGGTCAGAGGGCTCCTCTTTCTATTTGCAGAAATACCTGCATCGCCCTTAGACATTCCTGCAGGGGGTGGGATTTACAAAAACGGTTAATTAAACAGAACATAGTAATACATTTCGAACAAAACCGCAGATATATTCGGTTAACATCAAATTCTATTTATACATAAAATTATATTTTACATCAAATCCTATACACAAAACTTATTTAAGCACCTCCCTGGAAAGTTGACAAAAATACATCTCTAGGTAACGCGTTCTAACGTTCTATAGTTCTTGGGGAAAAAAAGAAACTCAAAGACATCGGTACGACATGAATAGGGTTGGACTTTGTTCTTTTGGTAATCACTTTCCAAAATATCAAATGGTCTCTCTAAAAACATGTTCCTATCGATTATAAGTTTATTGTTACAAATGTTATATAAAATTTGCAGCCTAAAAGACAATCGGCGTTCACAAGTAATTCTCAATATAGGTCTCCTTTCATGCTGGTGACACTTGTTCCAAAATCGTAGTGGTTTAGCACAAATCTAGCGCACTGGTTTAGTGCTTTTTCAAGTTTGCGTATTAATGGATGATGCTGTGGATCCCAGACAATCAATGCATATTCAATGCGTGGGCGAATAAACTTAGAAGCTTCGTCATATAAAATTGAGCATTATAATCGCCTTGAGGTATCTCATCTAAACATGCCCATTCCGTGATAAATCCCCAGATAAAAGAATGTACTTAACGGTTAAACTAATCTTTATTACGCCATTATTTACTATGTATAGAGAAGCAATTAGGCATTTTTGTTAGTAAATCTTGTGCGTACGGATTTTTTAACATTCAGGTTCATCCTCCAAATTCTCACATCACATAAACATCTTGTTTAGATCAGTTTGTAAAAGTTGAACATCGATTATTAATTGTTCTATACATATTACAGTCATCTGCAAAAAGTAGAATGTTAGAACGTATGCCATCAGCTATATCATTCATGTAAATCATAAAAAGCAAAGAATCCGGAACAGAGGCCCGGGGCACACCATGAGCGACTTTTACATATTCAAACATCTCCCCATTTAATACAACACATTGCTTCCCTTCGTTTAGGTAATCTTTCAACTAACCCGGTACTTCGTTATCAAATAACACTGTATTAAAATAAAGCAGTCCCTCGTCTTTTAAATATGTGGTCGGCCCTGAAAATATAGACTCTCTACGTAATTCACCATTGTACGAAATAAAAGTGAGCAGTGGAAATACAGTTGCTTAAAAGGATGCTGAAGCGAAATTTTGATTTCAGAAAACAACGCCGAAGAGCTAGGCGGGACGCTACAAACCCGAAAGCATCACCCATAAAGCGATATCTCCTACGGATGGTCGAATTTTTGTGAAAGAAGAGCGCGCTTGAACAAGGCGAAAAAGGCCCGTGACGTCGCGATTCTCGTTTCCTCCTCTTCTCGCTTTGACTCCGCGAGGACGCGAAGAGCGAAGGAAGCTAGGCCGTTTCCCCTCCTCCTCGACTATTCTGCAGGAAACGCGACGTCGCGATTCTCACTCAATCGCATCCTTATTTTACAAAAATACGGTCATCGGTTCGAGATATCGCCTTATGAGTGGTGGTTTGGGGGTTGTGGCGCCCCGTTGAACACTCCGCTACCTTATTTGGTGATATCCAAATTTCGGTTCAGCATCCCTCTAACGCAGTTGAAACGCAACGACAATCCACACGTACGACGAAGTAACATTTCGTAGGAAAGACAACCTGTTTTGGGGTATAAAGTATGCCTCTATATACGTCATCATTTCCTTCCTAAATTCTGCTTCCTCACCAAAGAGTGTAGCTACGCACACACCAACGCGCGTCTCTTACGTCACGCCAGTACGGTGGTGGCGCTGCTATCGGCGCGACGCATGCGCAAATGATTCCTGTCACGCGAGTCTGATTTTCGCGCACGCGCAGTGTGCACAACTGCTGTGGGCAAATGCGGACTTCTTTACAGATAGCGTGTGGGTTTTTCATTACATTACTTTTTGTAATTCATTACAAAAAAAGAGCGCGTCTTTTTTTTTTTTTTTTAACTACACTGCGTGGAAGCCCGAACCCACACTAAAGCTTCGCAAATGAAGTAAGTTATACAATATTATGGAACGTATACATTGTGCAAGGGTCGAAAGTATGCGGTAGAGAGGGTCAGGAAACATCGTAACCTAAACCCTGAAACAAGAAGAAATAAAATAATGGACATAACGACACAAAATCGCCAACACAGTTTAGCGTATTCGCGAGGAAACACAGACGGAAAAGAGGGAAGACAAAATTACATGCCGCCACAAAGTTGGCGGAACTGAGCCAGACTGACTGACGTCCTCCCAGTCAACACCACACGACCAGCAGACACCCGCCGCCAAGCTGCTCGACAAGATAATTCTCGTCGAGGCTATGTGAACCAAGCAAAAAACCGCCCCTTGGTCAACACCTCTCGCAACAGAAGGAACTCTCTCACCCGTTCGTTGAAAACTATAGTTGGCTGGCCCACACAGTTTCCGTGGCCCTCTGCACTCAAGGTTTTCTTTAAGACGTTTGTGAAAGTGCCGCTTTCTTTGACAAGGTTGAGGTGTCTTCCCATAATGGCGAGGACGCGTTCCTTTCAGCAATATATTTGGCTAGTTCAGATTATAGAAAGAAAAATAGAAAATATGGTAAGGGTGGCTCGCGAGGTGGGGAATATTAACCATGCTGAATTCACCTGAGACTGGGGTAGAAAAGAAACATCAAAGAAGCATCAATTTCTGATAAGGTACGCAGTGTGGATATCAAAATATTTATCACTAATATATAGAAATCGCTGCAAGAATCAATTCCACCCGACTGGAAGCAAGCTAAAGTTATTCCAATTCATAAACCGGGCAGCAGAGAGAGCATTTCAAACTATAGGACAATTTCATTTACATCAACATGTTGCAAATTATTGGAACATGTTATGCTAAAGCATATCACTGCTTTCGTCGAAGAAAACAACGTTTTAGGTGTATGCCAGCACGGTTTTCGATCCGAATTGTCAACCGGCACTCAGTTAATTGAAAGCGTGCACGACTTTTCCTCGGTTATAAATCGAA
The DNA here is from genome assembly GCF_016920785.2 of Ixodes scapularis. Taxonomy (NCBI): domain Eukaryota; kingdom Metazoa; phylum Arthropoda; class Arachnida; order Ixodida; family Ixodidae; genus Ixodes; species Ixodes scapularis. The sequence continues at coordinate 41,545,495 of NW_024609838.1, read as the reverse complement.
GTCAAGTGAATGTCATCTTTCTAGACCTGTCAAAAGCGTTTGACAGAGTCTCCCACAATAAACTACTTTTCAAGTTAACGAAAATCCTAGGCGACGGACAAGTTGTAAATTGGATTAAGGACTACCTCTCTGGTCAATTCGTGAAAATTAACGGAAATAGCTCAGCTAATAAGGCCGTGTGTTTAGGAGTACCTAAGGGTTCAGTACTTTCCCCTCTTCTCTTCCTGCTCTATATTAATGATATAACTGATAACATCAACATCAACGTTAGACTCTTTGCTGACGATTGTATAATACATTCTGAAATAACAAATTCTTCGGACCACTTAAAATTACAAAGCGCGTTAGCCAAGATCTTAGACTGCTGTAAAGAATGGCAGATGCTTATTAACTAGAGAAAACAGTAGCCATGTCCATAAGAGGAAGAAAAACATATTCAATCATTCTTATAAGATCATCGGAAACACTTTACAAAACGTCCATGAGTTCAAGTACCTGGTTGCCCTGTTCACAAGTGATCTGGACTGGGGCATGCATATAGACGCAGTGACCAAAAAACCGCTAACAAAATTGTGGTGCATAAGAAGGCGACTCAAATACGCTTCCCGCCATACCAAACTGTTGGCCTACACGACACTTGTTTGGCCTGCGCTTGAATATGCCAGCCCTGTTTGGTTCCCCTTCACAAAAGCTAACATACAAAAATTAGACAAAGTGCAAAGGGTCGCTGAAAGGTTTTTTACTAACAAGTTTGGCACACGTGATTCGCCATCTGAGCTGTGTAGACTGCTCGGCGTCCATCCATTAGAAAAAAGAGCTAAGCTCACGAGATTAAAGGTAATTTATCAAATAGCCAATAATTTGACTAAAATAGAAAAATCTAAGTACCTTATTCCCCACGATGGAAGAGAAACCCGTTCAAACCATTAGAAATTATTCAGGGAGTTCCAACCTAGAAATAATTGCTTTAAATTTTCATTTTTTTTCCGCTAGCAGTCCAGGAATGGAACAGTTTGCCCGGACACGTTGTCCGCGCTAGCTCGCTAAAACAGTTCGTGGATGACGTCGAAGCGCTCATGATGTAAAAACACCATGTCACATCCACTCCGTTTGTTTCATATAATTTTACCCTCTGTATAACTCTTTTTTTCTGGACTACGGTTATGCATCTGTGTTTTGTACCATCCTAAAAAAATCCTTCAACGAGGATTAGTAATATTGATAAATAAATAAATAAAATAAAGAAAAAAAAACAGGAGAGACAGAAAAGAGACAGGACGACGTCTCGAACTCCGCCAACTCGTTTAGTTAGTCCCCCTCCTTATATGAATCCCAGAAAAAAGCTCACCGGAGAAAAGCGCACCGGAAGTAAGCTCACCGAAAAAACAGTTCACCGGAGCAATGTCAATGGAGAAAAGTTCACCGGAGAAGAGCTCACCGGCCCTTGACCGGAAAAGGCGGAAAGCTCTCTGATATCGTTTTTTCGTTTCGTATTGAGGCTGTCGGATCATGGTACCATACATCAATTTATTATCACTAAAATTGTTCAGTTTTACAAAAAAAAATGTTCTTTTTGCAGTATTTTTTGAAGATTATTGGGTATATTGATCCCAAATGAATAAGTGCGAGTGATTGTTTTCTGTGGTTTACCAAAGCTTAACTAAAAACTCTATAAAATAAAAAAGGGGAAAGTTGGAAAACTTAATAATGTCTGCCTAAAACCTAAAAAGCAAAACTGTAAAGGACAAAAATCCGAAAGTGCATGCCCAACTACGCGGCGCCTGCAATTTCTTTTTAAAGCTTTTGTTAACCTTCGAAAGCAGGATAGAATGGTCAGTAGGACATTGAGATTGTTTTTTTTCCACGGACATGCACGTTTTTAGCCCTTCGGGCTGGTGTTTCCACACATTGCCTTTGTGTGATAGTGTCCTTTTAGGCCGAACCACCCATGACCTTCAGAACTGCGCTATGACACCATTGTTACTCATGACCTATAAGAGGAATTGTCTTCTGTAAGGTAGCGAATTGGGCGAGTCGGTAAACGTTATACATGATTAAAACAACTCAAACGACAAAGACGGAGTGAAGACAACAAATGCGACAGGTCGAAGCTGTTCTCGCAATTAAAGTTTTCTTTGTGAAAGAAAACAGTGTAGTTGACACTGATCACACCAACAAACACCTACTCATCTATGAAGCGCCACAGAATCTTCGTAGCTCAAAAGGTTCACGAACCACCATTCATATTAGCTTGCAAAAACAAACCTTATTTGGCGGCTCCCGACAGCGCAGCGCCAAGCTGTTAATATATTTTATTTTTTTATGGGCGTCCCTGTTCTGATTTTATACTTGCGGATGGGGTTAATAGACAAAAGGGCTGATTACCAATTTTTGAGGAATTAGTAAATATATTCAATGAACTTCTAAAGAATATTACAAAAAGGAGGACAAATATTTTTAATGAAGTGACGAATTCTAATTGTGCTAAATTGCCACGTGTGGTCGCAATTCGCTAAGCTAAAAAAAAAGATAAAAATTTCGATGAGCTTTTCACTAGCTTCCGCTCAAGAGCCGGTGAGCATTTTCTCCGCGTCTGCCAGTCTTGCGGTGAGCTTTTATCCCGTGAGCTCTTCTCCAGTGAGCTTTTTTACGCCGCCCCCTTATATAGTCTCAATCTCAAGGTCATCACCACCAACACAAAAGGGCAAAGTATATACAGTTTAAGCGCCAGAGTCTCTATCACACAATGCAAGAATGCGGACAACTTTACATGGAGACGCGATAACTTAACATCCATCCTCCTTCAAACTTGAACAAAGGGATCTCTCTTCCTTTCTATTCTAAACACAGTTCTTATTTCTGATTCAAAAGACGCTTTCTTCACCTATTACCCACAATGACTGTAAAGCACACCTTTTTGGTGTTTTTTTGGTTCTTTGCGTGTGTTTTGTTCGGTTCACATAGCTTTGATGAGGAAGATTATCTTATCGGGTCGCTTGGCGGCAGGTGTTTGCTAATGGTGTGGTGTCTGGGTGGAGGTATGTCAGTATGGCTCTATTCCGCACTGCTTTGTGATGGCATGTCATCTTGTCTTCACTTTTTCCTGTCTGTGAGGACGGCTGTAAATTGTTCTCTTGCGAATCAACTTAGCTGCGTTTGAGATTTTTTGTCATATTGTACGGTTTTTCGATTTTCCTCGTTTCGGGGTTGTGATTATAATATACTGTGTGCGTAACGTTACGTCATACACGGTGTGGCACTGTTTATGCGAACATAGCATCTGCCTGTTTTTCGTAATTGCACAAATACATCTCAGTATTAGTTCTTCGCCACCCGATACTTGTGCCTCCGAAAGAACATGTTCAGTTAAGCACGTAATAACTTTCATCAAACGTTCCAGCTCTACACAATTAAACATCTACAGCCACCATCCTCAATGGTCGCGCTGTGTCCTGCTCTGCCAGCGCCTTTCAACCTTCCGTGTCTTGTTTTATCATAGATCCAGAGTGGTAAATTTGCTGAATCTCGCACAAATCTCAAACTCTTTCGCTGCGGAAATTCGGCAATCGAGTCATCAATTAGGGTCGTGAAGAACAGAAATCACACAGACACCCAAAGCTACCAGCATTAATAAAATAGGAGTACCATAAATAACTAATCCCATGAATGTAGCTGATGCTTTAGCTGATGACGGCTAGCTCACTTTTCTCGTGCTGTCACCATACTAGGTTGTAGGTTAAGAATTGCAGGACATGCATTCCCGCAAAGTCCTCCACTCTTTTGACTTTGGTAGACGCATTGCCACAAAGTATGCGAATGGAGTGGAGAAAATTACCCATCATGGCAGGCAGAGGAGGGACTTGTCCGGTTTTTCTAAACCTGCAAAAGACTCAAGGAAGTTTGCTCGTTGTGGTGTACGCAGATACTACGCCGTGATCCACCCAGTCCGTTCCCGGTACCTCTGCACTTTTAGCCAGGCACGGAGAGTGATCATCTTCATCTGGATCTCGTCGTCGCTCTCTGCGCTGCCCATAATATTTGTGCAAGTGAGTCTGTTTTCTCTTTTTATGTACCTTAGTAAGAGTAAAACGGTAAACTATAATCGGCAGACGTCATCTTAGTAAAAGTATGGTACACGGAACGCGAATTTCGACAGGTGCATTTAGCACCCTAACCCGTTCATACATCAAAAGTGACCCGAAAATTGCAACCAATGACGTTACATAAGACGTCGTGTCATGCTGTCGGAAGTCGCGATCCTGGCGGTTGGTGTTAGAAGTCTCGGCAAAAAGCACAAGCGAACCCGAGTGACGTTCAGCGTCGCCACGTCCCAACTTGTGGCTGCTGAAGCATTCGTAGACTTTTAAACTGAAGAGCGACCAGCGCGGCAGAACAGGCGTCTGGCACATACGCCACCGCTGCTGTGACGCGTTGCTTCTGCGACGTCATTAACCGAAACCGGGAGGATCACTTTTCTTTAGGACTGGGCAAACACGCAAATCGGAGACTTCTTCGAGGCATTCTAGTAAAGCACAGATTGACTTATCGGTTACGCCCGCAGGCTCACGTCGAAATGGGCCTGAGAAGGACGGCCTACTGGTGCATGCGGGACGAGGAGAATCCCACCAGGTGGCGCTCGTTCGAAATCTACATGCTGGTGCTGGTGCTGTGCATCCCGACCATCGTGATGGGCTACGCCTACACCAGGATTTGCGTCCAGCTTTGGATGGTCGTCAAGGAGAGGGCCAACCTCACTACGGGAACGCTGTGAGTTGCTATGCGGGCGATATGAAGTCGACCATCACCATACAAGCGACAGTCTGCAGGCACCGTCTGCAGCGAGTTTCTTTCTCGAATGGCGGTCCTCTCACGTTTGTCATGCAGAAACGTATTGTAGACATGTACCAAGCATACATATGAACCAAACAAGCGCGTTTCGACCTTGCTCGAGGAGTGTCCGCAAATAAATCTGACATGTCTGAAAAAAAAACAAAAAAAAAAAAAAACATGTCTTTTGTTATATGTTTGATGAGAGTGACTGCGATTTTGAAGCGCCAGTGTTTTGAAGCAGACCGGCCTCGCCACTCTCCGCAACTGTCCGAACAGATTTGTTTTTTCTAATTTAGTACAAACTAAGAAAGCACGGGAAAACGCGAAACAAAGTAAAAATTGTGGACGAAGCAAGTACTGTGAGTGCTGCTTTTTCGTCGTTATTGAAGGTCATGAACAAACACGCCGAAATGTCTAGTGTAGTGGCGAGCAAGACGTAAGTACACAGTGATGTTTCGATAAGCTTATTTTCATGCAAATTCAACTGAACCACAATTGTTTCCGTTCTGTAACTAAAAGTCTAAAAAAAGCTGATTTTTCTAATTTATATTTTTATAAATGGGCAGTTCGGGATGTTTTGGCATAAACCCGCCCGTGAGGACGACACGAGTGACTGCGAGCACTCCACCTGAATGAATGCCCGCATCAAATGACTCTCTTTATTCACATTCTTTTAGAATCTTCGGTGTTGCAAGACTTCCTCGCGTAGATTTTTTTAAAAAACTTTTCTTCGGTAGTGGAAGAAAATACTTTACTATGGGGATACAGGACACTCCTCATTCACATGAGACAGAGCGACTGCCGCGCCGAATCCTCCCCTGGTGGAGTGGTTTATTTCTTGACGCCTTTACCACCACCCCCTGCTCTGGCCGCCGGAGCACCTGGCCAGGCGGTACCGCTGCCGCCGTCGCGCGTGTTTCTATGGTTCTTGGTCGTTGACTGCTTCTATGTGTTTTCGTGGAGTGTCCTGTGTTCTTTCTAGTAAAGTATTTGGTGGAGGTATTTTTACATACTTCCGAAGTGCGGGGACTCGTCTGACAATATCGAGTACAAGAACCGTGCTGGAGGCGTTCTTATACTTTGTTTCACATTAAGTCAGACGGCAGTGCTGCGACTGGGAAAGGAGGATCTCTGGTGCGGAACGGGGAGTCGGGGTTGTGGATCGCTGATCGCATAGCTCCCGAGGAAGCGAGCCTGTAGTAAGATTATTGAAGTAGAACTTTCATGTACAGTGAATATACGAGGAGCCGGTTAAAAGTCTAATCGGTGCCTCCGAACTCATGTTCATGCCCTCCGAGGGCGAAAAGGCCTGCCGAAAGAGAGGATCCTTTCCCAGATTTCGAATGTTCACGCGTGGTGTTCGCGGCGCGGTGGCGGCTGATGTGATTTCCCCGAGTTCCTTTCCGCAGGGTACTGACGATGCAGTCCGTAGTCGCTCTTGCCATGCGGCGGTGTCCGATGCAAGGCGTCGACGCTCTTGCCGCTCGCACCCAAGACACAACACCAACACACACAATCACGTGCGCGCACGCCGCCTTTTTTTTTTTTTTTTTGCGAGGGTTGGCTGTTTTGGATCGTCTCGTGCTTCCCAAAAGACGTCCTTTTTGTATTTAGGGCCCTCAGCGAAGACAACCATCAGCCATGATGCCGCTAGAGGTCTGCGCCCCGGGTCGAGTCGTGTATTCTCGGGCGGTTTTCTCTTCAGCGCTCCCAGAAACATAACAGCAGCCGATACTATAGTATAGGCCTTCGCAAGAAATCGCCTTCTGTGCGCTGCCATCTTTGTCTGCTAGGCTATGGAACGCCTTCTGAGCATGCGCTGTTGATGTGCTGTGCGGTATATATCGTACGCTGCGCATGCGTCCACAGCTCAGTGACTCAGCACTTCTCCCTCGGGTGATAGCGATGCAGAGATCTATACGATTCGATGGATGCAGGCGAGCAGTCGTAAAAGAGCCTTATCTCACGCTCGTCACCTCTGTACGTTTGCTATCGCGGGACGTAAACCAATCGAGCAAATAATAATAAAAAAAAGAAGTATCACGGAGCATTCACTCCGCATAACTGATTTAAGCGTGGGTTGGCAAAGCGCTGCACGATTTGCTTCGTCGGGATGTTGCATCGGCATGCGGTCCGGCTTAGAGAGAAACGGAGTGTAGTAATTCCAGACTCTGACTCAAGGGTACCTGTTTTTCGACAGCCGACGTTTTAAGCTTTGTCAGTATTCATACACATCCGACTTTTCCCTTGTCCCTCGGAAACAGTTACGCGATCCAAAACTTCCTATATACCAACACGCAGCTACGACATTACACCTCTAGGGTGGCACTGCTGTCGGCATGGCGCATGCGCGGTCACTCCACCTTACGGGTATCTGGTTTCTGCGCATGCGCAGTGCCCACACCTGGCGCGCGTAAACGTGACTTGTTTGTATAGAGCAGGTTGGTCTATACTTCGTTTCAGCTCAAGTCTGTAGGACTTTAGGTGAAATGAACTATAATCTTGAGACTAGGCAAATAGAGCAATAGCTATAAAACCTTTTCTCGTAACTGCTGCCAGGTGGAAAGTGTGGCTTAAGTTTCGACTTCCCTTGAAAGTTCAGTAAAAAAGCTGCCTATCATTTTTTTTAGGATATCCACCGAAATGGCCGAAACCAAGGGCAGCTTCGGTGCACGCAAAGAACCCCTGATGAAACTCTCCAGCAATGGGGAGCCCAAGCTTCCGAGACCGTCTCAAGCCGACGAAGACACCGTTAGGCAGGTAAAAAAAATGAAGCACCTACAGCAACCATTAATAAAGAAAAGGGATAACTAGTTGTTATACCATCTTAATACTAAAAGCGCAAAAACGAAAAAAAAGAATCCAGGAGAAGTTTCTTTTGCACACAGTAATTACGATGCCTTTTTTGTTCTCATCTTCTTGGCAATCTCAGTTTCCCGTACTTGGGAAACCGTTGTAAATAGTGAAAAATGCTGAACTGGTTTGGAATTTTTTTCTGGTATAAAGTTTAGTTCTGAAGTACAGAAAATGATAAAATTTGAGTGGCAAGACATGGTAGCATGATGCTACTATTGATCAAAGATTAGTATTAAACTTGGTAGAACCACAAAAATCAATATAATAGCTGTATGATATTCATATCACCTTATAATTCTGTCCTTGTTCTTATGGGAAGTGAACTTTATCAAAACAATTCAGCCGAGGGTGAGGCAACCGCGGGAGTGCGAAGCTGGGCGCGGCGCTGCGCTCCTGCGGGGACGTCACGTTCCCACACTGCGCAGGCGCGGCACCTCCGCCGCCTCCACGGCTTCCATGACAATGCACCTGCGTTGCTGTGCTTTTCTTTGTGTTTTCTTTGACCTTGAGCGCCCCGCTGGCTTCCGTGACGAAGCATGTGCATCGCTGTGCTTTTGGCCAATGGGACTTTGGGTGCGGTTTCGCTCAGCCAATGGGAATTTAGCTTTCGTTTTGCTCACCAATGGGAATTTTGCTGGCGTTTTTCGCTGCTACAGGTCGAATTTAGGTGTCGTTTTTTGTGGTCACAGACAACGCCGGCTTCGCTCCATGGGACATTTAATGCTTTCGCATTAACATCCTATTTCCACGATCATAAAGGTACCTTTAGCTAAAGGTCCTTTATTCTCCGCGGCGAATCAATTCACGGTCCACCGTGCGTGACGTTTGCTCACGATCCAATAGCGCGGGCTGATTCGCCGATTGCAAAGGGACCTATGTTACAGGTGCCTTTAGGCTGGCCGTGTGAATGGGGTATTAGTTTGCAAGTGTGAAACCTAGTTATTTCCTGTAATATAATCAACCGCTTGTTGGTATTGATAATTCCAGTGAAATCTATGCTTGTCAATGTAAAAAAGAAACGGAAATTTCAGCCCCGCCCCTTCCCGTCCCAATACTTTCAAAACAATCGATGAGATATGACATCTGGCGGGTAGATATATTAGCTAGAGTTCGTGGACAGTATTTTTTCCTCCGAAAAGGAGACGCCACCACTGTGTATGCGCGCTACTTGGCTTGTATGCAGAGCTCCAAATCTCGTAGCAGGTTGCGCATTGCGTTGCGCACCAAGGAAACGACCAACGAACCCGATATTCCGCCTATGCATTTGCGCACGCATCATGTCGTTATCCTGTCACAGAGGTATAAAAACGATATACAAAAACGGCCCATTAAAACGCTTTTGCTTATTCTTACCCTGGTAAAGTTACCACCAGAAGAGAAACCGGGCCGAGAACTTACCTCGAGAAGGACGTTTTCCTAATCATTGTTTTGCACAGCTCTGCCAAGAAAATCAAATAGGTATGATGGAAAACAATAGCGCTGCAGCTAGAAATCAACAGCGCCATCGACTAACACCATCAGCAATACGTTCAAGAACCAGTACAAAAATGTTGATTAGGGTTGTAGTTTTACACTCATGTGTGCTAGGCTAAAACTTTCTATTAAATTTGTGCAGTGAACGCGCACCAGTGCCGATTCCCTATTGAGCGGTTTCATCGAACTCATTCGCGGTCATTTTACAACCCTTGACGTCATATGCGCAGGTCATCAAGATGCTCATCCTCGTGGTGGCCCTCTTCGTCATCTGCTGGGCCCCCATCCTAATCTTAAACGTGCTGACCGCCTTCGGAGGCGTCAAGACGCTCAACTACAGTTACCTCAAGCCCCTTCGCACTACCTTCCACCTGATGTCGTACCTCAACAGCTGCGTCAACCCGCTGGTCTACGGATTCATGTCCAAGAGCTTCCGGGGCAGCTTTAGGGACGCCCTGCTGGGCTGCCTCCGGCCGCGAAGGTCCGGCGTGGCTTCGAGAGGCAACACGGGACTGAGTCGCACCCGGACCACGAGCGTCAGCTGTGGCAGGTCTATATGCCTCACGTGACAACGACCGTGGCATGCCGATAAAGTGTGTTGCGCGTGCTGGTCACACGACTCCGACCTGTGAGTGGGCTGCCGTCGTCTACCACGTCAGCTGACAAGCCACATCCCGGGGCGCATTGCGGATTCATCGCAGACGTCCATTGTTTCAGCACCAAATCCAGGTCAATCTGTGGTTGGCCCCGAGTATTCTAACTTGGAGCAACAAGGACTCTTTCTAAACGTCTTCCGGGTTATCACAAGCGGTGTAGCAATAGAACTGCACAGTAAGGTTTGATGGTCCTGAGCCATTGGAACCGTATCTGGCACCTGCGCGTGTGCGTTAGAACTTGTTGGTACCTACTTTGCTTCATCATAAGTCAGAGCGCAGCTCAAGGCTTGAATACATTCAGTCAGAGACACACGCGCATATTCAAAGCGCGAGTCCCAAGACATTCACCGTACCCGATTGCTTTAGCCGATAAAAGAACACGTACAGAAAGAGGCCATGACGTTGCGCTTTGAAAGGGATCGATTGGTTCCATCGGCTCGTTGTCGAAGCGCCGGCGGCTCTCTGACTGAAGGTGAAACAAACTATAGACTCCCAGCTCTTTAATGGATCTCCTTTTCACTCCTACAGAAATTGATTGTGTATCCACAGTAGTTACGCAGTAGGTAGCCCTCTGCGTGATCAAAGCGGCGACTGTCTCTTCGTCTTGTTATTCGCCCAAGTATTGGTGAACACAGCGAAACAATATGATGCAGTGATGCCTCGTGAATATGGTCCCCACCGTTTCCTCCGAAAGTCGTCCATAATGTGAGTTGTCCATAATAACGTGCCAAAAATGCGTGTATTTTCCCAGCTTGTCGTCGAAAAGGGTGTACATATAGTGGAGTTCATATTAACAAGGTGCGTGACTGTATACCAGGCACGTAGCCAGGATTTTGATTCGTGGGAAAGGGGGTCCGGCCTCCCCCCCCCCCCCCCCCCCCCACCCACTGTCTACGTGTCTGCTGTATACCGATGACCGATGTCTGTCCAACTGTCAGCCAATCACGGGATGTTGTGTCTGATCCTAACATTTCCGAAGTAATATTGTGCCGGAAAAAATAAAGCAATGAGATTAAAGTCAGAATTACCGAACACTAACTTGAACGTAATTGTCATTTTTTTTACCGGAATTTCTAAAGGGCTTGTCCTGAATTCAGCTCAATGAGTCTATGGAGGGGACGATCGTCCAAGCGTCATTTTCATCCGTACATCTGTGACTCGTTTGCATAGTACATGATCGTGTTTTGCTTCTCCCATATTTTGCTGAAGTGAGAAAACAAGTTCTCGGCATATTCATTGGTAGCTAAGAACAACAAGAGGACAAGGCCAACTGCAAGCATCCTACTATCATGGGGCAGTCAATGACGTTGCAGTATGAGCGATTCGAAGAAGCGGAGACCACTGGCAATGCCCCTTCTTCTTTTCATCTCAAAGAAGGGATTAGGGATTAGCTTGGGGATTAGTTCCCGGACCCGCTGGACCAACACTTTCTAGATAAGAATGCCGTAGTACCAGGATGGAGAATAAAAATTAAAATGATTTAAGTCATGAATTAAGCCACGATTTAAACCAGACCAATTTTACTATGATAATTTAAATCAAACCTTGACCACTAAAATGATTCCGAAAAACTATTTTAATTTACCGTTTGTTGATCACTCGATGTTTTTTGTGTGAATTTTCGTTGTACTTAAATGAAAGAATCATCAAACATGAAAGATTTATCTAATGCTAAACACGAGCAAAAAGAAGTGCGCTTCCGAGAAAATTTGAGGATCGAGCTTAATCTCTGCCCTCCACTTCGTTCTTAAGCGCTACGTAACGTCCTATTACCACAAGATCCGAACGCAAAAGAGACTTAAACTAGAAATACACATAACGTCCAATTGCAGTCAAATCTGAAGTAAAATATAAAATAAAGTTGTATAAGTAACTCACCAAAAATCATGCCGCTCATCTTCTAGTATAGAGGGGATTACAGCAATAAAAATGTGTTAATTAAATTGCACTTTTCCGCATTGTTATCAGTAAATGAACGAATTGATCAATCAATTTGCCACCTTGGAGAAATATCTTGAGGTAGAGAATGACTGTTTCCTGACTAAAGTGATCTAAATCGAGTTAGTCCGATTTAAATCGAACAAATCAGATCTTTTTAGGTATCTTTTCCAAATTACTTTCTTTTTTTCTTTTTTAGTGTAGTACCTGCGCAGGACACGTATTGTGTGCGAATGCTGTGGTTGTGCGAATGCTGTGGTTCCCCGAAATCGTCTCCGACTGGTCTGTTTATCGTGGCCCAAAAAAACTGGATGTAGATGATTGAGCGTGTTGGTTTCTAATTTACGATAACGAAAAAGGGACATCGAAGACAGTCAGACAGTCAGCAGTTCACACACAGCGTAAATTTACTAAAATCGGGGCCGGTATGAGGGAAGAAAATGGCGTCGGCGGAACAGGTTCATTCGAAAAGTTTAGGGAGCTGCGGTACCGCACTGGTGGTCCCGCGGTAACATGGCGATCATATGTTCAAATTTGGTACTTTCAACCCTTGTAACGCGTTGTGTATTACGTTTATGTTATATATATATATATATATATATATATATATATATATATATATATATATATATATATATATATATATATATATATATATGCATATATATTGAATTATAAAAGACAGCGCATTTAAAACGTATAATAAGGCCGGATAAGTGCGCTCCAATAAACCACGTCGTCTTAGTGAATTAATGACGCGGGCGGGGCAAAAAGAATCAGAATGGGTGCCGTTCCTCCACGGGGCCTCCCTCCTCCGGCCATTGTGACATTACGACTCTGAACGCTACGGCCTTAGCTTCTAGGAAGTGTTGGCTAGACAGCTTGTTTTTGTTTTGTTTTTTAACTTCGAGCAAAAACGGTCAGAGAAAGAGACATTCATTCTTCTTCAGTATATTGGGACAATGAATTATGATTTATTGTGAAGTTTGGCATGTTTACCTTTGACCTTTGGTCGGTATGTCTCATTTCACTTTAAGATAGCATTTGGGAAAAAGTTGCTTGTTTAAACTACGGCCAGCGGTTTTGGTTTCATTAATATATATCGATGTAGCGGTGCATTGCGACACGCTTTCTATCGTTACTGTTAAAACTTCAGGCTTTCGCTTCTCGGTGCTGTTAACTTTGTTACGTAAGTATATGCTGTATTAGTCGCTAAAATTGAATGGACAGGTTAGGTTACACAAGCCACCACCCCAAATATAAGTGTTCAAGAACGTTCACTGATCCATCCATCTGTCAATCCATCTGGCTGGTAGATAGTGAACTACTGCCCTATTCTGGTGGCTTCTCATTTCGATCGTTGATTGCCGTCACAGTACTGCGCTAACGTACCAATCCGGAAGAATATAGTTGCATAACTATGCTTTAATTTTTCCCAAGAAACACTTACCGGCACCTGCAAATAATACATTATAACTGTAAAACGTTCATGGCCGAAAACAGAAATATTCGTTGAGACTGCCACTTTTTTCATTTGTCATGTTCTATAGTTTCCCTCTTGATCAAAACCCACCTGGTCACGCTATTTCTATTACATGTTTTCATGTTGTACTTTGACGTTGTCTCCGCGTTCTCTTATTGTAGCGTGAATCTTGGTTCCCTCTGTGAATAGCTTAGATACACGTGGGTTTAAATGTTTTCCTCAGCTTAAAGTTGCATCCCGGACAATTCAACCGAAAAAAGAAAAATCGAACCCGATGTATATAGCTGAATCTTTGGCATCACGATAATTATTTCTCTCTGAGCGTTCCCGCGAGTGAATGGCACTAGTAACGATGTTGAACCTTATTCACCTTGTTAAAATAAAAAGCATATGGCATGTACGTTCAGCGTACCGAGTCGTTGAGCTCCACACGTACAAACGCTTGACTGAAACGCTCTTTCCTCGTGCGTATACGAAGTTAATAAAATATTAAGCTGCAACTTTTGTTTGGGTCGCTGATTTTGCGCACAAATATCCGCCAGTGTATACGATTTATCAGAAACGCCGCAGGTGAGTTGGTTGCTGGTATTTGGTGTTCTCACGTTCAATCGCACCACATATCGGACGTGTTCCCATGATCCGCCCATCCTCCCCTTCCCTCCCCCCCCCCCCCCCCGCCCTTTCCAGGATAGAAAATTAGGTGACCCAGGATTTGCTGCGTAAAACCTAAGCCTCTTTATTGCCGCAACGCTCCTAGCTTATAGACCAACACGCTGCCCTGAAGTCACGGCGGCCCTGAAGTCACGGCGGCCCTGAAGACACGCGGCCCTGAAGTCACGCGGCCCTGAAGTGGCGCTGTCGACGGCACGGCGCATGTGCAGACGCTTCCCTTCATGCGAATTTGGTTTCTGCGCAGGCGCAGTGCGCACACCTGGTGTGGGCAAACGCGGGCTTGTTTGTAAACAGCGTGTCGGTCTATTCAAAAGACACAGTGTCGGCTGCAGACATGAGATGACAAACTTTATCTACGGACACACCTAGAACATATCTTCGAACCATGTTTTCTCCATACATATGCATGCTTCCAACACGTCTGCTGACAGTTTCTACAAACCATGTTAAAAACTCGTACTACAAGATATATACAAGGAATAAAGACGCCTTAAACATTGTCTTCAGACTGTTTTTTTTTTTTTTGTGGTGACCGTGACCTTAACACCGAACACATTTCCTGTTTAACTAGGAGCTAGGCGCCACTCAATTTCATTTCTACGGGAAAATAAAATATGTGCCGATGGATTTTCTGCGAGGTAGAACATCCTTCCACATTTCTCCCCTCAATCTGTCCACGCGCGTAGTGAACGAGGGATATGTGGGACTTCACTCGTTTCGGCACCATGCGTATCTCGAATAGTTAACTATAGGGAATACATCTTATTACGCGAAAATCGAATGGCCTTGTTGCGGACAGCATTTGCGTAGTTTAGACTGCTGGACGCGCGCGTTTTCGGGGTTTTTCCTCCTTGAATTGGCAGGAGTGGCTGCCGCCCTATATCGTCGTTGCAGCCTCCGAAACAGCGGAGACCGTCGTTCCTGCTGTCTTGGTAAATGCGGTATGTCGGGGCGTTGGCAGCAGCCCTCCTTAGGAAAGCGCGATGCCGCGGACAGCACGAAGCGCATGCGTTATCTCGGACGCGGTCTATTCACTCCGATAGATCAGTATTGTAAACGCACCTTCTAATGGAAATGAGCGATGTAGAATGTTTTCTTCTAGTGAAGCCTTCGATGCAAGATAAAAAATACGCGTGATAAAGTGGAATGGAAAATGCGTCAGGTCGGCCTTTCCGAAATACGCAGTTTCACTTATACAGGCATGAAGTATACTGAAATTGTGTTGAAAGGATATTTTTGCGCTTTTAGAGTAAAAACGAATCAGAAGAAAAAAAGCGAACCTGTGTTTCTGCGGGGCTCCCTTACAAAAAATTGTTACTCTTTTCTGTTGAAAAGCTGTTGAAGAAAGTGAATAGAGGATATAGAATGTCAACAGCTTTTCTCTTTACTTTTTTGAATATTGGCCCACTTTTCTAATGAAAGTCAACACACTTCCCGTGACGCTTTTCTGTTGAAAAGCTGTTGAAAAACGTCATCTGAGGATATAAAATGTCAATAGCTTTTCATCTGACTTTCTCTAGCTTTTCTGTTGGCTTTCTTTTGAAAATTGGCCCAATTTGTACTAAGAAAGTTAACAGACTTTCTATCGCATCCAAGAAGCGTTTTGAAAGCTACAGAAGATTAAAACGAAAAAAAATATTTACACCTTAGCTATTGATTCAACAAAGTTTTGGAAGCTTACTATAGCTTTTCACTCTCCTCCAAATTAGCTGCAAAAAATAAGGCAAAAAACGGGAATTTTTTTTAAAATGTTTGTTAGTAAATGGCCTCCCTGTGGTACTTGAAGGTACTACCACACATCCCAGAACTACACATGAAGAACGAACACAAACACCGTAAAACACTGGACACCGAATTTTTTCTTTATTTGCACCGAAGACCTGAATCACAGTCTCACTGACTGCTCCAGAGCCTTATATATAGCCTACATATTGAAGGTAATCATTTGGCCGGTGACCACCTCAGCACTTACTAAGGTTCCAAGTATTTGAACTTCTCCTCGAGAGTCTGTCAAAGGGAAAATAGTGTTTCGATGTTCGTGGACGTGATCTCTTACTAAAAAGTATTGGTACTAGTAATAATAATCTGGAGCAGTCACTAACACAACGTCCACAAAAACGGCTCCTATAAGAAATGGTATCGCTTCTCTACATAGCACCACTCAGATCGAAGTGAGTCAAGGCAGTTTCTCCACGTTCAAATAGTTATATTGCTTTTCTTTGCTAGTTGACTATTTAATATGGTCATTAAAGTCACTAGTAACTTACAAAGTCCAAACGACCGGGCATGCCTTTCGAATGCCTCGCCTCCAGCTAGCGCCTAATGCCTTCCGTCGTGCTATGACTGCACGCGCGGGCTCCAGGTGCACGAACGCCGAAGCGTTGTCAAGGGTAGTAGGCTCGCGCTGGAGGCGGGACAACTGAAGCTGCTTCCCGTTCTCACCTTGTCAGAGACTATTGAGAAACTTAGCGGCTTTTGACATCTAGTCGAGGTGTACAATGTTCAATAAAAAGTCACCAGAAAGTCTGCAGCTTCTCTATTGACACTGGCTACAGAGCGTCATTTGAAAATTTTCAACACAAAGTTAACAGAACGTCTACAGTCATTCTGATGACTTTCAACAGAAAGTCAGCAGAAAAAAAAGTAACAAAATTAATAGAAAGTCAACAGCTTTTCTTTTGACTCAGGCTGAAGAAAATCATCAGAAAAGTTTCAACACAAAATCGACAAACTTTCTGTTAACCATGTCAACAAAAAGTCAAAGTCAAAAGAAAGTAATCAGAGTCAACAAGAAGTCAACACGTTTTCAATAAAAAGTCAAAAATCATTTTCATGGGGGCTTAGTCACAGGCTGCGCTAAAATATGATAGCATTCCTGGTCTTTTATGATGGCTGTATCCCGCTTATTAAATTGCGACGAACCATATAGAGTATAACTATAGGCTAATGTCCGCACATTTTAATTTCATAAATACAGTCATACTGAGCGTATCGCTTAATCTGCTCTATATCCTCTTCAGCCCGTTCTTTCCTCTGGCGACGCACTGTGAAGATTGCACCATTTCCAAAGAACGCCTCTGTCATTGGCGAGGGAACCCTTACAAAAATGAACAATGAGTTTCAATTGAGCTTCTAATGTGTTTTTATAGAGTCAAATGAAACTCATAAGAAACTCATCGTTAAATGAGTTTTATCATTACCCACTCCATATCTATTCTTTTGAATTTCCTCATTACAAATTCAAGTGAGGTTTATCGTTACCCAATCAATATCAATTCTTTTGAGTTTACTCATTACAAATTCCAGTGAGGTTTATCGTTACCCAATCAATAGCAATTCTTTTGAGTTTACTCATTACACATTGAAATGAGTGCTATAAAAAAGAAATCAATAAATCTACTTCCTACTGCATTGCACCCGAAACAAATAGCGCGTCGGTGCTAGTTCTGATATACAGATTTATTTCCTGTGCTTAAAATAATAACTGTATTCACCCCCTTTTACTCCTAAAGGCTTATTCACACGATGTATCTCTTCAATGCCCCACAGTTTAGCGAAACCAAGATTTCGCGAAATCGGCCTGTTCACACGTGGAGTTTGACGCGCGAAACCTATGACGTATTGACTCACGAGAATTTCGCCAAACACTTGCCATCTGCACCGGGAATACCAAGCGTTTCGCATCAAAATGATATGAAGTACGCACAGTGTGAAGGGACAGCCTGTTTTATTAATGCCACTCAATGAATTTCGTCAGATTCGGCTCACTGGGTTTACTAGTCCTGCCAAACCCGGGAAAAACCGCGAGATGATCTCGAAGCATTTTAGACATTTTTACACCGCTAATAAAAAACGTTATCCCCAGTCATCATGTTTATATACGGTGCTTGCACCCGCCGCGACTGTTGACGAATCTGCACCGCGCCCCCAATCCGTACTGTAGGCGCCGTTCACACACCTGCAACCGAGTAGGACCAAGACTCGTCGCCCGTACGCACCGCTTCTCCGCTAGTCGCATAGGGGGGCTTGTCGCTCGCCATGTTTGTTTGTTTTTTTTCAGCAAAGCTCGGATACGGGATCGGCCAAAAATCAGACTCCTCCAAAAGCTCGCTCCTCCTCGAAGGTCAGGCGTCATAGCGAAATCGAGCGGCCATTGGCAGCGTCCGCGTTTCTCCTTCAGGTGATTGACGGGCGTCGGTGAGGTTTCAGCGAAAAATTGCTGCAGAAGCGAGAAACGCGCCACTTTTTTCGGAGGCGCGCCACTTTTTCGGTCGAGATCAGACGGGGAATCTGTTTCCCGAAACCTAGTTTTGCGACACAAGATTCGCCAACACGATGCATCATGTGAACAGACCGATTTACAGCGCCCCTCTACCGCGATTTGGTCAGTTTCGGTTTCAGTATTGTAACTTTTACTGGTTTCGGTTTCATATTTTAAGGATCGCGTCTTTGACGCCCCATCGGTAGCGACACCAGTTCTTTGTTTTTTTTTTTCTTTTTCCGCCATGGTTTCGCCCAGTCTTGGGACCGTTGGGTGCGTCGCGGGATGGAAATGCCTTTAGACGTGGAAATATGCTAATTTAATCAAGTTTATCTATCTGTGAAGTTTTTTCCTGTGATGATTATGTTCAAGAAGAGCGCGGAAGTCCGACGACGCGACAGAACGAGCAACTCAACGCAGTTGGTAAGCATACTTCTTTGTTTGCATTGTACGCGTTGAACGAGAAGTGAACGTTATGAAGTTTTAGAGTAATCTCGTCGCTGCTGTGCATGCGCAGACCCAAAACAAGCTTCGGACTCGAGCTTTGGGGCCCGTTATTTCTCGATAATAGCGTGGGTACCGCAAAAGGCGGCGCCCACGACATCTCCGTTGATCGCGTCTTCGACGCCGTCGCCCGCTCGAGAACTACGTGAGTCGCACTCGGCGCCCGCGGTCGGTATGGTCGAAGCGTTTAAAAAACGCCACGGATCGCTGGATTCACAGCTCAGAGCTATCGAGGCGCAAAGCTATCGAGGCGCGTGTACTTACGATCGTGGCAGACATGTAAGCATGCCTGGGTAGTGGATCGTCTGGGCTTCGTAAGTACAACCAGAGTCCTTCAATGCTCCGGTACAACAGAGCAGCTTGGCAGTGACAAAAACAAAACATGCGGCATTGAGTATAAAACAACTATAAAAATGTTACTCTGGGCAAAAAGCTTGTTTAATTTTCATGATTAAACGTTCTAACTTTCAAATAAAAGCTGTCGCGACATCTTGGTGGCGTTTTAAGCGCGAGATGCTTGCGTTTGGGGGGGTCCCCGGCAGAGAAACGCTGTTCTAAAACTCTTCGCCGCAATCCTCGCTATTTTGCCGTCCGTAACGCGCGGTAAAGTAGCGCCCGATATTCTAAAACTCCCTATTTTCTCGGCACACGTTTTCTCATTAAGCTAGAATTTTTTTTTTCTTTTTTTAACTAGTTGGGTTTTCTTCATTTGTCCTAATGTTTAGATCTATGTGTAGCGTAATGAAAAGTTGCCACTCATTCTGTGTATGGTCCAAGAAATTGTAGCTTATTTCAAGAGAGCACATATTGAATTCCTAATGCTACTTTCAGTCCGTTGCTTTAGAAAATGTCTTATTGGTTTAGTAGTGTACTGATGTCGTTCAACTATAAATTGATTACATCGATAATACTTCATTACATTTCAGAAGTTAGACTTCCTTGGAATTCGCTTCATGCAGCGCCAATATTCCTTTTCAGTCAAAATGGTTGAAGAGGATATACATCTTTTATTTAGGAGTTATTGAAGTGGACTGGATTGTACTGTAAGGACAAACGTCGGTCCCCTGGCTTTCTAGAATTGAACTGGGTTTACATTTGTCGGTTAGATTGATAAAGAAGTTGTTCCTTTTGCCTTTTCTTTTTTTTCATTTTGCAATTGTGATGTGATAAAACCGAGGGCCGCAGTTATTCCCAAATGAAGCAGCAGCTGTGTGTTCCCAGCATGGTCACTTTGATTCATTTCAAGGCATGCCACGAAATGAATGTCTTTATTCATACATCGTTGGAATTGGGACTGACTTCAAAATGCAGTTTGACACAGTGTTTAAGTGGTATGGGACTTGTGTTGAATGACCTATGCGGTTGTCACGGGTTCGTGATTGGTCAACCTGAAACGCTCCAAGTCCCATTTCCTTCTTCTTGTCTTCCTCTTCCCATTGGTTTGAAGCTCGGCCGGCATTATACTCTGTTTCATACTTTGCGTGCAACGCTGTCAAAGCTACTGGCGTGGGTACGTGGCTTCATCTACGCTTTTGCTTGCGCGAGAAGGCGTGCAAATGATTAACGAGATCAAGCCCCACGCTCGCGCCAGTAGCTTTGACAGCGTTGCACCCTAAGTATGAAAGGGAGTATAGTCTCATCCGAGCTCATGCCTTTGGCGCTCAGGTAAACATGTGCGAGAATCGCAATTGACCCTCCCCCAAACCACCCTTAAACAGAACAAAATGACAAAAAAGACAAAATTTGTGACAGCGGTGTTCGAGAGAAACTGCAGACGTTTATTACCCTGCCTGAAACTTTGCAAACATTTCAGTGTGGTTGCAGCTGTGAGGGTGAGGTGGATCCAATATGAAAACTGGACCCTGAAGCGACGCCTTCAGGATGCCGAAAATAATTATGGTAAGTTAGAAATTATCCCACTAGTATACTTCCTAAATCTTTGGGCCGGGTGTCAATTAAAAAATTTTAACCCAGTTAATTTGTCACAAATTTTCAGGCATAATATCTTGAAACTGCAGATGTTCCAAACTGGCTGAGGTAAAGCAGCCTTGCAGTGCACCAAGGTTTACACTGAACATACTTTTGTGTATTGTCCACGAGGTGTAGCTCTTGCATTGAAGTTTTATGAGTTAGTTTCTTCAATGTTTGAACTTTCAGCGTGCCAACTGGGTAGTGTGTAATTGTTTTTTTTTATAGCGCAAGCAATATCTTAATCCTGGCGGCAGGAAGATTCGGCTAGCAGTTGACATGGTTGGACAACGGTGTGCATGCTTGCTTTCTCTGAAGCGGCCAATGAAGCGAAATAGCAGCATGTGCGGATTGTCCATGCATTTAATTTTTTGTTTGTTGTTTGTTTCAGACTACATGTGCTCCCAGTACAAGGGGTTGGCCCTCCAGGCTCTGACGACCAGCATGTCGTCTCTGCTGTGCTGTTGAGGGAAATTTAAAGGGTAAATATTGCAGCTGCAGTTTTTTCTATTCTTTCCCTGCTACACTTCCTGCAAATTTCTGTGCATACTTGGTCTTTTTGTTTTCATGGTACTGTAAACTTTTGTTATAGTCCGTTGCAACTATAGAATAGCACAAGCCCCTCCCACAATTCCCTTTGCTCGCCATGATTGGCGGTGTCCTCTTGGCTCCCCTCCTCTCTAGTGTTCGCTTATTAAAAAGAGTGAAGGGCTTTGTGGGAGGGGCTTTGCTATTCTAGAGTGGCAACAGAGTATAGCATGACCTCAGTTAATTTAATCATTTCAAAGAGTCCTAGTGGGCACCCACGCATTTTTATGGGAAGGACTCTGTGTCATATTTTGAACCGAGAAAATGACCCTACAAATGGGAAAGCACGGGCCTTCTTGTACAAAATTAACCGAACCAAACTTTGTTTTCAAGGTCAGACCGGAAAAAGTCGACTCCTGTCTTATAAACGGCGAGTAACAGAAATCCTGTGCTAGTCTCGCCACGTTGGGAAGCTAATGCTATGACCCCCATCTTGATTTCTTTAATGCTAGTTAGGCTGTTTTCACATCTGGTATTTTCACTGTTCTTTGGCCAAAAGTGAGTGGCAGATCACCATAGGTTTCCAGAAAAAAGCGGTCGCATATGCAGAAATTTCTAGCAAGTTCGTAGCGCAGTGGCGCTTCGTCGCAACCGAGGAAAAACTATGGTATTGTTGGTGCAAAACATTAAGCCTCACGACTAGCAGCAACTTAATCGTGTATATACTGCACCGTACGGCGTTTATTTGAGCTCTACTCAACACAAATTATTACAGGGGCACTTAGGTATCCCTTTGTGGATTGAATGCAAAAGCATTGCCATTCCTAACGACACTTCCTTTTTTTTTCCTCTATTGTTAGGAAAAGCAATGCTTTCGCATTCAATCCATGTAGGGATACCTAAGTGCCCCTCTAATATTTGTTTTACATTACATCATACGGCGTCACACATCATGGTACGTCATGTCGTCACGTGGAGTGTGATGTCATCGAACCGAGGACATATTTTTATGACCATCTTTCGGGCACATCAACGCCGATGCCGTCAAACATGATGAAAAAACAGCCTCAGATAAACAGGGACGAAGAATGGGTAAAGACATGCCGTCTTTTGCTGTAATGGGACAAGCTTCTTTTTGAGGGGAGAGTAATGTCGCATTCCGAAGCGGCTGAGATAGCAGAGCAGCTAACATGCCCGGCTCTCACACAGCAGCACTGGGTTCAAATCTCAGCGGTGGAAGCACATTTTATTCTTTCTTTTATTCCTCTGTTAACGTTTGGTACAACTCGGATTTTCCGCTCCATAAACATATAATGCTTTCGCATTAAAAAGGCACATCCAGTCAGGAATGTGCCTTTTCGCGTGGTAGAGTCGCACAGCTGCTCACCACTTTGAAAATCACTACTGAAGTACGAGAGGGCACTAGTGATCACCAAATCAGGTTCACGCCATTCATAGGTGAAGGATCCTTTTGAGTGCACTGAAGATTTGTGTGGCATTTTCTTTCATTGATTCATTGGCGCATCTCGCCGTTGATCGCTGTCCTGCACCTCGTTAGCTCTAACGGGCAGGATGGACAGCTCGGCAGACTCGTCGGCTGAATACTTTGTGTGTAGTTTAGCATTGTCCTTAGGCTGCTTCAAGTAGGGATGCATGTGAACAGTGCGCAAAACACATGCCTCTTGCCCGCGCTTCTATATTCATTGCTGGTCGCGGCGAAATAGCCAAGTGATGTGCGGCCATGTTTGCCCTAAAAAGTTTGTGAGACACTTTGGATAATGTCGTAATATTTCGTTGTAAGTCACACAAAAGTTACGACAATTTTGTTTTGTTAATAAGAATTTCTTCTCGGGTTTTGTCATACGCAATTTTTTATCTTAAGTTTGCTTTTTGAATTCGGCCTCTGATGTCTCGATCCTCCCAATAATTCAAACTTAGTGTGGCGGATCCAGACCTCCGTTTTGGTGTGGGCGGAAAATTTTTAAGGATACTATTCTCCCATTCTTATTTGTGCAAGGGGGGTCCACTCATGTCAAATTGCTCTCCGAGAAGGGGGAAGGGAGGGGGGTCAACTTTGTTTGGGGCAGGGGGGGGGGGGGGCCGCCTCCCCCCCCTTTTTTTTGGATTCGCCACTGTTGTGAAAGCTGCAGTTGACACTCACCCATTCGGAGCATGGTTTTATGATCCTCATAGAACCCTATTACCCTTTCCTTCGTGTCCGTTGTGATTAAAAATACTTCTTCAAGATAGTAAACAAACACAAAAAAGTAAATAAAAATACACAGGGACAACAATTGTGGGCATAAAACACTGGCACCAGTGTTTACCACCTTTTTTTGTCTATGTGTTTTTTTTGCGGCGCTTGTCTACGATCATGGATCAATTGGCTCGAATTGCCATATTAATTCTGCGAGATGCTTATAAGTCTTAGCTTCTCTATGTTTGAATTTGGTAAACTTCATAAGCGGCAACATCTGCTGGCTTATCTTTGGTAGACCTTTGCAAAAGCCGAAATAAAAGAGTGCAATGCGGCGGCAAAAACAGTGAGCGATTGATTCTTGCAGACTCGGGGGCAAAATATACTTTTGCATTATGGTGCCCCTGACAATGTTATTAGTGCCACTCATTAAACTATCAAGGTAGTTTGTAAATTAAGTTCCTGGGTGAGCAAAAATGTAGGAATTTTGAATGTGACTTTTCGCATTTAAGGCTGGTTCACACATACAGTGCAGCGCTAACTCAGTTCTGTTAAGGCAACGAGTCACTGCTACTTTCATAGCTTGTATCGTGTGTTCTGAGAGTCCTCCTTTCCTAGAGGACTGATGTCCCAATTTGTAATACTGTTCAGCGCTGAGGTAGTGCTGCGCCGTGAACAGGATGCCTTGCGCGGACATTGGAGTTTAGATAAGCAGATCAACGTGTAACTGTGCATCTTTTTTCTTTATAGGTTACCAGTACAAGGTCTCCCATGGACATGAAGGCAGTACAAGGTCTCCCATGGACACGAAAGCAGTACAAGGTCCCCCATAGACACGGAGGCAGTGTACCGTATACTCGAATTTTGCATTTTTAATAAACCAGTTATTACTCCTTCCCACGGTTTTATGCAGGCATTTTCCGAACACTGCATGCGTATATAGGCGTACATAAAGGTGACACTTGCACTCACTTTCCCCTTCCCTCAAAACAACGGTTAGATCCGGACCACATGTCATGCAACCTATTGCCGTCTTCCGTCTTAGAGCCATCTATCTAGAAACCCACGCTAGGAGTATAATTTCTAATACATTTCATTTGAAAGTCTAGATACACTGCTTTGAGTCTCTGTTGAAAATCAAATGTTATTTTCTACTGCGTTGCAATTCAGGTTTTCATGGGCCATCTCATTAGGTATATTCCGACTCGTTGGAATATACCTAATGAGGTTGCACGTCAAAACCTCAAGTACAACGTGGTAGAAAAAAACATTTGATTTTCAACAGAGACTCAAAGCAGTGAATCTAGACTTTCAAATGAAATCTATTAGAAATTCTTATGAGGTGGCATGGCTGAACCTCAATTGAAACGCGGTGGCCAATAGTTTTCGTAAACTCCTTAGGGACTCGTTACAAAACCTCAATTGCTTTTCAACACAGACTCGAAACGGTGTCAATAGACTTTCAAATTATATTCACATGAAATACATTAGAAACTTTATGCGGTTGCTTTGTCGAAACATCAATTGGAACGCGGTGGCCAATAGTTTTCGTAAACTCCTTACGGATTCGTTACAAAACTCATTTGCATTTCTATTGAGACTCGAAAAGACATAATGAGTAGACTCCTTAAACTTTCAAAAGAAATTCATTAAAAATTTTTGTAAGGGAAGTCACCGTCGGCGATCTTCGATTTGGTTTTCGACTTTAAGTCCTTTCGCACAAACATAAGAATGTATTACATCGTGGTACCCTTTGCACCATCACTGTCAAACAAAACATAAGCGGAAAGACCTGATAATCGAATTAGGGATCCTACCGCCTAAAGATGCCCAGTAGGCTCTTATAGATAGACTCGACAGCACGCTACAAGGACGCAGCACATCAGCGTGCGACCAGCTGGCGCACGTCGACAAGAGGGACCCCAGTCTCTGTCCCCGGTGAGACAGTCCGGCTGTCCGAACGAAACAACTGGCAACTCCGTCTCGACAACAAGAGGCCCTTTGAATTCGTACTGCCAGAAAGCACCGGTATGTCGATCGAGACGACACGGTCATCTACACAGACGTTAGCTTCAACAACGGCAAGTACCGAATGGCCCGGTACTGCTCCACACGGCAGGAACTAAGTGGCGCCCATACCTGTTGTCTCTTATACGGGGCGCCAGGCAAGTGGAACTCATGGCGATATGGGGGGCGCTTACCTCGATCCCCGACACCCAACCACCACAGGACTCCATGAGAATACTGAGTGACGCCAAAGAAGCGCTCGAAGAAATCGAAAACATTGACACAAACGATGCCACTGCCCAGGCCACAAGGAAGCGACAGAGTGCACTACCAACAAGAAAGGTTTCGACGGCGAACTCAGTGGAAACCTGCACACACCGGCTTGACAGGAGAAAACGCAGTGGCACATTACACAGCCACGGCGGCACGAGGCTGCGTTGACTCAATAGTCCCTTTCCTCCTCTCAGCGCCACACTCAATCATTACGCATAGATCACACACCCATCGAAAACCGCATTTCGATGACATCTCTGCTTCATCAGCACCAAGCAAGGTAGGGAACGTAAACGATTTGTTAAAACAATAACACCCTAGTCAATCCACAACTACGAACTTCGCGCGCCGAGCAAGTATTCTAGAACAAAGTATCCACAGACGCAGCCTTCACAACGCACGTCATCCGGAAATAGCTCCCCCAGCGGCAGATGCACCGGTTCAAGGCAGGTGCTGCGGAGCGGAGCCCAGAGCCGATCTCCAGCACCTGATTGAGGGCTGCCCACCCTTCTCCAACGGCTGGACAGATATCCTGGATATCTCACATGTCGATCAAGATACATTAATAGCATATCTCCGAACATCCCCAACTAGCCAACAAATGATAGCCCAGTGGGGTAGTAGGAGTGGTCTTGCGAGAGAGGTGGGAGGTGACTCACTCCAATTCTAAAAATACCCATGTCTAGAAGCCACACTCCCGAAATGTCCATCAGCACCTCACCAAGGCTTTTTCAGTTGTGTAAGACTAATCCCAGTGGCTTTCTATTTTTTTTCTCAAATGCCCTGACCCCACACTACGGCTTTAGCTATCCCCTTCCCATGTTGTCAACTAAATAAATACAGGTTGTTTATTCTTAAGCTTAACATATATGTTTCAAACAAGCCGTGAAAGCTAGACTAGCGCGGTTAGTGCATGTAAGTTATACGGAGAGGGGGATATAATACAGGGAGATAATCGTCACAGTAAGTCGAACAATTAGCTAAAACTTGCGAATTAACTTTTTAATAAGTAAAAATAGACATACGGTGCCAATTAGAAACTTGCCGAGCAAAACCACTATCAGCAATTTTTAAAAAGACTTTATGGGCACGGGAATCGCAGTATAGTGTGCTAAAGTTGCCACTAGTGCAGCAGACACAAAGATGGGTTGGGTAAACGAGTAAACGTGTATGATAAAGACACGGGAAAAACCGGACATGCGCGTTATCGCACCGGTAGCCTTGCTAGTGCTGCACGATTGACAACTTTAGCGCTCTACCGTGCTTCCCATGGATGTGCTCCCAGTTTTTCCAATGTTAAACGATTTCGTTGTTTTCGATGAGCTCAGCAGGTTTTTATTTGGAAACTTGCAATGAGATTGTCGCCCGCGGGTAATCTGGCGGTGCACCGCAATAAATGTGATTGTGGCCCAAAGTTTCAGGAAACAATTATCTTGAGCCTGAACCGAAACAATGAAAAGGGAAGATCGACTAATGGCCAATTCGTCTGGGCCCACATAGCACGGGTGAAGGGCAGTTTTTGGAACCGGGAAGGCTAGAAGGGAGAGGGGAACTTCCTTCTCTCCTCGCCAGCCTTCCGTGCACTATGCATGCGCAGTTCGTACCGAAGGGCCCACCGTACCGTATCGGAAGTGCAAAAACGGTTCCCTAAAACTCCCTACACTGTTTGAGGCGTGTTGCTTCCTTGCAAGATGGACCTGTCACGGTAGCCACACAAAAACTGCGTGGCAACGTATGTTCCATGCACACATATTCACAATGCCTATACACACCTGCTCCAAACCGGGTGTATCTCGAAACAACCCATTCTTATTTGAACCCTTCTCGTTTGAACCCATTCGCAAAACGCCCTTCTCGTTTTAACCTTTCGCGTTTCGACCCTTTCTTATTTATACCCGTCTCATTTGAACCCATTCTCATTTGAACCCTTCTCGTCTGAACTAATTCGCAAAACGCCCTTCGCGTTTTAACCTTTCGCGTTTCGACCCTTTCTCATTTGAACCCGTTGTCATTTGAACACCGTAGTGAGGTATAGAAAGAAGGAAAAACAGTTGAGGATGAAGGTTGAAGATGAAGCGAAGCGGCACCATCTCTTGCATAGCACATGAAACAATTTTCCTTATGCCTGCGTGCCACCCCGAGTCTGTTGACGTAGCTACGTGGTCACATGGTGACGTGGTTTCAAAAGTGCTAGCGCAGATTCGGTACTTCATTTCTCTTCTGTCGCTGTATGTCGTTAAGATGTCGTCGTGTGGAGCGGATGGACCATTGTGCTAGTCGTGTGTTATTGCTTGTAATGGCCAATTCGGGTGGTCATTTTTCCTGAAAAAAAGTTTTCCCATATCTTCGGCAAGGGCATTCGCGTGGTCAAAAGCTGGCGGGTGCAAGCTTTTCGGGTTGCGCTTCTCAGGCATGTACCGGCAATTTACCAGCAGAAGTTTTCCCGAGCTCCAAGAGGTCGGGAAGCTTGTCTGCCAGACTGTATCCGGTATCGTCACATCCGAATCGGGATAGGGAACCAAACGAAACAATGCTCGCCGAGGCGGCAAATAGCAGGTTCGAGTGGCAAACGAAGCCATCGAGACAGGCACCCTTTTGTGCTCTGAGACAAGATAGAAAAAACAACGAAGAGAAAGATAATTTCTGTTTCAAAGAAAGTCAACATTTTCTTAAGAATTTATCCAGCCTGAGCAAGATATGTTTGCTCTGAGACACGGGCTGCCATCATACATCACTTTATTTTACAACTCTGTAATAACAAGTTATTACACCGCTGAAAAAAAAAGTATGCATAGTGATGCAGTTTGAAACTTGAACACGCATTACAATTTCAAGGAGGGTGGGTGCAGTGAGAAGACTGAGGATTCCAAAAGAGGTACTAGAGAGTTTTAGTAGATCGTTAAGTCCCGATAGCTCCGATAACGATACTATGCATGCACAAGAGAGGCGGCGGCGGAGTATGGGGTATCGTTATCGGAGTCACGGGAACGATCTACTAAAACTCTCTACTAACAGTAAACAGAATATGGAAAGCGACGCTGGCAAGCCTCGTGGCAACAGTTAATCCAAAATCCAAACGAAGTTTATTGAAATTTGACGCGCGTGCGGGCAGCACCACACTGATTTATACATCTGCCCTTTCATTGATTTTATATTTTAATATTCTGTCAGCTGTACGGACGGTGGTAATGCCAATATTTTGAAAAGTTTTGTGCAGCCGCTTCTGTTTACACACATCTCAAAGTGTCGTAATTTATGTTGTTGGCGTATGCAGCGTGCTCATGGTACCATAGAATGATCGAAGAAGAACTTAACAGAGCTCACTCGCGACCCAGTCAAATAAAAACGCCAGTTCATTGTGCTTTGCATTCGGGTGGAGAGGGTCACGTGATGCGCCGCTGGCACGTTTTTGGTCGCCGGTGCCACAGGCAAGGGCTCGAAGGCAATTAATTACCCGAATTCGCCATAAATACCGCGGAAAGATTGCGAGATCATGATGTTAAATTAATTTGGGTTCGAAATGAGAGAAAACAAAATGAGAAAAGTCTTTCTGACAATGGTCAAAACCAGAAAGTATGTTTTGAGAAAATTTGAAATGAGAAAGGTTAAAATGAGAAAAGTCATTTTGAGAAGGGTCAAAACCCGAAAGTTTGTTTTGAGAACGGTTTAAATGAGAAAGGGAGAAACGCGAAAGTTGTTTTGCGCTGGGTTGAAATGAGAAGGTAAAAACGAGAAGGTAGAAATGCGAACGGGTTCAAATGAGAACCACCCCTCCAAACCTTCCTGAGACGTGTTCGATGATCATTCTTCTGTCACCATGCCTGCAGACAGTGTCTTTCGTATAATGTACGAGCAGTATGACTCGGGCTTAAAGCTCATCGTTGCACAATATACGGCCTCGTTTATGATAAATAGCCTCGTTACACGCACTGGTTACAAAACATGGCTGTTTAACGATAAATTTCTTGGAGTCAAACACGTGCAATGATAGCGACTTGTAGACGATCCCTGGAAGTCTACCTCGCTCAACGAGCTTCTTGTGCTAGCCCGTATCGAGACAATATAGCCGGAAGAAACAAAGGTGTAATGTTAAACTATACGGAGACTTTGAGGCACTGCCGAGACATTTAAATGCGTTTCGTCCCGTTGAATTAAGCGACGGTACACGTGTTTCATTGTTCTCTCGACAAAGGCCAAATTACTCCCCTTCAGCTGCTACGTGCGGCGCGGTTGGTAAAAGGGAGCTTTTTGTGGAAAAGCAGTTTGCCGACAGAAGCAACAATGGTTGCGTCGACGGGTCGGTCTCGCTTACTTTACTTCAGTGGCGACGAGGATGGGATAGGACGGCCACTTATCTCATCCGAATTGAAGCATTCTTTGAGGGGAACGCGGTGGCTGACCCAAAGACGAAGCGAGCGTTGCTGTTCTCTGCGCTGAGCACAAGAACAATCGAGGTACTGCAAGCGACCGGAAAGCGTAAACAAGCTGCCATATGAAGAAGTGGTTAAGGCGCTAGGGGACTTTTTACGCCGACGCCTAATGAAATCGCGGAGAGTTTCAAATTCTTCAACAGACACCAGAAGGAAGATGAGACAGTGGTCTAGCGCACACCAGCTCGGAGCACGTGGAGCGAAAGCTCGCGCTGCAGAACCCAGGGATCCTGGGTTCGAGCCCCACCCCTGCCCGTTTCGATCTGGATGAGCATCGTACCGGCGTGCGGTCGTGTTATCACTACTGCGTGATGCACGTTAAAGACCCCAGGCTAGCGGTTGTGCCGCACTGGCTAAATTTCTCATCTACAGCTGGGAGACTCGTCGCCCCTGTGAGGCAGACCAAGTTCTAGGCTGCATAAACATACCACAAACCCAATTATTCACGCAGCGATCAGAACACTGACGTCTTTCGTCGACGAACTTAGTTTTTGTTAAACATTAAGTTGGGAATTTGTTTTTGTTTGATGATAAACTAATAGCCACGCCGTCTCAACCAAAAAAAAAAAATAAATAAACAAATACACGAACACGAAAGTGTAATATTTGCTTATTATACAACATTCGGCATTCACGAGTTACGCCGACTAAGATTCAACCGCTCTCCAGCATAAACTTTTGAGTGCAAAAGAAAAAAAATCTTATTATCACTTTGGACAGTTAACTCAATCTTAGTATTCTATCCGATGAACATAGGCAACAGTTGCGAAGTGTTTGAACGCCGTAATATTTACCCTATATTATTTACAGTTATTCTTAAACGGCTATTGACTGTTATCAATTTCTATCGATGTCGTCGCTATACCTCCCGGATTTCGAGAGAACTACAACGAAAGGACTTGTGGGAGTGCTTTTTTACCGCCGCGAAAGTCTCATCTGCTTTTGTTTACGTCGGTCCCTAAGAATGGCTCCAACAAGGTAAACAAACTTTCTCGCCCTATACAAAAACGACGACAGTCACCATTACTACTATCATATTCGCTGGTGGTAGCTACCGCCCGTTTTAAAGCGCCACAGCCATTAGCATCCGTCCATCAAAACATCCGTTAGGCATCGCTTCCAGCGCGGGCGTGTGTCTGGATCGATGTCCACGCCGACCGCTGACGCCGCACTCGTGCCCAATGCATGCTCCAAGGATACACACTCAAAATACGGCGGAGTCGGATATTCGACGGCAAATACCGAGAAAACCATTTTCTGAATAGGATCTATTATTCTGGAATCACTGATCCCGTCGAATCGGCAAAAGCCACTCTATTCAATCTATAAGAAAAAATGCGAGTCGTGCATGAAATAAATCAGATGAGCCGTCAAGATATATATTCCATACAAAGAAATGTGAGCCGTTCCTATCAAGATTGAAACCGAAATGATTGCCATGCATTTTTGTCTCTCGATTTATTTAGTTATTCTCACGAGTTGGGAAGAGATATCGCTCTTCACATGTTGCCATATCTGCCGAGATCGCCTTTAGTTGTTGTGAACGTCATAGACTCGCGCGCGGAGTGTCATCGGAGACGTCTAACGTTTTCAGCGTCCATATTTTCACGTGAAGGAGATTTGGGGACAACCCAACAAAATGAAACGACCCCCTTTTTCTTCGCCTGTCAGACATTGAGCGGATTGCATGTAACTCGTATATGACTGCAAAAAAATCATTTAAAAGAAATTTACCTAAAATAGCGGGCTTTCGGCCAGGCTTATGAAAGCGGAAAACGGACTGTCAAATGCATTGACAGAATTTTACCTAAATGAAAACAAATTCACAGATATAAGACATTGAAGTTATAGCGCCTCAAACGCTAAAACAAAAATTATTATTTTTATTTTTACACCCTCATGCATAGGAGCCGCAGACGTTGTTTTACTTCGAGGAATAGGGTTTCGTGCATCGTTTTGATTTGGATTATATGTCACGAATGTGAAGAATGCTTTGAATGCCGCGAAATCTTATATTATGCTTTGAAAGACGCGAAATATAGAAAAAAGCTAGGGCTTTCCATCGTCACGAAATGTGATGTATTTGATCGCATCTGCTTGGTGCTCCATTCATAGGTTGTTGACGATGATTACCTGTTCATTTATCTTCCTTTTTTTGTGTGCGTGTGTGTGTTCCACCCGCTGTAATGCCGAAAGGCGCTGTGAGTATTGAATAAATAAAATAAATAGATGAAAAACGTTGCGGTCACGCTAATGACACATCATGCAAAAATAAAATTTCAGACACTTTTTGAGGCATGTTTTTGTTTTTTGTACAACAATCCTGTAACATATTGGTCATAAAAAGAAAATAACTGTTGGCAGACAATCTCGTAGCATTCATATCTGTATAAAGAACGAGCATGTTCTTAGCATGAGCGCGACGTGTGTCCGTCAATATCTCTGTCATTATGTATGCAGCGAACACGGCGTCTTTTGTATTATAGACGAGCAGTGTGGCCGCGGTTTTAAAGGGGCCGTGCAATCATATTTAAGCGTCTACCTTTTTAGCGGTTTCCACGTCTCTTCGGGTTCAAACAAGCCAGCGGGCACGGAGAGAGTAACTAAATATCAGTGCGTCATATTTTAACCGGACGACGCGGAAACCTCCTCCACCTACGGGGGCGACCCGCGGTACCGAAAGCGCGCAAAATGTGACGTCTTTGGTCCTGGGCTTGCTACTGGTCAGAGATGCTAAAAGCTTCTTTTTAGTCGAAATACAAAATATAAGTGGCGCGAACCGTTTCAATTATTTATAAAAGTAGTTTTTGTTCAGTATTTTAGAGCAGAAAAGAAACGAATGCAGTTTATAAAGTACGGAAACAAGAAATGACCCGTCGACATACCCGCCACCAAGCGGTGGAAAAGGCGGCGCATACTAGAAATAGAGCACTATATAGCTCCTTCGGAGCAGAGTAGCGCAATCTAGAACGCCGCCTCTCGGCGACTAGCGGCGAACGCCCGGAGGTTCCAACTGTGGTCCCTGTGGTCAGAAATGCATGGAGAACGTGAGAAAATCGTTGTTTCTTCAGTAGTGTGGAGTTGAACGGAATGGCAATTATTTTTGACATAATAATGGAATATTTTAGAATAATTTGTGCTAAGTGTTGTGCCCCGCAAGGACGTGACTTTTTTAAAAAAATTGCCTGAGCGGCATCATGCAGCAGACGACACGGCGACGTCACACCATTCACGTGACCCGCTCCGGCCAACCCGAAAAGCCCATCTCCGCTGCGAGCAAAAATCGTCTGCTTCAAACGCCATTGCCTTGGAAATTGCCTTCTCAAAATTTGCACACGCATCCGATATTATTAAAACTTTGATAAATGGTTTAGTGCTTTACTAACTTCACGACAGACTAGTTTTGAAAAGTGTGAACTCGCCGTTCATTTTTTAATCAGCCGTGTTGTGTCGATCTCCATGTATTCTCCCATAGGGCGGGCCGCCTCCTGGAACCCTGAGTACCACGTGACTCGCGCCGAGCCTCTCTGTCGGCCATATTGTCGGCAAAACACGGGGTTCAAAGGATTGCGCTACTCTGCTCCGTAGGAGCTATATAGTGCTCTAACTAGAAAGAGGTAGTGGGATGAGGCACCGACGACGGCGAGCGTAGAAAGGTCCCGGGTGTACGCTGTGGCGCTGTGGTAGTAAACGGACTCAGGATTCGACCAGCTCCGAGCGTTCCGAAGGCTTTCGGTGCCTTCGGCGAGCAGGTTTGGCTTGCGGTTTGGCCCTTTGGCGGTACGTATGGCAGCGCAAAGTGGCTCCCGTTCTGAACTGATCTTTACCCCGTGTTTACTGTCGTTTGTGGCACATGAATTGTCATGCCGAATTAGTGTTTAATCGCGCATCAAATGCAAAGCGAGTCGCCCAGGCTGCCCGAGCATATCCAGAACATGCTTTAGTGGCGCCCTCTCGAGCCGTCGACACGGAGCGCGGCAGCCGTGAGCGCTCGCTGAGCTCACTACCCCTTCTCTAGTTCACGACCACTCAATCAACCAAGGACGTCATAAAGGCGGGTATTTTTTACTTGTTTTTGTAATTTTAATTTGCCTATAACTTTTAAAATAAAGCGAAATTCGAGAAAAGAAAAGTTTCATTAAGTTACTGCGTTCAGTGCGCTCAGGTTCGGTGCAAATTAAAAACTAATAAAAAAAGTCTTTGCAGGGCTCCTTTATAAGTGTAAAAAAGGTGTTCTTGAGATTTACACCCCTGACTATACACCTGTTCAATCCCTAGTTTTAGTAAGATACCTTTCACAGTGCCACAATATAGGGTCCCGTTCTAGGGAACGCCCATCCTTTTCAGGGGTATAAAAAGTGGGTTTGGAAACGTGTGCAAGTAACCTCAAGACCCGCTTGAGACAGCCATATGGTAGGTTTTTTTTGGCGACCCTATCATATTATTATTATTGCTTATTTTAATCCTTTTCCCGTCGACGCAATCTGACAGAGGCTTATTGCGGAGACGGTGCCGTACCTGTTACTGAGATTTCGGTTGTACCTCGAAAGATTCCCAGCAGGTCGAAACTATTTCTTAGTCCCTCGCTGACTGAGGTGGGCCAAGTAACTTTCTCTGGTGTGACACGTTAAAAAGATCGATTTCTTTTACTTTTTTTTTTAAATTTGAACATACAGTAAATTCTCTGAACTCCGAGGTATTCCCTACTGAAAAAAAAAAAAGATTTGGCGCTTATATGAAAGTATATGCAAGCAAGAATACACCATGATGTGACGAGATCATTTATTAACAGCCTGGAATAGCAAGTGGTGCTGCTACCGTTGCAGACAAGTTCGTTTTGAGTTATCATTTCACTATGATTTTTACAGGGCCGCTGTAATTCATAAAGCAATTCTTTTTTCATGCAACTTGGGTATAATCAACACACATGTCGCAGAACATCTTTGTAAAAAAAATTATATTAATTGGAGCAATATTTACGGCGCTAGATTGATTTCGTCAGGCCGGTGATAAAATAGTTGGTATTTGCGAGAGATAGTCGGTCTTTTTTCTGGTTCCCCATAGATACCTCTATCAGCAGTTTCAAATTGGCTTTCCGCGCGCCGCAAGCAGCACGAGAGACAAAAGTAAGAGGGAAACTACCAGTTTAAATTCCATTCAGGTAGTGGAAGTTGTGCGTACCATTCAGTTGTTTATTCTTAAAAAATACATCTTCTGATACGCCTCTTCTGTCACGGCAATTTGAAATAATGTCGATGCTGCAGCGGCCCTTTCAACGACTAGGGTTCGGCCGATTCATTGTGCCCGCCGTTTAACGACACGCAAAGCCGAAGTCGATCTTCGTACGCCAGGGAAGCCCTTTCGCGCATCCCATCGTCTATCTCGAGGAACGCACCCTCAATTATTTTTTTTTCTTTCAGCTCTTTCCATGCTGGGGATCCTCTTCTTGCAGACAAGTCCTTTTATAAATCCCCATGTGAAAAAGTCGCACATATTTAAGTCGGGGGATCGTGGAGGCCAGTCCATATAGTCTGATCCCCGACCCCGACCGAACGTGTTATTGAGTCTTTGCGTAATAAGGAGCCGCCCCATCCTGAATGAATATACAGTTTCTTTTGTCATGTAGTACCTTTCAAGCTCAGGGAGCATTTTCGTTTTCAGCATGTCCAAGTAGGCATCTGCGTTAACGGTGCCATCGAAAAAAAAAAGGGGGGCCCACTATGCCTTTACGCCAAATCTCAGTCCACACTGTCACCTTCGGTCAATTGAGATGCCGTTCGTTCACGGCATGGGGTTATTGCGAGCCCATATCCTGCTGTTCTGGCGGTTTACACGTCCATCAAGGTGAAAGTTTGATTCGTCACTAAATAAAAGAAATTGCAGGTGCCCCGGGTTGCTCTTAATTCGCAACAAGTCTGCCTTGCGAAATTCTAGACGTCGGACGATGTCGCCGTCGTGCAGGGATTGGACAACTTGCATCATGTACGGGCGCATATTATTTCTCCGCAGAATCCGTCGTACGCTTTTTTCCAAAATTCCAAACAACCTGGCTGCTCGTCTTGTTGACAATTGCACCGCCTCAATGCGCTCCTCATTTTTCAGCAGGCTCTCAAGTTCACTGACTGGATTCTTCTTTTTAAAGTCTTCTCCGCTCACAAAACAATCCGCGCAAGTCAAAGTTGTCGGGCGTGAAGGCGGGCGTTTATGGAATGCAGTGCGAAATTTTCGTTGTGATGTGGCCACCGAGTTCCGCTCCACGTATCACTTCACTGCCTGGGCACACTCATTTGCCGAGTATTGCGGCATTGCAGGGCGGCGCGGAAAATATTTTGATAATAACTGCAGCAGAGAGTGCAAGAAAAACAATAAATAGGAGCAATCAAGATGCCTCAGCAGCGGCACTCTTGATTCCAAAGTTGAGCTTTCACCAAGAACGGACCCGTCAACAGATAAGCAGACGACAAAGGAAGACACACGTTCGTCTGCTTTAGAATATATTTTTATTAAACGAGGGCGTCCTCCAGTTTTTTTTTATTTCAACTAAAAGGGCATAATTGTTCATATTATTCGTTAAATTACTTTTTATCGCTATTATCTTGCCCGTCGCCAGCCTTTCGTACGGCGTTTCCCGCGCTTTTGCGTTCAGTGCGCCACCTGGGAGCGGCGTCGCGAACCAGATTGCAGACGGCGAACGGGCGGGTATTTGCGTCTCCAGCTCGACGCTCGCCCTCCCGCGGCAGAAAAGGGAAGCGCTCTAGTGAGGGTCCCCCGATTCTCCTGCTCAGCGGGCATGGCGGAACTGCTCGCGATCATGGCTCGCCAAATGTCATTTCCGACTGCAAACAACACTCTTCACTGTCCCAACGTCATGCTGCAGCCGGTAGGGATTGTACTTTACGGGAGTTCCAGTATTGCGCATAGAAGCAAACACAAGCGGTGTGCGTTTGCGTTAGAGTTCCGTGCCCCACGTTGTGCGTGCGCCTCATCGCCATGTGCCATCCAAGACTGCAGTTCTGGGCTCCGCGCACGCGCACTGTGGAACACGCAAAGCTAACGCAAACACACAGCGCTTGCGTTCGCTCGTATACAGAATACTAAAACTCGGTACCGTTTCACCGGATTCCAACGCCAACGAAACGTACTGCAGTGAGCAGACGTGCAAGTAGGTAGGTGTTTCTTCGAACTGGAAAGGCTGAAATTGGCAAAACGATGAGCGTAAAATTTAAAGTAACTAAATGTTATAAAAAAAATAATTAAACAGCTTTTTTTTTTACTTTTGGGCATTTGGTTTGGAAGGACCTTGGCGGCGACTTTGGACGTTTCGCCCATTGTCAAAAGTCGCAACTTTGATAGCAAAATATACTTTACCGACAATTAACATAATTATACATGAATTTCTCACATTAGCTAGAATGTTTTCATTGATTCCAGACTACTTTATTTTAGTACTTGGTAATTCAAAATGCTGCAATCGGCACCAGTGATGATAATTAGCACACTTTTGATTGTCATATTTGTTCGCGCGTTTGAAATTAGAACATAAGCAACACATTATATTAGAGATTGAAAAATTACGTATCAAAATATCTCAATTTCAATATTTTATTATTAATACCAATCGCGGCAATGTATGGCCCCAATTAACGCCAAGATTACGAAAATGCGTAATTTAGCCATAATAGTCTTTCGAGAAAGGTATAATTTTGTTTTCTTTTTAGCAAAACAAAAAACAAAAAAACTGATATCGTTATCAAGATCGACAAACAGTCAAACACTGGATGTAATATAAAGTCCTATGCGTCACGCCGTTGGTATAAAAGCACACACACACACACACACTTCAGCTGTCTGAGTCAGATTCCGTCTTTGGACTGTTTCAGAGAGAACAGCGTTTATTAATTTATACGTTTTGTGGACATATTGTAAAAATTGATATTCTCTTATTCCAGTGTTGGGAATAATGTTAAACCAATTAATCATCCAAATACCCAAAAACCCATTAAAAGGCTCGCAGTTCATTATTTTCCATGACAATTATGTGAGAGAGAAAAGGTAGCGAGAACGCACAAATATCAGCACTGATTTTTTTCAACAACTACAACTACAAATATCAGCCTGGATCGAACATGTATGTCACAAAATAAACTCTTCGCGAACAAATTCTATAACTAAATAATCACGATGTGAGACACATCTTGCGTTATGAAAGAATCTGAAATAAAGACCTATATCAAGAAATTAAATCCAAAATAGAGGTTAGTTTAAATTTCGCTCCAGAATTAAACCTCGCATCCTTGCGTAAATATTACGCTAAGCACCATTCTTGTTTTCAGGGTAAAAAGATGACCTGCGCTCATAGGACCATAGCTTCCTCGTATTACCAGAAATAATTTGTGTCGCTCAGTGAAGCCAGCACACTAGAAAGGCTCAACAGTGACACGCATCTCCGACCCTCACTATAACCGCCATTTTTGAAAATGAGTGGCGCCACCTATAGTTAGTTGGAGTCGCGAATAGGCCATAGGAAATGCACGTGTGCCATTTTTGTTATGTTTCTAATAATTCGCTACTCCCGAGTGGACGTCTGAAAAAAATAGTAAAAAAACTTTCAAACAAATGACGGTCGTGTGTCCAATTTCAGGTATGTACAGAGCGCGACACTGTTAGAGCGAACAAGCGATCGCCGGTTTTTCCAGTTTTTCTCTTTGAAACCAAGGGATATCCTCCAAGTTACTATTGCTACGGAAAGAGCTCATTTAGTTCTATATTGCAAGCGATAAAATTTCGTGCTCGAATGCGAAAATACGCCGATGTCGTGTTCGCGCTAATAGTGTCGCGATGTGTACGTTTGAAATTCGATTTCTGCTA
Organism: Ixodes scapularis; assembly: GCF_016920785.2. Classification (NCBI taxonomy): domain Eukaryota; kingdom Metazoa; phylum Arthropoda; class Arachnida; order Ixodida; family Ixodidae; genus Ixodes; species Ixodes scapularis. The sequence continues at coordinate 41,506,551 of NW_024609838.1, read as the reverse complement.
GCCGTGCCAAATGTGAAAGTTTTTACGGCCGCACTCTGCATTAGCGGTAGGACCACGGCTTAAGGGTGTTAGCCTAGGGACAAATTAAATTTTACACCTTTAAGGGCGTTTTGTTTTTAGTGTGCAGTTTTCTCGAACACAACAATGGCACGCTTTATTCCTTGTTTTACTTCTGAAAGTTTGCGCGCAAAACACGAACTTTTAACGCCTATAGCTTGGCGCATATATATATATATATTGCCGCGCGCCATGTAGGCACCGCGGCCGTAGCACAACGGTTATCGCGCTTACCTCCCACGCGAAGAGCCAGGGTTCGATTCCTGGCCGCGGCTACGCATTTTTGTTTACACTGTAATGTGATGTTCTAGTGAATTCGAGAACCGTCTAGCTGATTCGAGGTTAGAATGTTCTCCGCGTCGAACCTTCTACGCCGAACAATCCAGAAACCCACGAGGGTACATAAGGGATTCCGCAAGGCGAGCGGAGTCAGTCTCGCCCCAGCGTTCGACTCTGCTGTCACGCCGACTTCGACGCCCGCGACGCTCTATTATTATCTTTTGTACTCTTTTATTTTTGGCACAAGTTCGCCACATTAAACGTTTATTTCTTCTTGTTTATTTGTTATTTTTGGTCACTACCCGTGACATTTTGGTGGAGGTGCGGGGTACCGCATGCCCGTGCAGCGTTCCCCTCCAAGGGACCGCAGTGTAAGTCCGATTCCCGGCTCGGTGAGAAGACCACTCACCGCAGAACCTGAAATTCGGACCAGCCGCCGCACCAAGGGAGAGGATCCTGAGTACGGTTTGCTCCTGGACAAGCCCAAGCCGCAGAAGACGACGATGGCCAACCAGTCACAAGCCCCCGCCGCTTCTCCCGTCGTCTACATGCCCGTCACACCGCGGACGGCTGCCCCCTTCCACGGTGAACTCTACGAAGACGTCGAAGACTGGATTGACCAGTATGAACGCGTTGCCCGCCACAATGGCTGGACCGACGAGCAACGCCTGCACAACGTCTACTTCTCGCTTGAGGGAACCGCCAAGCACTGGTACGAGAACCATGAGTCCTCTTTGACGTCGTGGGACATCTTCAAGACCGACCTGAAGGCTACGTTCGTCAACCACCACCGCCGAGAGAGAGCCGAGGACCTACTGCGAACCAGGACCCAGGGCCCCAATGAAAGCGTCACGAGCTTTGTGGAAGACGTGCTCCGCCTGAGCTCCCGCGCCGATCCTCAGGCCACCGAGGGAAAGAAGCTGCGCATTTTGATGCGGGGCGTGAAGGACGACATCTTCGGAGGCCTCGTCCTCCGAAGCGACAAAGCGAGGCGACAAACATCGAGCGCGCCCTCCAAGCGCGCGCTTCCCACTACCAGCGGCAGCCAAGCGTCACTGCAACCGCGCTGCTTAGCAGTGAAAACGTGCCTGGTACGGACATCCGCGAAATTATCCGGGAGGTTGTCCGGGAGGAACTGCGAAGGTTGCTGCCAACCACCAGCCGTCCGCCAACCATTTCCATCGCCGAGGCTGTCCGAGAAGAAGTGCATCGCGCGCTCCAACCAGAGGTTCCCGTCACCAGGGTGGCACCGGAGGAACCGACGTTGAGCTACGCCGCCATGGCCCGACGACCGCGGCAAGCTTCCCGCCAAGCCACGGCGCCACCCCGAAGAGACGCCCCAACGCCGCAGTACCCCCGATGGCAGGAAGATCAGGCGCACGTTTCCCCAGAGCGACCTGCGCCGAGGAAGACAGACGTCTGGAGGACGGCCGATCGACGCCCGCTGTGTTACCACTGCGGGGAAGCTGACCATGTGTACCGCCGATGCCCATACCGACGACTCGGGCTGCGCGGATTCCACCCAAGCGACCCGCGCCCCCGGTATGGTGAACGCCCTCGGGAGATCGACGAGTACCTGCGACGATCCCAGTCCCCCGAGCCTGCGTCACGCCGAGAGTTCCGGTCGCCGTCACCGCGACGTCCAGCTTCGCCGATGCACCGACCCCGACGTGAAAGCCTGTCACCCCTCGCTCCTCGCCGGGGAAACTAGGCGCGGCAACCCCTGGAGGTGGAGTTGCCGAAGACGACCGACGCCAAGATCCTCCATGAACGTCAGAGGGCCCCCACTCAAACGCTACCAGAAATCGAAACGACGCCCCTGCAACGGTGTCCAATAACCTAAACGTCGTCATCGACGGCCACGACGCATCAGCGCTCGTAGACACCGGAGCAGACTACTCAGTCTTGAGTGGGAGGCTCTCCCGCCGCCTTCGAAAAGTCACCACGCCGTGGGATGGACCACAAATACGAACCGCCGGAGGGCACCTCATCACACCAGTCGGGAGATGCACTGCTCGCGTCGAGATCCACGGTGAGACGTGCCCTGTTAAGTTCGTCGTTCTGCAAGACTGTTCAAGAGACGTTATCCTCGGAATGGACTTTTTCTGCGAGTATGGCGCCGTCATCGACCTCGGGGCAAACCAGCTGACGCTGCGAAAGCCTGTTTTACCGTCGGTGGAGACCAACACGACGTCAACCGCGATCCGAGTTATCGCCGACCATGTGAACTTACCGCCGCGGTCGAGTGTTTTCGTCCCCGTCATAACCGACGCAGCCATGCACGGTGAAGCTCTTCTGGAAGGCAACGTCCAACTGCTCCTTGAGAAAGGAAAAGGCGTCGCACGAGGCGTAACGGATCTCCAAGAAGGACGTACAACTGTTCTTGTAACGAACTTCCGAGAGGAGACGCAGCACCTAACGAAGGGTACCACAGTGCGCCACATTGAGGAGCTTCAGGCGCCAGTCGTGGTCACCGCAATCTCCGTAGAAACCTCGTCGTCACAGCAGAACAGCACGCCGCCGCCGCTCGACATCGACCCCGAGCTCCCAGCTACGAAGCGCCGGCAACTGGTTGATCTCCTTGCCGAATACAGCGACTGTTTTGCCGTGACATCGAAGATTCGCCAAACACCAATGGCGAAACATCGGATTGTTACCGACGACGACGCACTTCCTGTCCACCAGTCGCCGTATCGAGTCTCCTTAAAGGAAAGGAAAGTTATTCAAGATCAAGTCCAGGAGATGCTCGACGACGACATCATTCAACCCTCAAGAAGCCTATGGGCGTCCCCAGTCGTCTTTGTAAAGAAGAAGGACGGAACCCTGCGGTTCTGCGTGGACTATCGTCGACTGAACGCTGTGACGAAGAAGGACGTCTATCCGCTCCCCCGCATCGACGATACGTTAGACCGACTGCGCCACTCCCGATATTTTTCGTCGATGGATCTGAAGAGTGGCTACTGGCAGATTGAAGTCGACGAACGCGACCGGGAGAAAACTGCCTTCGTCACTCCCGACGGACTGTACGAATTCAAAGTGATGCCGTTCGGGCTTTGTACTGCGCCAGCCACCTTCCAGCGTGTCATGGACACCGTGCTGGCAGGTCTGAAATGGCAGAGCTGCCTCGTCTACCTCGTCGACGTCGTGGTATTTTCACGAGATTTCGACGAGCACCTGAAACGACTTCGAGCCGTGCTTCAAGCCATCAAGACCGCCGGCCTGTCACTCAAGCCAACAAAGTGTCGATTCGCCTATGGTGAACTTAAGTTCCTTGGCCACGTCGTGAGCAACAAAGGTGTTCTCCCTGACCCTGAGAAGACCCGCGCCGTGGCTGCATTTACGCCGCCGTCTGACAAGAAGGCCGTGAGAAGATTCCTCGGACTTTGTGCCTACTACAGACGATTTGTTCGGGACTTCGCCAAGCTGTCCGCACCGCTGACGCACCTCACGAAGGACGCCGTAAAGTTCGAATGGACAGACGAACACCAGCAGTCATTCGATGAGCTGAAACGAAGACTCCAGACGCCCCCGATTCTTGGCCATTTCGACCAGTTCGCTGATACAGAGATCCACACGGACGCCAGTAACACCGGACTTGGCGCAGTGCTAGTTCAAAGGCAGGACGGGGCAGAGCGAGTCATCGCATACGCGAGTCGGACGCTGTCTAAGGCGGAGAGGAACTACTCTACAACTAAAAAGGAGTGCCTTGCTGTCGTCTGGGCAATAACAAAGTTTCGCCCATATCTGTATGGAAGTCCTTTTCGCGTGGTCACAAACCACCACTCGCTCTGCTGGCTCGCGAATCTGAAAGACCCCTCCGGACGCCTCGCCCGGTGGAGCCTACGACTGCAGGAGTTCGACATGACCGTTGTGTACAAGTTCGGCCGGAAGCATCATGACGCCGACTGCCTGTCAAGAGCTCCTGTCGAGGCCGGTCCTGCCTGTATCGAAGAGGACGACGATGAGTGTTTCCTCGGCGCTTTGGACGTCAGCGACATGGCAGCACTCCAACGAGACGACCCTGAACTGCGAGCGCTCATCGACCACTTAGAGGGACAAGCGAGTTCGGTTCCCCGTGCTTTCTTAAGAATCCTGCATACATTTTCCATGCGGCGAGGGGTGCTGTACAAGGAGAACTTCGTCAACAACAACACAGCATGGCTGTTGGTTGTTCCTGCCAGCCTTCGAGACGAAATATTCCAAGGATGCCATGACGACCCAACGGCTGGACACCTTGGCTGCAGCAGGACACTCGCCAGGATTCGAGAAAAGTACTACTGGCCGAGGCTACCGAAGACCGTTCACCTATACATTCGATCATGCCACGAGTGTCAGCGACGCAAGAAACCGCCAACGAAGCCGTCAGGACTTCTGCATCCAATTTCTCCCCCGTCTATGCCGTTCCAGCAGATCGGAATGGATTTACTTGGCCCTTTCCCATCGTCAACGTCGGGAAACCGCTGGATTATCGTCGCCACCGATTATCTCACACGGTACGCCGAGACGAAAGCCCTTCCAGCAGGCACGGCTGTTGAAGTCGCCAAGTTTTTCATTGAGTCCATTGTCCTCCGGCACGGCGCCCCTGAAGTCCTCATCACAGACCGTGGATCTTCGTTCATGGCCCAGCTGACGCAAGAGATCCTTCGTCTCAGTGGCACCGGCCATCGTCGAACCACTGCTTACCACCCACAGACCAACGGGCTGACCGAGCGACTCAACAAGACAATCGCCGATATGATCTCTATGTACGTCGACGTAGAACACAAGACATGGGACGAGGTGTTGCCCTACGTCACGTTCGCCTACAATACGGCGGTTCAGGAGACCACTGGATTCACCCCTTTCCAGCTGGTACATGGTCGGAAGGTCACGACCATGCTGGACGCAATGCTGCCCCATGAGCCATCTGTAAATGAGAGCGACGACGCCCAGGCGGTTGCTCAACGCGCCGAAGAAGCCCGCCAGCTCGCCCGACTCATGATTCAAAACCAGCAACGCGTCGACGCGGGCCGCTACAACCTTCGTCGCAGGGACGTTCACTTCCAGCCCGGAGACAGGGTGTGGGTGTGGACGCCCATCCGTCGCCGCGGCCTCAGTGAGAAACTGCTGAAACGGTACTTTGGACCATACAAGGTACTTCGTCGCCTCGGCGAGCTGAACTACGAGGTGATGCCTGACGGAACAAGAACATCATCACGCCGCTGTTAAGAATGGAACCTTCGGCGACCTTCTTCCGAGTTTCAACGCTGCGGAAACGAGTCAAGACGAGTCCGGGACCGTCGCCCGCTTGTCGGGGCCTGCGCGAAACGAGTCCCGACGAGTCCGGGACCGTCGCCTGCGTGACGGGGCCTGCGGCAACAAGTCTCAACGCGCCCGTGACGTTAGCGGGACGTGTGTGTGTGCGTGGTGGTTGGTGCGCTCGGGAAAGGGAGAGAGGCATGGCCTAACTGCGGAGAACTTTGGCTACGTCGCACTGGACGGCGGTCTTTGCTGCGTCGCACTTGACGGCGGGTTGCTGCATCGCACTGGCTGCCCTGGCGGGGAGTGAGGGAGAAACGGACCCTATATAAGGCGGAGCGCGAGGCTGCTCCGTTGTTCTCTCGGATTTGACGACTGTATCGCTACCATGTAATTAAACCGTTCGTTACGTTACCAAGTCTCCCACCTCCACTGAACCCCTGGGTTCTTCACTTCGGGGAATGGACGTCGTCTCGAGCCAGGAAGCTTCCGGACGTGCGGCCCAAACCCCGCCTCGAACAACTGGTGGCAGCGGTGGGATCGGACCATGCGACATCGTGCTACATCTGTGGGTGAGCGTTTGGACTTTGCTTTGAGATTCGCCGGGCTTCAGATTATGGGTAATTAATTTTGAACTGCTGGGAATCCTTAGTGTTTGACTCGTGCGCTAGGTTTGTGTACAACCTCGCGACAAGTTTTATAGCAAAGCCAAAGCTAAAGAGCAGCGATCATGGATCTAATGAGGTTACTGAGAACAGATTTACTCTGTTTATCTGAAGAATTTGGTGTGGAGGTGGAGCAAAAGATGAAGAAATCTGAGATCAGTAAAGCAATTTCAGAGAGCGCGGAAGCAGAGGATATTAAAATTGCGTGGGAATTACTTCAGAACGCTAAAAGTGAGGCTGCAGCAAAAGAGGAACGAAAACAGGAGCAGGCTGCAGCGAAAGAGGAACGAGAACAGGAGCAGGCTGCAGCAAGAGAGGAACGAGCGCAGGCTGCAGCGAAAGAGGAACGAGAACAGGAGCTGGCTGCAGCGAGAGAGGAACGAGCGCAGGCTGCAGCGGCAGAGGAACGAGCGCTAAAAAGGCTAGAGCTCGAAATTGAACAACAGCGATTAAACTCGCAGAACAGTAGAGTTGGGGCTCCGGTACGAGCAAGTGAGGCCGAGTCGTATCAAATGAAGAAGCTCCTGCAGCCGTTTAAAGTTGGGGAAGACGTGGGCCTGTTCTTAGTTAACTTTGAGAGGACATGTGAGAAGTTGAGCTTCGCCCCAGAAACGTGGCCGCAACGGCTTTTGACTTTGTTGCCCTGTGAGGCTGCAGAGGTTGTCGCGCGCCTTAGTACTAGAGACGCGGACGACTACGACAAGGTGAAGTCGAGCCTTTTGAAGCGGTATCGCCTTTCTGCCGAGGCGTTCCGTCAAAGGTTTAGAAACGCATCCAAAAAGAGCAGCGAGGGCTACTCGGAATTCGCGTACGCGCTTAAAACCAACTTGATAGAATGGTTGAAGAGCGAGGAAGTGTACGAAAGCCGCGACAAGGTAGTCGAGTGTGTGTGCCTCGAACAGTTCTTTCGTAGCATTCCGCAGTCAGTCAAGCTCTGGGTGCAGGATAGGGTGGGAGTCGACTCTGTCGAAAGGGCTGCTGAGCTAGCCGAAGAGTACGCAACGCGTAGAAAGCTGAGCGGAGAGGACAGCGAACCCGGCCGGAGTGATCAGCGCAAGCCCTTCCGACAGGGAAACGGCTCGCGAGAAAAAAGGCCCGAGAAGCCAGAAACAGGACGAAAGGTCCCAGAAAAGAGCGGAGATCCCTCGAACGGAGATCCCTCGAACGAAGACGAGGCACGGAAAAGCCAAAAAGGGCAGTTCGAGGCAAGGAAGCCGTTCCTGTGCTACAACTGTCAGGAGCCGGGACACACAGCGGCCAGGTGTAACAAACCGCGGGTTGTGTTCTCGTACGTGAGCGGTAGTGACAGGGACCTGGAGCTTCTTCGTCCCTATCTTCACGAGCTCCAGGTAAACGGAAAGCCGTGCAGGGTACTTCGTGACAGTGCAGCGACGATGGACGTTGTTCATCCGTCGTATGTAACTACATCCGACTTTACTGGAAAGGTAGTTTGGATCAAGCAGCTGCTCGAGAAGCACAGTGTCTGTCTGCCTATGGCGAGAGTAAGGATAACTGGCCCGTTCGGAGAGATAGTGACAGAGGCGGCTGTCTCGCAAACAGTCCCGTTGGAGTATCCCTATTTGTTTTCTAACCGGTCAGATTTCCTGCTGCGCGAAAGGGGTCAACAACTGGGAGGAGGACTAGTTCAGTCGTGTACGAGGTCCAAATCGCGTCAGCTCGCCCCTTTGTTAACGAGTGATCCAGAGCGAAAGGCAGCTGACGGGGAGCAAGCACTCCCAGAGTTGGAGGCAGAGAAACGGGATGAGGGGGTCCGGGTTGTAGAACAGCCCGACCTCGTAGCACCAGAAAGCGTACGCCGTCCCAACGCGCCGGCGAAAAAGGCGGAGGAAGACGGGATCATCAAAGGATCTCTCGTAGCTCCGGCGTCACGTAACTTTGGTCCTCCGTTACGAGTAGACAGAGTGTCTTTGACGGTCGAGCAGAAGAGCGACCCTAGTGTGTCAGGGTTTCGCGGTACAGCTCAGGTGATTGCTAGGAATAATGTGACGGGGCATGAAAAAGGCGGATTGTTTTATCGGCGCTATAAGGACCGCATTTTCACGTCTAGAAATCACGTGAAAATCGATCACTATGACTTCAGCGTAAGAAAGAGGAAAGGCAAATTTAACAGCAATGCCGATGGGTTGAGCAGATTTTTCTGATATCACCAAAAAGAGTAGGGATGATCTCAGAGGTTTTCGTCATCCACGGGAATGAGGATCCAAGTGGGGGCACTTCGTTAAAACCCCAAAATGACCTCACAAATTGCGAAGAGTTTTTGTCTTTTTGTATTTTGTTCATAGTGACCTCTTTGGAAAAATGAGTTTTGCTTTGGCGACAGCGGGTCTCGATACCCGAAATTGTCCTAAGGTTTTAAATTGCATTGTTTTGGCAAATTTTGGTAATCCGTAATCCAGTCTGGCGGGTCTCTGGCGGATTCCGAGCGTTTGGCTGCGGTGTGGCGTGGTGTTGTGGGGGACGTTTCCGCTGATGCCTCCGTTGTGAGAGGTTTGGGAGTTTGCTTAGTGCTTGCAGCATCTTCTCAAGGCCTACTCCAAGCCCACCTCTTCAGGCCAGCGATAGTATCACCAGCCATTCGAGGTTTCCCTGGCCCCGGAGGGGCTGTTAAGAATGGAACCTTCGGCGACCTTCTTCCGAGTTTCAACGCTGCGGAAACGAGTCAAGACGAGTCCGGGACCGTCGCCCGCTTGTCGGGGCCTGCGCGAAACGAGTCCCGACGAGTCCGGGACCGTCGCCTGCGTGACGGGGCCTGCGGCAACAAGTCTCAACGCGCCCGTGACGTTAGCGGGACGTGCGTGGTGGTTGGTGCGCTCGGGAAAGGTAGAGAGGCATGGCCTAACTGCGGAGAACTTTGGCTACGTCGCACTGGACGGCGGACTTTGCTGCGTCGCACTTGACGGCGGGTTGCTGCATCGCACTGGCTGCCCTGGCGGGGAGTGAGGGAGAAACGGACCCTATATAAGGCGGAGCGCGAGGCTGCTCCGTTGTTCTCTCGGATTTGACGACTGTATCGCTACCATGTAATTAAACCGTTCGTTACGTTACCAAGTCTCCCACCTCCACTGAACCCCTGGGTTCTTCACTTCGGGGAATGGACGTCGTCTCGAGCCAGGAAGCTTCCGGACGTGCGGCCCAAACCCCGCCTCGAACACCGCCCACCACGACCTGAAGTCGTCCACGTCGTGCGCCTGAAGCCTTACTACGCTCGATAGGACTGTGGATCTTATGTGTTTCAAATGACTCTTTAGTTTGCCGTTCTCTTTATGTGCTTTGTTTTGTGTTGCATCGAGGCGATGCACTTTTTGAGGGGGGGAGTAATGCCGCGCGCCAAGTAGGCACCGCGGCCGTAGCACAACGGTTATCGCGCTTACCTCCCACGCGAAGGGCCAGGGTTCGATTCCGGGCCGCGGCTACGCATTTTTGTTTACACTGTAATGTGATGTTCTAGTGAATTCGAGAACCGTCTAGCTGATTCGAGGTTAGAATGTTCTCCGCGTCGAACCTTCTACGCCGAACGATCCAGAAACCCACGAGGGTACTATCGGGGAAAAATGAAATGCGAACAGAGGAGCGCGTGGCTCGCGGTACAGGCTGCGCCGCCTGGAAGTGAGCCTAGGAGCGAGGGTGCGTGGCCTACTCCGACGTGTTCACGCCCCTCCCTCTGCGCTCCCTAAGCTTCAGCAGTGCGCCTCTTAGTGCGCTGAAAGCTATCACCGCTATCTTTGCTGGCCCAGAGCGTGCGGTGCAAAGAAGCTCGCCGCACTCGCCGAGCAGGCGAAGATAGCGGTGACAGCTTTCAGCGCACTGAGAGGCGCAGTGCCGAAGCTGGGGGACCGCCAATCGAGGGGTGTGAACACATCGAAGTAGGCCACGCACCCTCGCCCTAGGTTCACTTCCAGGCGGCGCAGCCTGTACCGCGAGCCACTCGCTCCTCTGTTCGCATTTCATTTTTCCCCGATAGTACATAAGGGATTCCGCAAGGCGAGCGGAGTCAGTCTCGCCCCAGCGTTCGACTCTGCTGTCACGCCGACTTCGACGCCCGCGACGCTCTATTATTATCTTTTGTACTCTTTTATTTTTGGCACAAGTTCGCCAGATTAAACGTTTATTTCTTCTTGTTTATTTGTTATTTTTGGTCACTACCCGTGACAATATATAATGACGCCAGCCATTTTTATGGCAATTTTTCTTCTATTAGGCCGTACGTGAGTCTTTTGAGAAAATAACAAAAACGGAAAAGAAGAATAAAAAGAGAGAGAGAGACAGACAATATGAAATGATACGGAAAGTTTGGTAGCTGTTGATATGGTACGAGCTACGCCACTTGTTGCAAGTCTGAAGCCATCAATAAATTCGTGTTCTGCAGGTATAGAACCAACGCAAAAACGGAGACAAGATAAAGAAACCGACAAACTCGGAGCGATTCTGAGAAATAACTGAATAAGTTAAATAGTTCAATAGTAGTTTATTACGCTTGTTGCGGTAGTGACTCCAGGCTCGCATGTGGTGAGCAAAGGCGGGGGCCCATGACCGCTGTATTTATTTTCTTATTACCTACTTGGAGGCAGGATATAATATTGCCGCGGGAACGACCCAGAAGGGACGCTTCTCCGTACATCTAGATTCTAGAAGATTGTTGTTTACTCTTACCCAGAGTGTAAAAGACAAGAAGGCCAGAATGATCTTGCCTAGTTAAGCGCGAAACACATGTACGACGAAACCGTCCGATCCGACGTTCGACCGCGCAATACGACGGTCGGAGGCGAGGGTTTTCAACGCTCTCCGATGCTACGAAAACCCTCGCCTCCGACCGTCGTATTGCGCGGTCGGACGTCGGATCGGACAGTTTCGTCGTACATGTGTTTCGCGCTTTAGTCTCGCACTAGGTCAGTCCCGAACATTCTAGGTTGAATATCCGAGATACCAAGTGTAGATAGATAAGGAGCCTTGCGCAACCTTGATGACTCACTCAGACTCTCCCGACGAAGACGCACTCTACCCCCAAACGCTCGACTCTGCGTTTCCACTGACTACGGCACCCGTGACGCTCTGAAATTATCTTCATTTACCCTTTTTGCTTGTTCGTATATTTTTGGCACAAGTTCGCCCCGTTAAACGTTCATTTCAGCTCATTATTCATCGCCTCTTCGCCTTCACCGGTGACATTACATGCAAGAGGGAGCCGCAATTTCTGGGAGCACTTGGACGAATCGCTAGACACGGGGAAACAAATTAGGTTTACACATGTGCACACACGAGAAACCGGAAATTGAATATTTTGCTGTTAAATATGTCGGACTACGGGCGACAATACATCATTATGTGTTATTTATTCAAAGGGGGAATTTTCGAGCGTACCAAAGATATTAAATACATACTGTTCCTCTATATTGTAATTTCCTGTGTAAATAATGACTTACATATTTAATAACTGTTTCATTAACTTTAGTTGGTTTCAAGTTGCTGGTACTTGTATATTCCCAAAAAACAAACCTTTCCTCGTTATTATATACTGAAGTTCGTTGAGAGATAAAATGTTTTAACGAGTGGCATACTCTAATGAACTCGCTTCCAAAATCGAATTGCTGTCGTCAGACTGATGCACTTTGAACCTGACTAAGTTCACGTTCCTGTATTGGTGAACCTAATCTAACTAATAAATCAAAGCAGATCTAAAAAGCTTAGCGCGAAAAAGAAGGGGATGTATAATTGACGAGCATCTTTCCACGTGGTTACGTGGTCTAAAACAACAACAGTGTGGTATATTCGCCATGATCACATTACGCAACTTTTATGGATGCGTTAACGAGAAAATTGGAACCTAATCGCTTCGATGTCTTTCAAACAATAATCTATCAAACTTTATTAACAAAAAATATCTAGAAGCATTAACCGCGTTCCCTTTTACCTGCAGGAAGGGTTGAATAGTATAAAGACGGGGCCGAGAACGAAGGAAGTAAAATTTATATAAAGATGACTTTCTTCATATAAATATTACCGAAAAATTTACAGAGCGGATCAATACTGCTATCACTTTAACGGTAACAAAAATTCCTGCCCACGCGAACAACGAGAGCCTTGGTAAATATCGATCCGAATCGAGTGCGAAGCGAAGGTGGGCGAAAAGTGGCAAAACATGGAACAATTACGTGGGGGAAGACAACTTTCCTTCTTACATGTAAGCGGTGAAGATGGCCCCCTCTCCAGATAACTTTATTAGGCCCAACAATTCATCGCCCAAATAAAGTGTTCGAAGCACACACCTCTCATGGATCGATTGAGGCGTCCGATAATTTCCCCAACACCGAAACTACATTATGATGACGCGACTACATGGCTCTTTCTAGGGCAACCAGACGTCCCGTTTCGGCCCAGACAGTCCGATTTTAGAGGTTCATTCCTGCCGTCCGGTCTTTTTGGTCTAAAGGAGACTCATGTCCCATTTTCGTGGAAACATTCAAAGTAGTTGCGAAATCAGTGCAACACGAATGGAAGAAACCCGAACGAATGTATACTTGTTACAGACGTAATGTTTTAAAAATAAACATACTATAGTACAGTTACATCTGCTAATACATTTCGTGTGTGCGAGAGACTTTTCTATATTACTGAATAAGACGTACTTTCGTTGGAAATACTTCTTTTTATCATTAAAAAACGGGGAAAAACACCTGTGTTCTTAGGCAAGAACTTTAGAAAAATGTGGGTGTTTACGTTTATGTGAAGCTCTGCATTTTACAAAATACGTCCAATGTCCCGTTAATGTCCGTGAGTAATATTGTTTCATATATTTTTTTTTTTCATGATAAGTGCTGCAACTAGGTGCTCGGGCACAGTTATAAGGCAATTTCGTCTTCTTTTGCCCTAGCCACTCTTACTTTTTTTTTTATCTGAAATAAAGGATTCGTTTATTCATAAAATCCCAATCCGAAATAATTTATCCCAGCCCAAAATTTATTTCCTTGCCTCTCCATTATTGCCAATAAAACTGGCCTAGTCTCCAAAGAGCGGGCGAGGCAACGGTTAGTGCGGCACATCAGATGTACGCCTGTTTTCTTAGGTGGTAGTATTATTGCAAGGTCTGTGTTTCCCTCTCGAAGTGAACACTGATTAGACATTTTTTATTGCCCCCCCCCCCCCTCTCCCATGCTTTTCGAACCGCGAGCTTTCCTACACTTGTGATTTCTTCGGACTGGTGGGGCTCAAAATCGGGTTTTAAGCCTTCTGTGAGGGCATACGACCGGCTGCGCGGCTGCGGTGTCGTGAGTCATCACAAGAGGCTTAAAAAACGGTCGAGTCGAAGTAGGTCGTGGTCAAACGCGCGTGTGTGAACGGCCGGCCCTTTAAGGCTAGCCCACATGGCGCGTTTTTCCAGGCGTTCAGACGCGCGTCTCGGCTTGGCGCGCGCGCTAAGCCAGTTGCTAAGCCCAGTCAAACCACACGCAGCGCTACCGCAGTGATGTTCCATACCATGTCCAAGAATTCCCTTTCTTAGGCAAAAAAAGTCCCTTTTCGAGGTACTTTTTTCCAGCAAAATTTTTAAATATCCCCGCATATTTCCCTGTATTTGATGCCTTTATTTTCGCATCAGCTGATTTCTGTGGTCATGCAGGCCACTATGCGCGCATTTTACCATAAAAGCTGCGTGAAATCGCATGTTTAAAGAGAAGAAAAAGTTACTGCGCTGCCGAGAAACCCAGTATAACTTTTCGCTATGTGGGTTACGGATCTGGGATTTCAGGTTTCCAGAAACAATTCCAGTTAGATTTCCAGTTTTGAGAGAAAATTTATACTGGCTTTTTGGTAAGGTGGTCAGTTTATACATTTATTAACTAAATAATATAACATTTAGCAGTGTCACAGGCTCGTCCGGGGTTGGTAAGAAAAGGGTCGGGAGACAGAGAGTTAGAAAAAAAAACAGGGCATATATTTGCACACACAAAAGAAATATCAGTATGGAAGAAAAAAAATGTAAAAAGACTACAAGTAAAGTCACAAGAAAGAAATAAGCAGTCCGAACTACGGGGCTATCGTCCTAGAGATTCACCGGCATATGTCGTGACGAGGCTCGGTTCCTGGCTTCTGTAGCCGCTCAGTCCAGGGACGGTGTTGAGATGGCGTGGATGCTCATGCCTCCGCTGTTCCCTTCACACCGTGCGTAGCGGCGGGTTCTGGTTCGGGTCGTTGATACCGGGACACAGCCGGTCAGATCCTTCAAGCAGCTGCCGAAAGTCGCGGCTCGTGCTCTTTTTCGCACCTTTTTCGCACCCGTCACTTCGTCGTTCACGTTCTTCCTTCCACACAACCATGACACCCCCCAACTTGAAGAAGTTTATAACATAAACTTTTCTTTCTTGATGCCTGGTACTTCCGAGGACTCCATCCTGACGCCACCGAGCACAAGCCACCCCCACAATCCTCCTACACGACACTTTCACGACACGACCTTCTCGATGACCTTGAAACGACGTCCGGTTGCACCGCACCACACTTGGCCGGAGGGCCCTCTTCATCCACATTCAAATCGAGGATTTCTTTTGTGAGAACTCACTGTAGCCACACACATATGCAAAGGCACCGTCTTAAGTCTGACAAAAGACATTGACACACATACAACACAAAAAGATATATACATTGAGGGAACCCAACCTCTTCGGGGTCTCGACTAGTTATCCCTAACAAAAATCTTAGTTTAAAAGAAAAATAACCGTCTAAATGCGGCTAAGGAAGTCTGCTCCCACGTTATCCCTGCCCTTTATGTATTACACGTGAAAGCTATGATCTTGCAAAGCCATACTCCACCTCATCACTCGCCTATTTGTATGCTTAGCTTTGTTTAGGAATTCCAGTGGTTGGTGGTCGGTCTGAACTCGAAAAGTTGTGCCGTACAGAAGCAACCTAAATCTGGCAACGGCCCATACCAATCCCAGACATTCCTTTTCTATCGTTGCGTAGTTCCTTTCTGCGGTGCTGAGCTTTCTACTCGCGTACGCCACGGGATGTAGCATTCCATCCTTTTCTTGAAGCATCACTGCACCCAGACTCGCGTCAGACGCGTCTGTCCTTAGCACGAACTCCTTCTCGGGGTCTGGCGCCAACAAGATGGGAGGACGTCCCAGCTTGGTCTTTAGTTCATTGAAGGCCTCCTCTTGCTCCGGCCCCCACTCAACCTCATTGCGGGCTCCTTTTCTGGTGAGATCTACTAACGGCGCGGCAAGACCCGCATAGCCCTCTACGAACTCGCGGTAGAACCCCGTGAGTCCAAGGAACGATCTTACTTGTCGCTTCGTTCGCGGTCTTGGTACGTCTTGAATCCGTTCAATGATCTTAGGGTCCGGTGATATCCTTCCCATTCCAATCTCGTGTCCCAGAAAGCTGATCTCCTTTAAGCCCACTTCACATTTCTTTGGCTTTACAGTAATATTAGCCTCGCGCAGGCGCCAAAAAATGCAGCGAAGCGTATCAACGTGCTCTCTCCACGAGCTTGTGGCGATCAGGATGTCGTCGATGTAGTGGTGTGCATCTGGGATGCCGTCTAACAATTTTCGCATCAGTTTCGTGAATGTCGCAGAAGCCGTTCTTAAACCAAAGGGCATGACCTTGAATTGGTAAAGCCCACTCGTCGAAGAGAAGGCAGTCTTTTCCTTGGCCTCTTCTTTCATAGGTATCTGCCAGTACCCTTTTGCTACATCGAGCTTCGAGAAGAAGCGCTTCTGTCCCGCCTTAGCAAACGTGACGTCGATCCGTGGTATTGGTTCCGCATCGGGCTTGGTCACGTCATTGAGCCTCCTGTAGTCAATGCAAAACCTGTTTGATCCGTCTTTTTTCTTTACCATTACCACTGGCGCGTTGTACGATGAGGTGCATCTCTCAATCACGTCCAGCTCCAACATCTCGTCGATTTCTTGCTCGACTGTTTCCTGAACCGACAGCGGCAGTGGGTACTGCTTCACATGTATTGGTCGGGACGTGGTCAGTTGAAGGTCACAGGTCAGCAGACTCGTCCTGCCTGGAAGGTTCGAAAATATATCTTTGAAGTCCTCAATCAGCTCTCGTACCTCATCACGCTTTTGGGATTCCAAGTGTTCGTTTATGTTGACGTCTTCCCATCCTTGCTGCCTCGTCCAGCTTGGCGTAGGAATCCCCTCTGTATCTTCAATACTTAGCTCGGTTGCGACTTCATCTTTCTCTTGAGAATCCATTACCATACCGCAATGTTGTCTACCTTGTTGACTTCCTTCTTTTTCTTCATATCTTTTAAGCATATTGATGTGAAACACCTTTTTCTTGCCTCCTACGTCTAACTCGTAATCCACATCATTCTTTCTTGCGACTACGGGGAAGGGACCTTTCCATTGCATGATCATCTTGTTCAGATCGGTGGGGAGCAGAATGAGCGCCAGGTCTCCTTGCTTCATATGTCGGTTGCAGCTCTTCCTGTCATAGTATTTCTTATACTTCTCCCTTGCTTCATGCAGGCATACGTGCGCCAGCTTGCATGTTTCCTCTAGTTTTTCCCTTAGTTCCAAGATGTATCCATATGTCGTCTTCATGTCTTCCTTCAGGGCTTCGTTCGACCACAACTCCTTGAGGATGGCCAGTGGTCCTCGTACTCTTCTCCCGTATAGCAGTTCAAATGGCGAGAACCTGAGGCTAGCCTGGGGCACCTCTCTGTAGGCGAAAAGCAAAGCTGGGAGATATCTATCCCAATCCTTTGGTCTTTCTTTGCACATCCTCCTTAGCATCTGCTTGATGGTGCCATTAAACCTCTCGACCAGGCCGTTGCTGATGGGATGATAGGGAGTGGTTAAGAGTTGCTTCATCGATAGAAGCCGGCTCACCTCTCTCATTAGCTCAGAGGTAAAGTTGGTGCCGCGATCGCTAAGGATCTCTGCCGGTACTCCATACCGCGTGAACATCTGAACCAACGCCTCGGCTACCTGCTGGGACCCAATGCTCTTCAACGCTACTGCGTCAGGATACCTCGTGGCCATGTCAACCATTGTAAGAATATACCTATTCCCCGAGCTTGCGATAGGCACTATAGGACCGATGATATCTATCGCGACTCTTTGAAAAGGTGTCTCGATGATTGGCATGCTTCCTAAGGGGGCCTTGCCCACCTTGCCTTTGGGTACGGTGCGTTGGCACACGTCACACGAACGAACGTACCTTTTGATTTCGCTTTGCATGCATGGCCAAAAAAATTCTTCTGCCACCAGATTGAGGGTGTTCTTCGCCCCCTGGTGTCCGGACATAACGCTGTCATGTGCCATAGTTACAGCAGCGGCCCTGAACCTTTTTGGGAGAACCAGTTGTTCTGATCTTCTGCCGGATGAGTATAGGACGCTCCTGTATAGAAGGTCGTTCTTCAGCAAAAACTGAATCCTTGTCCTGGAATTGTGTTTCTTCGTTGTCTTTCCTACATCGTTGAAACACTTCGTAAGAGTAGCGTCCTCTTTCTGCTGCTTTCCGAGTTCCTCGGCTGTTGTGTCGGTTACTGACACCTGCGCGACTTTCAGAGGGCGTTCTAGTTTTCCTATTGGGCTTCCAGCTTCTCTCCCCTCGCTCGCGGACGCAGCTACGGCTGGTTTCTCATCTGGGAGCTCGTCGATGCTCTTGGTTGCTTCCATTGCCCTGCGACAGCCCACGTTGACTCCGATGGCGTTCAAACACGTTTCGTATCTCTCCATCGGCTTGTCTAGGCAGTCGCCGAGATTGTCTTCATGGTTCTTTTCCCATTCTGGGTCAGGGTCATTAGCCTCACGCATTTGCGGTATGTTTCCCAGTATCAAGTCGTATAGGGGGTTACTGACGCACTTCGCCGTTACCTTTCCCGTGTAGTAGGGCGTTCGTATCACAATAACCGCCTCCGGCAGGTACCGAACTGTTCGATCTAATAAAAACACTAGACTCGACTTTCCAGTTAGGTTCTCTTGAGGGACTAGTTCTTTGCGAACAACCACGGTGTTGCAGCCGGTGTCCCTTAACACCGTCATCTTGTGTTCTCCCAGTCGTCCTTCCACTACCGGCATGTTCTCCGACAGAAATTTCGGGGCTCTCCCCATGACCGCATTCACTACCGGGATCTTGTCACCATTATCCAGGGTGACGTAGGAATCGTCGGCGTTTTCGCAATTATCTGTTGGCACCGTGTACAAGCACGACGCCTGATGTTTCTCGCTCTGCCTTCCCTTACAGTTCTCTGCCTTGTGACCACTACGGCCGCAATCCCAACATGTCAGTGACCTCATAGCTTGGCCGTTACTTCTGCAGTTTTCTGCCTTGTGCCCAATCTTCCCACAAAGGAAGCAGCGGATACTCTTTCGGAGACCACCCCTTGCGTGTTTATCTTCGTTTCCAGCGTCTTGCCTGTTTGTCGCCTCGTCTCGCTTTTGCTTACCCGTGCTATGCTGCACCTGGGCCTCCAAGAAGAGGTCAGCTTTAGCTGTTACATCATCCAACCTCTGACAGTCGCGCTCTCTCAGGAAGACCGTCAGCTTGCTCGAGCATGTCAACAGAAATTGTTCCACTAGGATATTGTCTCGCAGTGATTCAAACGTTTTCTCAACTCCCGCTATCTCGAGCCATCTATCAAAGTACCCTGCCAGTCGAGCAGCAAATTGTCTCATCGTTTCGCCGTCCTCGGGTTTGGCGTCGCGAAACCTCTCGCGGTATCCTTCTTTAGTGTAACGAAATCGCTGGAACAGCGCCAGCTTGACCTTGGCGTAGTCTAGAGCATCTTCAGGTGTCAGTCGGCCGACCACCGTCAGCGCCTCTCCGGTCAAACATAAGCCTAGAGTCGTGGCCCACTTCTCCACTGGCCAACCCAGCCCTGTTGCGGTACGCTCAAAGCGCTGCAAATAGGCATCTAGATCGTCCCTTCGTTCATTGAACTGTGGAATCAGTTTGTGGGGACTTCCGTGACTTCCTCGGCCTGACCCTTCCCCGCGGCCGCTTTCCGAATTTGCGGCACCTTCATCTCGCCCTTCACGAGCCGCAATCCTCAACTGCAGGACCTCTCGTTCCTTATCCAACTTAGCGCTTTCGGCCGCTAACATTCTTTGAGCAGCCTCACGGTCCTCCCTAGCGTTATCGCGCTCTTGAGCTCTCTCAGCTCTACTACGCGCTCTTTCCTCATCAACCCATTTTTTTAACTCGACCCCAGTATACCCCAATTCCTTAGCTGCCGCGATTATTCTATCGAGCTCCATAGTAATGCACCAGTCTCAAATCTCCGTCTCCTCTCTCAATGTAATGGGCCGCGCCATCCTGGCAGGCTCGCCAAATTGTCACAGGCTCGTCCGGGGTTGGTAAGAAAAGGGTCGGGAGACAGAGAGTTAGAAAAAAAAACAGGGCATATATTTGCACACACAAAAGAAATATCAGTATGGAAGAAAAAAAATGTAATAAGACTACAAGTAAAGTCACAAGAAAGAAATAAGCAGTTCGAACTACGGGGCTATCGTCCTAGAGATTCACCGGCATATGTCGTGACGAGGCTCGGTTCCTGGCTTCTGTAGCCGCTCAGTCCAGGGACGGTGTTGAGATGGCGTGGATGCTCATGCCTCCGCTGTTCCCTTCACACCGTGCGTAGCGGCGGGTTCTGGTTCGCGTCGTTGATACTGGGACACAGCCGGTCAGATCCTTCAAGCAGCTGCCGAAAGTCGCGGCTCGTGCTCTTTTTCGCACCTTTTTCGCACCCGTCACTTCGTCCTTCACGTTCTTCCTTCCACAAAACCATGACAAGCAGTGTTTGGTAAAGTACATCTAAAAAGTACTTGGTCTTTCTTTATTTTCTTTATTCATTCAGCCTAAAGGGCTGCGACACCACAGAAAGGCCATTGGCCCATACCTGAGGCCTGCAGTGCCGGAAATGAGAGGTTATGTACTTCAAGTAAAGTAGTAAGTACATCGGGTGCAATTTACTTCAGGTAAAGTACTATAAATATGATGTACTTCCAAAGTAAATTACAAGTACTTTTTATCACTTTCATGGGGGTAATCGAGGGTGCATCAGTTATTTTCCAAAATAAAGTGGCCACGGAGTAGTCATCTCACTCTCGCTGACAAACTATTTAACACCGTCAACCTATAAGGCACTTATTTGCATCGGTCTTAAAGCCGCCATTACTTCACTCAAAGAAATTACCAAAAGACATCTTGAAAAATAATAGCGTGTTTTTACATAACAATGCAATTTTCTTTTTCTCAAATTTGGAGAATGTATTGAAGTCGGAAGTTGTACTTTTGCTCGGAAACTACCGACAAAAAAATTACTTAAAATAATGTACAAGTATATATGCGGGGAATGTACTTACAGTTAATTAGAAGTAAATTTCCTAAACCTACTTCAAAATGAGTCGTTCAGACACCTTCTTCCTGCACCACAACTTTCTCTTCTTAAAACTTTTGGACCACTCGACTTTTTAGTGTGTTTAGCTCCCTCTAAAGCTTTTCCCGGATTCCCTCGTTAATCCTTAAAATTCCCTGCAAAAGTGTTAAAATTCCCATTTCCCTTTTCACCAAAATTGAGACCAGAAATTCCCTGAAAAAGGGAAAATTCCCTGCATGGAACATCACATTGCTACCGGGCAGCGCTTCGCGTCTGCGTTTCCAAAGCATCTGCCCAACGTAGCCAGACGCGCGTAAGAAACAAAAGCAAATTTTAAATAGAAATCGCGCGTTAAAGGATGGCTACATGCCGTAGTATTTAATTTTATTAATTGTAAGCACGCATTGTTATTACAGCAGTTGCGATGAAGCTCAATTTCACTCATTTTCATCATTTTTAGTACGTATACGCCTCATCCACCTTTCGGTACGCCATCGGCATCACCATCTACCTCGCCAAAACATTTTTACAGCTGGCCGCTACAGGGGTTGCTTTGTTGCGGTTGTTGCCGATAGTATTAATTTTGTACCTATGTCTCTCGGTGTCCTTGTATTCTTTACATTTCGCCTGTAAGAGTGCAGGACGCTTTTGTACTTCGCTAGCTCTTCTCGGTTCCGCTGAAGGAGCGCCAGCCACTCCCGCGGAGCAGGGAGGAGTCCCTGGAGTTGTGCAAAAGGTATGGTATAAACGATGTCCGCGGGGGGGACGTAACTATTCATGTTCGCCCTGCTGCGAGCGTTGGCGGGGCCCAAGCCGTTTTTTTATTTAAGGCCGCGGGCGTGCAAATTTTGTAAACCCTGCGCAAATGCGCGCGCGCGTGTGTGTGTGTGTGCGTGTGCGTGTGAGTGCGTGTGTGTGTCTGTGTGTGTGTGTGTGTGTGTGTGTGTGTGTGTGTGTGTGTGTGTGTGTGTGTTTGCGCGTGCTTGCGCTCTTCCTTGGAATGGCACAGGTTTGTTACCCGTTTCTGTATGTGTATCTTTCTGTTTTGAAAGTTCGTATTTATTTTCCTCTCCCGTACCCCTTTCCCCACTTGGCGGCGGGCTAGCAGGCGCACCTGCGTATCCTCGCACGCTGCCGAGTGGGTATCGCAATCTTTGCAAATAAAATTATTATAATTATTATCGCCATTGTCACGAGGTCTGTGGCGAAAACTACAGTCCTACAGTGGCGAAAACAGTGG
This sequence comes from Ixodes scapularis, assembly GCF_016920785.2. Taxonomy (NCBI): domain Eukaryota; kingdom Metazoa; phylum Arthropoda; class Arachnida; order Ixodida; family Ixodidae; genus Ixodes; species Ixodes scapularis. The sequence continues at coordinate 41,484,716 of NW_024609838.1, read as the reverse complement.
AGAAAATTCAAGCGCTCCTTGTAACGAGTGAACACGGCCGTTCATTGGTTATTGCCTTCTGGACGCGGCGCGAGACGCGACGCCTGGACGCAAAATATCTGGCTCCTCTAGATATGCCGGAATGCGCCAAAAAAACACTGCGCTTCATCCCGGCGCCGGGAGTGACGTTAAAGCGCAGGCGCAGACGCGACGCAGACGCGGAGAAAAGCGCGCCATGTGGGCTAAGCTTTAGAAAAAACTAAAGACCTGATCCTCGGAATTCGGGAATGGTCTGCAGCTGTTCGATGAGACGTGTTTTGTTTCTTGCTTCATTTTTTTATTACGGTTAGTAGTGGTGAGCGGCCCTGCCATCGGATTGCTTGTAGTTGTACAATGTTTGTTTTGACGGTATAGAGGGAAGGCGCGGGTTGTATTTTTGTTATCATGTTATTTCTACGGTCTGTGCACGCCGCTTTGGGTTCAACGGCGCGCCAGTGGATTTGGAGAACTGGAAGCCAGCAATCGCCAGACTCTGCGACACTGGACGTCGTCCCGTGGGCACCCCGGCGGGGAGGAGGAGGGCTCAGTCTGGTCACCGAGCTACTAATCTCCGTCCGCCAACCCTGTGAGTCCTCCCCCCCCCCCCCCCCCGTATTGCCCCAGTGCACGTGCCTTCCCTTCAACCAGGGTGTCGAACCGTAACCGTAACTGTACCGTATGTTTTTCCTCAAACCAGCAGAGCAGATCCCTAACCGAAATGGTTGTCGCCACATTGGAGCTGAACCCGACCAGGTGCAAAACAAAGGAAACGTTCCGAAAACTTTCGCGACAAGTCATTTTCTTATTTTTATTTATTTTTTACTTATTTTCCAGTGTTGCAGACACCCGAAGGGGTCTAAGCAGAAGAGTTACAAGCTACAAACACAACAAAAATCGATACAACTAAGAAATGTAGAAATATGGCATCGCAAAATTACACTCTGTCGTTCACCGTGGCGCAAGTATAAGTGTACACATAACGGGGATTTCAATTATGGATGCACTTTTCGGAGCTAGTCACCACAAACGGCCGACCGTTCCGCTTGATTGATGATTTCGGGTTCCGAAAAAACATTGATCCCTTGTTGAACGGCCTCAATCATCGCCTCACTGTAAGTGCCGAAAGCGTTCGGCTGGAAATGGCAGAACAGAGGAAGATTGCTAGAAAGAAGGTTTCTGAATCTTTGAAGATTTAGCTGCTGTCACTGAAACAATTGACTGCACTACGCATTTGGAACGCTGCGTTCTCGGCGCTGAACGGGATAAACTTCGCCTGCAAACACTCGCTTGGAGGGGGCGAGGGTGACGAGTGTTGACGTTAGCGCTTCGGAACAATGGGAGCGTCGTGCGCGTCACCCTCTCCCCCTCCTTCTCCCTCTCTCCCTGTACTTGTAGCTGACAAACGAAAGAAACCGCCGGGTTTTCGTCAACCCGAGCGTTCTAAAAGCCCGTTCCACTTTTGCAACCGATTACGACCGAGAGAGACCGAGACTCGTTAAAACCTCTTAAAATTTCTTAGGACGAAAGAACACACTGGCACGCTAGTGCCATCTCTGCGGTGACCCTGGAACTGCATTTCACAAGAACGAAGGTTTTGCGGGATTTACGAGGTCAAATGTGCGTAATACCTATAAGAAAGGCTCGTTTATAACGTTGACAGAAGTTTTTCGAGACAAGAAAGAAAGGATAATGCGCGAGAGAAATAGAAAATATGCCGGACCGGCCAAGTTTACACTGCTACCCAATAGATGTCGCCAATGTGTCCTCTCGTTGTAAGAGGTTTTAAGGAACCCAGCTTTAAGAGGTCGCAAGAGTGGGAAGGGGCCTTAATGCTAACGCATTAAAACAGTCCTCGATTGCGCCACAAGGTGGATGTCAACTTTTGCTATGATGCAGCGTTGGCGGTAACCCGTTAGAAGTTACGGTGTTACGGGCAAAGCGTTTCTTTTCTCGGTAACGAGTAACGTAGTCATTACTTTTTGAAACAGTAATGTGTACCGTAGTTGCGTTACTTAATTCGAGTAGCAGGGAACGGAGTTACTTTACTCGTTCCTTGTACTTCCCAAAACCTGAAAAAAAAAAAAAGGTTACACTTCAACGCTTTTCGTGTTTCTAGACGCCAAGCCATGTGTACTTCTGAGATTTTGCTTTTTTATTTGCGTTTCTTCTTTTGAATATTTAGGAGAAACCGTAAAAGAGGTAAAATAATGATGTTTAGTTTCTGCATGAACATAAAACGTTTCGTGACATATGGCGCTTATGCATGCCTCTAACGTCAAAGCAGTAAAACGTGTTAATTCATAATTAAAGGAGTAACTCAAAAGTAACGCGCGTTACTTTTGATCGGTAATAGTAGCGCTTTCCTTTTATTTTGAAGTAACGTAGGACGGTAACGCATTAATTTTATTTGAAAGTAAAGCGCCGTTCACACTCTTGCAACCGAGTACGACCGAGAGAGACCAGACCGGTTTTTAAGCCTTTTGCGACTTCTTAGAACCGGATGCACCGCAGAGCGGAGCTGGTCCTAAGAAATCGCAAGAGGCTTAAAAACCGGTCTGGTCTTTCTCGGTCGTACTCGGTTGCAAGAGTGTGAACGGGCCTTAACGAGTAACGTGTTTTGTTATTTATTTCTTTTTGCGGTAACGCCTACAGCACTGTTATGATGCGACGACTACTAGAACTAGAGGAATTCTGTAACGATTTGCTTGCTTATAATCACAATGTCCATTTTAGCTAACACGACTGGCGGTCATGCAGTAAGCAACGTATGTAACTCCATGCAGACAGCCGAGAAAGCGACTCTGCAGCTTCAAAACGGGCAACTTACAAATGAAGACTTGTACGGATCCTGGCTGACTTGTCGAATCGAAAGCACCAACAGCGACATCCCTCTCGCGAGTCTACTTGCTGCGGCAATGAAGCGGCGAGAAAAGTCTTATCGGCAACGACGCATTCTGTGCGGCCTTCTTCTTGTACCTTCTCTACCATGTAGCCCTAACGAGCGAAGAAAAATGTCAAGCAAAGCAGCATTTGCTGCTTGCATGGAAAAAGTTAGGTGCGGTAATTGAAGGTGCCCAGTCAGATCTGCATGAAACGTCGGGAACTTCCAAAAAAACCACCCTCTACTGGCGAAGACCTTGATGCTCTCCTCAAGGAACCGGAAGGCGGCCACCGAGCGTTCAGCAAGGTTTCGCCACGGTTTCGGACGATGAGTCTCATTAAGAGCTTTGAGCATGTGCCTCAAATATACAAAGATACAGATATCCTACAATTTTGGCAAAACAAGAGATCGCGGTGTCCCGAGCTGCATTCGCTTGCTGTCATCGCTCTTTCGGTATCTGCCACCCAAGTCAGTGCGGGGATAGCCAATTCATGGGACATTTTGTATTGTCAAAGAGCCCGCTTGAGCCCAGAAATTCTTGACGACATCCCCTTTCGTCGGCCATTTAAAGCAATCAATAAAGCGAAATGAGCACACTGTACGAACGCTGTCGGAGGAACACAAGTCTTCGTGATCTAAATACCACGTTTTGTTTCGGAAAATAAATTATGTCTAATCTGCTTCAAAATCAGGTCTCGCATCTTACAGAGTTGTTACCACAGAAGAGAGCACAATGGTATGATAAGAAACGAGAGAAATCCAAGGAGTGGGGGTGACTCTAACTGCACTCCGGAAAGCCTAAAGCGTTGGGCCGTGAATTATGTCATGTTTGGCTCTTTTTCTGTAACTACCGAAAAAAAAAAAAAAAAAAAAAGAGGTACATGTTTATAGGAAGTAGAGTGCTGAGGCATAAGCGGTGCTTGAAACTCGCCAATTTGCCGCTATTTCTAAAGGTTTCGTAGTCGTTCTGATAGTTGATTTAAGTTGAACCGCCCCTGACGCCAGTAAAGGCCGAACAGGGGGGGGGGGGGGGGATTTCGCAACGATTCCGTTTTCGATCCTATTCTTTTTGTAGCACTTTGAAGATTAAAAACTTTACCTACATTAAGCGTGTGGCTTCCTAACTGAACCATTTTGAACCGCTACGAACCTGTTCAAACCGGTTTGAACCGTCAGTTTTTTTTTTTTTCTGTTTTGGAACTGAACCCGAACCGAACCTAAATGTCTGAGCCGTAACCCGAACCGTAACCGAAATGAGTTTCGTTTCGACACCCTGTCCTCAAGATCAACAACCCTGACGACCACTTACATCTCCAAACTGATATTGATCGGGTAGTTACCTGGTGCCACAAATGGCAAATGACCCTTAACATAGCAAAATGTAAACTTGTTTCTTTCACCCGTAAACGCTCAAATTCAGACTTCACATATTTACTCAACAATTCGCCCATCATCGCTGCTTCCGCTTATCAGTACATCGGTGTCGAACTAACTTCTAATCTTTTTTGGGTTTCTCACATTAACACGATAACCGCTAAAGCATCCCGTGTCCTCGGTTACTTGAAACGCAATCTTAAATCTGCGCCCTCTCACCTCTGCAAATTATCCTATGGAACCTATGTTCGCCCGAAATTAGAGTACGCCTGCGCTATCTGGGCCCCTCACCAAACCTACCTTATTAATCAAATCGAATCCACTCAAAACCGTGCTGCCCGCTTCATTTCTTCATCATATTCGCGTTTCGACAACGTGTCACTAATAAAGCAAAATTATTCTGTCTACTGGAAACTCGACGTAACATTTCCCTCCTATGCTTAATTCACCAATTATGCTACAGCCCAGGTGGAACTTGGTTCTTGCATCTGGAACACCTGAACAAGGAATCACGTACTTTTAACACTAAGAGCTTTAAGCGCATCTTTGGGACATCATTGTCATTCAATAATTCTTCCCTGCCACGTGCCATCAAGCTCTGGAATGATCTTCCCGAGGCCGTTGTTTCAGTTTCCGACCCAGCACTTTTTCGTTCAGAGTTAACCACATATATTTTAGCAAATTAAAAATGTGTAACGATGTTATTTCCTTGTAAACTGGTCACTGTATCTATATTTTTACTCAAAATGTTTACTCGAGATGTTAACAGATGTGTGTATTATTGTTATTTATTATTTTTTATTTCATTATGTGCTTTATGTCACCCAGCTGTACAAATGTTTGGTTTATTCTGTTGCGCGCAGATGTGTATTGTTGTTCGTATGGAGTCGGCGTGCTCCCTGCCATTCCTTCTTCGTGTTAATCAGACTGTATAACCCCCCCTCATCTAAAGCCGACAGGCCTTTGAGGTACTTTGAATAAATAAATAAATAGATAAAAAACCTTTCGCCGCACCTGGAGCACCGCACCACGACGACTTGGGCTCCACCTCGCAAGCAACAGACTGCTCCACTGTGCAGTACCGTCTATATCACTTTATTGTCCCTTGCCCTCCGCGTGATAAGGTCTTGTAACCGTTAGTTATAGCCGGATTATATGCCGTTTTGGAGTGTTATAGTCACTGTGCGTGAGTGTTTTATCAAACAGGTATCGCTGAAGTAAATCTGCTAACTAGTTCGCCCTAAAGCTCTTATCTTCGTCCCCCCCCCCCCCCCCCCCCCCAACGTCTTCAGAGCCCACGCCCTGTGGGATAGCAGACGTCCGAACCCGCTCTCGTTGCGACCCGCGCTGCCACCACCTGCCCGGGTCGTGACACATCTGTTCAGGATTCTTGCTACGTGATTCCTTCTTCGCCATTGTTGTCAGCTGAAGCCGCGCAATTTCATTGGCCTACGGAGTTGCGACAGCAGAATGATCGCAAGTTGAAGAAACCTAAATAAAACTCAAATCGACCCGAGATCATACTATCACGTGCACAAATAATTCAGGGCAATCCAAACAAGATACTTCTCATTTTGTTGGAAAACATCAAGCTGTTTTATTATCACACGAAAAAAGAAAAAAAAGTAATCAAAATAAAAAGAAACCACGTTAACGGCTGGGAATTAGTGCGTTCAAATAAAACTCCGATATTCGGGGCCTCAGAGGATCAAGTCTTCCCATGTTCTTTCTATCTTTTCCGGACAGGGTGTTTGTTCAACAATAAAGCTTTTCTCTCTGCTTCTTTCCATCTCTCTGTTTCTCTCCCTATTTTTGCCTTTTTGTTAGTCACTTTCCCTTCTAATTTATTTTGGACAAAGCGTGGCAAGATAAGTTAATTAGTGCCCACTCGGCGGCGTCTCCCTAGGTAATGGTAATTAAGGGTAATACAAATTTGTTTTTTATTTGTGCTCTTAGCAGTGAGGTGCTCTTTTTTCGGGGGGTATTTTATGTCGCACGCTTTCTTGGCACTTTTGTATGTATGTACTTGTTCGTTTTCTTTCTTGCTTTTTGCCTGCCTTGCCCGAAAATCCGCTAAACGTCGAGATTTTCACACGTTGTTATTGCTTTCACGTGGATGTTAAAAAAAAAAAAAAAACTAAATTGAGTTCTCACTAACGCCGAAGCATTTCTCATTTTCGTCTTTCTTTGTCAAGCTGCACCTGAGTTTCGATCGGCTTGCCAATTAGACTGTAGTGCGGATGGGCATCGTTCAGCGACAGGTGTGGTCAGGACTAATTAATAAGCAGCGAGAAACTTCATTTCGTCAACCGCAGACCCCCCTAAGTAATTAGAAGGGACCGCGATTTCACCCGTGCATTTGAACTTCTGCAAACCGCGCACGTTCGCGACTCCGACGACTCTTACACTTTAAGAAATTGTAAATTAAGAAAGTTTAGTTGTCCGCAAAGCACTCGGGTAAACTAGTCGCTGCATTCGATCTATGGACGGGGAGCTGGGCGAATCACGAGGCTAAAAATATGTTTGGATCCTAGAAAAAGAGTTTGCGTCGCGGCACTTTCGCGTTATCAATGGGCATTTACATCCTGCACGGGTTCCACTCTATTGCTTAGTTAACATTATATTATTCAGTATCAACAATTCACACGCGTATTTTGTTTTTAAATTTTCATTTGCACAAAAACGATTGCAAACATTATATACGTAGCGAATTTTGCAACTCTAGTATAAATTAACAAAACTATATTCGTGCTGGAGATTGGTAATTTTGGGGCAAGGTTTGGGGAGATATACACAAAACAAAGTAATGAATAAAGAAGTGCTCGTTTACTTTTATTTTTATGGTCCTAAAACTGAAACTCTATTGGAATCATGTTATCCTTAATTGTCCCTTCTCCAAATGTGAAGGCACGAAGTGTTGTCAAGGTAGGTGCCTTCCTCGATGCGTCCCAATAAATTTACCCAAACACCAAAACAAAACAAAAAACAAAAAACTGCATTACATTAGTGCAGAGCGGGTTACGTTACTTTTCGAAAGAGGCCACTCATTCGAAAACAAAAACTGTTATTAAAATGATAGGAGTAATGAACTGCGAAGAGTTTCTGTAGACCACCTCAACTCCCTGAAGTGACGGCTGTGTGGTGGCGCTGCTGTCGGCGCTGCGCATGCGCAGACGCTTTACACCTCCCGAATTTGCTTGGTGCGCCCTCGGAGTGCCCCCCCCCCCCCCCCCCCCCCCCCTTGGTTCGTGCAAAGCGTGCTTGTTTGTAAACAGTGTGTTGGTGTATACGAAATTGAAAGCTTAAGAAACGGAAGGCGATGTCGAGTTGCGAGCCTCATATCATCGTTCCGAAGTCAAGGAGATCGCTGTATTCGAGGATAATAACGTCGAAGAACGAACGACGTGTTAACGCACCGCAGCTTGGAGTGCGTGTAGCGAAAGCTCGCGCTGCAGAACCCAGGGGTCCTGGGTTAAATTCCTACCCCTGCCCATTTCGATCTGGATGAACATCGTACCCGCGGCGTGCGGTCGTGTATCACTGCTGCGTGGTTAGCTTAGTGGCTAGCAGTGGCTAGATTAATGGTTAGTAGTGGTTGTGCGCTGGAAAATTTTATCATCAACGACTGGGACGTCAGACACCCATTGGAGAGGGGGGGGGGGGGGGCTGAAAAACTTCCGGCTGTCTAAATATACGCACAACGCAATTACTTTAAAAAAGGAGTCATGAAGCACCGTGAACTTGTCACGCAACGCCCCGTGTTTCTTAAGTTGTCAGTGGTTACTATAAATGTACACATTCGATGGAGACTGTGACCAGACAAGTAGCGAGAGACCACCGAAACTGCGAAGGCGTAACTCTCCCACACAAAACAGACGTTCTCCGGGGGATCCCACACACAGGATCTTTTCTTGGTTTGTGTAGCCACGGCTCTTTGGGAAGCGACAATCTGACGAGAAGGAAGCCCTCAAAGCCGCCCCTCATTAACGGCCAATCCATGTCGACGAAGACGCATCGCTGCTCTTTTTTTTTTCCTCCGCAAGGAGCTGCGTATTATATAAACTCGGTACGCCCCTGAGCTGACAGCGCTGTGGGAGCTACGCGTTCGCCGGACCAATCAACCGCCTTCTTTTCATCACCCGATCCCCGCTCTCTGAGCGTGGGCATGAGCGGGAGCGTGGTCAAGCGGCGAAAGGACGACGTATGAATGGTGTAATGAGCGCGTGGCCTCTACAGCACTATCAGCTTAGGGGGTGAAAGTGAGTTGTAGTCTCCGTGCTGGCGAGCTTATATCTGTCGCTTCGGTTGCTTACGCACGAAGTGTCTGCCAATCAGGAAAATGCTGACCTTGAGACAGACGGGTGGGATGTGCCTACACTGCGTTGCTATGGACGTTGTTTGTGTGAGAAGAAAAAAGAAAGGTTTCCGAGGCAGTTTGGACGTATACTTTGAGTCGACGCGGCTAAAATGCACCTCAGAGATTTGTTGTTCTCTTTCTTTTTTTTTTTTTTGTTGTTGTTGCTGGGATGGCAGACTATTTTCCGAATAAAACATTTCGTAACATTCGATAGAGCGTTAAACCAATTGAAAACTTTCTATTCGGTGAAAATAAAATAAAACAAAACTGCCCCCCTTCTTCTACAAGAAATATAGGCACGGGTAGAGGGAGCCATGAGTGATTTTGGGGTTCCACTTAAAGGGGACCAATAAATGATTTTTCAACTTCTGCATCCATAGCTTTCGTCCTCAACTCAAAAAGAAAATTAGAAATTACGTGGTCGTGACGTGGTATTTTACCGGAACCGGAATTTCTTCCAGCCGTCTGAGGGTCAGCGATGTTAGCAGTCCGTGTTCCTTGCGTCTGATGCAATCGGGGATATACGTTGAGCTACAACGACAGCCCTCCCAGCCTTCTTGCCGACGTGGACGGCCTTCCACGACTGGCCAATCTGACTCATTTTGCTTTCATCAACATAAAGTAGTGTAATGTCAGATTGTCAACTTTGAGGGCGATTGGTTGCGGAATGCGATGACTCCAAGATTCCACCATGCTGTTAAGCACACAATGGAACTTGTCATTCGGAAGTGATGATAAGTGCCGTCACGTCACTCATTGGCCACAAAGGCGAATCCAAATATTCGTCCACGGATTGATACTTGACAAGCGCATACGTTCAAGTGACCCAGTGCTCTGCTCGTGTTCAACACATGAGCTAAGTTCGGCTGACGTGGTTGGGTACCCAGCGACCCCGGCCGGAAGTGTATTCTACATGGGAAAGGGGGGGGGGGAGGGAGGAGGAGTGACAAAAAATAATAAAATTGAAAAAACAACAATTATTAAGATTTTACTTTTTATAGAATGTTTATTATCACTACCTAACCTATACCATATGTCCACACATTAATCCAGAATTCCTGTCATTAAGCAATGAGATGTTTACACAATCTGATCCAATAGTAGTAGCTATATGGTGGATATATTGATAGTGTCGATGTAAAATGCACTGGATAATCGGGCGTCTGCACGTAGAAAGGAGGAGGAGGAAAGCTTTATTCAAACGCTCAAGTCCGAGCCGTCTTAATGTTCCGCACTGGGGAGGAATCGTCCTCTATAACTTGGGTTAGTGTTGTTCGTTGTCGAGGGTCTAGGATCCTCCGCACATGAAGAAGTAGGAGAGGCCAGAGCTCGTTTTGTAGGTCAGGAGGAGGAGCGGCCCAGTTTACCCAGGAGTAGGGGAGGTGGGCAGGGAAGTTCAGAGGATTGGGGTGAGTGGGGGAGCTTGTAGCTCTTGGGCAGAGCCAGTAGGTGTGCTCGTTCGATGGGTATCCCCCGCATACCTGACACGAAGGCTGCCTGCGGCGGCCCTGTATGTAGGGATTGTATTGATCGCAGTGTAGAGAGTTAGTCTGTGCTTGGCGAATGAGGCTGGCGTCTGCTCTGTTGAAGATGGTGGAGGGTGTTGAGAGAGTGCACCGCTGGCGTCGAAGCAGCCGGAGATGTTCTCTTCGTTCCTTGTGATTAGCGGTTCGAGCTTTTCGGGGGTTGTATGGTTCCGGCCAAGGCTCCTGAGGGCCTGGAGGATTGTTTGCGTGGGTTAGAGCGTGTGCACGCTCATTCTCCGGAATGTCTTCATGGCCGGAAACCCATTCGAGACGAACGTGGAGTTGAGGGTGAGTGTCCATGTAGTCCTGAAGGGTAGTGCGGGTGTGATCTGGCAGGCCTTTACATTGAAATGCTGGTAGCGCAGCTTGGCTATAGGATCTGATAGTGATAGTCGAGGTGGAGTGGTCATGAAGGCTGATGGCTTCCTCGATCACTTGAATCTCCGCCGCAGTGGGGGAAGGGACGCCGCAGTGTAGGCAGGTAGATGAGGAGTGGGGGCCGATGACTGCAGTGATGATCCGATCTGGTTGGATATGAGCGTCTGTGTCGTGAGATAGCATCGGGAGGTAGTAACGGCGCGTCTTGTTCCTATCTGGATCCATGTTTCGTGGAATGGGGCGTATTTCTATTCGTGGCATGCACGCAGAAAGCTCACATTTCCAATGAATTTGCATTTTAATTATAGAGGCATTCCTGTGAAATGTCTGGGCGCAGCTCCGTTCCCGTGAAAAGTTATAACAATGCATTCTTGAAAATTTCAAAAAAAGTTTACCACCGATGGACACGGTCCGTCTTTCGGTGGTAAACCTTCATTGGTGATGCTCTTTTTTATTTCAGCATGTTTTCTGTTTTTATGGTCGTCTTCGAAAATAAGGTAAAACAGTCTGGGTGTATCAGAGGGTGCTCGCCTGAGCATAGCACGCTGGCTCGCCCACCAAATGGTGTTTCGAAAACCAGACAGAGAAATACAGGTGAATATGCCACGATTCTTTGATGTCTCCGATGACCACCGTGATAGCGGCACTTCAACACAGGGTGCAGCTCCATCTCTTCCCTGACAACCTGTGTCGCATGCTGAGGCCTCGTCTTGCCTTGGGAGTTGGAATACTTTATTCCCTCAACTTGCTACATCTGTAGGCAGTCCCTCGTTCAGGGGCTTTCTTCTCGCGCAGACAATCTCCCCGACTCGCGCTTCGGCTCTCCAACGGAAGCAATTACCCGACCCTTGTGGTTGCTCAAACTACCCAAACAACAAAAGCCCCAACAACAACAAAATGCAGCTGCAAAAAAAAAAAAAAGGCTTGAAGATATGTTTACGTTCTTTGGGAAATGTAACCGCTAAAAGAAGAAGCAAAAACAAAGCCGGCTTGCTGGGTGGACAAAAACAGTGCGCTGCGCGTTCCCTCGCATGGCCAACCTGCGAGTGCAGTATGCGAGTGCTGATGGAAAACGACCAAGCAGGGGACGAGAGGAGATCTCCCTGACTGGGCTTTTTTTATTAATTATTTCTCCCCATTTTCATGGAGCTGCCACGCCATCCGTGGTTTACTGACACTTTGCTTTACTTCGTAATTTTTTTCTGGAATTTAATGAGCGAAGGTTGTGCCATCATTTGGTGGGTACCCAGCCGTAACAAAAACAGAGCCCCGTGCTTGCCCTTAGCCAAGTACGTGGCTTGGTGGAGCTGAGCAACAACTGGAACACGGAGGGAGGGTGGGTGGTGCAAGCATTTTTCAGTAGGTCTTGAACCAAATGCACGGAGGGCTCAGCATATTGCCCGGCACCCTCTGGAAAATGTCAGCGGGTACTTAAGCCCCCGTTGCACACACACCCCCCCCCGGTTCCGGGACCCTGGGTACCGCAGAAGCATCACAGTGAAAGGCGGAGATCTATCTAAAGAAAGAAGCAAAGAAATAGTCTGCTATTCTTTCAATATTTCGTACCGAAAAGCAGGCTTTGGACTGTCTACCCTCGTGTACAATTTTTATTTTAGCCAACTAAAGCACGGTCGCCAACACGCGGCCCGCGACTTTCTGGGATGCGGTCCGCAAGCCTCCTGGGGATTTGAACCTCAGTTTCCATGCCCCGAGCGGCATTAATAACACTTCTATATTGTCGATTCATTTTCGATCGGAAAAGAGCTCTGCTCTTATAGCATGCTCACACATTTTGTACTAATCTTTTTTTTTTTTTTTTTTTTTGGGGGGGGGGGGGGACGTAGTACTTTGTTTTAATATTTGATTCTCGGCTTTTTCTCATGTAAATCAACCGGAACGGCACTGCCACTACTAGGCCACAAGTCTGAGCTCTTTGAGGAGGGAGGCACCTCGGCTGCACGAACTGTTGCTTAGCAGGAGCAACTGCCGAAGTTAAAGCTATGAGCTTGGGCTTCTACCTGTCAAAAAAACATTTAAAATGCAAGTATTTTCTCCCTAGGAAAGAAAAAAACTGCCATATGAAGGTATCTTTTTTATGGCCGTTGAGCCTAGTGAATTGTGCGGCGGGTCAAGGACGGTGTGCTTGTTGTCAATCTAGTAAAAACTGCCAGTACGTTCGTGTTTTAAATCTTCTCATAACATCAGGAGTGAGCCCAAAGTAGTCGTGTATGCAAATGAAAGCTAAAGATGGCGAAACGGTGCGCTTACAAAAAACAGAAAGCACAAGGTTCCTTCCTTAGAGAATCTATCTTTTCGTCCCTTTCGTTTGTATATTCATCTTCATTATTTCCTCTGTTGACACACAGACGAGGAGGCAGCCAGCACTTGGTTGTACGGGCTTCTGCTTTTTGGCTGCCTCAGACACTCGGCTGTGTGAAAGTTGTGCCAATAAACACCTTGATCCTTGAACCTTGAACCTCTGGGGTGTTACTGGAACAGTCAACGTTTGCAGCGTAAAACAACACTGCTGATTGTTTGTTTATATTTTTTCCCGAAATAGCCAAACATTTCCCTGAAAAAACGAGGGCAAACAGAGGGGGGGGGGGGGGGGGGCGCTTCAAGCCCCTGAACCCTGTGAGTCAACTCGCCCAGGCACCAGCACAGTGACGGAAAGCCCGGGAAACTACCCTTTCAGAACCCTACGACGGTCGATGAGCTGCGATGAGCACCGACTCCTATTATTATTAAACAGTAAATATCATTTTCGCGTCGTCTCTCCTCACCTCAGCGCTGGCCCACCAGAGCGCGTCTGTGCCTCCCCTACGGGGTTCGTCACAGTCTCAAAGGTCACGTGATCCTCTATGCGACGGCGGGCGAACGAAGAGCAAAGCGCAAGTGTCGTCAGCTCCGCAATTTTCGCCAGTGTATTTTGCTACAACATCGTGTGGAAAGTTGTGAAAGGCACCTCCCGGGTTGGTCAACTGGTAATTCGAGCAAACAGCAATACAATTTCGTAAGCCTAAGAATCTTTCGACATTCATCGCAGCTAGGCATCGGAGATGCGGCCCACGCTCGTATCGTAAACAAAACGTCCTTCTCAAACTAGAGCAGCGGCGAGTCTCAACCCAGATTGCTTCCATCTCTCAGCTCGGAGAAGCGCGCAGGGCAGCGCAAACTAGCGCACCCGTGTTACGGTGATCACGTGGACTCCGTTGAGCCCACACCGGGAGGAGAAACTCATGACGTCATCGTTCAATTCCGCTCTGAGAAGTAAAACAAACAAAACGTGAGAATGACGTAGACGTGCCTCTGACGTAGTGGCTCAACGTTGGCTGCTCTAACTCCGTGGCATTGACTGCGCTGATGATTGCGCCTCACGTCGCACGCTAGAGTTAGCAGATTTCGGCGACTTGGCTCATTTGAAAGTTTGCTCTCCAGTTTATTGAACATATAGACGGAATTAGATCCTAATATTTGACGTGTGGTCTTCCTATTTGATACTGAAGAGGGCTGCATAGTTTTCTAGGTAACAAAAATGAAGCGGAGTTGCCCTGTCTTGATCTCATTTTGCACGGATCAGCTTTGACGCTCGAATTTCTCGTCTTCATATGGCGAAGAATTCGGAGCACATTCTCACCTCGGTTGCAGGCAATTTGTTGAAAACAAAATATAATAAAAGGCGGAGTAAGTACGGTAGACGTTCGCGAAAAGAAACAAAGTTCCTGTGGTTCTTCGTTTACTTAGCATTTCTCGTGGCGTGAAGTAAACATGAAAGAGTGTTACTGTTTTCTTCTCTGCCCTTAAAAAGTTGTCCGAGCTTTTATAAATGTTAATGATACAGCCGGGGGTTCTTTTGGCTGTGCTAAGAAGCATAAAAATTGATTTCTTGAATGCACAAAAAGTTGTATATTCGAATCTGCTTTTCCGTCTTGGCAGATGCCATCACAGGACAGCGGAATGGTTGAATGCCTGAACGATAAATTAAGGGACATACTACGAAAGCGCAATACCTGAACGATAAATTAACGGAACACTATATCAATGTAAACAGGGTGGTATCGGGAAACTTGGGTATTCACAGTCGTGATTGTGGGTGTGCTGCTGATTTCGGAAAATGCCCAGTCATTGGAAGAAGCAGCAGTGCCCTGAGCAGAGAAATCTTTGAAGTGGAGATGATTGCGTATCTAAAGGAAGACCCTGTAAGCGTCCCGTTTCAAACGGGACGCTTACAGGATCTTCCTTTAGATACGCAATCATCTCCACTTCAAAGTGTTGCCGTTGGGCGGTTGGTGAAAGTAGCCAAAACACAGGTCAAAGGTAGCCAAAAGGAGCCATTTTATTTGTCTTGGAGCCAAAAATGTCGCTACCGTTTGTCTTTTAAAAGAATCGTCATACGATGTGATAAAATGAGGCTATGTACAGCCTTAATCAACGTGAGTAAATGCTCCCACATCTAGAATAATTGAGAAAAAGATTTTTTTTTTTTTTTAAGAAGCTCGATTGGCGCGTCAAATGTGGAGGTCGTTTTCTCTTGCAGCCGCAGGGCCGCAGCCTGAACTTTAGACTCAGAATCGCCACAAGAACCTCCACCTTCATCTTGTTTCTCAATTGAGTTTTTGTTAGTGAAACGTGAGAAAACACGCACTCAGATTCAGCATTCGATACTGGAAGCGACAGGAGTCTCAACGCACCTTCTGCGAGATGTGGAAAAGGGCACACTTCAGAAACGCTCCCGTAAGCGGCCGCTCCGTGCCAGAGGTTGGAGCAGGTTGTACGGTCCAGTGTGCTAGAAACTTACTGCAGGTATCAAATTTCTGATTCTAGCTCAAGAGAAGAGCAGCCAGAAAAGTGAAGTGGAAGTCTCAGTATGTCTGTTAGGCTCTTGTCATTCTCTACGCTCTCTTGGTTTATGGCATAGAGCCTTCAAAGTACGGACGAAGAATTAGGAAGCCGTAGTTTTTAACCCTGGAGGGTGGGGACAAGGAGGGCAAAACGACACAGATCTCCAAACCCCCCAACTCCGAGCTACATAATTCTTTTCTCATATCACGCACAGCTCTAAAATCAGGACTATGAGTCCTAAACGAACGGTGGTACTTAACCTTTTCACAGATTGGTCTATAAAGGCTGACCTTTCATCGTCAGATGAGATGATCCGTGCTACCTCATGAATATTTGCTACCATGTCTATTCTTGAGGGTTTTACGTTCAAACAAAACTTGGGGCTTTTTCCTAATACGCGGGAACCCGAGGCAGACAAGGGTACATCACATGGATTACAATTCTGATTCCTTTCGAAATACGGCGCGCTACGAAAGGTTCCAAAGAGGCTGCTCGCTGAAGATGTAGAACGAAGGTCTGAAGGTTGCGTACTTTAGCTCCGCGAAACTTTTAACAGTTGGGTTCTTTTCGACAACCAAAGGCGATGATAGGAGTCTTGTTTCAGTCGATACCAAGCCTTGAAGTCCAGCGAGGAGGTGAAGTTCTCTCCGTGGACAGCAACCCACAGCTTAGTTGACGCTTCATGAACGAACTTAAGTTGATCACACTTGAGGATTCTTCCCTTAAAACGCAACTGAAGGTTTGCAGAAGTCAGATACCTGAAGTCAGAACCTCCACCACATCGTTTCCGTAGTGCAAGGCTGAAGTAGCTTGCGTCCGACTCCAAGTCCGTAGCACGATGACCAAGCTGACATAAAACAAAGAGCGCATGCAACTCGAGGTCTCTCGGATTCATTAGGGCAAGAACAGAAGTAGATATTGGGTCTATGTCTGCATTAGTTAGATGTAATGAAGTTAAAGCAAGGGTGCAGGCAAGCTGGTTGACTACAGACATTT
Source organism: Ixodes scapularis (assembly GCF_016920785.2). NCBI lineage: Eukaryota > Metazoa > Arthropoda > Arachnida > Ixodida > Ixodidae > Ixodes > Ixodes scapularis. Next base: position 41,468,344 of record NW_024609838.1, on the reverse strand, counting down.
TAACCCTGTATAGTAGGGAGGGAAACACGACACAGATCTCCTCCAAACCAACTCCGAGCTACATAATTCTTTTCTCGGCACCGGGCGAAATTCGAAAATGAAAGACGCTTACCCATTGATGTTCCTGAGAATGCGACGAGCACACGCTGCACATCGACAACACACACCAGTGCGGACGCCGCCGAGTCGGCCGAGTCGCCGAGTGCCCGACCAGTGCCTCCTATATAAGTTACACTATGCCTGCCAGCTTCTCTCCCAGACGTGTCCAGGCCCGATGCTTCACCGCAAAACACGCACGTTCAGCTAGGCAGCGCCGCCTGGCGGACGTTCGTTTTGACTATTTTTCTAGCATGTTGTATTTACCTTATTATTGAAGATATATCATATAAATGTTTGTTTTTTAACAATGTGCGGAACACTGTTCTGGAAGTGATCGCCCTGATACAAACCAGTTTCGCTGAGACAAAATACGAAACTACGAAACAAGCGCGGCCAGGCTTCGCTTTTGCAGTGCGAACGCGGAGAGCGCTTGGCCGCTTGACCGTCTGCTTTGGCGGCAGTTTGGGGCTTTGGCGGTCACCTTGAGCCGAGCGCATAGAAATAGTTGGCGCCGGGTCGTGTGCGGGTGAAAAGGTAGGAAAATAAGACGTAATATTCCGTTGAAAACGGCGAGCTGGTCCCGAGCCTTCAGTCAAAACCATTTAGATTTCTTGCTGTCGGTGCTGCTGGGGCGACATCATTGAATCTCCTACGGAAGATATGGTTGGCTTGACTACATGGCAGGTTTGTACGCATAGGTGGTTCCACCGCCCGGCAACCACTCGTACTCTTTGCCCTCTCCCTTCCGCTTGCCAGTGATCGGAGCTGACAGGCATAGTGTAACTTATATAGGAGGCACTGGCCCTACCGACGTTGCACGCCATCTTTTTCTTGTAAAAAAAGAAAAAATATAAACCACTGTGACGTCACGGACGTCAGAATAACTTATTTTGACGTCCGTGACGTCAGTGGCCACGCCACCTGTGATTCAAATCGGTGCCGAAAATACGCAGCCCCAAAAATCGGGCGAATCAAGTTACTTCAATCGCAGCGCCACCCCGTCAACTTTCAAATTCTGAGCCTTAGCTGAAAGAATGAGCTAGGCCTGTAGCTCGCCCCACTCGAGTCGTTTCTAGTAGTTCACTGTATCTGAAATTGACGGCGTGTTTCGCAGTATATGGCGGAATCAAATATACGCGCTATTTTCTGGAAATGGTCACTTATAGCGCTGTCACACTTTATTCACTCTGATGATTAAAGAATGACGAGTAAAAAAATAAAAAAAACATACGTGAACCGCATCTGTGCCGGGGCTGTCCAAGCATGGCGCCACTGAGTTTGATGCCAATCCAAAAAGGGCGGATACTCGCAGACAACTTTCTGCGGCGTTTCAGAAGAGGCGAAGAGCGCGCGGGAGCGCTCTTTGCGGAGAGCAAGTCGTCTGCTTCTTGCGCAAGAGTTGCGGTGACGTCAGAACGAAGCCGAGCTCTGATTGGCTTTGATTGGAAGGATAGTGGGTAAACCTCAACGCTACATGCCTCGAGGTCTACCCACTATTTCTTTCAATCAGCCAATAAGAGCTCGGCGTTCTGACATCGTTGCAACCCGCGTGAAAAAAGCAGACGAACTTGGTCTCTGCATAGCTTTGATCGCATTGACACAGAAACTTTTCCCCAATTAGTATACGCGAGGGTAGAAAGCCAAAAGCCTGATTTTTCTGTACGACAATACGGAAATGTAGAGGACTATTTCTTACCTCCTTTTCTTCAAAAGCTCTCCGCTTTTTTATGGGGATGCATCAGCAGTGCCCAAGGACGTCAGCCGAAGCTAGATAAAGCGTTGGACACGAGCACTGGGACAAATTGGATGTATGCTCTCTTCAATGATCAATCCGCCGACGGATATTTGCTTTCGCGTTCGTGGCCAAAGCGTCGTGGCGGCACTTATCATGACTAGCGAAGGACAAGTTCCACGGTGTGCTTAAAAAAAGTACGGTGGATGCTTGGAGTTATCGCATCCTGTAAACTACTACGTCACCACCACGCGATTTCTCACTTGGCTTTTGTCGACGACAGCTAAGGAAAAGAAGCTAAAAATCATTTGATGGTCCCCTTAAAACGGTAATTCCAAGAAACTTTTCCCCAATAACCGACGTGCCTGTACATGACTTCTCCTCTGAAAAGACACCGAACCAGGGGCGTGGGCCAACAAGGGGACTGTCGGGCTCCACCTATAATTGCATCGATTAGGGAGTGTCGCCGCCAGCAGCCTGCGATGTGGACCCGGGTCGAGCTGCCAGCCCCGGGTTGACGCTCAGCCCAGCACGAACACCCGGAACAGCAGAGACCCTTTGGAGAACGGGCAGAACAGACGGCGGGAATTCGCTCTTATACCTCGTTTCAGCTTAGGTCCGAGCGCGACCGATATTGTGAGCCGAAGGGCCAATCAGACAGAGAAAGAGGCACAACGTCATGGCGTGCTCTCTGCAGTTGATAGGACCAGCCGGCATTCGCCGTCTCTCTCTGCGTCCTACTCCGCCGGCTAGACCTATCAAGTGCAGAGAGCACTCCATGACGTTGCGCTTTTTCCGCTGTTTGATTGGCCCTTCGGCTCATAACATCGGCTGCGCTCGGACGTAAGGTGATACCAAGTATAGTGCGAGTTACTACAGATTCCACTATGGCATGCGAAATGCAATAGGGGCACCGCGTACAACTTCGGACTCTTCGTAACGAACATGTTTTGGCTAGTTTAGGATGCTATCTGTATATAGTCGCCGACTGCATAAGAAATGCAGGGCTCAACAAGCCCGAGCATCTCCTTATCGTTCCTCAGGTTGCGGCATTTGCGCGATAGGAACTCCAAGGAACCAATCACGAAGAAGGAAGTGTGAACATAATAAGCCACAGCCTGAATTTTGGAAGCAGCTACTGACTCTAGTGGCTATTTATGACAAATATGAGCGTGCGTTTAAAGAAATGTTTTCAAAAGCTTTTCCCCCAACAAAAGCCAGCACGAGTCACCAAATGCGCGCCTTGTGAACGTATATGCAAGGTTCGATCGAATTTTTACAAATTACACGGCGAGTATAAATAAAAAATAAAAAAAACTACAAAAACATGTCTTCATTGAAGGGGAATGAAGCAGGAAGTGCCTGAACAAAGTCATAAAGGAGGTCAAAGTTTCACTCGGGCTTCGCGCATCTCCCGGTAGGGGGCACTATCAGTTTAGGGCTCCCGCGCAGGCGCAGTCGCGCGCCGCGTGGCCTTGAAAACGTGTGATCGAATAAAGACGATTCCCCGAGGCCTAATATATATATGGCGTGTCACACGATGTTTGCCAGAAAAGGGAGGAAGTGGCCGAGTGGGCTAACGCGTCTCAGCTCGGAGCGTGGAGCGAAAGCTTGCGCTGGGAACCTCCTGGGTTCGATCCCCGCCGCGCCCCGCCCGTTTCGATCTGGATGAGTTTCGTACCGGCACGCGTTCGTGTGATCACTACTGCGTGATGCACGTTAAAAATCCCAGGTTAGCGGTTGTACCGCACTGGCTAAATTTCTCATCTACAGCTAAGAGACCGATTACCCGTTGAGGCGCATCTCCATCGAGGCTGTATAAACATAAAGAGCAAGCCAATTTTTTGTTTGCCAGAAATGCGAGCACACTTTCGACACACTTGTTCTATGGCGAGGCGGTGCTCCCCGTTCATACACTTCTCTCTTCTTCCAACATATGTCCTTCAGCGTTCTGTATTCTACAATTTGAACAGGAATCTGGCCCGTTTGACAGCAATGTCTTCCAACACCACTGCCGATTCATAGCCGATGCCATGATGGGATGAGATAAAAAAAAATATTACATTAAGGAGAAGAAAAAAAAAGTGGGATGTGATTGCAACTTTTAACTTTTAGTCATCGCATATGGGAAAGGAAGGGGGAGGGTATATAGGGAGTTAGATGCAATGAGCAAAACCGACCCACTCGATCTGCACTTCGACAGACTCGGAAGTGCCGCTCCTAAACCCGTACATGTGCTGACGATTCTCCATTAGCCCTTTCAATGTCTAAAAAAGCAAGATCGACTCCTCGACATTCCACAGACAGCACGGAGCGTTTCTCATCCTTTAGAAGACGTTGGAGCTAAGCTTCAATTACACTGAGCGCCTACCCACGTCGGTTTTAACAAAAAAAAAAAAAAGAAACAGACCGTCTGGCCGCTTTCGCCCACAATGAAGCCAAAGCAAGACGATAATTCGACTTCAGGGTTGCGACATCAATTTCCCTTTCCGAAATTCTTCTTGGCAACCATGCGCCGCTACTCTGACGGCCCTCGAAAGTGCGGTTGGCCACTATGATCGGGCAAGGGGCTGCCATCATAGGACGTATACCCCCGCGACAGCGAGCACCAGCGAGGCTGGTCCCGATTTGCTGTCGTGGACCACGAGTTTAGTTGACATTCGAAGTTCGTACACTATGGGCCCGTTGCACCAACGCCGCTTACCTTAACCCAAAGCGGCACTTTCCTAAGCCGGCTTAGCGCCCTAAACCGAGCTCAGGTAAGCACGGGTTTAAATTCCGGTTGCACCAACGTTAAGCCGGCTTTACAGACGCGCCCCCAGCTAAACGCTGGATTTGCGTAGGGAATGTAGGGACAAACAAAGCGAACTAGGGAACGCTCAGAGGGACGAATACGATTGGCGGAGAGGAATCACGTGATGTAAACAAAAAAACTGCTGCTGTAGGCGTCGTAGGCGTCTGCTTTTCACTGTATTTTTTCGGTGAGTGACGATTTAAAGGTCTCCAAATGTAATCATTTTTTCGCTTAACTTTCAAAAAGAGGAGTCAAAGCTTTAAATAAACACGTACGCTCTTTACATCTGTGATTCTGTGTTTAATATCGGTTGATAGCAGAATATCTTGACAGTAACAGTAGTTTTCATGCTCACATTTCGATCGGGGGCCCCAAATCCCACTGAACGCGAGAAGGACGCTCTACTCGCTACATCGCTGAAGAGAAGACAAGACATCGTCGAGAATAAGTTGGCAGGTAAAGTGACTACTAAAATCAAGTCATGCCTCAGACCGATGAAGTTCAAAACAGTGACGAACTCGCCACAGCAGCTGCGAAAATGCCTAGAAATCGTCGAATAGAAGTCGTCGAGAGATCGTCGCAAGGTCCTTGCATCGACCGTACTCGTTGCTATCAGCAAGATGATAGAACGGCACTGTACCGTCGTTGAACATCCGCTGCAGCCTCAAACAGACTTCAGTTCACTGTCGAGTTCACAAAAAAACAAAAAGTGAAATTTTTGCTCGATATGTCCCTCCGCAGGCACAGATTACTTGTCAACTTCATATATGCCCCAGTACGCCAATATCCTGAAAACAGCAACCACGGTGAGCGGTTTGAGCAGCCTTTGGATCCCCATACCAATAACTCAAACCCGAGTCGTTTGGTTAGCGTAAAATCAAAAGAATACACAAGACAAATTACTCCAGACTTTTCCCTGGAACTTCTTTGTGACCTTGACTGCATTTATTGCAAATTGCAAAAGGGTGAAAGGCGGAAGCTAGGCTGTTGGCGTTCAGGAAACAAGCTAAAACATTCACAATCGGGAAAATTTTGAGCTTTCTCGGTCACTGAAGCTCTTGGATTATGAACTTTAAACTCACCAATGTATGACATGTCAAAAGGTGGCTTGAACTAGTCAGAATAAAGTTCTTGTTGTTGTTCATTCTTATGCCTTTATACGTAAAGGATCGTCCTTTATTGAAAGCATCATGCTGTGTTTTTTATTTTAATATTTGTCTTTCTCACTGTTGTCTTTATTTGTAAATTACCAACTCACTCAACTTACCATTTCATAAAAAACACATTTGTTGAACTATGGAAATATGTACCTGTCTAGTGTATATGTAATTAAAGAGAATCAATTGTTTATAAAAGTTAGACACTTATATAAACAATTATGTAAGCTTCCTTTGATGGTTTGTCTTATTGCACACTCTTGAAGCGAGTTATACGAACTACACAACTGAAATTCTATTTATCAGGCTATTTTCTAGATAACACTGAAGGTCTCGCTTACAACATATTGCTTGGTCAGTCATAGTTGCCCAATAGATTGAAATATAAACTAACCCCACAACACTTTCTTCAACACAGTTTTTTTTTAACAGCTGTCGTCGAATAGCTTCATTAATTTATTTTTCCACGGCTCAGGTTAGCTGTCTCTAAGCTTTGTTCATCTGATTTTTACCGTGAGTAGCAAGTCTTACGCAGAATGCAGCTCGTACAAATAGACTACTTCCATAAAGCCCTGCATGCAACACGGCGCGCGTTGCACTCTGGGAACTAGTTGGCCAGGGAGGAGAGTGGTGTGGTTTCGGTTTCGATCAACACGTCAACTAGAGGTCACACACAGAGCGTGGATTATTAACGGCCGTTATCTCATGCTTTCTGGTATAGAGAGCGTCATTTGTGGTCTATAAACTAACCTAAATGGCCAGACCTCGCAGCTTTAGCACAAGCCCGAGGCGTATAGCATGTCTTAATGGATGCTTGTATTTTGTACTTGAGCCTTTCTGTTAGCGTTTCGAGGTATGTGGACGAGCCAATGCTGGGAATTTCGGCGCTGTGAAGCTCGGGGATCTTGCTTGTGTGCGAATCAGCAAGCTGTAGCAACCAATAAGTAACATCTAGCTCGAGCCTTTACATTAGTAATGTTGATTAAGAAGTTTGTTTCGTGCGTGACGAAATATAACTTTTTGCGATTACTGTTTTTCTTAATACGCCTGAGTACGCGAGGTAAAACTCGGAGGCGCCATTGAAAAGCTCCATTTGAACACACTTCTCATCTCTTACCTGTACTGCCCCGCAGCACTGCACGAAGTGAAGTTTCCACCCGCTTGCATTCCACTAATATCGCGTATGCGCATAAAGTTATCCTGCAATCATATAGGCACTTTCGCACATACAAACCGTTTTAAGAAAGCAAAAGTCGAGCACTTGTCTGTAGAATGTCGCAACGTTCGCCGGAAGTGCGCCGGACGGGCATGAACTTTTATGCGGTGCGCCAAACGAACGAAATTATTCAAAGCGCATTTGACGGTTGCTAATGGCTATAATATTTGTTATGAGTTTGCTTTCTTCCTGACTGAGCATGCCGAGATAATTTCAGACACACCGTTCAGGCACAGATCTTGGGCAACAGGGAAAGCTCGTCCAAAAAGGCTTACCGAGGAGTAGGGGACGCTTGTTAGGGCCTCCGTCGTAGCAAGCCGATCTCAGTGTTTGCGAAAACTTAATCTCCTATCAGCATAAAATTTGAATGTGAGATATGTGATGACACGAGGAAGACATCATAGTAACTTTTGTGCAGCAGTGAGGTCGAATTTATTGCGTTTCCTTAAAAGTTCATGCGCCAACGCTGGGCTCAACTGTGATAATCCTGTGAAGATGCGGCTTGTTTTCGCCCAATGAAGTAACAAGAGGCGGACGTTTGGCAAGCAAAATACGTGTAGGGCTCAAGGTGACCAAATTTCAGTTGTAGTACACTGGTACTAAACGGGATTACTGACATTGAGCTCAAAGATGCACTCGTGGGGTGAGGTGACTAAGCCACGTCTTACTGCGTTTGCATACGCACGCACAATATCCGGTGTTTAGGGAACCAAGGAAAGTGCCCCGGTCTTCGTTTTCTATCGCTCGAGAATGAGTGTATTGTGCATTCGTAAAAAGTCAGATAATCGAAAACGCAATCAGCGCGTTCGGTCGCGGTGTGATAACATGACATGAACCTGCTCACTCGAAACCGAAACTAAGTGGCCAACTAGTTCCCAGCGTGCATTGCGTGGTATTTCGCCGCATTGGGGCGCGTCGGTTTTGGAAGAAGTCCATTCAGTATAGTTTGATTATGAGAGAGGGCAATTCAGGCTATGCCACCAGATATCAGAAACACCTAAGCAAAGTGAGATATCACCTAGAGAAACTTAATGTACTTAATGTCAGTGTTGCATCCGTAATAAGAATTGAAGTAGCCTTATGTCTGTCTTTTCAGTAAATTTTACATGATCTAGTTGCTTAAGCATCTGTATGTTTGCACCATGTTAGGATTACATTTTCATGTGTAAATAATTTTGAATAATTTTAAGTGATCACACTTTTTATTTCAAAGATCAATCTACAATCTGTGGACGATGACCGTCCCGTGGTAATTCTCAGCACTTCAGTGCCGTCTGAAAGCAAATTGGGTCACTAAATAGAAAACTTTGTCGTAATAGCACCGTCTAAGACCAATGACTGACTACAATCGGAGGATGAAAACCATCCCGTGGTAGTTCTCAGCACTTCAGTGCCGTCTGGAGACAAGTTGGGTCACGTAGTAGAAAACTTTGTTATAAGAGCACCGTCTAAGACCAATGACTGACTACAATCTAATGATGACAACTATCCTGTGGTAGTTCTCAGGAGTTCAGTGCCTTCTGGAGGCAAGTTGGGTCACGTAATAGAAAGCTTTGTCATAAGAGCACCGTCTAAGACCAATGACTGACTACAATCGCAGGATGACAACCATCCCGTGGTAGTTCTTAGGAGTTCAGTGTCTTCTGGAGGCAAGTTGGGTCACGAATAGAAAACTTTGTCATAAGAGCACCGTCTAAGACCAATGCCTGACTACAATCGGAGGATGACAACCATCCCGTGGTAGTTCTCAGCACTTCAGTGCCGTCTGGAGACAAGTTGGGTCACGTAGTAGAAAACTTTGTCATAAGAGCACCGTCTAAGACCAATGACTGACTACAATCTAATGATGACAACTATCCCGTGGTAGTTCTCAGCACTTCAGTGCCGTCTGGAGACAAGTTGGCTCACGTGGTAGAAAACTTCGTCATAAGAGCACCGTCTAAGACCAATGACTGACTACAATCGGAGGATGACAACCATCCCGTGGTAGTTCTCAGCAGTTCAGTGCCTTCTGGAGGCAAGTTGGGTCACGTAATAGAAAACTTTGTCATAAGAGCACCGTCTAAGACCAATGACTGACTACAATCTAATGATGACAACTATCCCGTGGTAGTTCTCAGCAGTTCAGTGCCTTCTGGAGGCAAGTTGGGTCACGTAATAGAAAGCTTTGTCATAAGAGCACCGTCTAAGACCAATGACTGACTACAATCGGAGGATGAAAACCATCCCGTGGTAGTTCTCAGCACTTCAGTGCCGTCTGGAGACAAGTTGGGTCACGTAGTAGAAAACTTCGTCATAAGAGCACCGTCTAAGACCAATGACTGACTACAATCGGAGGATGACAACCATCCCGTGGTAGTTCTCAGCAGTTCAGTGCCTTCTGGAGGCAAGTTGGGTCACGTAATAGAAAACTTTGTCATAAGAGCACCGTCTAAGACCAATGACTGACTACAATCTAATGATGACAACTATCCCGTGGTTGTTCTCAGCAGTTCAGTGCCTTCTGGAGGCAAGTTCGGTCACGTAATAGAAAGCTTTGTCATAAGAGCACCGTCTAAGACCAATGACTGACTACAATCGCAGGATGACAACCATCCCGTGGTAGTTCTTAGGAGTTCAGTGTCTTCTGGAGGCAAGTTGGGTCACGAATAGAAAACTTTGTCATAAGAGCACCGTCTAAGACCAATGCCTGACTACAATCGGAGGATGACAACCATCCCGTGGTAGTTCTCAGCACTTCAGTGCCGTCTGGGGGCAAGTTGGGTCACGTAATAAAAAACTTTGTCATAAGAGCACCGTCTAAGACCAATGACTGACTACAATCTAATGATGACAACCATCCCGTGGTAGTTCTCAACACTTCAGTGTCTTGTGGAGGCAAGTTAAATTACGAAATAGAAAGCTTTGTTGTAGTAGCACCATCTAAGACCAATGATTGACTACAACCTGAGGACAACGAGCATCCCGTGGTAGTTTTTATCACTTCAGGGCTGTCCTAAGGGATGTTGAATCACCAGATAGAAATCTTTGTCGCAACAACGATGTCTAAGACCAATGATTGACTATGATTTGGGGACGACGATGATCACGTGATAGTCCTCAGCATTTCAGTGCTCTCTGGAGGTCCTCCAATGCCCTGCGGATGTGTCTCAGCACCTTCCAAAACGAGGCTACAAGAATGGTTCAAGCATGTCCAGCCTCTAGAGGCACTTATCAGGACTATACTGACCTTTTCTCTCACTGTGGCAGTTGCAACTATCTATAGGGAAGAGGTTACAGGTTCTGAAAATCACTGGCCTAAAACAAAAACCTGGCTCATTGAAAGAGAACACACTTAGAAATGACAAAGCACAATCTAGCCTCCATGCTCTCTGGTGGGAGCAGTAAATCTGTCAATTATAAACTAAGGAAAAAAAGAGGAAAAATCTTAAATACAATGGTGATTAAGAATTATTCATGGCTGTAGATTTTATTGAGATAAAAATGTTTCAAAACCCAAGCCTAGCTGTCTTGAATTATGACATGGGGAAAGCCTTGGCTGATTCGCAAATGATTTATCATATCATCTACTGCCACTCGTCTTTTCGGCAGAATGAGCTTACAAGTACACTCATAGTCATCATCAGTCGTCGACACTCATGGGCATAAGCTCCGTTATGGCTGACACTTGTGGATCCTTCATATAACTTCTGTACCCATTGAAACACACTTCTGTGCAACAAAATTTTTCCATTATATACTGTGCACAAAGTTTTTGATAGATATTGGCACCAGACACCCCTTCAGACCACGAAAACAATGACTCCTCCACTTGTAGATAGATATATAGATATTTTTTTCGGCTCAGGAGAGCCGCGTACAAATTACAGACGGGGCAGCCTTTCTTTCTTGCACCACTGCCGCAAGTACCACACAGTCACAACTGCCTGCAAAGGGCTGACAAGACAGTGTGACCAACTCTAGGTGCAAGGTAACAGAAGTGCTAATAATTTTTTAATCACTGTCGTATAACATGAATGTAACTGAATACATATAGCATTTATACCAAGGCATTCTTGTATGGTCATATCCACTACATATGTGATTTATATCTTTCTATAGATTCAAGCTTATCTACTTTGACTTTATTATGATCATAAACGTCAAAATTAAATGGGTTGTTTAATCTTCAGAGTCTGCTGAGTCAGTCAGCTATGAAATTAGATGGATTGTGTCACCGCTGTAGAGGGCAAACTTTCCATATGCAGCACGACTGCTAAGTTGTGGTTTTTACATGCAACTTCCAAACCTGACCTTCCGATCTTCTGCGTACTAGATGGGTGGTTATGGTTCTGCTAGCCCGTGCCTTACCTAGTACATTGTTTTCCAATATAAATAATTAAGATGCCCAAATCAGCCTTCATTGACATTTTGTGTCTTGCTAATTATGCAAATCTCTTCTGTAAGCAATTTGATGATCAAAAGTTTGAATGAGCAAGGCATGACTCTTGGGCTAGTGCCGAGTTATTAGCCAAGAATAAATTAAGCCCACATATCTATTGAAATGCGAACTGCAGCCAAAATACTAAAATACTGTACTCTGTCTGTCTAAAAAACTTTATTACATGTGTATGAAGGTAGTTTGAGGTGGCCCGGAGGGGGCCACCTCTCACAAACACTAGGTCGGCTCCTTAAGTTTGATAGTCATGTCCTTCAATATATTCCATTTCATTATAAAAATTAAATTGAATTTTTATCTCTGGGGCATGCTCTGTTCCAATGTGCACGTGTTATGTGGTGAAGTAGGCATCTCGAAAACACCCTGTACTCGACGACAACTTTTCTTCGCAATGCAGGGAAGAGGAGGAGAGCCCGGGCACAGCTTTATTCAGCGCTCAAATTGGGAGAGGGAACGCGTGCCTGTACCCTCCACTGCATTGCCAAAAAAAAATTGTGGGCCAGTGTAGGGTGTTTTCATCATGCCTACTTCACCACACAACACTTTTGCATTGCAAGAAAGCACATTCTAGAGGTCAAAATTATATTTAATTTTAATAATGAAATGAAATATATTGAAGGACATGATTACCTAACGATTCTACGGTACTGTACGGCATGGGGTAACATGTGTACCGAGAGGGCCATGGCATATATGCTGTGGCACAGTACACTGCACCACAGGGCGAATATGATTTTGGTAGGGTGTGGTTTATAGGTACACAGATGAATGCTGAATTCATTATTGTACCATTCAAGATGGTAATCTACATTAGCACATTCACCACACTCGTCACTTTGACTAGAGGCTTGTAGGTACGAGTAAAATACTGTGAGTATAGGTTTGGCTTGTGCCACATTGAACTTTGTATGTGCAGTTTGGCACTCATGCCATCACCTATTAGATAACAATATGTGTCATGTGCTTCTAAGCTCAGTATAAACCCAATTTTCACTTTCACAGCTTTCACATATTTCCTAGTTCCAATAAACTAGTAGATTCTCCTGATAGTTCCTGACTACAGTTGAAAATACAAAAAAAAAACATCTATGGTGTTCCTAACATTATTTTTACTATGTGGTTAGGTAATTCTAAACCGCTACAATAAGAGACCGAGGCAAACAACCGATAGCCTAGAGACAAGCAAAACACCAGCAATAAGTGAAACATAAAGAAAAATTTAAGTAAGCACTTACAATCTTGACAATGTAGTGCTCCATTCCAGTCGCTTCTTGTTTCTCCTTAAAGTTTCTATCTCGAGTGAGAAACCTATCAATATGCAAAGTATGTAGTTGTTTATGGCTGCTGCTTAGGTAGAAGCGGGTGGGTGCCAAATTTCGAAAAGTGGCTCCAGGCAAGCATGTGATTCAGATATACGAAACTTCACGTAATTAAAGGAACACGGATCCAGAAGAAAAACCCAGAGAACTTAGGAGACACCGATCAATGATTACTAGAAGATATTGATAAAAGTAAACGCCTTCATAAAGAGAATTGTCGACTTCATCCAGTCTGATATGTTTTGTGTTGCTCTGCTTGTCTGTGGGGTACTGCGCCAACAAACAATTTTCATTCTGCTTGAAATGCATCAAAAATTACTTTACTACAATCAAGTTCAAACTTCTGCACTTCTCATCGTTGGACGGCATTGCAGACCATTGTAACTTCGACCTCATACAAGCTGTTACAGAGAGGCTGTTGTTAACCGCCATCAAGAATACCCTAGAATTGGGATGAAACAATCTGTGCGCATGTATGTTTATGTAAGCGTAGGGGGAGGCGGCACTTTTAGACTGCCTAGGGTGGCAAAGTGTTAAGTCCACCTCTTCCTCTTTGCAAATATGAGACTAGCCAAACTTAGACTTCTGGTCAATCAATAACAAAATGAGGTTAGGGATAGTGACACCAGTGCAAATGATGTACCAGACTACTTGCACAAATGAATTGTAGGAGAATATAACTGTAGAAGCTGCCTCATTATACATGAGTACAGTAAAATGTATTGCTTATAAAAAAGCTAGCTGTGAAATTAATAAAAACTAAAAGTAAAAATGATTCTCTACAATGCAGAGCATCCACTTGTTGACCAGAGAACTGGTCAAAGGTTGGTGTCGCTCATGATGCTCATTCAACATTTTGAAGCTATGCCTAGGAGCACTTAGGCTTGTCGTAAACACACAGTTGATGAGAATGGTCTTAGTGCTGCTTTTATCATGGCCTGCAAGGCGACTGTTCGATTGGCACAGCTAGGAAAACACACCAATGCCTTACAGCCTCAGATCCACAGGGAGTACTGCTTCGATAAGTTCAAGCATCATGTTATGAAGAATTGCTGTTGCCACAATGCCGGAAAGTGCAGTGTTCAGTTGTCAGGTTGAACTTGAAATCAGGAAAACAGCATTGTGTACATCCTACTGCCCTTTCATGGGGTGCATATGTCTACTATGTATGCATACACACAGACTTGTACGTAATCCGTTACAAGTAACGAAATTACTTGTAATCCCTTACATTTATCGGTAATTTAGTAACGGAATAATTACATCTTTTCTAGAGCAATTTTAAAGTAATTCCCTTACATTTTTTGCGTAACGGATTCCTTGTAATCCGTTACATTTTTTTTCCAGGACCAGCCCCCCCCCCCCCCCCTTCCTAAAGAAAAGGTCGTTTTTATTTTGGTAAAGTTGAGCGCAGTGACACTGTCACGCGCATTGACCAGCGCAAAGGGAGGCTTGGCACTCTTCAGTTCTGCAAAGCCTTTTTTTTTTTTTGCAACACCAAGCCCCTGAATCTATTTTCCTTTCAGACCCTAATAATAATGTCATAAAATCCAAATAAGCATTTCTACAAAAAAAAAAAAAAAAAGTGTGGGGGAGGGGGGCAATGTTATATCCGCTTTTTTTTTTTGTGTCTGCTTTTCGAGAAATTATAGTAACTACGATCATTTTCATAATGTCACAACACGAGACAACGCTCCGTCCGCCCTAAAATCCACCGAAAGGGATGTGATAATATGTGAAGGTGTTATTGCCACAAGCACCCTCTTTCGTTGCTGCACACTTATCATCTTCTCTTAGAAAACAGGATGCATTTTTTCTGCTTCTTTCACATTATTTGAACCTGTTTTGAAGGCTATTTACTTTTTTATGGTCTAATTTCTAGGGTTGGCCCATTTTATTTGTGAATTTCAGCCAGGTGATCCGCATCTCAGCCACCCTTTTTGTGAGTCAGCTTTTTGCGATCACTCCGAAATCAATAATTGTCTTCCTTTTTTTTTTTCGCTGTTTGTATTCCAGCACGACGCATCTTTACAAATAAAAGATAAGAGATCTTTACAAATAAAACATAATGGTGTCTGACGTAGACTTGAGATTCTGGGCATCAGGAGAGAGTGAAACTCATGAGTGGGGAGCCATAGTGTGGCTCACTTCTCTGCCCTTCGCTGCCCGTGGCATCAGCGGAAGTCGATCTGGAGAAAAGCGGAGTAAACTGCAATCGGTCCGTGCTCCGTGCGTTTTTGAACGGCATCAAGAAAGGTACACACGACAAACGTGCATTTGCATTTCCTTATTTTAGCCGACGTTCTGATCTTTTTTCTATTACTTATATTTATATATTAAAATCGTTTTCTTATTCACCAACGCGCCTCAACCGAGGCTCGACCTATTCAGAATCAAAGGAAGAAGAATATCGAGCCAAACCTCAAATATTATTTTATTATGTCCTTACTGGTACAAACTCTACTAAAACTCTCGAATATCAGGCAACGGCTGCAACGATGAAGCTTTGCCCTATCTTCGAGGTAAATATATGTACTTCCATTGCTTCGCTGAAAAATCTCAATGCAGAGAATTAAATATTCGTGAGGCACAATACGATATACTCCCATTCAGTGACTCAGTTCAAATGGTGCTCAGCGTAGCAGTCGACACCTTCAGTAAGAAATGACACAATATATGACTGACGCGACTTTCAAGAGCCAGCTGTTGCTCAAAATACTCAAGGTCAATAAATGGGACAGGTGGCAACAGTAACAACTTGAATAACCTTCTTCCTTTTGTTTCTTAATTGAAAAAAAAATATGGTTGAAAGTAACGCCACGAAAGTAACGGATTACTTTTGGGAGTAACGGTCACTTACTTTTACGAGAGGGTAATTGTAATTGTAAAAAATTACAATTTAGCCTTGAGTAATTGTAAATGTAATTCCTTACTATTTTTCAGTAACGTGTACAAGTCTGCATACACACTGCCACTGGTGCAGCAGGAATTATATTCGGAGAGGGGGGGGGGGGCTTTCTTTCAAATTTGCGTATAGTAGTCAATGTACTGTACGATTGACGGGTACAGGCACAGCCGTCCCGAAAATTCGGGTACTTCAATATTTGTCTTGCTTTACTAACAAAAAAAAAAAGAAAAGAAAAAAAAGTGATGATTTTAGGGAGGGGAAGGGGGGGTCAGGTTTGACCTTTCAAACCACCCCCCTGCCTATGCCACTGCACACAGCATTTTAAGCATACAAAATGGGAGCGCATAGTTGAAGGGATGTTGAACAAAACTTTAATGCATGTGATAGTCAGAGGGGGGGGGGGAGAGGGGGTCTTAACCACCAACATTAAGATGCAAACATGAGCCCTGTCTTTCCTCCCTTTGGCCATCGTCTCTTGAGCCGCAACTAGTGTCATGGTGTCGTGTAAGCAAGCGAAGCCTTCATCTCACAGGAAAAGACCAAACCTGATCTCTTTCAACATCTGCCTTAAAAGCCCATTTGTTAAAAGCAATGCTCCTACCCAGTGATTTGGATACCGTACCAGAATGCTTTCGATGAGCAGCTGGTGGACCAACTTTTTCTGCACAGTGCACCTACCGCAACTGAGATCGGCATGTTCTAGTGTTGGTGACTGCATAGAAAGGGGTGTGCAGTCAACCACAGAAATGACACCTTAAAATGGCTTGATTGTGTCAAACCCTTTGGTAATGGAACTACGTATAATTTGTTTTAGTGGCGGGGAAAAAGGTATAACTACCAATACATCAAAGCGATAATACTCGTAGATCCCTTGATGATCATACAAACTGTCAATTTTCGAACACGCAAAAGTCGCCCAGAACCGTTTTTTTTTTTTTTTAATTGCTGCTGGTAGAGAACCAGGAGCTCGTTCACGAGAGAAAATATGTAGATCTGGAGTTCGTACAAATAGACGGCGGCAGACTTCGAAGTACGAAAACTCCCACTAGTACATCACATCATGCCAATGAGAACGGTCGTCTCTTCGAATCACCGGCCCCGGCCTGCCCCAATACAGCGCTAAACGAATCTCGCATTGTAGTCGTTACGAATTGTCGTCGCCACGAATGAAAGATATAAAAAAAAATTCCTAAAAAGTGCGATCACCAGAAAAGTTACGGTTATGGAAAGATACAGTTTTCTGACGCCAAGATTCTACTCGCGAGACAAGGAAAATTCACTCAAGATTGTCTCAAAACTCAGAAAACGAAAGAAATTGAATTTTTGCTGTTTTATTATTTAAAAGCGCTGCAATCTGATGCAAACGCCAGAAGTGTCGACAATGCGCTTATCGCCGAGATCATGTACTGCCACTATTCAACGCGCTGATCGGATTGAAGGATATGCGTTGCAAGCAGAAATAAACAAGGTGGTAAATAACGATACGTTACAGTTATGCGAAAATCAGTAGAGTAAGTACATACGAATAAACTCGTTGACAGAATAACCAACGGGAAAGACCATAGAGTTATTAAAATAAACGCTACAGGCTCAGCTGGCGCTAGTGTCTATGGGACTTCCGGTAGCAAATTGAAGCAGACAGCATGCAGTCTATTTTTCCAGTCTTCCTGTGTATTCCTATGGGAAAACGCGCGTGAATTTTGTCTCGTCGCCGCAAAATAACATGAAAAACTTTTGTTATTTTGGTTGTACCGGGTAGTATGTACCTTTATTAATATTTTGAAAGTGTAATTGCTTTAGTTACAGCTTTTTTCCTTTACCACTGAACGATGCTAAACTTCGCTATATTTCAGGCCCAAACCTCTGTTCCATGGCAGGTATGTAGAAACGAGCGACGATTGTAAGCAAAATAACGATCGAAAGGAATGTACAGTGTGCTCAAAGTTCGCCAGCATTCCTTTGGTGCTTATATATTGCTAATATGCCTGTCCTCTCACTATATGAAAATGACCCCGTCGTGCATCTTTACGAGTGGTTAAAAAAAACGTTCGAAACGTAAATAATAAAGGACGTGGACTACGAAAGGTGTGTTTTTTTTATTATTTCCTATGTTGGGCAGTTTTTATCGCGCACATGTCTCTGGCTTCCCCCTATTTGCACAGATTTGGAGCGTGCGGGTGATGATTTGAACACAGAACGAGGATCTTCGCACATATTCATGAGCAGAAAGAATAAAGCAGTACTTATTTACTGCAAATCGGACTATATTACGTGACTTTCAATTTATTTTGATCGTCTGCAAGCACAAGGAGTTACTTACCCAGTGTTACTGCGTAGTACTTGCCGTCTCTCTTGGTTTTCCACATGTCCTTCGTTCGTTTGGCACGTATATCCCCCATGCTGGAAACCGTCGACGCCGTGTTCGCGCAAACAGTGTCCGATGCATATAAATACACGTACGAAGCGGTTTTAACACCGTTTTTAATGCCGCGAATTTCAAATAAAAATGCTGTAACTGACCAATTATTTCGTCTGCGTGACTGAGAAATGTTCCAATGCGCCTAGTACGTACAAATTATTCGAGATATTTGCTCTTATAATCGAGCGCAGAGAGAAAATGCACTCGCTTTTTCCCATAGAAATGCATTACCGGAAGTTAATTTCTGACTGCTTGCTGTCTGCTTTAAAATGCAACAGCACACTAGCGCCAGCTGAGCCTCTAGCGTTTATTGTAATAACTCTATGGGAAAGACAGACGTGAGCCCCACAGCTCCGTACGTATCTCGGTTAGGGCTAACACGCACTGAAAGTGGAGAGCCAA
Source organism: Ixodes scapularis (assembly GCF_016920785.2). NCBI lineage: Eukaryota > Metazoa > Arthropoda > Arachnida > Ixodida > Ixodidae > Ixodes > Ixodes scapularis. The sequence continues at coordinate 41,449,860 of NW_024609838.1, read as the reverse complement.
CTTGAAAACAGGGGTCGATAAACACTTCACGCGACAATATTTTGTATCCTTTTCACAATCGAAGGTCATTCAGTCGAGACTCTCACGCTGTTGTAGCCTAAAACACTTTGTACAACCAATTTCGTCCACCGCGTCGACCGCCACAAACCAGCCGCCATGTTTTAAATCCAGGATTAAGAAACAACCAAAAACTATGCGCCCAATGTTGAGCGCTTACGATAAGCGTAGTTTAGTGCTAGGTTTAGCGATACGCGATTTTGGTGCAACCGAACGAAACAAAAACTTAGCTTGGGTTCCCGGCTAAGCTCCGCTTTGCGCTAAGCGGCGTTGGTGCAACCGGCCCTATATACGTCTCCCGCAGCAGGAGTGACCAAATGAACGGTGCAGTTCAAGTTTCTGAGTGAAAGCTTGTGAAGGCGCCTTTGCACGCAACGGCACTTTTTTTTTTTTTTCTTTTTTTTTTCTTGCATCAATGTTTGCGTGTTGATTGTCCCTTTTTTGTTGGCGACGCTGTCCACATTGGCGACGGAATCGCTAGCCGCGTCTCCGTTGGCGATGAAGTTCATATCGGCCATGCCCGACTAACGTCTCCTCAGAGAAAGCTGTGTGCGTGTGGTCGTAAATATATACTTATATTTTTATTGCGCGAGTTTTTTATATTGAATCTTCATGCACGCGCGCATATCCTTTCGCATGAATTCATTTATCTCGAGCATTGGGAGCATGCACTTAAAGGAGCTGTGCAACAATTTTTGTACTGTGCACAAATACCGCATAAAACGAATCCCTAACGTTAATGACATATGAAACACGCGTTCGTTTTTCACCCCACGCAATAGAAGTCCCAGAAAAAAATTTAAGAAAAACGAGCTGCGTTCACCCCCTCAACTCGCAACCAGAAAAAGCGGCCACGTGATCTGGAGCCGATTTTATGCCGCCAGTGTTGATCATAGCCACGCGCTGGGGTTGGCAAAGCGCAGGACACGCGCCGAGATCCAGACATTGTTGTGGCTCGGCTGTTGTCGTCGTTGCAGCGATTGGACACGGGTCACAACCCGAATGCTTCTCGAGCTAGCTATTGTCACGAGCCCAAGTCGAGTGCCCACGCAATGCTCGGGTCCAATCTATGAACTGCATTCAAATATCGTCACTTGGGTGTACTGCGATCCCCGATTTACGTCATCAAATTTTGCAAAGGAGAGATTGAATGAAAATGATCGCTTTTGTCCTTGAAATTACACCGCAACAAAGGAGTTTCTTGGCCAATGGCGTTGCGTGTGAGTATCCTTGAGTCCCAGGTGTGCCAGTAAGCTCGTGTAGAGAGAAAAACATTCCAATTGAATATCGTTGCACAGCTCCTTTAACAGGCTCTAGTTTTTATAGATTTTTTTTTTTGTGACAGCTGTATTTTTGCATCAAAACGGGATGTCTCATCTTCTTTTCAAGGTTTCCCTTCATGCTTCTGTACTCGCACAGTACCGCGCAGCAATAAAAACATATCTGGGAAGCCGCGATCCGGGCTCTACAACCTACTGGTTTGCGTCACCCATACATCATAATGGCGGCCGCAGCCCCGCCGGTAGCGGCGCACGTGACCATGCCCAGCGGTCGCGCGTAATTTGGAATTCGCGTCGATAGAAGGGTATATTGGGGGCGGCCACGCAGTCTCTAAAAAAAGGACAGAAGGGTCTGCCAACTGCTGAAATTGTTTTGCCAGATTAATAAAGATTCCTTTAAAATGCACAAGTCAAAACGTTACCGTTCAGAACGATTGCAGATCATAAGTGTATCTAAACCATATTTTTATTTGTACAGATGATAGAGCTATGGAGCAAAATTTCGGGTTCAGGTTGCGTTCTGCAGTGCCTTTCTGAATATGATAACGTTTTCTGTACTTTGTTTTGAATGAAAGATTGTCATAACGCGCCATTACGTTTTCTTCGTATGGCCCTTTTGAAGGGGCAGGTTCCTTCCAACGCCACATTATATATCATTTTAGTGTTAGCTACGTTGGTTCTATCATTCATTCTTGCTTTTTCTTCTAATGACCGAGCCCCACAACAGGTAATGTCACTGGATCCTGTAAAAATTGTGCCATTGCCTTACTGCCTGCCAGCCGGACACATATGTCAACATACACACGACCAAACCTCGCAAGGTGATTTTCTGTTCGGTCTCATGGCAATCGCCATTTCGGTCCAAATATTCGAAACTTCCAGAGGTTCGTCCGGAACGGTCACGCAAGGATCGCTATGGAGCATAATCGTACCGAACCAGTTCCTCGCCAAAATGAGCGTTTTTGGCCATGTGCACGCAATCAACTTATCAATCATGTTTCTCTCAACAGATATATTACAATGGTATTGTTGTCCTTGCGCATTTAAAGATATCAAAATATATTTAATGCCTCCAAGCGCCGACGCTGCATGTGTTGGCGGTGCGAAAATGTGCGCTCGTTTCGCCCGGTGTGTGGATAACGAAAACTCGGGTTTCCAAAAATATCTCGATCAAGAACCCGTCACCGGGAATTCTGATCGGCTCAGCAAAAATGGAGAGGTGAAGGAGAAACTGTTCATCTCACGAACCAAAATGGCGACTCTACGGGGATATTGGCGCTACGTTCCCAGAAACCAGACTTGTACGTAACGCGTTACAAGTAATTGATTACTTGTAATCAATTACAGTTAAGTGTAATTTTGTAACGCTTCAATTACATTTGTCAAGCTGTAACGCTCGGAGTAATTCAATTACTTTTTTTCTGTAATCAATTACAAAATCAATTACACAATTACCAATTACATTTTTCATTCCACAATTTTTTTTTCTCACAAAAATCAACATAGTCACTCAGCCATGGAGCAAAAATGATTGACATTTTTTTCAACATCTAAAAAAAATAAAACTAGGAATAGTCGGCAAATCCTTTTTTCTTTTGCGCCACGCTCTTCTACAAGCGCGCCACCAGCCTTGGCTGGCGAGTTCCGGATCTCGTTGCAGATTGCTGATAAAGTCGATGGGAAGCGGGAACTCGCTATTGACTTTTTAGTGGCTTTGTTCCTTAGGTCGACGCGTCAGCTACACGACAAGGTCCGGGTCTGAAAACAAAAAAGGGAACAATAACCAAACAAAATTGTGTACGCAATATTTTACTGTGTATTTGTGTATTTCTGTTATCGCAATAAGAAGTAACGTGAAAGTAACTTGAAAAGTAATCAATTACTTTGCAGTAATTGTTCAATTACTTCTGGGAGGCAGTAATCAGTAACGGTAATCGGTTACTTTTTTGACTGTAGTAATTGTAATTGTAATCAGTTACTTTTTTCAGTAACGTGTACAAGTCTGCCAGAAACCAGTCACATTGGGGACCTTTAGCAAACCGTTAGGGTGTTCCATGTACCGCACTATATATACCGGAGCCGTTGAAGCATGCTTCGAAGGTTCCGGTAGTGCGGCACACGGAACACTGTAACGGTTTGCTAAAAGGTCCCTATCAGCTAGAGCGACAAACAGAAACAACCGACAACGACAAACCTCAAACGAATCCAGCATGTGGGCCAAGGTATCTTTCGGCAGTTTTACAATCGCTCATGCTTACTTCAAAAAGACCGAAACACCAAGAGCTTGCCAAATGTACCATCGCATGCATGCTGCACGTGTTTGATGCTTGTTGGTGTCGGCTGTTTCTGTTTGTCCCTCCAGCGTGACTCGGGCGCTAGGTTCCCAGTATTGTGAAGAAAAAGAAAAGATATGATTGGGGGGGGGGGGGGGGGGGGGGGGCATTGGCCGGCGCTAGAAGCAACTTCTTTTACACTTCTCGTTGTGTGCAGCCTAGGCTTTTAAAACGTCAACCTGGCATTACTGATGGGCTCAGTTGTGCAGCAGCAACTTTCTTGCAACGTCTCCGAACAGAAATCGCCGGGAAAAGCGTGTTTTTTGTGCCGATGGGGTACGTGAAATTAATATATTTAACTTGAGTGCGATGTATGCAAGGACACAACGCGCTTGCTGATACATTAATTATATATATGGGTGATTTCATCTCAAATCGTGCAGGCAAAAAGGGTCGAATTTTGAATTTCGCTGAAAAAAAAAAAATATGTTATGGTGTGGTCTCTACAAACGCAGTCGCCACAAACCGCAAGTTCGTTGGATTTTTGTTCTCGACTTACGAATTTTAAAAGAGGCCGCGGCGGAAAGCGGTGTTTTTCACATCCATCGTGGGTCGGATGTTTCGCTCGATCTCCCGCCGTGGATTTTCAGTTCACATTTTATTAATTTTTTTTAAGCACTCTGTGAGCACAGTTAAAAAGGTCTGCACTCTAAAAAAAAGTCTGTGCGTCTACTTTCACACACAACACTCGGAGAACCAATCAGCGCAACTTATGGGGGGCAGCTCAGCGAATGAGGATGCCGAAAAATCTGTTTAGACCAAAAAACGCAGACTGAGTTGTGACATTAAGCAATGCAAGCGTAATGTTTTGCACGTTTTGCCTTCCATAAGCGGAACATTTGGTATAGAGCGCTCACATAGGCTAGGGGCATTTGCTGCAAAAAAAAAAAAAAAGAAAATGTCGCCCGATCGTCGTACAGTTTTATTCCTTCAAAATAAGGGATCTTATCTTATCCTGCAAAGTGCAACTAAAAATGGTAAGCGTGACTGTCACTAAAGATTTTTTTTTTGTTTTTTTTTTTTGTTTTTGCTACTTGTCTGGCTAGGAGAAAACTAAGAGAATTCGGCAAATCTCAAGGAAGCACTTTCAAACGGCGTTTCAACAAGCTTTATCAAAATAACAACTGTTATACGTACAAACCTCCAAGAAGACCGAATATGTGTCTCGACCTCATTCCAGCGCTCCGAAAGAAATGTTAGTGTGCTTCCACTAATTTCAGCTCCTCTTTCTCAGCCGTCTGGCTCCGCCTAGCGGTCCGAGAGGGGCGGGGGACCAACGAATGTGCCAGTTGTTTTTTCTAACATCGAAGTCTGATTAAAAAACGCGATGACTTGTGCTCACTGATTGACTCGTGTGACGCTGGTTTAGTCGTGCTAACTAAAACTTGGCTTTCCTCTGTGATGCTGGTTTAGTCGTGCTAACTAAAACTTGGCTTTCCTCTCATGTTAAGGATTCTGGAATATTTCATTGCAGTAAAAGTTTTAATGTTTACCACAATGACCGCAAAGAACGTTCTGGCGGGGCAGTTTTGATAGCAGCTGTGCCTGAACTTAATTCTTTTTTGATAAACATAAAATCCGATCTCGAAATAGTATGGGTAAATCCTTCCATTGAAAAAAAAAAAAAACTAGCATTAGGTTGTTGCTATTGTCCTCCAACAGGATCAAATAGTTTTGTTGAGCAACTTCATGGTGCAATCAACCTTGTCCGTATTCGCTTTCCATATTTACCCATTTCTTATATGGCCGACTTTAATTATCATGACATAATCTGGTCTGATTTAAGCTCTTCATCAAAAAAATCCTCAACCGAATGTAACCATTTTTTAGATCTATGTTCTGACTTTAATCTTTCACATATTCTAAGATTTCCAACAAGGACAGCACACTTTTCGGCGAACGTGCTCGACCTGATACTAACTGACACACCTGATTTAATATCTGATATTTTGTACCTTCCAGGTCTTAGTGATCCCTCGTTGCTTAATTTTTCTTTTATAACTCCCGTGTGCCGTAATACAATACAGATAAAACAAATTCGGGATTATAAAAGGGCCAACTACGCAGCTTATAATATAGATCTGTGCTGTTTTTTGGACCACTTTTGGCCAGCCTTTTGCGAGCCTTCCGTTCAAATCAATTGGGATTTATACAAGAACAAAGCCATTTCTTTATTTAATGAGCACATTTCAGTACGCTCAATTATAAGAAACAATCAGTCTCCGTGGTTCATTCCTCAACTGCGAAGGCTCTCAAATAAAAAGAAACGTTAATTAGTTCAGAAACGCAAAGTGCATTTACTCGGAGGAAAACTGGCAACGTTATAATCTCGCAGCAAATGGATACAAAGAAGTAGTCGGGGAGACTAAATATTACTTTTTTAATGAGTGCCTCTCATCTATGTTCATCAATAATCCTAAACAATTTTGGAGTGTGATGAAGACCAGTGTTGAGCGTTCCCTTTCACTTAAAAATGAATCCGGTGAAATGATTCCCAATTTATTGTGTTCGACTATTCCCAATGACATGTTTTCTAGTGTAATTTATCATGTTTTAGGCGGCCGCGTCACGGCGGCCGCGTCACGTGACGATCTGCATGGTTCAGGGCCACATCCCCGCGCTTGTAATGTCGGCCGCGTCTGGAATTAAGCTGAAACGAAGTATAGACGCTTTGCACACGCGCCAGATTACAGCCGCCATTGCTGACCTTTTCTCGTCTTCTCCAGATGCCGAGCTAGTGAGGCGGAAGTTGACGAGCTTCCACAAATGCCAATGGTGGGGAGAAAGACACAGTAGAATCTAAAAAGGCAATAACCTGCCCTGCTGTGATCACGATGAAGTGAAGTAAACGTTTTAAGAGGAAACTAAAATGGAAGGTCAGTTATGGTGCCGCCCATGCATGCGCAGCTGCTGCAAAGCGTCTATTGGGGAGGAGATCAAACAGTCACGTCTCTAGCGGCATGCTTCAGCTGTGTGGGCAACAAACCGAATTTTCCCGTTTATTTTTGATCAGAGAAATGGAAGATGACGATTCGAAGGCCGCTCCTCGTGCGTCTAAGGCACTGGTCAAAGCGAAGCGGTCGTGCCCAGACAGTGCTAGGCAAAGTTCAATTTCTTTGTTTTTCTGTGTTAGTAAACACCGTGCTGTGTGGACAACAAGCTCGATAAAACGCCCCCTATAGTTCGATCTCCTGCCCAATAGTTATTCGCGGTGAAAAGTATGGGTATTGCCGCCTGGTGGATTTTTCTTTTTTTTTACAAACCAGAGCGAGGATAGTCCAACTTCCTCTGCTGGCGCAAGCACGTGTAATTCCAAGCCTGTATGCGCTATGGAAATTAAAACATAAGAACGTGGGTAGCACGTGCACTACTCATAGTGAGGAAAGCAGAAGCGCCCCTAACGAGCTTCTCAGCGCGAATACACTTCTCCATAAAAGCGCAAGAGGGCGCGTTCATAGCTGTGTTTCTGTGTTATGCACGCGGACTTTCTGGCGAGTGTTGGCTGGACTGTGATTTAGCACGTGTGAACTGTGATTTTTGTAAAGAGATTGCAGCCAAAGCTACGAGCGCGAGATAGCTCGCGCTCTTGGTTTTGAGACATGCGTTTCTAGCGCGAGCGCTTGTTCTCCAGAAGGACGCTTCAAAATCAGCGACTTCAAGCTCTCGAGCTCGAAGCGCACTAACGTCTAAACCTGCAGCAGCCATAATACCTTTTATTCGTGTGCTTAATTTGCAATCGGGCTGCGTTCATACTTTATTGAGTATCACTTGCACGATGTCAAAATTACAACTGAGATAAATTAGTGGTGCATTCTAACCTCTTGACCTAAAACCGTTAGAGCTATGGATGTGTTGAAGCAGACAGGCGCGACTGATGCAATCTGCCTCACTATAAATTTCCGGCTGTTTTCTACTCTGCTATAACGAAGTAATAGCAGTAAGGGAAGCAATGCCTATTAGAAGGTTTCCATCCCAGGACTGGTTACAAGGACATTCAACTCGGGGGGGGGGGGGGGGGGGTATGAATCAGTTTACATCAATGATCAAGGTAGCAAAGGCAACACGTGTGCCGGAAAACAAAACCCACTGAAAAAAAAAAAAAAACAGGTTGACGCTAACACCCGGTGTCTATCCTAGAAAGCTGTTTGCCTATTCCCAACTTTTTGGGACATCAACGCCGAGGCGCATGCACTAAAATGAGAAGTTCAACTGAACAACAACCAACATCGCAATGTTCCCCGGGAGTATCTTAGATTACAGACATAAAATATAAATAAGCTGAATTTAAAGTTTTCGACGCGTATAGTTTTTCTTTTCCACTGCTCTACAAGTTTTGATGCATTGAAGCCTAGGTACCACCCTCACAAAATTATGAATTGCTGCTTTTCTTGCCAAAGTATCGTAACCTTCCTAAGGGCTGTATTAACCTGGGTGTCATAGAACTTTAAATGAATACAATTTTTATATTTCCCCGAAAACATTTTATCTTAAAAACATTTTATTTCATGTAATGCCCCCGAACGTTGGCCATGGCAGTTAGCTAATTTCCTCTATAAGTTGCCACGGGATTGGCTGCCCTAGTTTGGCTTTTCACCTTGGCGACCGAAACTCTGCGAGAGGGGCAAGTCAATTACGGCGAAAGAGTGGTCCTCTTTCGCTTCATAGAACGACCTAACTGAAAGGCACTTTGACACTTTTATCGCTGGCAACATTCAGAAACCGGGTTTTATTTGCGTCAAAGAACGACCTAACTGGACGTTAACGTCCTCATCGCTATGGCTAGGTTAAGAGACCTGTCCGCTGCGTTATAGAACGACCAAATTGAGCGTCACAATACGACACTTTTATCGCTAACCACATTAGACTAAATGCCTAAACAGACGCATACATTATACAAAAGCCTAGACTAAAAGCCTGAATCACACAAAAGACACAGTCTGTTCGCTGCAGACATCTCTCGAGAATCTTCGAAGCATGTTTCCTTCATACTGTGGAGTTCTTTACGGAGGAGGTCCCTCTACTAATAATCCCGCCCGATCGGTATGCGCTCCGCCCGTCACCCAGGGAGTGACATGCAGCAACGAGAAGACAGCGAATGGGTTAACTGTACCTCTCGGTTGCCCGTCGTCGAGGGCCGGTAGTCCAGGCCCGCCGACCTTTGTTGTCGCCCGTCGATCAGAGCTCACAGTCGGGGTCCGTGTCCAGGCCTGCGGATCGCCTTTCCCACGCCAGCGCTGCGTAGGCTGGCTGTCCCGGGCTATCAATGCCCGAGTCTCGCTGCGGAACCACCCCGGGATCGTCGTAGCCCAGGTCATATGGCCCGGGCTCGCCGTTTCCACCGGTCTTGCTCCAGACCTCGCTGGTGGACCGCTCCGGGGTTCGTTATGGGCCAGGCTAGGCAGCCCCGGCTCCGCCGTTCTTTGTCCAGCTTCCAGCCTCGCTCAGCTCGCAATGTCTCGCGCCAGCTCGTGTCTTCTCCGCCGACCGCCTGTCACGTGCCCTCTGCCTTGTCTTTCACCCCCGGCTCCCACACTCTCCCCCCCTCAAGGCCCGGACTTCGGGGGACTTCATGGGCCTCAGGGAGCCGCTGGGTTTCATGGGCGGCCGCGGTTGCTGTTGCCGGAGTGGCCACGTTGCAGCGTCCGAAAGCGGCGTAGGTGGTGGTGGCTAGCGAAGCCGGCAGACAATGCCGACCTGTCTGTCGCTCGCTGTCCCACTCACCGCGATGCAGCAGGGGGCTTGCTCTAAGCTGGTCCGGCCGACGCAGACGGACTTGCCCCGTTCCGCTTAGAGGTCACAGCGGGCTTAGAACTGCCCGCCTGAACCGTTCGTCAGGCCGAACAACTGTCAGCCACCCTGAGCACTTGGGAAAACAAATGGTCCCGTCTTCCCTCCCGGTGGGCTTCCTGGGTTACGCCGTCTGTATACGGCCGTCTTTCCAAGAAGCTATTCTGCGCAGAACAAACTGTAAAAACAACGCACAGCGAACATATACTGGCCATAGCCTCTACCGCCACATAGCTTGCCGACGGGTTCGTGTACCATGCGGCCAACTCAGCAAGTCTGCATTCCAGAGCTCGCTTGTGGGTCGCTAAGAACAGGGGATTTCTTGTGTCCTACCGCAACCTCATGCTATACGCCTTCCCCATCGCGACGACGGTAGTATCCTTTCAAGTCAGCGATGTGAACCGGGCAAGCCTCCTGGTTTGTATCTCGCCGAGTAAGCCTAGAAATAAGACACGACGCTCGCGTCTTTATACCTCGGGTGCCCTTCTCACCTCAGAGCAAGCGATGCGGCAAAACCACTAGCTGCGTTGCTCAAAGCGTGAGTTTCCTTCAGAACAGGTAACGATGGCGTAAACCTAGTCCATCTTTTGTGCAAGCGAAGGGATCCAAAGCCTGTGGCGGGATGACCAAATACCATACCCGCAATTCCGCAACGGCTACATATACCATGTGCTACTCGATGTAAGCGTCAGCGTCCCATTCCGTCCACGTGCATACGAGCTCTAGGGACTGCTCGGTCCTCGGAGGGGGCGGCAGCTCAGCGAGCAAGCCCGCTTTAACCGTTCGTGACTCAAGGAAATCTGGACAGCTACAAGCCACTCGAAAGTCTACCGCCTCATCCCCGGCCAGGTCCTGACGCGACAAAACTTATTAAAAGTCTTGCTGTCACTGCCACGACCGGCCAGAGTGAAGCCGGAAAAGTATCCTATAAAATATTTCGTAGCTTTCGCGGAACGACCCCCCTCAAGGGAGAGTCGTCCCTCTGCCCTTCGTGGATTGTTGGAGTGACGCGAAGCAACTAGCCGTCTTGGCCCAGCAGTTAAAATCATAGTGTTATTAACTCGCCTGCCAGCGTTCCCGGTGTCAACCGCAATTTCGGCTAGTTTATCCGACACCCGCTGACAATCTCGTCCGCCAGTGTTCCCGGTGTCGACTGCAATTCCCGCAATCTTTCCGACACCCACTGACAAAACCCCATCTGCACCCCGGACCTCGATAAGCGCTTACTGGCTCACCGCATCACTCCAACCCTAAATCCTAAATGTGCAATAAGTCCTGGCTGTTTTCCCTCCTGCCAGTCGCTCCCCTGGCTTCGAGCGAACCTGTCGTGCCTCTCCTCTGCCTCTGAAGACGACTTTCTTACATCTTAACCGCGCTCCTCGTGTTCCCCCCGGTTGCGTCACCTTCTGCCAACCACTATTCTGGGGTACCCCAGAACGCGCGTCCGCAACCTCGTCCTTCGAGACCTTTAAGTACTCGATTCGAGGAGACACCGGCTGTGCTCTGCTGTGAGACAAGTCACCAAAATTTCAACATACTTTGTCTCAACGGGCATCGTTAGCGTTACTGAACAACCCGCTCAACGAATCCGTGGGACTCTCTGGGGACGACTAGAAGCAGAGGCATACCGAACGGGCCCCACGTTGGGCGCCATTTTAATGTGGGGTTCTTTACGGAGGTCCCTCTATACTAATAATCCCGCCCGATCGGTATGCGCTCCGCCCGTCACCCAGGGAGTGACATACAGCAACGAGAAGACAGCGAATGGGTTAACTGCACCTCTCGGTTGCCCGTCGTCGAGAGCCGGTAGTCCAGGCCCGCCGACCTTTGTTGTCGCCCGTCGATCAGAGCTCACAGTCGGGGTCCGTGTCCAGGCCTGCGGATCGCCTTTCCCACGCCAGCGCTGCGTAGGCTGGCTGTCCCGGGCTATCAATGCCCGAGTCTCGCTGCGGAACCACCCCGGGATCGTCGTAGCCCAGGTCATATGGCCCGGGCTCGCCGTTTCCACCGGTCTTGCTCCAGACCTCGCTGGTGGACCGCTCCGGGGTTCGTTATGGGCCAGGCTAGGCAGCCCCGGCTCCGTCGTTCTTTGTCCAGCTTCCAGCCTCGCTCAGCTCGCAATGTCTCGCGCCAGCTCGTGTCTTCTCCGCCGACCGCCTGTCACGTGCCCTCTGCCTTGTCTTTCACCCCCGGCTCCCACAATACATACATCTATGCTTCATACACGTCAGCAGGCAGCGTTTGTATGACAAATGGGACATGACCGCCTTGCAAGGACACGTCTCAGAAAATGCCTATCTTTTGTGTGATGCACGTATTAGCAGCTGAACCGTAGCTTTACGACAAGAAAAAACAAGAAAACACTGGCACACGAGTGTGCCGGTTTCGATCTGTTAGATGAAGCCTAGAACAATTCCGATCTGCGTGTAACTAGACTGAATTGTGTTCCAGTGTTTTCGCTAATAAATGTAAACACTCTACGAGAAACAAAAAACGCGGGAATGACTAGCTTTGGAAGCGTAAAGAAAAACACCGAAACAAGGACTGTACACGGTGATATGTGGGATATGGTCGTCATTCGAAAGCAAGCAGGCAAGTAGTCAAATAGGTTTCGAGAATAGGCTGAGAGCAATAGATACAAGGGACGTGGGGAAACCAAGATTCTTTAACTATATAATATTCATGCGTGAGTAGTGTCGACATAAGGTGTTGGTTTTCCTCCGTAAATAGGGTTATTTCCTGTTCACGTGGGTAGATTTTTTTCACGCATTTTTTATTTATTAATAGACCCTTTTCACATAAGTGAGCGCCGTCTAGTAGCTGCTTCGTCAGTTATTCAAGTCCGCCATTGTTTGGGCACACATTCGGAGCGTGGAGTGGACACGAGCGCCACGTCACCGTTCGGCCAAGACTCGGATCCAATCACGAGCTTCAATCCCGAGGAACGGTGACCGCCAAGATTGCTCGATGGGGTTTCGAAAAAGGCTTAATCGCAAAACGATTTACGGCAATAGCCCGTTATTTTCGAAGCTTTGCAGCGGAACCGACGTGTGTTTGGCGTACGTCGTGGCCAGCTAAACCCAATGGGAAAAGTTCTCAAAAGTTAGCGGGTCAACATCGTGACGTGACGACTCCACGTGATATCGCGTGACATGGCATAAGTCTTCTCGCTAAACTTGGCGGATGAATTTATATCCGATAAACGTAGCGGGAATTCAGTGTCACCTGACGATATGATATCTACGCGATGTCACAGTGTCACGCTATGTCAAGATGTCACGTGACGTCACGGTGTCGTGGATGTACGACATCCTCCAAATTTAACAGGGCGCAAGTCCGCTAAGTCTAAACACGGCAGTAGAAACTGTGTGCTGCAGTGTTCAGTTCATATCCAAGACGCGGCAAGGAACCGGGAATTTTTTTTTTCGTTCACAAACGCTGTACTTCGCAACCAATCGCTAACTAGATTTCACCGTCCCAAGTCCGTATAATCTCGAAATTCCGAGAAATTGAATACGCGCGCTACAACCCAAGGAGAATCGACTGTGTTACAATATTTGCCTTCCCACTTAAGGAACGACGCAACGAAGAAAAAAAAATCGATAACACCAAGTCACGCGTGGCTTTTTCGACATGACAGATTCCGGAGAATTTGATCGCGCAAGCTCCGAGGATGACTTCCATTTATGGCACATAATAAAACTCGAGCACGGTTTTGCTGGATAACTCGGTTATATTGATAATGCTCGCAAAAAATTTGAAACGCTTCATACGTGAAAAAAAAGAAGAAAACGCTTAAAAAAGTGCTTAATATACATACAGGGTGTTTCAGCGAAGACTAAACAAATCCTACCAATAGAGTAGTTAACCAAAAAAAAAAAAACTTTTTTTCAGGAACAGCAAGTTACGGCGGACTTCATTGATTGTAAAAAAAAGCTTATTCACAAATTAACATATAAAAATTCACTAAATGCCTTTTTAATTATTAAAAATGAACATATAGTTTTAATCAGAAATTAGAGCTGGGAGCGCCGTCCCAAGGCTCTAAACCAGTCAATTTTAGGAAGACGTTAAACACGCGGGAAGCTCGGAGTGCGCTCAAGTTACCGCTCGTCCAACAGCCACAAAGCTGTCGATGCGAAAACGTGAATGATAAGTACCTGTTTTTGCATCGGCAGCCTTGTGCGTATTTCGCGCGCCGATGGACCCAAGCTTGGCTTCCAAACAGACCACGCTAAGCACCTTCACCCCTCGCTTCCCTCCACTCGGGGAAAATTGTTTATAGGCCTCCTGCGCTGAAGCTTTGAACAAACTGTAGCGCCCTCATTTTGGGTAGTACAAGATTACCTGATTGAGCCTCGCACTACTTATGGCACGTTGGTTGAGCTTTTTTAATTCTGTGTGGTGCTGAAGAACGAAAAGAACCTTTGGACGCCAGAAATCGGCCAGACTCAACGTTGCAAGACAATCGAAAGTGCCAAATTCATGACACCACCGCTAGGGTACGCGTCTCTTATCTCTGGGTGGTGACGTCAGAACACCTGTGTCGCAACGCTTTCATTTTGTTTTCTTTTTCATGTCTACTTTGGAACGCATGAAACGGCATCTCTTCGCTCACGCTCTTAGCGTCTTAGCTTTGACGGCGTTCGAATTTTTGTTTCTTTGTATTTTTATCGTGATCTCGCGCTCCGCACCAGAGCAGGCACGCTTCTGCATGCGTGACAGTTTGAGACGCTAAAATTTGTACTACCCAAAACAAGTCCTAACAAGTCCCTTTTCGCAGCACCCCCTGGGCAACGCAGGAGGCCTATAATCCCAGGCCCAATCGTGCACCAGACCTTGTCGTAACTGCCAAGGTTTCTTCGCCACGCGACCGCTTCCCACTCTCGGCGTCGACCTCCACGACTGTGCGTCCGACTTTGGCTGGCCTCGCAGCGTTCACTTTGGCAGACGTCATTCGGAAGGTGGCGTTTGCCGTTGCTGGCTTCAGACGCTGCGTTGGCAATAAAAGAGTAGGGTCATCACACAGAGTAGGGTCATCACATTAACGCCTAGTGCTGACAGAGACCTATCGTTCAATACAACTAATAATATTTTGCTATATTACCCGAGCCTCGAGGAGAATGCAGGGATTGGTGTTCCCCGCCACCACACGCGCCCGCCTTCCCTGTATAAAAGATTCGAAGTAAATGACCAAAATAAGGCGTTGACGAACGCGCGTGGAAGATGCCATTTGTTTCAGGTATTTGCTTTATAAAAGTTACGACTGCTGACGCCAGGACGTGCGGTGCGTGGAACACCAATCCCTCCATGCTCCTTGATGCTCAGAGTATGTGAGCAAGCAATGGCGGACAGGGAGTTTGCGCGAACTTTTGAAAATGATCTACGTTGGCGAGAAGCTGTGTCATCCGACAAAGGAGCTATGGCAGAGTTTTTATCTCTAAGCTCTTCCTCGGTAAAAAGTGTATGGAGTCGTTGTTTTCTAACAGCCTGTAAGACGGATGAGCTCGCTCGAAGGACATCGCAACGGGAAACCTGCGATCACGATATCGCGAACCTCTGCTGCGTCGGTGGAGGGTACTGCTCTCTCACGTGACGGAACGTGGTGTGCAGGTCGACCACTTGTCGAAACGCGAAGTGGGACTTTACTTGGGCGAACCAAAAGTGTAAATCGCTTGACTAGAATGGTGGAAGTCGAACAGCAAGAGCCGCGACCTGCAGAGAAGTACTGAGGGCATGGTCGTATTTTGCCATCGTTGCTCGTCGCGCTGTTCGGCGACCAAGTCAACAATTTGTGGCAGGCAGTAAACACAAAGGTATATAGAAACTATTTATTTACAATCATTCTTTTATCTCTGAATAAATGCTTCTTTCATCTGGGATGCCACGAGAAGAAAATTTCGTGCGCCGCTTGAACTTCTTTGCCGTCTGGTAATTGTCTGACTGTGGTTGCTACACATGGACTGAACTTATGCCCGCTAGGTCCGCAATCAGCAGCGTACGCTCTACCAAAAATATCTACTAAATGCAAACCAAAGCTGTTGCAAACCGACGTTGGCGCAAGCGTAGCAGAAACCACAAGAGCGGGCTGCAGGTTTTCAGCGTCCCAGGCTCTGCAGCGTCCCTGCCATGCACGTGGCCTAGTGCAGTAACATCGTGCAACATTGTACAAGGCAACATTCATACTCCTGCTTGTAGCTTCGGCTTCGCTCGCACACAAACTGAACCAAACACGAACAGTTGTGCAATTAAAGAATAGCGCGTGCAGCTGACACGTCATATCATAACGAGCAATGTCAATAATAAATAAGGAACCTTTTTTATTCTCTTTTTCTCTTCGTGACGCCTGTCACATGAAATGACATGGCCGAAGGAGAACAAATAAACACACACACATACACACACCACAACAGTCTGTTGACGACGGAGAGTCGAGTTTGTACGGTGGTATGTTTGCTTGTTCGTGCTCCTGACCAGGAGTGTGTTGGACAGATG
Organism: Ixodes scapularis; assembly: GCF_016920785.2. NCBI lineage: Eukaryota > Metazoa > Arthropoda > Arachnida > Ixodida > Ixodidae > Ixodes > Ixodes scapularis. The sequence goes on along the minus strand of NW_024609838.1, from coordinate 41,433,908 downwards.
ACCGCGAAATAAGAAGAAAAAAAAAAAAGCGGGATTACGGAGCGACCGATGGAAGCACCTTCGATGGAATTGGCGCCTCTGTTTTCCAGAGCGTTTATACTCTTATACTTCCAGGCCAGGGTACCCCAAAGTTCCCAGGTAAGGGTGTCCAGGCGACGCAAGAAGCTGCTTTATTTTGTTTTCTTTCGTTGGAGCCACAAAGCGAGAACAAAAATAGCGTAAAACTAAACTCAACACAGTAAATGAGTATAACAACTATAATTACTACACTCTGTGCCGCTTTCCACCAAAGCGTCTCAGGGCGCGTTCATGCCTGCGTTTGGCGCGTTCCACGTAAGCCTTTTTCTGACTGCCGGTTCCACCTTCAAACGCGCGTATGGCTGAGCCGTGATCTAGAGCCACAGTCACGCGTCTCGTGCTTAGTACAAAAAGACACGGTCTGTAGACACGATGACAAGATCATCTGCGGCAACGTCTCAGGCGTCTTCAAAGCATGTTTGCTTCCCGTGTATGCGTTGAACGTGTCTACAGCAAGTCTTTGTACGAGCGATGTGACAGTGGACCGTCACGAAAGAACGACTGTCGGTAGACTGTCTTATGCATGACGTGTTCGCGGTTTGACCGCGGCTTAAAAAAGTCTCCGAGACCCTAATGGAAAAAAATAGTATTTTGGTGGCGGGCGACTCAATACGGTGTCAGGACACTAGAAATCAATTTTTGCTGCAGTAAGGTATCTTTAAAAATAAAGAAAAGTTGGCTGTTTTGAAAGTGAAATTGAAACATGAACACGGATATTTATTGCCGACTAGCTTACCAAGGAGAGGCGGGAAATGTGAAGAAGGACGGAGTTGCTGAAAGTCAATTGGCCATCGCTCCCTGCCCATTCATTTTTTCGTCCCTCAGCTTTTTGGCATGTCAAGCAGACGACAACGATGATGACGGCGTTTAGTGCAGCGTTTGTCGTGCGACTGCTTCGTGGTGAAAATGAAACACTGGAATGTGTATTTATTTTTTGTTAAAATGATAACATATTTTGGACCAAAGTGCAATAATTTTTTTTATCTCGACTTACAGATAAGCTGGTGTACGTTAAAAGTTTTACGAATACATAACATAAAAGTAAAAAACTACCTTAACCGAAATTATACTAATATAATATTAGATCTACACGCGTTATGGAGGTCGAGTCGACATGACATAGCGCACATTGAACTCCAAGCCTCTGCATCTGCATGGTGTCACTTTTCCAACAGACTGGAGTGGACTCCATTTGTGTTTTATAATCTATTGAAACTGAAAAACAACTGAGAGATGCTCTAATCAGAGGTTGCAGTAGCAAACAATTTTCATGCTCCTGGAAGACTGTTCATAGCGTTTGCACGCTCCTACTTTAAATTCCCCCTCCCCCCCCTCAAAGTGTGCTATACCTTTGAATAGAAGATTTGCAATTTTCCCAAGCGCCCCGGCCCGCGCACGAGGAATTGTGGGAGAAACTGTCCTTCGCCTGGCCGCTCTGCCTTGAGATCGCATTGCCTTGTCGCTTGTCTCCTCTTACCGCTCATTCACACTGGAAGCGGATCCGCGTTCCCAAAGCGGTTGCGAACGCGGTTGTATAAAGATCCAGTACAATTGCACGCGCACTTGATGTCATCGAGTGCGCGTGCAATTGCACTGGATCTTTATACAACCGCGTCCGCAACCGCTTTGCGAACGCGGATCCGCTTCCAGTGTGAATGAGCGGTTAATCCTCCGTTTTTGATTCTATTACCGATTTTTATCTATTTCAGCGTATCTTTTATTGCTTCTAAGTGTTTTTCTTCTCTTCTGCGCGCGATATTTCTTGTATACATATAGTATTTGTGTCTTTATTTTGCCTTTTTTGGCGGGAGTGCCGACGAACAACACGCCGCTTCGCGCATCGTTCCCCGGGTGAGTACTACCGTTGCTCACGATTCCTATCGCGCTGTTAGCTGTTCATTTTGGTTAATTTGACCCGCGTGCAGTTGAGAGGAGCCGTCTATGATCACCCGCGCACCTGTCATAGGGGTCAGCGGAGTTCTGAATCAACAATCGCGACGCGAGAGTCGAGTGCACTGTGATTTGGCCACCCGTGCTCGCTCTGTTGACTCGCACTGCAGCGTATGCCTTCGAGTTCCGCTAGCTTGACGAAAATACAGCACGCCGCTTTGTCGCCGCGGACCATTTGTCCGAATGTTTGCGAGGCTGAGGCATATGCAGCGCTGCGGCGCCTGACAACTGCGCGCTGCGGCGCGATCCCTTCGCAAACGCCGACGGCTGAATGTCGCGGCTTGAATGCGCCTCTTCGTAATCAATCTGCTAAGCTGTTGTCAGTTGCCAACGCCATTTTTCAATTGCAGAGATGTGTTGCCGCGAATCATTTGTCCGAATGCCTGCGAAGCCGTCACACCGTTCGGCATTTCCAATCCTTGGGGGATTTCGCAAAAGGTCTATTGGCAGCTGATATGTTTTCTTTACATATGTACATACCTCATTTCCCATTATACCTTTGTGTTTTGAACTGTAAATAAGCATTGTTGAAAAAAAAAATGAAAGCCATTTACAAATCCCTGTAACGCCGAATTGGAGCGCAGCTCTTGAGGAGGAGTAGGGAAGGGTGCTGAGGGGGGTCACGTCACCTGCGGGTAGTCACGTAACCCCGGTGGGGGTCACGTGATCTCGGGGGGGGGGGGGGTCACGTGACCTCAGGGGGGGGTCACGTGACCTCAGGGGGGGGTCACGTGACCCCCCCCCCCCCCGGTTACGCCGACGCCGACGCCGACGCCGACGCCGACGCCGACGCCGACGGCGACGCCGACGCCGCTCAGGCTGGAAACGGGCCCCTAAGAGCTGCGCTCTAAAAAAAAAATCAGTGGCCGAGTGGGCTAGCTCGCACCAGCTCGGAGCCCGTGGAGCAAAAGTTCCCGCTGCAGAACCCAGTTATCCTGTATTCAATCCCCACCATTGCCCGTTTCGATTTGGATGAGCATCGTACCGGCCTGCGGTCGTGTATCACTACTGTGTGGTGCACGTTAAGACCCCAAGCTTGCAATTGTACTTACTGCACTGGCTAAATTGATCATCTACAGTAGGTAACAATGTCGCCATCTTCTGGCAGACTAACATCCTGCTGTATAAAACCTAACCAAACCTAACCTAACGACTATTCTTTTCTGGCACGTCGGAAGCATATAATAGAAACGTGCCCTAGCATTTTATTCGTATTAGTAGACAACACCTAGAGGATTTTAAATTCAAAAAGACCATGAAATGATTTTTCAGCCTTTTCCAAATGAAGACCCCAATTAATCTTAAAGGCTCTGTAACCCGTAGCAGCCCTATTGAAAAAGAACACTTCAGCTCTGATGTGTTATGGGACCCTCTCAATCCTTCAGACCCCTTCAGCTCAACATAACTTTAGCCTTTTAAATTCGTTCTGCCTTAAAACCTTCAGACCACCTCAGCCCTTCAACCCTTTAGACACCCAAAGGAGTGTGAACCATAGACCAAAATGCAGTTTAAAACGTTATTGGAAGTTTATTTTATGGATTGAGCTTTATATGCATGTTGTAACTGAAAACGACGATAAGAGTCAACGTGTGCTCAAACCCGGGCGCAAGCAGCTGCAGACAAAGCAGATCAGACTAAATAGAAGCAACCGTGTTCTTTGTCGCCAAAAATATATCTCGAAGTACTCGTTACCAGGATATAAAATAACAACACACCGCATCAGGTTTGATCACGCTTTGCGCGAATGATCGTGACAAGCCAATAAAACTTGGCAGCGTACTTACGATGAAGTGAAAGCGAACTCCAAATTTAGGCGTCACACAGCACAATCATAAGTCAAACCTTTGGAACCACTCAAACAGGTTTGACAGCGCATGAAACAACCAGGGGTTGGTGATGAAAATGAAACTCCTGCTAATCGCGAGAAACGAACTGTACGTCGGTTTAAATCTCTTGCACATATGAAGGGAGGACGCACCGGAAGTCGAGGAACTCGGTGAAGTTCGCCGGCCGTAAAGAATGGAAAGGAGCGGGTGACGGGGGTCGACGGAGCCGGCCGTGTATAGCTCCATCGAGTCCGCTAGAAATGGAGCCGGCGTTTGCTAAGGTTGTGCTCCGTGAGCTGGCGGCGACTCCACTGGTGTCAGTGGTCATTTTTTTGAGTCTGAGACTCCGAACGGAGCTTCGGCATCTCCAAAGCTCAACGAAATGCCATCAGTCACCCGGACAGCGACGTCCATCGCAGCTGACCTTCGATCTTCTTAGGGTGCCCGCACGCTTCAGGCTCCCTGTAAACGAGGGCGCAAATCGTTTGGTCAAGCTGGTGTACGTGTGGACACCGTCTGCTGCCATCACGAAAACGGCGACAGCACGGAGGGTTCACTCTTCGACTAGAAGCTCGCGCCGCTAGCACTGGGGGGGCTATGTTGCGCTTTTTGCACTCCCAGGAGACTAGGGAGAGGGAAGTGACGTCAACAACGCAGCAAATGCAGATTGGATGTTGATTTTGTTTTCTTCTGTCAACATCCAATCTGCATTTGCTCTAGTCGTTGACGTCACTTCCCTCTTCCAAGTCTCCTGGGAGTGCAAAGAGCGCAACATAGCACCCCTGCTCGAGCGGGCTCTTAGCAGCTAGGCAGAAATAGACCTACCTCGCCGGTGGTTCGCCGGGTGAGATATACTATTTTCGCCAAATTCACACTCGCTGAATTCCTCGAACACACGTAACTCCTGTCCAAACTATAATCCAAGCATTCGATCAAAACCATAATCACATAAATTTGAACAGGGACCCACCTAAACTCCCCACGCGTCGATCCAGCAACTCGAAACAAAAAAAGCGACAAGACGAGTACAAAGTACCCATGCAGCGTGCGCCAGATATTGGATTGTGCCTTGCGCCACCTGTCAGTGTACGCGTGCGACGGCGCGGCGCATTTTGCTAACGTCCTCCACGCTGTCTGATGGGTAACGTGATTTATTCTGAATCGAAGTTCAGCTTATCATAGGCGTACTCACCTAAGAGTTGCAATAAAAAATACAAGGGAAGCAGACATATGCCGGCTGACGGGAAGTTGCAAACCAAGAGTTGCCACCTGGCGCTGAGTGAGTGTTTCTTGTGGTTGTGTATTTGAGTGCTTAGAGTGACAGTCTTTCGGGTGTGCTCTTACGTCGAATATCATGACGACGAGTTGATCTGATACTCAACGCAGAGAAACGCGTGTTTCATCCAGTGCCTAATAGTGCCACTATGGTATATACCAACACGCCTGTGCGACGACCTTCTTCGCTAACAGGTTCAAACGTGTCACCAACACCCCAGCATTAAAATGTAACCCCACCTTTGGTTAGTGTGACTCTGAACCAACAAATGGCCAAGAGATCGTCATCCAGACCTGTACATCAATGCAAAATATCGTGTGTGATGGCACATCGATACAGTGTGGTATTTTCCACTGAAATTGACATACCTGTAATGTTTTCATTGAAATTGACATCCCTAATCCTTCGCTTGTTTTTTTTTTTTTTTTGTTTTTTTTTCTGCGCAAGCTTTTTGTGGAACGCGCACGGCTTCGTTAGTTCTCGTGCAAGGGGGCCAGTTCCTTCGCTCCGAGCTCACGTCTCCAGTAAATGTGGTCAGAACAGAACGCGCAAACCGTCCTTAGCCAAATGGCACTACACATGTACAACAAAACAACCGAAGCGTTGAAAAATATAAAATTGCCCGCTCAATATCGTACCGGGGATTTCAAAAACCATTTCCACATATTTCAGTGTGGTTAGACTTATATGTCGGGCCGGCCCTTTTGTCGAGCATGTGTTTAGACCTTTGTGAATTTCCAGGAAAATGCAATGACGTGATAGAAGTGGGTTTCCGAAATTCTAGCTTGAGGGATTAAACATCTTAAACATTAAAACAAGTAAACGCCTTTCTTTTTTGTCAGGCGCCTCATTTAGGTGCAGCTTGATCAAAAGCTTGAAACTGGAAATCACAAAAAGAAATTGTACTCAGGTGTAAATACTGAGTTCGGCAAAACCAAAGTAGAACTGGTGCGGGAGTCTTACGCTTAAAAAAGTAATGCCAAGGCTAAAAATTCACCCAGAGCAATAAACTATAAAAATTAATTTTAATACGAGTTCAGTGATAAAGGAAGTGACTCTCCAGGTATAGATTCTTGGTCTGTGGATAGCTTTTACACAAAGTTTAAGCAATGTACCGCTCTTATTTTGGCGCAAGGAGTGGTGTGAAAAAAAATAAAAATATGCAAAGGGCGGTGTGTCACGTCGTACGAAATATGGTGCAAGTACGCACATCGCCCGCTGATCAACACTAAAACAGCGCTACATTTTGCGCTCACTTTGATCATATTGAAAGTTGAGGGTACATCGGCTTTCACCAGAGTGGGCAAAACCAGAGTTGAAAGGCTGGTAAGGTTGCGCCATCTGTGAACGACGGCGCTAACCAGACAACCGGCAATGGTTGCCGCCGTCACTCATAGATGGCGGTAGCTGTCTGAAGTTTTGTGTCGACACGCTGCTTATCCGCGGACGCGATACTGGGGAAACTAGCCCTTAAAGTCAGGTCAGGTCCGACAACGTTTATTAAGAACTGCTCCGCTGTAAAAAAAATAAAACAAAAATAAAAATCGTGGGTTTATTTTGATTACTAAGAGGTCTATTATGACGTCCAACTGAAACCTCAAATTGCCCTCGGCCGATATTCAAACCCTACAAATAGGGATTCAGAGGCGAGAGCGTTAGCTTAGAGCCACTGAGACGTTTTTTGATGTGTTATGTTTGTGTTAATATTATTGCCACTTAAAATCCACTGAAGTGGTTGGAAAACAAAGCATGTCGAACCATTCCGACAAGCCTAGTTCGATTGCGAAAATGTTTTCTGCGATTGTAAAAACAATCAATTGTTTTTGCATACGTGGCGAGATACGAAATGGCGGAGTCCCGACTGGTGAAATCCCTTTCATGATGCCGCATTTCAATTCGTGTGTGTGTATGTTTCACTGATCTTTATGACTATTTGCTGGATCGCGTTTGCCCGCTCCACGAATGCTGCCATGGTCGGCTTTCTTTTTGGTAGAGTTATATCATCTCTAGCCACGCCATAGTAGTATATGGTGGCGCAATCTACCGCCCATTAGATTGGCTACAGGTGGTACAGCCACTATCATCCATCCACGGTAGACAACGTTGTGGTAGTTGTGTTGGCCGTGGTGGCAGGCTCTATGGTGGCAAAAAGTCATAAAAATAGCCGTGGGTGATATGTCGTGCTGGATTGAAGTTGTTCGATGAAACGACGACAACGTCAACGACGACAGTCACATCCACTAAGTTTCAAGAATCTGCTTCGTCGAGCGACTTCAATCAAGCATGAAATATCACCGATGGTACAGTGTACTCAGTCTTGTACACGTTACTAAAAAAAAGTAATCGATTACAGTTACTATTATTCTTGGCTAAAAAGTATTCGATTAGATTACTTGATTATTCGACGGCAAAAGTAATTGGACATTACTTTAGGAAGTAATCGTTACTTTTCCGATTACTTTTTTATGTGATTTGTGTGAAGACTTACATCTTTAGCGCTCATAACAATGAACTATTTCCAACCTAAATTTCACATTTTCACAAGTATTGAAGAAGAAAAAACGGGTGCCCTCTTCGTGGTCGTTGCACCTTCACAGAACGGACACAAGGATAGAATTCGCTTGAAGAAGTTTAATGATTTGGGCGTTGGGGGGGGGGGGGGGGGGGGAGGAGGAGGAGCGGAGGGGGTTTTAGATCTTGTTAAGCTTAAGCAAGCGTTGTCGCTCAAAGTTTGCGTCGCTCATTTTATTATTCACATGTAAATGAACTCGCATGTTATACAAAAGAGCAGCAGCTCCAGGATGTGAAACGGATCATGTGTAGTATCCATTAGCGGAAAAGATCGCCCCGACAACTTCACAACTTGGAACCTCGCTTGTCACAAAGACCACTTAGGGGAAATAGGAAAATATTTGAACTGGCTTTGTTATATTTTGCATCCGCTTTAGACATTCTTCGGTTCTGGTTCTCCTACGGGCTGCGAGTAGGTGCCGTAAGCAGGATTGTTTTTATTTTTTTTCTGTGTGTGTGTGTGCGTGAGGGGGCTAGTTTGAACTAAGGACTTACAAAGCTACACTCTGCTCCCTCAAACTTCGCCCCGAATGGCCTATGTCACGCACTGGGGCTTCCCACCCCCGGTCCCAGCTCGAAAAAAAAAACAAAAAAAAAAAAACGGACATTCCACGGAAACTGTACATACAAAGGGGATGACCTCGTTTCCTACAGCTCCGTGAAAAAAAAACTTTTTTTTTTTTTTTTCCCGTTCGAAAAAAGAAGCCATTTTTATTTTTGTCATTTCAGAAAAAAAAGGTGTGTGCAGGGGGGGGGGGGGGGGGGGCGTGGAAAATAGTAACGGTTAGAAGTAATTTTGATTACTTCAAAAAGTTTACAGACTACTCTTGTGATTACTGCCTAATAAAAGTAATCAACTGATTATAAAATTACTCCAAAAAGTAATATCTATTACAAGTAATTTCATTACTTGTAATGCGTACGGTACACGTCTGAGTGTACTAGACCCACGGCTATTTTTATGGCCACCTGCCGCCACAGCGCCGTCCGCCATATTACTCTGATTGCAAGAGATAATATCTCTACCAAAAATATGGCCGACCGCGGCCACATTCCTGTGCATAGGCGGAGCTTGGCAAACGCGATGCAGCAAATAGTCATAGCGATCTGGAATATGTAATATTGAAGGATGCTTCGTAATTTAATGTCTCGTAATTTTGGTGAGTAGACGTGATTCCGTTTTTATAACACGATAAAAAATACCACTTTTAGACATCATTTTTATTTCAAAATATACATTATGGGTACAGTGTGTCGCTTACTTGTTTAATTCATTATATTTAACTGATCCTTCACGTAAATTATCGTAGACGATGGGACGTTAATATTTCGAGAAAGCCTGTTTTTTCAGTATTAGAAAATGTGGTCTATTATCTGAATAATAAATTAACAACTAAAATAAACGATATATTGAGACATGAAAGTATTGTTGAAAAACAGTTCTTTAATTTAAAATTAAGTTTATGACTGCCGGATACAAAGTTATAAATTGCCAAAAAAGGACCAAAATGACATGCACCGGTGCGGTGGCACCTTAATTTCGAACATACCGAGAGCCAACCACTTTCACAAAAAAAACTGGGAACCGAAATAAAAGCAAAACACTACACCCTGGCGGATTTATCCTGACATGTACAAAAGAACCGTTAAAACGACTTTGATGAGTGCCGTGCTTTCACGGAAAAGATTTGGACAGACCCCACAGGTCTCTAAAGAAAAACAATGACGAGTCTCTTACACCCTTTAGAAATTCCTAAAGGGTATGTCAGGCCCCTTAGAAAACTTCGACAGGTCTCTCAGACCCTCAAAAGATTTTGAAGGGCACATAAAAACATTTCAAAAGTCCTGGTGGGCCCCAAAGACGGATTTTCGATAGGGAGGAAACCGTCTTCGTTTTGTCGCCTCCAGTTTTGCATACACACGTACAAAAAAGATGTAAACTCACGTCTGCTTTGCTCCTCGGCTGGACCGCACTCGGCCATCAACGTGTGAAAGCACGGAATTGTGACGTAAAGTACGCTTCTCTATCGGAAGCGGAAGTTCTCCGAACTTCCGTTTTTGATAGAGACAGCACCCCTGTCACATTTGTGACAGGGGCGCTGGAAAAGAAGCTGAAGACCTGCAGCTTTTTTTCCAGTGCCCCTGTCACAAATGTACCGTTTGTGGCAAAAATAAACGAATTTGAATTTGAATTTGAAGAGGGGGACCCGCGTCAGTCAAACGTCGCGTTGCGTCGAAACGGCGTTCTTGCGTTGACGTTTTGACATAAGGACGTCGGAAAGACGTCGCCTACTAAGGTTTCCATGAACGCCAATAGCTTCGTAGCACTCCTTGGGGGAAGTGCAGCTGAAAATGTTTCGGTATAGTGAAAGTATGGACCTTTTTCCGTACTCAGGGACGGCCACGCGGCAAAACGAGAACTCGTCCGACGAAGGCTGTAGCATTTCGGCGCCGGAACCGGCCGCGAAGGATTGGCGGTTACTCAGTACAGAATGGTAGATTCGCATTTCGGATGCGAACACACAACGCTAGAAACCAAATAATATAAATTCCTAATGGAATTTCTGATGGAGAAACCACTCGTGCTCTCGTTGACGCTGCAGTTTATGTAACCGGACATTGAACTCGGTAATTTCCGTCTAGGACACTCATAGACAATTTCGTCGTTTGCGAGCACAGTTCGAGTGACACACTACTTGCATTCAATACTGAAGCTGAATTCAACTGACGTGTTCGGATAAAAAAAAGATTCCAAGACTTTGGATGTTGTGGTTACTTTGCTAGGTGGCGCAAGCTACTGCCCATTAAAGAAACTTTCGCCACAACTCATTTATCAATCCAACTATTCATACACTGAGCTTTGTGGCGAGCATTCAAGGAAGAAAGTGTAAAATATAATCCGCTTTCATTTGCCAAAAATTTATGCCAAAAAAACCTGTCTAAAATCGTTTTATGGTCTCTTTAAGAAACGTCACGTATTTCAAATTCCGAGTACTGTATTTGCTTGTGACTGGACGTCATGAAGTGGAGTCGGAAAATTGAAACTTAAACTTAGGGGCCAAAGTCTTCCTAAGTTGCTGTGCGCGGCACTACGTCGGTATATGATCTATTCAATCTTGCAAAAGGTCTTTTCAACGCTCAAATAATATCTGAAGTGTCTTCTTCCATCAAAGCACTTGAGAGACCCGATGAGGAAACTATACATACAGGGTGTCACAAAAAAAAAAAAAAAAATTACATAGTTAATTTTTTTTTTATTGCAAAAATAAACTAGGCATCGCCGAACGCTCATTCTCCGCCCAAAGGTAGCGCTAGAGTTCACGACCAGACGGCGTAAGCTACCGCCCAATCTAAAGGGCTCAGCCGTATTCATCCATCCATCCATCCATCCAGATGCCAAAGTTTCAGCCCGATCCGATACCTTATTCAAAAGTTATAAGTGTTTTTCTGAAAATTTCAATGGGAAAATGGCGGCGGACGGAGTTTTCGAATACATAGGGCTCTGTGGCACCAGAAACCGAAAACGGGCAAAAATGGGCCTCATTTTTCCATTGATTTTTTTAGAAAATCCCTTATACCTTTTTTAATAAGGTATCGGATCGGGCTGAAACTTTGGCATCTGGTTGTGACCTCTAGCGCTACCTTTGGGCGGAGAATGAGCGTTCGGCGATGCCTAGTTTATTTTTGCGCTAAAAAAATAAACCTGCACATTTTTTTGTGAGACCCTGTGTGTTAAAACTTAAAAAAAATGAAACAATAAAAGACAGCAGTCTTCGTTATGGCACTGGGCACGGTAAAACGTCACGCTCAGTACCACAACGCAGACTGGATTTTAACTCGAGAGCGTCAAGGAGGTCGTGTCGCAGAAAAGCCGGCGTCGGCGGGACGGAATAATCCTTATTGGTCGATGAGGTCATGACGTCCAGCCACATGACCTCGCGCGGAAATTTCAAACATCTCACAACGCTCACGTGAAACGCGATGTTCCGCGTGGAATGAAAGTGAATAAAACATCACATCCAATAAGAATTAAAGGTCTCGGCATGTCTCAAACGATTGCACTTTATAAAGTAATTCATTTGCCTTAAAGAACATAAATTTAAAGAATGTTTCGAACCCACGACCCTTCGGTTGCGATCGAGCCAGAGACGCTGCTGACTAGGCCGCGCAGACGCGCTTGCACGGCTTCGGAACAAGGGGTAGTTTATATGTTTAGCTATCGCGTTCCACTCTTAAAGGGGAAGCTTAAGCGTCCTCTTGTAATTTGTGTCTTCGTATCTTCATCGTAGATTGCAGCGATTGACTCTCTCAAGTGCTTTGCGGGAAGACCGACGCTCCAGGTATCTTAGCGTGTACATTGACACTCGGTGTAGAAATCACGAATATCCTGGCAATTCGCAGTCCAACGCGGTTCAACGTAACGTGTAAATATTAGCTATACTTGGTTTCAGCTTAGGTCGAGACGCAGCCGATGCTACGAGGCAATGGGACCAATCAAGGGACGTCAAAAGCGCAAGTCACTGAATCTTTATTGCTTGTGATTGGTTAAACGACGACAGAACTCGCACAGAATCATGACGACGAACAGCTTGAGGGTGGACTTTTGACGCGGTTTTGATTGGTCCCATCAACTTATAGCGTCGGATGCGTCTTTAAAGGGATACTCCACCGATTTTTTGAGCTACCTCAACTAACTATAATTTCTGACTCCCCGCCCTTTAGCCTTTCCGGTATGCTATTTAGCATCGCGAAATTCATAATAGGTATTGTGAAATCGGCAAATGAAAATGGTGCAAAAACCAATATTCCAATATTCGCGCACTTTTCAGTGCCGTGACGTCAGTGGCAGGCAGGCTTGCCAGTCGAGCAAGTAGTCTAAAAATAGAATATGCCAATCATTTGTTCCGTGCTGGAGCGCGGATACGGGAGCGAGCTTCCAAAGCACTCATTTGACACAAAGAAACTGCTTCAAATCCGTTGGGAACAACTTCTGTAGTCCAAAAAGTTAACCCCTGCCTTCCACTGACGTCACTCTGTTGTTGTTGCCAGTAGAGACTTTCAGTTTGAAAAACACAGTGAGGATCAAAACTGTAAATTCGATAACTTCGCGAAAAAACAATATTTTGACCTAATATTTGGGATACTATTTGAGCAATGTTTGTTGGTTAGTTTAGCAAAATTTCAAGCAAATCGGAGACAATGAAAAAAACGATGGAGTACCCCTTTAAGGTGAAAGGAAGTATAATGGTAATTAAAAGCACCATTGAGTTTGTTAGTTATTGCCGTACAAACATTCTTTCTTCGCCACTCACAGCTTGATCTAGAATAAATTAGCAGAATAATTGAAGGGAAAAGGTATTACTTGTATGTCTGACCCTTATTTCTTGACGCTTAAGTTTGACAATAAACAATTTATATACATATATATTTTTTTTGTTTGCTTGTCCGAGTAATTTGAGAAGGAGAAGATCTTTGACACCGACTTCTGACAGCCGAAGGGCGTTAAAAAATACTCCGGTCCTCAACTTGAACAGAGGATGAACATGATCGACTCGTGGAGTCTCGGTCGAGGGTGCAGATATTTATTTTCTTTTATTTTTCGTTTTCGCGAACTTGAAACTATTTCTGGGATGCCCGGAGTTTCCTTCACCAATCTATTCTTACGAGATAGCTGCCCACACTGTAGGTGCCAGACACACAAATTCTTCATCGGTGTCTGTCTCTTTCTTTTCTATTTCTTTCTTTCGATGGCCACGATCCTTGTCCGCTTAAAAAAAAGGTAAACAAAGCAAATAATAAAAAAAAAACTTGTAAATCATTGCCGATGCGATTCATCACTGCCGGCGGACCGCCATAATCTGTCTTGAAGCATTCCCACTACCGCCTCATCGAAATTCCACAATGCTACATTTGCATCTTGGTAGTTTCGCATCCCTCGGGGACGCTTTTACTCCGCTTATTCGCGAGCCCTGAAGCAGATGGTAAGTTCAGCTCTGCAAATTGGCGGGTTTAATCAACGTTTCCGAGCATTTTGACCTTGCTCGCTTCACAAACCTGCTCTTGAGTAAATATCGTGAGTGCGGCTCGACAATGAATGACGTAATGTTCCTCTTCAGACGCTGGCAGGAGCGGAGCCTGAGAGGTTTCTTTATTCTTTCGTTCGTGTCAGAATACTTTTCCTGTTCGCGCCTCATTAGGGTCTTTTATCCAAGATAATTGGAAGGCTGTCGTTTTCAGCGTCGGGTTCCGACACCACTCAAAGCAATGAAGTGCCGTGTAAGTCCATATAGCCACATCGACGTGTCTTCCAGGTTCTGGGCGTCAGTGACAGCGGGAAAATACGTAAACATAAATCAAAGCTTTGTCAGTTATTTTCTTTAGGGAACAATCAGAATAAGAGAGGAACGAATAAAACACTATTCCCTAAATCTCTTCGGTACCCATTTCCCACAAACCTTCCGAAACCCTAGACTGTCGTGCATCATTGCATATGCAAAACCTTGGATGATTTGCAAATGATTCCCCACATCATGGACTGTCAGTCGTCTGTCTGACAGGATCAGGTCACGTGCACGCTCAATCTTGTCATGATTCGTGGACGAGAACGGGCGTGCGATTCCTTCTTCATGGTGGCACTTGAGCGTCATCCCTTGAACTTCAGTATTTAGTAAAACACACTTCTTCGCTATAAAACACTTTCTCCATACTGTGCACAAAGTTTTCGATAAATATCGCGCTCCCCACACGCCCTTAGATGTAAAAAAACAATGGCTCCCCCACCTGTGCAAATAACGGGTGGGTCAGTCACTGTTTTTTTTTTTTTTTTTTTCCTCGCACAGCAATCACAACTGAACAGGCGTACCCGCAGTGAGTTGAGCGATCCTGAACTAAAGGCGCTGATGAGACAGTGGGACTTATAACCGGAGTACGGATAATTATTGAATCATCCTCGTACCTTTGCCAATCCCGTCCTTTAGGGATGTTGCTGGCGTAATCATCTTTATTTCTTTTCGGTATCAATTTGTCTTCCCTTCGGGCATTCTCACCAAACTCTGCGAACCAGAAGACGACACTTGAGAAAGTGATGAACAGCGTCGCTTTCACGACATTGTAGATCTGCCACCCAATTGGGCCATTGTCTGTCCGTTTCTCAAGAGAGCAGGCTTTCTTCACGGCTGTCCAAAGACTTTCATCCTGGAAATATTCGAGACAGCTGAGGAAAAACAAAATAAAAGATAACCGCGACTCTATCGCGGGCCCCATTAATATAGCGGCCGTCTGGGGAAATTTCACCAAAGTACCGGCGGAAAAAACTCCAGAAGGGGCAAAGCCCGGAACGGATACATGTCACACGCAAGAGCGGCCGTAACAAATGGTCGCGCTTTACGCTGTCGCAGGACGAAAGAGCGGAGTGTTGCTCCAACAAAGTCGAGCTGGGGTAATGGTGCGAAGGCGATTAGCTGCCATATAGCCCCTCCCATTGTCGGATTTCCCTACGCTCCGCTCAGCCCTAAGCTGACAGTGCGGTGGGAGCTACGTTGCTCGTCGCACCGGTTGTATACGTCCATCTTTCGGCACCCGATTAAACTGTCGTCAGCGTGTCCCAGCGCAGAAAGAGCGGGATCACGTGATTAAAGCGAGGCTGCTGATTGGTTTGGCGAGCGCGTAGCTTCCACCGTAGTCGGCTTGGGGAGTGGACGGAGTACGGTTACGTTGCTTTTGCTGCGCGTGCCGTATTTTCCCAATGGCGACTCGTACTGCGTCTACTTTAGGAGCCGGGCCACTGCGCCCGTTTTCTGGCTTAGGGTATGGAGATCTGGATAATTACGATTTGTATTTTACTCGTTTCCACCTCAAAAGTAAAAGCAAAAAAAGGAAAAGGAAAGGAAGGTTTGAGACTTTGCGGAGCGTGATTCTTATTCATAGGGTAAATTGAGATACTTGTGGGCTATTTTAAGATCGGTTATTTCATTAAAATGCACAAGTGTCGAACAAAAACAAAAAGGGACACCTTCTTTTTTTTTTTTTTCTTGGCAACCAAGTCTTGCGAGAGTTTTTCGGCTTAGCATATGGAGATCCGGGTAATTACGATTTGTACTGTACACGTTTCCACCTCAAATGTCACAGTAAAAAAAAAATAAAAAAAAAGTTTCAGCACTTTGCGGAGCGTGATTATAATTTTCTTATTCATGTAGTAAATTGAGATACTTGTGGGTTGTTTTAGGATCAGTTATTTTATTAAAATATATAAATGTCAAACACAAACAAAGAGCGACAGGCTTTTTCTTGTTTCTTTTGTTCTTTCTGACAACCAAACCTTGCAAGACCTACAGGGGTGGACAGAGAAAATGAAACCCTGTTTCACGGGCCGCATAAATCAAATACTCGCTCCGCGGAGAGCTGGAACTCCGTGTGAATATGCACGCTAGAGACGGTAATATAGTGATAAAACTTAAAAAAAAAAAAAAGCAACGACGTCACTTGGATTAAAACGTTAAAAAAAACAAAAAAACATACCTACGATGATTTTTAAAACCCGAGTCTGGTGAGGGAAAAATGGGAAAACTTTGAAGTCGAAGAAAAAAATGCACGGGAGAAGACGTCTCAAACGCAGCAAAGATCGTTCATTTTCTCTCGCTAATCATATACACTCTCAAAACAGCCCGTGCGTCTACTTTTCAACACAACACTCGGAGAGCCAATCACCGCAACTTACGGAGGCAGCTCAGCAAATGACGATGCCGAAACATATGTTTAGACAAAAAAAGCGCACTCTGAATTGTGCCATTAAGCAATGCAAGCGTGACGTTTTGCATTGCTTAATGTCACAACTCAGACCGCGTTTTTTGGTCTAAACATACGTTTCGGCATCGTCATTCACTGAGTTGCCTCCATAAGTTGCGGTAATTGGCTCTCCAAGTGTGTTGCGGGAAAGTAGACGCACGGGCTTTTTTTAGAGTGTATATATATTCCCGACAGTCCTACCTGCCAGGGTCTGCATAGGTCTCAAATTTGGCAATCGGATATATCATTGGTTGCGAATCACCGAATTATAAGCATCTTAATCCACCATTTTTAGAAACCTTCCTCTCGTCGGAGATTTAGTTCCGGATTTTTCACTAGAAAACTTGTACAAAGAGCGCCATTACGAAGGGGAGGCTAAAATAGTGACGGTCACGAGTAATTTTACTACTCCCAAAAGTAATCAGATCACCCTCCCGATTAGTTCCTAATAAAAGTAATCAAGCGATTACAAAAATTACATGGGCTTAGGCTGGCCAACGTTGGCCAGTCTTAGCCACTGGCTTACCAAAATTGGCAATCGATTGGCTTAGGCTGACCTGTCGATTACTTGCAGTGAACACCTTACGCGTCTGCTCAACAGGAATGCGTACAGCTGAATCTGTGTTTGACTGGGTGTTTTTTTTTGTGTTTTTTTTTTGTGGAATGTATGAATGGATAAGCATGTTTTAGTGCTAAAGCAACATGTATTGTCATTATTTATTTGACGCATTTTTCGAACCACAGAGCGCTTGGACTATCCCCGTTCAAAGATTCAAAGTTTACACGCCGCGGACTGTTTATAGGTGCGGACTACAAAGGGGATATCGCGTTCTCCTAGATAGTTCATTATGAATGACGGCAAGAATTCTGTAAAGGATATATTATATGAATAAAAATTTCTATGTGAATCGAGCTTTTTTTGTGCAGGTATTAAAAAAAAACCTTAATATATATATATATATATATATATATATATATATATATATATATATATTTCTTCTCAGTTTTATACCCACGCCTTCGGCCTCCCGCCACCATGCCCGTTATATATATATATATATATATATATATATATTTTACGCGCGGGCGATGACTTAAGTTGCAAACTATGCACCGGGTACCGTTTGTGAAGGTGAGTTATACGGCTAAGGGGAACACAATATATAGGGCTGATCGTCTCAATAAGTCGAGGGAGAGAGAGATAATACACTTCATCTCTAAAAGGATAGTCTTGAGTTTTTTTGGGCTGGGGCCCTGTGCGTTCTGCCGCTTTCCTCGCCCTGTCGATGAATTGGCGCTGGTGTCCGGGGATCGAGCTTAAAGGCCGACGTACACTCCGCACTTTCCACTTTTGCCCGCCTCCTCCTTTCCTATATCCTCTCCACTTTTTACCTTGCCCCAACTTGCCTCCCCTCGCAGCTTAGGAGAGGGGGAGTGCTTAGAGGATTATCTTCCCTGCAGAAAACCGAGGAGGGGGGGGGGGGGTGCGTCGGCATTTAACAGCGTAGCTTCCCAAGTCTTCGGTGCAGAGATGTCGAGTTTGAGATAGAGGGATTTGTTGTGCAGCTCCATCTAAAATGACCCAGGCAGCACCGAGTTCTGGGCCAAAACTTGGCTTGCGTCTGGCAGTTTAGGGCATTAAAAAGCCCGAAGAAGCCAAAGTAGTGCCAAACCTGACCTCACTTGGCAACAGTCTGGGTATCTTGGCCCTAATTCGCCAAACAAGTGCCAAACTTAGGCTTCGCTGCCGGGTAGTTCGGCTGTCGTCTGGCATCTTCGGGCCTAAATCGCCTAAAAAATGCCAGATTTAGGCTTACTGCCCGGCAGTTCGGCAGATCTTTGGCATTTTTGGGCCAAAATCGCCAAACTAATGCCAAAGTTAGGCTTCACTTTTTGATAGTTCGGCTATCACCTGGCACATTCGGGCCAAAATCGCCACAGATGTGCCAGAGTTAGGCTTACTACCTTGTAGTTCGGCAGAGTTTTGGCATTTTTGGGCCAAAATCGCCGAACTAATGCCAAAGTTAGGCTTCACTTTTTGACAGTTCGGCTGTCACCTGGCACATTCGGGCCAAAATCGCCAGAGATGTGCCAGAGTTAGGCTTACTACCTTGTAGTTCGGCAGAGCTTTGGCATTTTCGGGCCAAAATCGCCAAACTTATGCCAAAGTTAGGCTTCACTTTTTCACAGTTTGGCTGTCACCTGGCACATTCTGGCCAAAATCGCCACAAATGTGCCAGAGTTAGGCTTACTACCTTAAAGTTCGGTTGAGATCTGGCATCTTTGGGCCCAAGTCGCCAAACGAGCGCCCAAGTTAGGCTTCGCTTCCCGATAGTTTGGCTGTGATCTGGCAGCTGCGGGCCAAAGTTGCCAAACAAGTGCCAGAACTAGGCTTACTGCCTCGGAGTTCGGCTGATGAAATATTTGATGTACGCGGGTGGTCTTCATCTTAATTAAATAGAAATCAAGTTTTATTCGGCTGGCAGCTTTATCTTATTTTGGGTGTCTCTTGATTTCTGCAGTCCAAAGGTTGGCTGAATGTTTTGACGCGGCTGGAGCAGGCTTTGCAAACGCAAATAAATTGTGCCAGAGGTTGCACTAGCGCGTAGGTACAGAAGCCAATATCGGGGCGCGCCGTGAGACTGGTTCGACATTATGGCGCGTTCACACCGGCGATGCGATCTAGTCGCGCCATAACTTGCATCGCAAAAGCGACCATCGCGGGCAAAAAGTGGCGGGTTTTGAGCAGTCGCTTGCTGACCCGACTTTTTACGATGCACTCTAGTCGCGGAGAGGCCCAGCCAACCAACGGCGTTCGGAGCGAGAGTTTTTGAGAAGCGACTCGCCAACGAAGGCGTCGGACTCGCTCATCGCGCACGCCAAATTGACCAACTAATTACTTTTATTTGTTTATTTATTTATTTTTTTGCGATGCAATTTAGTTGGATCGCGCGACTGCTTACATCCCCGGTGTGAATCCGCCTTTACAGAAAGTGCTGTCAATTGAGCTAACACTGCGCAAGACGGATGTACGCACGTTTCCACAAGAGATATCATTATTAGGCGGCGCATTTCAAAAGCGAGCGTGGCTCTGTGCGTGTCTTGCATTGTGATTGAGCACTGTCAAATCCTAGCGATAACAAAGAGCGGAAACGACCGGGGCTCCGTGGCGCGGCTCCCGCATCACACTTGGGGAATGAAAATAAAATCCTGGAAATTGTACTATTTTAGCGTGTTGATACTTTTTAAACATTAAAAGTGGAGACACAAAAGGGACGATACAGACAGGACAATCTGAACGGGGACGGGGAGGGAAAGGGCCATCGTTGGGTGGAAAGAGCGTCTAGAGAATGGGATTAGCCTCGGGGCGAGCCATCCTCTCGAGAGGGAGTGGGGACGGAACAAAGCTGCCGTGGGGTTCCGGCTAAAAGGTGGAAGAAAGTTAAGCTTGTCAAACGGCGACCTCGGATCCGAGGACGGGCACGTTAGAGAATTTGAAAAAAGCTGCTTGATTAGCCGGACGGCAAAACAAAACAAGACAAAAAAGTTATGTTGGCGCAACGGACAGCGCGCTAGTTTCACGATAAAGCGGGCCTAGCTTCGAAACCGGGCTGGTTTTTTTTCTCGTGTTCCTTTTTTTATTTCGTTTATTTTTTTTTATTTTTTTTTTGTTTGGTCACGTAACAAGAAAAATCACACGAACAGAACTTTTTTTTTTTTTTGGCCACGTCACCAGATTTTTTTCTTATTTCTCCTTTCCTTCAGTCTTTCTTTTTTTCCTTTTTTTTCGGTTTACGCTTCTTATCGCAAAACTCTTTGCACCTATTTCGCGTTAAATTGGCGTTAGCTAAATCTTTTTTTTTTTTATGGCAGGGAATTCTGCCGTACGTACCCTATGTTACTATTACCAACCCTGGCTTGCAATTTCTGCTATCCAAAGGACTGGACTATGCCCTTGCTCCACGGTACGTTCCAAGACGTGACTTCATAATTGAAATTGAAGAGAAACTCAGTCATGTGCACGATGTCACAGGGGTAAATTTCGCGAGAAGCCGCGTTGTCAGTGTTTCGAACAATGTGAAACCGGCCGGGTCAAATTTAGATCAACAAGAACGCATTGCTCTTAATGAGTTGAAGTCAGACAGCTCCATCATGACTTTAAAGGCCGACAAAGGAAAAGGAACCGTTGTGCTTGATAGGGATGACTACATGAAGAAGATGTATGCAGTTATAAATGACAGTCGCTATTTCGTGAGGCTATCAAGAGATCCCGCTGCTAAGTCCGAAGGAGAGTTAGCTGACCACCTTCGAGAGCTGAAAAAGAAAGGACGCATCAGTGATGACCTATACCGTCATCTCTTCTCTTTGACGCCGCGACACCCAAGATGTATGGACTCCCCAAAATTCACAAACCGGGTTGCCCCCTACGCCCGATTGTATATGTTATTGGTTCATCCACTTACAGCCTTTCCAAATATCTGGTTATGATTCCGAGCCCTCTTACGGGAAACAATGAGTTTAGCGTCCGGAATTCCCGTGACTTTGTTGAACTTATACGCGCTCAGACCCTGCTACCGCACGAATGTCCCCAACGCCCTGGCGGTTGATGTCGCCCGTGACCGGTTGTTGGCAGACCAGTCGTTGTCCACTCGCACAACCCTCCTTGTTGATGACGTTATACTCCTTTTGCGTTTTTGTCTCAACCAGTGTAATTTTAGTTTTAATGGGGACATATATCATCAGGTCAGCGGATGCCCTATGGGGAGTCCAGATTCCGTAACCGTCTCGAATCTCGTCATGGAATATGTTGAGGAAAAGGTAATGTCTGGCATTGATTTCCCCGTGAAGTTCTACCGTCGGTATGTAGATGACACTTTTGTAATAGTTAACAGCGAGAACGTAACCGATTTTCACCGCAATTTGTATAGTGTCCACCCCTCAATTCAGTTCACCTGCGAACATGAAACGGATAGTACCTTGCCGTTTTTATATGTACGTGTTCATAGAACTAGTGAATCTTTCTTTAAGATGGAGACATCCGTATATGGTAAACCATGTGACAGACAAAACTTCCTTGACTACCAGTCTCATCACCCTACTCAACACAAAAGCTCAGTTGTAAGATCGTTGCCTTCATCGTTCAGAAACAGTCCCATCTAACTCAACACTTAGCGATCAAGAACTTAGCCATGTGCGGGAGGCTTTGAAGAAACGTAACTACCCCGACCGGTTTATCAATCGCGTTAAGGAACAAATGTCCCGTCGGCGCCCGGATCGAGCCGAACGAACACGTGACGTTGTGTGCATCCTGTACGTTAAGGGGGTTTCGGAGGCATTGGGACGCGCCCTTAGGCCGTTGGGGGTACGAACTGTATACAAACCCTACAGAACAATTGCCAATGTTATCTCCAAGCCAAAAGACCCGACCCCGCCAGAGGCAGAAAGGGTCGTGATCTACCAGGTGCAGTGCAAGGAATGTGACGCTTCCTACATTGGAGAGACGGAACGAAAAAGAAAAACAAGACTCAAAGAACACGCACGGGATGTCGCCCATTCCACGAACGCCACCCGCTTCAAGTCCGAACTCGTCGACCACGCATGGACGTCAGGACACCAATTTGACTTTGACAAGGCGAGGGATAAAAGGTGGGGACTGAGGAAGCTGCTGGAATCTTGGTTCATCCAGAACGACAAACGCGGAAGTGATTCATCGCTGGTAAACAAGAACCGTGGCCCCCTGCCGGACGTGTACACAAACTTTATGCCTAAATAGCCGAACTTTTTTGTGCGACTCTCACTCGCTCTGCGCTCTACTGAAGATGTCTCCCGCATGGGAGGCGAAACGTTTAATTAAATTGTTATTTTTGTGATGTCAAGCCGTTTTTGTTATTACATTTATCATGTCTTCGCCCGGCTTCTGGAGTATTTTTGCGCTCCTAATTTCACCGGTACGACAGCCATGGGAGGCCACTGCGAGCGAGTGGGGACAGAAATAATTGAGGCTTATCGGATGGCGACAAGCCCGAAAAACATAACCACCCCGTCCATTTCGCTCTCAAGAAAGGTGATTATCTTTCTGAGGCCCTCAATGGAAGCCGAACGCTGACAGACTAGGCAAGGCGACAAGGTCACCGGCAGAAGCGGCCTTTCCTTTTATGCGTTGTTGATTCCCCTTCGACCTCGTCTTTTGCAAATCCTCCCCACCTGCTTTTGTGTCTTCGTGTGGCTGTCAGCGAGCGCGACAGCCGCTTTAAGCAAATCAAGAGGGTGAAGCGAAACGCGTGACCCAGCGTGACCTCTCTACGTAGGACGCGTAGGACAAAAACGTTTGGACGAAACTTTTCACGTGACTTTCTCTGTCACGCTGATGGGATCTCTGGGGCTGTCGTTTTCGCCGTTTGCCTAGTTATAGAAATAAGCGGGCCACGTAGGTCCGGTTTTCGAACTGCTCTTCAGTGTTCTGTTGCTTTCGTGCGCTGCAGACGCGGCTGTGTTTTTTCCTCGTAAACGGTCGGAATACGTCCATGCCAATTTTTCGGTAACAGCCATTTTTTGCACCGGAGTTCGTGAAATACTTGTGATGTGTTTGGTGGACACGCTTCGACAAAAACTGCTCTTCGCCGACGACGAGACGTCAGTCCTCGAATCCTCGAATGTGTTTGTGGGGTGCCTGAGTTGGATTATGCATCTATCAAGGATTACATGATATCGCTCTTTTATTAGTAAGTGCACTGCAAGCATGATTCTGATAGTCGTCCTGCTTTCCTCTCAATCTCCGCGGTTTTTGTGTGATGAGTTTTGCTTGGCATGAGGACAGTGTTAATTGTATTTTATAATTTGCTTTTCGTTTTACAGAGAAGTGTGACCTTTGTAAATATGTTGAGAATACACTGTGTGCAATGATAGCTGTTTAATAAACTTCTGGGAGCGATCGAAAAAAATTTGTTTGTCCGTATACGTGATTGGATATGCAACAGATGACATGCAACGTACACATACTTGTACGACGTTCGGCCAATACGAAGCAGACGCATCGTAGAGTTTTCGCTTAATATTGCGCGAACGCTAGGCCGGAGCGAAACAGCTGTACGGCAATATTTGCCGGATATCAAACGGTGGTGCAAAACTGGACAGTTGAGCGATATTGGAACCGACTTTCGGCCGGCACTGGCACGATACTGCAAAGTATTGCCGCGCTGCTTGGGAACGGAGGTGATGACATCTTACCATCGTGTTTCCAACGCTTGTTTAATTTATTTCTCTTCTGGGACGCGTGAAAGAGCACTTCTGTGAGACACCAGAGATATTCGAAACTTGGGCTGGCCTCTCGGCTTTCTTTGCCACTTTTTGCACTTATTTGGCACTTCAGTGGGTAGCCAGAGAAAAGCCAAACTTCGGCATGCCCCAGATCGACAAATTAAGATTTACTGCGGCAGTTATGGCTCAAGTCCGGCACCTACTTTGGCGCTCCTCTGGCGGACCAGAGAAAAGCCAAACTTTGGCACGTCCCAAATACCGAAATTAGGCGTTACTCCGGCAGCTATGGCTGAATTATGGCACCAACTTTGGCGCTCCTCTGGCGGACCAGAGAAACGCCAAACCTTGGCACGTCCCAAATACCGAAATTAGGCGTTACTCTGGCAGTTATGGCTCAAGTCTGGCACCAACTTTGGCGCTCCTCTGGCGGACCCGAGAAAAGCCAAACTTTGGCACGTCCCAAATACCGAAATTAGGCGTTACTCCGGCAGCTATGGCTGAATTATGGCACCAACTTTGGCGCTCCTCTGGCGGACCAGAGAAACGCCAAACCTTGGCACGTCCCAAATACCGAAATTAGGCGTTTCTCTGGCAGTTATGGCTCAAGTCCGGCACCTACTTTGGCGCTCCTCTGGCGGACCAGAGAAAAGCCAAACTTTGGCACGTCCCAAATACCGAAATTAGGCGTTACTCCGGCAGCTATGGCTGAATTATGGCACCAACTTTGGCGCTCCTCTGGCGGACCCGAGAAAAGCCAAACTTTGGCACGTCCCAAATACCGAAATTAGGCGTTACTCTGGCAGCTATGGCTGAAGTATGGCACCAACTTTGGCGCTCCTCTGGCGGACCAGAGAAACGCCAAACCTTGGCACGTCCCAAATACCGAAATTAGGCGTTGCTCTGGCAGTTATGGCTGAAGTATGGCACCAACTTTGGCGCTCCTCTGGCGGACCAGAGAAACGCCAAACCTTGGCATGCCCCGCATTCCCAGATTAGGCATTACTATGGCAGTTATGGCTCAAGTATGGCACCAACTTTGGCACTCCTCTGGCGTACCAGAGAAGAGCCAAACTTTGGCATGCCCTAGGATCGCCCAACTAAGGCTATAGTTAGGCACCGTACTTTGGCACTGATGAGTGCCATGGTGCAAAAACCTAACTGCGCCAAAGTTGGGCCCTTATGTTTGCCAGACCTTTGCCCAAGTTGGGCATTCCTCTGGCGTGCTACTTGGGGATATAAGGACGGGTAGTCCCTACAATTAGGACATTCGCACGGGTATCTAGTTGGATAAAATGTATGTATTGCCGCTAAGTTGAAGAATGGGTCTGAAACTGCTGCCATCTGACTGATCCCTTTTTTTGTAAAGGGAATTGTGTGGAGGGGGTAGTGCGCGCGTTGTCCGCGCAAGTAGGACACTCTCTAGGGCCGGTTGCAACAACGTTAAGCCGGCTTAGCGCCTTAAACCGAGCTCAGGTAAGCCCGGGTTTAAATTCCGGTTGCACCAACGTTAAGCCGGCTTTACAGACGCGCCCCTAGCTAAACGCTGGATTTGCCTAGGGAATGTAGGGACAAACAGAGCGAACTAGGGAACGCTCAGAGGGACGAATACGATTGGCGGAGAGGAATCACGTGATGTAAGCAATAGAACTGCTGCTGTGGGCGTTGTAGGCGTCAGCGTTTTGCTGTATTTCTTCGGTGAGTAACGAATTTAAGGCCTCCAAATTTAATCATTTTCTCGCTTAACTTTCAAAAACAGGAGTCAAAGCTTTAAATAAACACGTATGCTCTTTACATCTGTGATTGTGTGTTTAATATCGGTTGATAACAAAATATATTGACAGTAACAGTAGTTTTCGTGCTCACATTTTGATCGGGGGCCCCAAATCTCACTGAATGCGAGAAGGACGCTCCACTCGCTACATCGCTGAAGACAAAACATCGTCGAGAATAGGTTGGCAGGTAGATGACTACTGAAATCAAGTCATGCCTGAGACCGATGAACTTCAAAACAGTGACGAACTCGCCACGGCAGCTGCGAAAATGCATAGAAATCGTTGAATAGAAGTCGTCAAGAGATCGTCGCGAGGTCCTTGCAACGACCGTACTCGTTTCTATCAGAGGTGACAGAACGGCACTGTACCGTCGTTGAACATCCGCTGCAGTTTCAAACAGACTTCAGTTTCATTGTCGAGTTCACAAAAAAACAAAAAGTGCATTTTTTACTCGATGTGTCCCGCCGCAGGCACAGATTACTTGTCAACTTTATAAATGACCCAGTACGCCAATATCCTGAAAACGGCAGCCACGGTGAGCGGTTTGAGCAGCCTTGGGATCCCAGAACCAATAACTCAAACCCGAGTCGTTTGGTTAGGGTATAATCGAAGAATGCACAAGACAAATTACACAAGACTTTCCCTGTAACTTCTATGTGACCTTGACTGCATTTATTGCAAATTGCAAAAAGGTGAGAGGCGGTAGCTAGGCTGTTGGCGTACACGAAACAAGCTAAAACATTCACAATCGGGAAAATTTTGTGCTTTCTCGGTCACTGAAGCTCTTGGATTATGAACTTGAAACTCTCCAATGTATGTCATGTCAAAAGGTGGCTTGAACTAGTCGGAATAAAGTTCTTATTGTTGCTTATTCTTATGGCTTTATACATAAAAGATCGCCCTTTTTTGAAAGCTTCATGCTGTGTTTTTTATTTTTATATTTGTCTTTCTCACTTTTGACTTTATTTGTAAATTACCAACTCACTCAAGTTACCATTTAATAAAAAACACATTTGTTGAACTATGGAAATATGTACATGCCTAGCGTATATGTAATTAAAGAGATTTGATTGTCCATAAAAGTTACAGACACTTATATAAACAATTATGTAAGCTTCATTTGATGGTTTGTATCACTGCACACTCTTGAAGTGAGTTATACGAACTACACAATTGAAATTCTACTTATCAGGCTATTTTCTAGATAACACTGAAGGTCTCGCTTACAACATATTGCTTGGTCAGTCATAGTCACCCAATAGATTGAAATATAAGTTAACAACCCCCCAACATTTTCTTCAACACAGTTTTTGTTTAACAGCTATCGTTGAATAGCTTCATGAATTTATTTTTCCACGGCCCAGGTTAGCGGTCTCTAAGCTTTGTTCACCTGAATTTTACCGTGAGTAGCAAGCCTTGCACAGAATGCAGCTCGTACAAATTCAGTATAGTTTCATTACGAGAAAAGGGCAATTCAGGCTAAGCCACCAAATATCAGAAACGCCTAAGCACAGTGAGATATATTACCTAGGGAAACTTAATGTGCTTAATGTCAGTGTTGCATCCGTAGTATGAATTGAAGTAACCTGTCTTTTCAGTAACTTTAACATGATCTAGTTCCGTAAGCACCCTGTTAGGATTACATTTTCATGTGTAAATAATTTTGAATACTTTTAAGTGATCACACTTTTTATTTCAAAAATGAATCTACAATCTGTGGTCGATGACCATCATATAATGGTTCTCAGCACTTCAGTGCAGTCTGGAGGCACCAGAAAGAAAACTTTGTTGTAAAAGTACCGTCTAAGACCAATGACTGACTACAATTGGAGCATGACAATCATCTTGTGGTAATTCTCAGCACTTCAGTGCCTTCTAAAGGCAAGTTGGGCCAGCAGATAGAAAATTGTGTTGTAAAAGTACTGTCTAAGGCCAATGTCTGACTACAATCGGAGCATGACAACCATCCCGTGGTAATTCTCAGCACTTCAGTGCCGTCTGGAGGTAAGTTGGGTCACTAGATAGAAAACTTTGTTGTAAAAGTACCGTCTCAGACCAATGACTGACTACAGTCGGAGCATGACAATCATCTTGTGGAAATTCTCAGCACTTCAGTGCCTTCTAAAGGCAAGTTGGGTCACTAGATAGAAAACTTTGTTGTAAAAGTACCGTCTAAGACTAATGACTGACTACAATCTGAGGATGACGACCATTCCGTGGTAATTCTCAGCACTTCAGTGCCGTCTGGACGCAAGTTGGGTCACCAGATAGAAAACTTTATTGTAAAAGTATCGCCTAAGGCCAATGACTGACTAGAATCGGAGCACGACAATCATCCCGTGGCAATTCTCAGCACTTCAGTGCCGTCTGGAGGCAAGTTCGGTCACCAGGTAGAAAACTTTGTTGTAAAAGTACCGTCTAAGACTAATGACTGACTACAATCGGAGCATGACAACCATCCCGTGGTAATTCTCAGCACTTCAGTGCCGTCCGGAGGCAAGTTCGGTCACCAGGTAGAAAACTTTGTTGTAAAAGTAATGTCTAAGACCAATGACGGACTACAATCGGAGCATGACAATCATCCTGTGGTATTTCTCAGCACTTCAGTGCCGTCTGGAGGCAAGTTGGGTCACCAGAAAGAAAACTTCGTTGGAAAAGTACCGTCTAAGACCAATGACTGACTACAATCTGAGGATGACAACCATCCCGTGGTAATTCTCAGCACTTCAGTGCCGTCTGGAGGCAAGTTGGGTCACCAGATAGAAAACTTTGTTGTAAAAGTACTGTCTAAGACCAATGACTGACTACAATCGGAGCATGACAATCATCCCGTGGTATTTCTCAGCACTTCAGTGCCTTCTAAAGGCAAGTTGGGTCACCAGATAGAAAACTTTGTTGTAAAAGTACCGTCTAAGACCAATGACGGACTACAATCGGAGCATGACAATCATCCCGTGGTATTTCTCAGCATGTCAGTGCCGTCTGGAGGCAAGTTGGGTCACCAGAAAGAAAACTTCGTTGGAAAAGTACCGTCTAAGACCAATGACTGACTACAATCTGAGGATGACAACCATCCCGTGGTAATTCTCAGCACTTCAGTGCCGTCTGGAGGCAAGTTGGGTCACCAGATAGAAAACTTTGTTGTAAAAGTACCGTCTAAGACCGATGACTGACTACAATTGGAGCATGACAATCATCTTGTGGTAATTCTCAGCACTTCAGTGCCTTCTAAAGGCAAGTTGGGCCAGCAGATAGAAAATTGTGTTGTAAAAGTACTGTCTAAGGCCAATGTCTGACTACAATCGGAGCATGACAACCATCCCGTGGTAGTTCTCAGGAGTTCAGTGCCTTCTGGAGGCAAGTTGGGCCACGAATAGAAAACTTTGTCATAAGAGCAACATCTTAGACCAATGACTGACTACAATCTGAGGATGACGACCATCCCGTGATAACTCTCAGCACTTCAGTGCCTTCTAAAGGCAAGTTGGGACACCAGACAGAATACTTTGTTGTAAAAGTACTGTCTAAGACCAATGACGGACTACAATCGGAGCATGACAATCATCCTGTGGTATTTCTCAGCACTTCAGTGCCGTCTGGAGGCAAGTTGGGTCACCAGAAAGAAAACTTCGTTGGAAAAGTACCGTCTAAGACCAATGACTGACTACAATCTGAGGATGACAACCATCCCGTGGTAATTCTCAGCACTTCAGTGCCGTCTGGAGGCAAGTTGGGTCACCAGATAGAAAACTTTGTTGTAAAAGTACTGTCTAAGACCAATGACTGGCTACAATCGGAGCATGACAATCATCCCGTGGTATTTCTCAGCACTTCAGTGCCTTCTAAAGGCAAGTTGGGTCACCAGATAGAAAACTTTGTTGTAAAAGTACCGTCTAAGACCAATGACGGACTACAATCGGAGCATGACAATCATCCCGTGGTATTTCTCAGCACTTCAGTGCCGTCTGGAGGCAAGTTGGGTCACCAGAAAGAAAACTTCGTTGGAAAAGTACCGTCTAAGACCAATGACTGACTACAATCTGAGGATGACAACCATCCCGTGGTAATTCTCAGCACTTCAGTGCCGTCTGGAGGCAAGTTGGGTCACCAGATAGAAAACTTTGTTGTAAAAGTACCGTCTAAGACCAATGACTGACTACAATTGGAGCATGACAATCATCTTGTGGTAATTCTCAGCACTTCAGTGCCTTCTAAAGGCAAGTTGGGCCAGCAGATAGAAAATTGTGTTGTAAAAGTACTGTCTAAGGCCAACGTCTGACTACAATCGGAGCATGACAACCATTCCGTGGTAATTCTCAGCACTTCAGTGCCGTCTGGAGGTAAGTTGGGTCACTAGATAGAAAACTTTGTTGTAAAAGTACCGTCTCAGACCAATGACTGACTACAGTCGGAGCATGACAATCATCTTGTGGAAATTCTCAGCACTTCAGTGCCTTCTAAAGGCAAGTTGGGTCACTAGATAGAAAACTTTGTTGTAAAAGTACCGTCTAAGACTAATGACTGACTACAATCTGAGGATGACGACCATTCCGTGGTAATTCTCAGCACTTCAGTGCCGTCTGGACGCAAGTTGGGTCACCAGATAGAAAACTTTGTTGTAAAAGTACCGTCTAAGGCCAATGACTGACTAGAATCAGAGCATGACAACCATCCCGTGGCAATTCTCAGCACTTCAGTGCCCTCTGGAGGCAAGTTCGGTCACCAGATAGAAAACTTTGTTGTAAAAGTACCGTCTAAGACTAATGACTGACTGCAATCGGAGCATGACAATCATCTTGTGGAAATTCTCAGCACTTCAGTGCTGTCTGGGGGCATTTGGGTCAACAGATAGAAAACTTTGTTGTAAAAGTACCGTCTAAGACCAATGACTGACTACAATCGGAGCATGATAATCATCCCTTGGTAGTGCTCAGCACTTCAGTGCCATCTGGAGGCAAGTTGTGTCACAAAATAGAAAACTTTGTTGTTGTAGCACCGTCTAAGACTAATGACTGACTACAATCGGAGCATGACAATCATCTTGTGGTAATTCTCAGCACTTCAGTGCCATCTGGAGGCAAGTTCGGTCACCAGGTAGAAAACTTTGTTCTAAAAGTACCGTCTAAGACCAATGACTGACTACAATCGGAGCATGACAACCATCCCGTGGTAATTCTCAGCACTTCAGTGCCATCTGGAGGCAAGTTCGGCCACCAGATAGAAAACTTTGTTGTAAAAGTACCGTCTAGGACCAATGACTGACTACAATCGGAGCATGACAATCATCTTGTGGTAATTCTCAGCACTTCAGTGCCTTCAAAAGAAAAGTTGGGTCACCAGATAGAAAACTTTGTTGTAAAAGTACCGTCTAAGACCAATGACGGACTACAATCGGAGCATGACAATCATCCCGTGGTATTTCTCAGCACTTCAGTGCCATCTCGAGGCAAGTTGGGTCACAAAATAGAAAACTTTGTTGTAGTAGCACCATCTAAGACCAATGATTGACTACAACCTGAGGATAACGACCATCCCGTGGTAATTCTGAGCACTTCAGTGCCGTCTGGAGGCAAGTTCGGTCACCAGGTAGAAAACTTTGTTGTAAAAGTACCGTCTAAGACTAATGACTGACTACTATCGGAGCATGACAATTATCTTGTGGTAATTCCCAGCACTTCAGTGCCTTCTAAAGGCAAGTTGGGTCAGCAGATAGAAAACTTTGTTGTAAAGGTACCGTCTAAGACCAATGACTGACTACAATCGGAGCATGACAATCATCCCGTGGTAGTTCTCAGCACTTCAGTGCCATCTGGAGGCAAGTTGGGTCACAAAATAGAAAACTTTGTTGTAGTAGCACCATCTAAGACCAATGATTGACTACAAACTGAGGATAACGACCATCCCGTGGTAGTTTTTATCACTTCAATGCTCTCTGGAGGGACGTTGGGTCACCAGATAGAAATCTTTGTCGCAACAGCATTGTCAAAGACCAACCATTGACTATGATTCGGGGATGACGACAATCACGTGATGGTCCTCAGCATTTCAGTGCCCTCTGGAAGTCCCCCAATGCCCTGCGGATATGTCTCAGCACTTTCCAAAACGAGGCTACAAGAATGGTTCAAGCATGTCCAGCCTCTAGAGGCACTTAACACGACTATACTGATCTTTTCTCTCACTGTGGCAGTTGCAACTATCTATAGGGAAGAGGTTACAGCTTCCGAAAATCACTGGCCTAAAACAAAAACCTGGCTCATTGAAAGAGAACACCATTCAGAAATGGCAAAGCACAGTCTAGCATCCATGCTCTCCGGTGGGAGCAGTAAATGTGTCAATAATAAACTGAAGAAAAAAAGAGGAAAAATCTTAAGTACAAGGGTGATTAAGAATGATTCATGCTTGTAGATTTTATTTAGATAAAAATGTTTCAAAACCCAAGCCTGCCATGAATTATGACATGCGAAAAGCCTTGGCTGGTTTGCAAATTATTTATCATATCTTTTACTGCCACTCGTCTATCCGGCAGAATGAGCACACAAGCACGCTCATTGTCGTCATCAGTCGTCGACATGCACGGGCATAAGGTCCGTTATGGCTGACACTTGTGGATCCTTCATATAACTTCTGTACCCATTCAAACACACTTCTTTGCAACAAAACATTTCCATGATATACTGTGCACAAAGGTTTTGATAGATATTGGCACCAGACACCCCTTCAGACCACGGAGACAATGACTCCTTCACTTGTAGATAGACACATAGATATTTATTTTGGCTCACGAGAGCCGCATACAAATGACAGACGGGGCAGCCATTCTTTCTTGCACCACTGCCACAACTACCACACAGTCACAACTGCCTGCACAGCAGTGACCATAGAGACAGCAACCTTGTACGAAAAGGGCTGACAAGACAGAGTGACCAACTCTAGGTTCAAGATAACAGAAGTGCTAATAATTTTTTAATCACTGTCGTATAACATGAATCCTTTTTAGTGCCTATATTCTGGCTCCGACCATACATATTTCTTGATTTCTTTATTTCATGAGCCAATTTTGGTAAATGAATACATATAGAATTTATACCAAGGCATCCTTGTTTGGTCATATCCACTACATATGCAATTTATATCTTTCTATAGATTCAAACTTATCTACTTTGACTTTATTATGATCATAATTGTCAAAATCAAATGGGATGTTTAATCTTCAGAGAGTGTTGAGTCACTCAGCTATGAAATTAGATGGTTTCTGTCACCGCTGTAGAGGGCAAACCTTCCATATGCAGCGCGACTGCTAACTGGGGGTTTTTAGATGCAACTTTCAAACCTGACCTTCCGATCTTCTGTGTACTAGATGAGTGATTATCGTTCTGCTGGCCCGTGGGCCCCAGGTTGCCGACCCCTTACCTAGTAAATTATATTCCCAAATATATAATTAAGCTGCCCAAATCAGCCTTCATGAACATTTTGAGTTTTTGCTAATTATGTAAATCACTTTTGTAAGCAATTTGACGATCAAATGTTTGAATAAGCAAGGCATGACTCTTGGGCTAGTGCCGAGCTATTAGCCAAGAATAATTTAAGCACAAATATCTATTGAAATGCGAACTGCAGCCAAAATACTAAAATACAGTACTCTGTCTGTCTGAAAAACTTCATTACAGGTATATGCGGGAGGTAGTTTGAGGTGGCCCGGGGCGGGCCACCTCTCACAAACACTAGGTCGGCTCCTTAGGTTAGGTTATCATGTCCTTCAATATATTCCATTTCATTATAAATATTAAATCGAATCTTTATCTCTGGGGCATGCTTTGTTGCAATGCGCAAGTGTTGTGTGGTGAAGTAGGTATCATGAAAACATCCTATACTCGGCGACAACTTTTCTTGGCAATGCAGTGAAGAGGAGGAGAGCACGCACAAAGCTTTATTCAGCGCTCAAAATGGGAGAGGGAACGCGTGCCTGTACCCTCCACTGCATTGCCAAAAAAAGTTGTGGGCCAGTGTAGGGTGTTTTCATCATGCCTTCACCACACAACGCTTGTGCATTGCAACAAAGCACATTCCATTGGTGAAAATTTTAGTTAATTTTAATAATGAAATGAAATATATTGAAGGACCTGATTACCTAACGATTGTTAGCTTCTACGACACGGAACAGCATGTGGTAACATCTGTACCGAGAGGGCCATGGCATATATGCTGTGGCACAGTACACTGACCGCAGGGTGAATATGATTCTGGTACGGTGTGGTTCTAGGTACACATATGAACGCAGAATTCATTATTGTACCATTCAAGGTGGTATCCTACATTAGCATATTCCCCACACTCGTCACTTTTACTAGAGACTTGTAGGTGTGAGTAAAATACTGTCACTATAGGTTTGGCTTGTGCCACATTGAACTTTGTATATGCAGTTTGGTGCTCATGCCATCACCTATTGATAACAATATGTCTCATGTGCTTCTAAGCTCAGTATGAACCCCAATTTTCACTTTCACAGCTTTCACATATTTCCTAGTTCCAATAAACTAATGAATTCTCCTAACAGTTGCTGACTACTCTGTGAAAAATACAAAGAAAACACCTATGGTATTTCTAACATTATTTTTCCTATATGGTTAGGGAATTATTAACAGCTACAGGAAGAGACCGAGACAAACAACTGATAGCATAGAGACAAGCAAAACACGAGCAATAGGTGAAACACCAAGAAAAACTGAAGTAAGCACTTACAATGTTGACAATCTAGTGCTCCATCCCAGTTGCTTCCTGTTTTTTTTTTTAAGTTCCAATCTCCAGTGAAAAACTTCTCAATATGCAAAGTAAGTAGTTGTTTATGGCAGCAGTTTAGGTAGAAGCGGGTGGGTGCCAAGTTTTGAAAAGTGGCTCTAGGCAAGTATGTGAATCAGATATACGAAACTCCATGTAATCAAAGGAACACGGATCCAGAAGAAAAACCCAGAGAACGAAGGAGACACTGACCAATGATTACTAGAAGATATTGATAGGGGTAGACGCCTTCATAAAGAGAATTGTCGACTTCATCCAGACTGATATGTTTTGTGCTGCTCTACTGCACCAACAAACACTTTTCATCGTGCTTGAAATGCATCAAAAATTACTTTACTACAATCAAGTTCAAACTTTTGCGCATCTCATCGTTGGACGGCATTGTAGACCATAGTAACTTCAACCTCATACAGGCTGTTACAGAGGGGCTGTTGGTAACCACCATCAAGAATACCCTAGAACTGGGGTGAAACAATCTGTGCGCATGTATGTTTATGCGAGTGTAGGGGGAGGCGGCACTTTTAGACTGCCTAGGGTGGCAAAGTGTTAGGTCCACCACTTCGTTTTTGCAAATATGAGACTAGCCCAACTTGGACTTCTGGTCTATCAATTACAAAATGAGATTAGGGACAGTGACACCAGTGCAAATGATGTAAAAGACCACTCGCACAAATTAATTGTAGGAGAATACAACTGCAGAAGCTGCCCCATTATACATGAGTACAGTAAAATGTAATACTTATAAAAAAGCTAGTTGTGAAATTAATAAAAACTAAAGGTAAAAATGATTCTCTACAATACAGAGCATCCACTTGTTGACCAGAAAACTTGTCAAAGGATGGTGCTGCTCATGATACCAATCCAGTATTTTGAAGCCACGCCTAGGAGCACTTAGGCTTGTTGTAAACACACAGTTGATGAGAATGGTCTTAGTGTTGCTCTTATCAGAGCCTGCAAGGCGACTGTTCGGTTGGCATAGCTAGGAAAACACACCAATGCCTTACAGCTTCAGATCCACAGGAAGTACTGCTTCGATCAGTTCAAGCACCATGTTATGAAGAATTGCTGTTGCCAGAAT
Source organism: Ixodes scapularis (assembly GCF_016920785.2). Classification (NCBI taxonomy): domain Eukaryota; kingdom Metazoa; phylum Arthropoda; class Arachnida; order Ixodida; family Ixodidae; genus Ixodes; species Ixodes scapularis. The sequence continues at coordinate 41,398,520 of NW_024609838.1, read as the reverse complement.
GCCGGAAAGTGCAGTGTCCAGTTGTCAGGCTGAACTTGAAATCAGGAAAACAGCATTTCTGTACATCCTACTGCCCTTTCATAAGGTGGATATGTCTATGTATGCATACACACAGCCACTGGTGTAGCAGCAATTATATTCGGGGGGGGGGGGGGGGGGGTGGCTTTCTTTCATATTTGCGTATAGTAGTCAATGTACTGTAAGACTGACGGATACAGGCACAGCCGTCCCAAACCGTTGGGTGGTAGTCCTTCAATATTTGTCTTGCTTTACTAACAAAAAAAAAAAGAAGCAAAAGTGATGATTTCAGGGAGGGGGTTTGGGGGGGGGGGGGGGGTTTGACCTTTTAAACTACCCCCCTGCCTGTGCCACCGCACACAGCATTTTAAGCATACAAAATGGGAGCACATAGTTGAGGGGATGTTGAACAAAACTTTAATGCATGTGATAGTCACAGCATGCAGCTGTTCAAGGGGGGTCTTAACCACCAATATTAAGATGCAAACATGAGCTCCGTCTTTCCTGCTGCAACTAGTGTCATGATGTCGTGTAAGCAAGCGAAGCCTTCATCACATAGGAAAAGACCAAACCTAATCTCTTTCAACATCTGCCTTAAAAGCCCGTTTGTTAAAAAAAAAATGCTCCTATCCAGTGATTTGGATACTGTACCAGAATGCTTTCGATCAACAGCTGGTGGACCAACTTTTTCTGCACAGTGCGCCTACCGCAACTGAGATCGACATGTTCTACCGTTGGTGACTGCATGGAAAGGGGTGTGCAGTCACCACAGAAATGACACCTTTAAATGGCTTGATTGTGTCAAACCCTTTGGTAATGGAACTACGTATATTTTGTTTTAGTGAAGGGGAAAAAAGGTATAACTACCGATACACCAAAGCGATACTACTGGTAGATCCCTTGATGATGTACAAACTGTCAATTTTTGAACACGCAAAGGACACCCAGAACCGTTCTTTTTCTTTCTTTAATTTTCTGCTGATAGAGAACCAGAAGCTCGTTCGCGAGTGATAATAGGCAGATCTGGAGTCCAAACAAATAGACGGCGGCAGACTTCGAAGTGCGAAAACTCCCACTTGTACATCACATCATGCCGATGAGAACGGTCGTCTCTTCGCATCACCGGCCCCAGCCTGCCCCAATACAGCGTTGAACGAATCTCGGATTGTAGCCGTTACGGTTCGTCGCCGCCAAAATATTCCTAAAAAGCGCGATCACCAGAAAAGTTACGGTTATGGAACGATACAGTTTTCTGAAGCCAAGATTCTACTCGCGAGACAAGGAAAATTCACTGAAGATTGTCTCGAAACTCAGAAAACGAAAAAAATTAAATTGTTGCTATTTTATTATTTAAAAGCGCCGCAATCTGATGCAAACGGCAGAGGTGTCGACAATCAGCTGATCGCCGAGATCATGTACTGCCACTATTCAACGCGCTGATCGGATTGAAGAATATGCGTTGCAAGCAGAAATAAACAAAGTGGTAAATAACAATACGTTACAGTTATGCGAAAATCAGAAAGTACATACGAATAAGCTCGTTGACAGAATCAATAGAGTTGGTCGTGGACAGAATAACCAACGCGAAGACAGACGTGAGCCCCACAGCTCCGTACGTATCTCGGTTAGGGCTAACACGCACTGAAAGTGGAGAGCCAACTTCAAAACAGGGGTCGATAAACACTTCACGCGACGATATTTTGCATCCTTGTCACAATCGAAGGTTATTCTGTCGAAAGTCTCACGCTGTTGTAGCCTAAAACACTTTGTACAACCAATTTCGGTCACCGCGTCGACCGCCACAAACCAGCTGCCATGTTTAAAATCCAGGATTAAGAAACAACCTAAAACTAAGCACCCAATGTTGAGCGGTTAAGTTAAGAGTAGTTTAGTGCTATTTTTTGCGATAAGCGATTTTGGTGCAACCGAACGAAACCAAACCTTAGCTTAGGTTCCCGGCTAAGCTCGGCTTTGCGCTAAGCGGCGTTGGTGCAACCGGCCCCTAGAAATGTTGGTTAGGAACTGGGTGTGTCTTTTTGGCCTCCGGAGTACCTGGCGCTCGGAAAGTTCCAGCTCGAGCTACGGCATGTGCTTGCCGGTTTCTATCTACTGTTTCGTGACCGGGTACCCAAATCACCCTAAATCTATACGATGACCTTCATGACGTTCTTCAAGACCAAAGAGGTTAAGGAGAGGCTCTCACCCGACGGGGTGCGCGGACGCCTCTGGGCCTACCGATGGGCGCTACGATGGAAGACATCTACAGGGAGGCCCGTCTAAACAGTCTCAGCAAATTGGCACATGACGTTTGCATCGGACAAGTGCAGCGCTTGTCGCTCACGAAGTGGGGCCGAGCCATTTTTGAGCGTATTGGGTACCACCCTTAAGCACCACTTTTACCGCAGACCCCGACCCACCCTGGACGTCATACACTGCCAGCGTGGTTCCTATTCCTAAGCACGTCCGTGACGACGACTTTAACCGCCGGGTTAGTCAAGCCCCACGCCATGCCCAACGTGCGATAGTGGACATCAAAGTCACACATACAATCACAGACGCCTCCATCGGCCATAATTCAACGGGCACCGCCTTCTGAACGGAGGACGAGAAAATAAGTGCCACCCAGCGCATAAACCCCCCGACGGGAGCCGAGCTTCTAGCCATAGAGGCAGCACTCGAATATGTCGAGTCGAGAACCCGACGCTTCGCCTTTGCCATCGTGGCCGGGATGCCCATCAGTGCCACAATCGCTTGAAGAGTGGACCTTGGCAACTGGGCCCCCACCACTACAAAGCGAAGTTTAACGCACTCCTTTGCTTCATCCGATCTGCCGGCATCGAAGCACTCTTTTAAACTCTCCCTCTCTGATCTCTTTTTCTCTTTTCTCCCTTTCCCCTCTGACCCGACGGGACAACTATAGGGACAGAGATCTCGATATTAATTAAACAAACGTTTTGACCACCATTGTACCGGTAGCCTATCTCCTGCTGCATGAGTGGTAACTTTAGCGTACTACTGCGCTTCTCAAGCGGTGAAAGTATTTCTAAAAATAACTGATTTAAAGTTTTTTTTTTTTGCTGACGCTCAGCAAGTTTCTACTTGGCACGATATGCCCAGTTTACCTAACTTAAAAGTTAAATGAAATATTTTAGTTAATTAGCCGACTGATCGTTACGACAAGACCTCTATACTATGTCCCCCTGGCTGTATAACTCACCTGCACAAACCACAAAAGTGTAGCATTCACCGTTTTTTCTAAACAAACCTGTTAAACCTAAAAAAAAAAAAAAAGCTTTGTATAGTCACTGAATGCTAACAGGCCGGAAAACGCGTTATTTTGTATTCCATTTTGTATGGATCGAGTAGCCGGCACAGTCAAGTCAGCGCCAACATCTAAACTCTTTTCAGCAAAAAAAACAAAAATCAATAACTGACATTTATACCGCCGTAGGCGCTGATAATCCCATGGGCCGACGCCTCGTCACGAAGCGCTTGTGTTTCCTCCGCCCTAGGCTCGTCTCTCTCCCTCTGGATCCGAAAACACCGAAGCTTTTCGAGACATTTCGGTCAATAAGGCCCTACGCTGCCTCGCACGCCGACAACCCATCGCTACAAGGGCACGGTAACGAATCGATTTGCTCGAAGCTCTATACGCCATCATGTTTCATAGTGTTTAGCATTATTATATCAATAATGAAATCAGAATAACCTTTCCTTGGTTGAGGTGGCGGTGGAAAAAGTGGAAGAAAAAAAAAGGGGTAATTTAGGGGACATTGGGGGGAGAGAAGGTGTTTTGAATAGATTGACCTTCACATCCAGTCCTGTGGAGATTTCAACACAGAATGTCTTCATCCAAGCCGAATTTGGTGAGAAAATCTTAATTAAGAACCGCCACGAAAGATCTCAGGTTACTTGACTCTGTGAAAACACAAGATACGTGACTGACGTCAGGCTGTCAGTGACGTCACGACCTCATGTGGCGTCACTGTCACGGGGTCTCATGACGTCACGTAACGTCACACACACAGCCAGTGCTCAGCTTATTCACAGCAGAGATTTCGTGCTCCCCGGTCTTTGTCGGCATGCTCAAGCTGGTGTAAATTGTGTTCTTGCAGGAACAACTTTCGGGTACTGATCGCCCACAAACGGGAAAATAGGAGTCGACGGCTTTCCCGAGAATATCGAGCCACAGTCGTTCGATTTCGATCGAACCAACGAATTCGGCGTGCGAGCTTTGACCTCTGCAGTTTCGAGCACAGGACCCGCTCATTCAACTGATATGCAAATGTCCCAACTAAGTATTGATAGCAACCTCTATCTCCGAAGTCTTGTAATGGACGAAATGCGGTATTTAAGGGTGGGATCCGTTGGAAAGGATATTAAGAGACATCCAAGCGTCGTTTGAGGGAGTGAAGCACTTTTATTTTTTTTCTATTTCCTCGCTATATTGAGCGGAGAAACTGAGTGAAGAGGGCACGTGGCGTCAATTTCCCCTCCGATTTTTATCGGGAAGATTAAATTGGTGTATGGGTCGGGTGACGTCAATTTTTCTCCTAGATTTAGCGCGGAAACTTTATTGATGTACGTTTCGCGTGTTGCCAGGTTACGCGACGTCAATTTTCCCTCTAAATTTAGCGGGAAAACTGAAAATAGTTTGGTCACGTGTCATTGATTTCCCCGCCATGTTTAGCGGAGAAAGTGAATTCCTCTATAGGTCACATGACGGGTCGGGCCTGGGATTCACTAAGGGTGACATCATGCGCAGGCCTTTCCTTCTAGGAGGCATTGGATAAACGTTGGAAAGTAGGAAAGTGTAAACCGGATGTAAATGAAGACTGCGCCGTCGCTCGGTCAGTCGAGCCACGAGGCAAACAGCATGTAAGTGACAGGACCAAGGCGATGCGCGACGTTTTGGAGAAATCCAAAAACCGAGCAATGCGTTCTCTTCGCTGACTCTCGTCGCTTGTCGCCATCTCTCGTTGCTCGCTAAATCACTTACACGCGGTTAGGCCTTAAATGTTATCCTCAAACGGGAACAGAAGTTCGTTCCTCGTTGTTTCTCGTCTTGGAACGAGTTTCCGTTACTAGTTCTTCAGTGGTTCGAACAGGAGGCGTTCCCGTTACATTTCTCGCATTGGAGCGTGTCGTTAGTTTAATGTTATGTTTGCGTATTTGAATAAAATATTGTGCTAAATGATTTGTCAATAAAAATGAACATGTGAAATATATTCTGATCGAAGTAAGTGTCCTGTCGCCACGATCGAATTTCTTCTCTTTGTTTGTTTTCGTTTCGGAGGGACATCTCTTCACTCCATGAAGTCGGTGGAAAAAAATAGTCGAATATAGGAAGCCTGAATGCTACTAAATTCGAGTGAAAGTGCAAATGTATACACCATAAGAAAAGAGGAACGCCGATCCTTTTGCCGTTTTCTCGGAAACGTAACGAGTCCCGAGCGATGGAAAGTCCGCTCATTATTCTTGCGTTCGTCGGGTTTGAAAACCATGTTTCGGGTCCTCACCGCTGCAAAAGCTGTGCGCTAAATACCGGACTCCCCGAGAAGGGCTCTGGGCTACCAGATCCTCGCGCTCCATATCTGCGACCGGGCACTCTATGGCTCCCTCTGTCATCGAACTGCCACGCTTTGTGAGTAGAGAGGAGGCTATGTCGGGTTCGCCGCCTAAATGCCTGTTCACACATGCAGCGGAGCGCTACAAGCATAGAACTTACCTCGCGCTAAGGGCGTCCTGACGGTAGCGTTCACCAGCTTTGTATCTCTCCGTCAAAACTGAGGCTCATGGCAGACGATAAGTAGCTGACGACACTCGAGCAGCGCGATATCAGCGCTTCTCTGCATGTGAGAACCGGCCTTAGCTCGGTGTATTAGATTTTTACCCCGAGGCCAACGGAATATCACCCGCTTACTAGGGAAGAGAGATGCAGAAACTATTTTTCGTTTCCTGAGCTGTCCGTATGTAAACAGCGGCCATGGCGAGACGCGAGCCAGATGGGGTTCGCCTTCGGTAAACAACAAGCCGAACGGGAGAAGCAGCAAGTGCACCCGTGTGTGCGCAACAACGACACGGTCGGTATAGCGGCCAAGACGATAGGAGCAGGTGGGGAAGAAGGCGATCACACTCGAGCAAAGGGCTTGTTGAAGAATCGATCATCCGTTCACTTCAGACGATCCTCGAGCTGTTTCCAGTTGACACTTCGCAGGCGATTCTTGTTTTGAAATTCCGTCCGGCTGCTTTATATTTTCATCATAGTGGCATTTGCTGACACCTTTAGACATTGAAAACTAGGTTTTAAATTGAAACGTATTTTTTTCGTCCTGACAAAAGAAAAAAGAAAAAGAATCTTTGTGCCTAGAGTTTCAGGGTTTTAGAAGATTAAACTTCTTCGAATTCGTTTTTCTTTTGTTTTGTTTTTTCGCCGGGTCTATTTCTTTTTACGGATTCGGTGTTTTTGGGAGTCAATTTTCGGCTTCAGACAGAAATTCAACGTTTATGCGAGCCTATGTCAAAGAAAACGGGACACGGGCATGGAATTGCCACACCCTCAGCTGGGGAACGTTTGCGCCACCCGAATACTTGAAAAAAAAGTTCCTGTACCGCTAAAAAAAAGTGTCTTTATTTTCTTAGAGAGATAAGCAGACTTGCAGGCAGTTCAGCGCAGACTGCGTTCTGTGCCAAACTAAAATACAGCTCTAAAATTTTTTTTAAATAGTTTTATATTAGTTTTTTTTTTTTTTTTTTTTTTTTTCCCCGATTTCAAAGCCGGTTCGGGTATTTAGGTTTTGGGGTTTATAGGTGAATACCAAAAAGCACGGAAACTTACAGGCTATACTGCGAACAATTTTCCCTGAACACGCCTTTGACGCAACGGGACGTGTGGAGGGGCTTGCCAACCGAACGATAATAGAGAACGTGCAGACGAAGCACGATGACGAGGCAGCCGAGCGTATGCCGCCATTGGTAGAGAAAGCGAGAGAAAAAAAAGAGACAATAAATTACGGTTTTGGAGAGGTCGGTTTATTGGTAGAGATCGAGGGGAAGCAAGAGCACTCTAAGCGAATTTGGCGGGTTTCAAAAATGCACGAAATGCTGTAAAAAGCATAGAAAAAAAAAAAACTGGCACTAAACGTCAAAGAACGTGCTAAAAACAGAGAAAAAGTAAAAAGAAGTGCACACAGAACAAGTGCTGCCCTATTATCATCGTAAATCAAGTATCCCTCATCGCACCCCTAAACTTGCATGCCAATTACCTTAGGGCATCAACATTTAAGAGCACCACAAAACAGTTTCAAAAGTCCATCAAGCAACATTGGCGGCGGCCATTGCTTGGACGCGTAGCGTGTAATTGGATCCGAATCCTCGCCGAACGATGACGCCACTCTCGTGTCTAATGCGCGCTGAAAGTTCGTTGTCAAGCAATGGCGGACAGACGGTGGCGCGGATTTTTGAACAGGGTCTTTTGAAATGGCGAAAATAACAAAGGAAATATATGTCCATGCTTGTTGTTGTGGTTGTGGGAATCTTGAGCGCTATGAGTGTTATATGACGATCTGACTTAGAACCCGGGAAGGTCTGTCGCGGGTCCTTCTTTTAAAATAGGAGGAGGCAATAAACGTCGCTGTTGAGTTTAGGATTTTGTAGATATGGATAAATTTTTTTCAACTCGGTCTCCTGTTTTCTACGATGCCGAAATGCTCATCTTACTGTTATTCTTGCTGAACAGTAAGTTGTGTGGATTACGTATCTTTACATCCGGGGACCGTTGTTGAAAGGGAACCCGATGCCCGTCACACCGCGCGGCTGACGGCTACCAGCGATGGCGGTCGCCGCGCCGGGTTTGCCAACGCCATGTCAACAACGATGATCCCGGTATCCAAGAGCGTTTATAGGGAAACAGGGGTCCCCCAACAAGAAACTGCGGTCAAGCGAGCCTTGGGGACCGGGTGACCGGAGCGCTCGCCCACCTGAGAGCCCAAGGGGTAATTGCGAGCGGAATCATCGCCGGTATGCCGAGCTCACGTCTCTACCCGTCGTCGCGGGAGATCCAAGCCAGGGATCCCCGCAGACGGACGCTCACTCGGAGGAGGGGACGCCGACTGTCAGAGCCAGGGAAACCGATAGCGTTGAGTCATCGCCAGTCGGACGAGCTCACGCCGCGACTCGACCCGTGGCCCGGAGTCGAGTTCGGGACTGGTCGCCAGGCAGCCGTCCACTCGGAGGAGGGAACGCCCGACTGTCCCTCGCTATCTGTCGCGGGTTCCTCATAAACGGGAGGCGCGCGGAGGAGTGCGAGAGAGTAGGACAGCAGTCGTGGCTCACTATCCCCGACACGATACGGAACCAGAAGGCTCGAAGCCGGACGACTCCGGTCGGAACGTCAACGGAGGACGCCTTCTCGGGGCAGGGAAACCAGCGGCTCACACGAAGTACAATTACCATTCTATTTATATATAGCTCAACGCGGCATATTACCGTTATAATTATTTATATCGAAAAGCAGTAAAGTACAATCACAAATTATGTGAAAGGTTAATCGAACTACAGTAGTTGAATTACTGTAAATGTCGCAACTCAAGCACGTAGACGGCGCGCACGGTACAGTCAGGTGGACTAAAAGCACGAAGAGTGTTCCTCCGGAAGAGCTCCGGTTGCCAGGACATCCGTGAAAGGAAACAGTTCTTTCTCTATCGAGTCAGAAACACGATAGCTCCTTTACCATACTCCGCTTTCTCCTTACGATGCCTCTTTGTGTCCGCGTTCCATCATATGCGCTGAAACGAGGTAAATATACAATAGCGTCATGTGAGCTCGCACCGACCCTTTTTCCCTTATTATTTTGCTGATTACCCCAGCCCAAGCCCAATATAATGTTTCGCTACCTGGATTGCGAAACAAGAAATCTTATTGAATTCTACCTGGATTTCGCGTTTTCATACTGGATTTCAGGTTTCGAATAACATTTCCAGTCAGATTTCTTGTTCTGTAATTCAACTAACGAAAAGTTATGTTGGGTTCTGGGGTAGGGTAGTTTGCTTTCTGCGGGCGCTTTGCTGCTGACGACCGCGTGGTGTACGGAAGACTTACTTTTGCAGACACTTACTGCGGGCTCTAAATTAGAGACACCATCTCTGACTTTCACGAGCCCTATTGAGATGTCCCACTCAAAACAATCATCCCAGACAACGCTCGTGTTTGGAAAGATGCAGCCCCGTGTTGGGCAGTTTAATACTTTCGACCCAAGTTATAAAGAAAAAAAAAACAAGGCTGAAAAAAAGAAATAAAACACACTTTTTTGTGTAAGGCGTCAAATTATGAGGCGCTGGAGAAAACCAGCCTTCTGCGTTAAGTCCTTATGTGGAACTCTTTTTGTTCGCGTTCTGCCCACTGAGAAGCATGCGAGAAGCACCTGAGCACGCACCCCATATCGCTGCGCAACTCGGAGCACGTGTAGCGAAAGCTTGCGCTGCAGAACCCAGGATCCTGGGTTCATTACCCACCCCTGCCCGTTTCGATCTGGATGAGCATCGTACCGGCGTGCAGTCGTGTACCTCTACTGTGTGATGCACGTTAAAGACCCGGGCTAGTGGTTGTACTGCACTGGCTACATTTCTCATCTGCAGCTGGGAGACAAGTCGCCCGCTGAGGTAGACTATGTTCTAAGCTGTATAAACATACACACACTCCAATTTTTTTTTAATTATCTCGGCGCTAAGGGACGATACATTTAAACGGCATCGGTATGCCGTTGAAGACGACGAAGGCTAACAAGCGCGCACGCTTGACACTATGACATCGTCAAGACAATGACCTAAACGACTAATGCAAATTAAAAAAAAGAAATACCGGGTGATTCAAGGAGACGGCAGGCTCTTTAAATCGACCGCAAAATTCGGTTTCTTAACCTATCGCGCTAAGACTTTGTGCAGCGTTGCCCACAGATGGTGCATTTTTTTGTAAAATTTCCAAAGAGCGAACTTACCTGAGGAAAAAGTTAAGAAAGAAAAAGGCTTAGTTCCCATGGAAACGCAGCGACGCCACCGGTCTGCAAACAACACGGCGCCGTTTCGCACGGGAGACAAGAGATGGCGCAAGCGGTCGCGACGCCAACTGCCGCCAACGAACGAGCGGACGACGCCGAGAGCCGGCGTCATTAGCAGACAAGGAATTGCAGTTCCTTGTTGTTACCGCGCCTGTTTTTGTTTCTGCGACTGTCGCCGCCCGCGGAACGCGCTCCGCTTTTGAGTCGAAAAGATTGTCTGCTAAAACGCTGGCTCTCGGCGCCGTATGCTCGTTCGTTGGCGGCGTTCGTCGCGTCATCTCTTGTGTCCCGTGCGAAACGGTGCTGTGTTGTTTGCAGACCGGTGGCGTCACTGCGTTTCCATAGGAGCTAAGCCTTTTTTCTTTCTTTACTTTTTCCTCAGGTAAGTTCGCTCTTTGCAAATTTTACAAAAACAAATGCATCATCTGTGGGCAACGCTGCACAAAGTCGTAGCGCGATAGGTTAAGAAACCGAATTTTCCGGTCGGTTTAAAGAGCCTGCCGTCTCCTTGAATCACCCGGTAGAGGAGAAGGGGAGAAAAAAAAGAGTGCGATTCTTCTCATTGGGTGTTGAACACCGACACATGCGCAATCGGCATCCCAAGGGTACCCAGACACCGAAAAGTCGCGTCGTGTCGCAATCACGTGGCTCTCTCGGGAAAGGTATGGTGCGTTGCGTTGAAGCCGACGTCTCAGCCATTTTGAGGCTTCTGACGTTGTTTGGCGTCATCTCTCCAAGCACTCTTGCTTTGTATTCCAGGAGGTGTTGCTCGAGGGCCCGCGTGCAGCCAACGCACGGCGATAGGTATGAAGTGCGTGCTGGTCGCTGTCAACGTTACTAGATTACCTCAGTTGTGGAACTCCCGCGGAAGGGTGTACCCCCCCTCACTCGCTTCAATCCGCCTGTCGTCGTTCGAAGCGCCATCTAGATTTTCGTTTCATAACTGTGCGTTCTATAGAGTCTGATAGAGCACACCTGAAACGCCATCTAGACGCCGTGCTTCGAAACGTACGTATCCCATAGAATACACTACAGTTACCGAAGCAGCCGCCCGGCGCGTCGAGCGACGCCAGGCGAGTCGTGGTGAGTGAGGAGGGGTTACTGCTCGTGCATGCAGCATCTATGAGCAGTTCCGTAACTGAGCTAATCTAATAAAGTTGGTCGCTGGGCGTTCGAAAGACACACCCTGGCCTTTCCGCTTAAAGCGCCTTCATGTTTTAAAAGTAGCGAAAGGTGCGTCCATGCACGAGGCACGTGCAACGTGCAGCCCTTGGGAAGACCATGGCGGCACAGCGCAGCTACTGTGGCGTAGCCCTGAGCTAGATTTCAGACGCCATGTTCTTCCTAGAAGTGGGCGCGCACAGTGGCGTAGGGGGGGGGGGGGGGGGGTGGTCGAAATTGTGTTGGACAAAATACTCAACGAAAGTATTTAAGATAAGTTACTAAATACCTGTTTCAAAAATAATTTAGAGTACCACTCAAGTTACTTTCCCTGCAAGGTATCCTGAGTAGAGTACAAATACTTAGTTAATGTAATTTAATTACTTTCAAAGATACTTCTGCATAGCGTAATATCGATTTCATTGATACCAGAATGATATATTTGTAAGCAAAGAAAACAAAATCGCAGTGCTCTTTTATGCAGTCACCAGTGACTCACCCTGGTGGATGATACAAAAAGCAGAAGGATTGCTGTACGTATAGTCATATCGCAGAAAATCACACGTTGTGGCGATTTTATTATGCACACCCCTGGACGCATTTTTGTTGCTGTTTTTGTTTTTATACAAAGTGCCGAAGTCGATATAGTATATCCGGGTTTACTTTAAAGAAATAGGCAAGTAAATTGCCCAAACCGCTGAGCATTCGGAGATGACTAAACTTCACAAAGAAAGATACAAGGGGGCACGAAGAAGCCCTTCTATCTTTCTCGTGATTCTGGATTTCTTTTTCTTTTTTCCACTATATGAAACATTACGG